>NC_134056.1:975921-1670921 GCF_965140245.1 Athene noctua | reverse complement strand
TCTGCCTAACCTCTGACCCCTGCCCCAATCCACTTCTAATGAGACACACGAAAATACAAGGTAACCTGAAGTTGCTAATGTCGAAGCCAGCTAGCAATCCTGTGAAAAATTCCAGATTCAATCTGCGTATAAACTAAAAGATAAATACCCGTGTGTCCTACCCGCACATTTGCGTTTTAATACCATCTTTTTGAAACAGACTAGAGACTGCATGAGCAGGCAAGAATTTTAAAAATGTACTGTAGTGCCAGGTGCCCAGTTAAATATAGCTATAAACCTTTCAGACAATGAAGTGAGGACTGCCAAATGAACTGCAGGCTGTGGCACCTAAAGGCAAAAAGTGAAATTTATTAATCAATTTTCCTTCCAGCTCTCATGTTTGCTTGTAAAACCTAGATTGTAAAACAATCTTATGAGATCCCAAATTCTTCCGTTTTCTGCTTTAAATGTGAAAATGTTTTTATCCTTCTGCTCCTAATTACAGCTTCTTTTTCTTTCTAAGAATGCATTTATCTCTTTCAGTAAAAAGAGCAGCAATAATATGTTGAACAACCCTGAAATAAATTTTGTCATGTAAAAAATTAATTACGCATTCCAAACCTGGTCACTGTAGCCCTCTGGGAATTGCCTCCGCACCTCAGGATCTGTAAATAATTGACAGATAATATTAATTGGCTTTGGATTAGTGAGCAAGCACAGAATCACACATTAATATTTGATCAGAAGATGATAGCAACCCTGGCAGGGGATCCAAGGAGGGCAGCTGAGGCTCCTATGTTGATAAGAGCAGGGAAGGACTTTTCAAGGCTCTCCCTTTACCCTCCTCCAGAAAGACAAAAACTGTATATAAAACATACACATGCAAAACACATGAAATCAGAAATGTCTGTGTGCACATACACATGCATATACACACACGTGTATGTCAATATACATATTTATATGTGCATTATTGTACAAGAGATGTCCTGGTGCTACACTGAACTTCAGGCTGTTACCTCGTGCAGTATCTTTCTGGCTGCAATTTGCCAACAGGCTCGTCACCAGAAAACAGTTACTAAAGGCACTTACAGTTTGGTTTTAATCAGGTAACTAGTTTTGCCAGCTATAGACACTACGTTGATTAACCTCCATAGATAGTTTTCAGTGATACTAGATTACAAATCTTTCAGAATTTACTTTATGTCAATGTTAAGGCGTGCTCCTGAAAAAGCAGAAATATTTATTCAAATTTGAAAGAGGTAATTAACATAGCCCTGGAACCTCTGTCATCAGGAAAGCAAATGTTAAATGCTTCAGATTAGCAAGCGTTCAAGACTGATGCAATGTCCGTATTCCTTTGGCTGTCAGAATAAATAATATGGTAGTATTCCCTGAGAAGTTATCTTAAATTTAATTAGAGATGTTCATAAAACAACAGAATATCATGATTGAAATTATTTATACAACAACCTATTTAAAACAGAACTCTTCAAAGCCATCCATTTTTCAAAGGAATATGGCTGAGAAGGCCAGATTTCGTTCTACAAAGAATTTTTTTAATTACAAAAACCATACAACAATCATGCCAGAGTTCAGAATAAACACATAATGCATGAAAAAAAAAAAATATAAAAAAAATCAACTGGTATCCTATGCAGTTTCTACCGTGTTTGCCTGCACAAGGCTTGGCTTGCTGGAGACACCGTCTCCACCGATTTTGCTCATTACGGAGGGAGTGACGTTGCACACGCAGCCTCTGCTGCTGAATTATTGCTGCGCTGCGCCGCAGCTAAGGCTTGAGGGGAAGAGAGTCTTTTTTATGACACATGCACCATCCACTGTTATTTCAGAATGGTCCCACTCCAGGCTTCTCATTAAGCAAAGTTTACTTTAGTCATAAAGCAGTGGATCAGTGATACAATTGCTAGCAGATGCAAACTTTTTATTAAGGTGTATTCTTTTTACATTAGAAACACAACAAGACTGTATGTTAATAAACTTCCTAGCTTAACTTTTCCCAGACAATCAGATGCTTCGTTTTAACATTTCACCATTACACACACACAATTACCAAATTTTACATGTGCATATTAGCTAACCCTTCTACATTAACATAACAAAGTAGAAGTAGACAGCAAGGCATCACCTTTTAAAGCCTTAGTTTGAAAATTCTTTAATCTATACCAGGTAAGTGTGCTAAGTGTCCAAACATGCAAACAAATGTCAACAGCTGAACTCACATCAACAGTCCTTTATCCACAATTAACAGGACAATACAGTTTCACATTTCACCAGAGCAAGCACAGTATCAGTGATGAAACCATGCAACATCCATTATGATGCATATTCTTAAATATTTTTTAAATTAATTATTTGAGGTTAAACTTTCATTGATTTGTTTCTTTCTGTGAAATCCTGAAATATATTTGTAAATCCAAGTACATAATATTCCTTAAACAATCTGTAACAGTGCCTGGAACATGATACTGACATCACCTCCCTTTCCACTTCTATTGGCTCATCGCTCTCAAACTTAATATAAATACATATACACATACTGACCCACACAGCATTTTATCATTTACCATTTTTTAAAGAAATAAGGAATTAAATTGCCACATAAATCCACAGTGTCTTTGCTCTAAACACATTCCTCCGTAGACTGCAATCCACATTCTCCAATCTTTAAAAATACAGGAAGAGAGATCAGTCATACCGAGTAAGTGTGTGTGTGTGTGTGTCTAAGCAGGTGTTCTCCCTGTTTTCTTAGCATCTCAAAAGCCTTTCTGTGTTTCAGGAGCTCAGTGGCACGAAGGAAGGCTGATAGGAACCTATCTGACAGTATTTATGTAGACCCTGAAAGCTGCTAGCCACATCACTGCCCAGAAGACAGAGGAGCATTGTACACCACTTTGCAAGACACCAAGATTCCCTCCCAAGCACTGGTAGCTGAAAGTTATCGTAGGCAAATAAATATATGCCAGTGCTTTTACTGTCTCAGAGGCCACCTTACAAACCTTTCTCATTAAAATGACTTCAATAATAACTGAAAAATCTCAGCCAAGGATTTTTGTTAGGCTCCTTTGGTTTCAATTCTAGCTCTGTCTATACAGATCAATTTTCATTCAGAGTTTTTATTTAAACTTTTAATTCAGAGGGTTTTATTACAAGGACCACTACATTTTGTACATCAGTTGACTAGACTATACACTGAACTGGATTTGGCAAAATTTTCCATGTTGACTCATACACAGCCCTTGTCTACGGCGTGGAGTGCACTACATAATTAATTGCATTTATGGCGATTACCAATACAAAGTAACAAACAATAATGTCCCCACCAACATCACTACAGAATCCGTACCTCCAACATTTCTTTAATATCATGACCCAGTAGTGGAGGATATTTCAGTTTTCAAGGTTACTGAAATGTACTGAGTACTGATCTGCTACAAAATTATTTCCCTTATTTATTTCAGAAATTATGCATTTCTGAATATTTGTTCTTTAGGGGTAAATAACACACTGGTGAAAAATTAGACTGCGGGTTATTAAGATCTTTACAATGCACCAAAAATAAGATCACCCTTATAATTAGCTTAATTTACTTCCAAAACAAAATTTTGTCACGTGTTCTTGCCATGGGAAGAACTGTGAGAGCCTTGCTGCCCGCGCAGCAGCACTTCCATCCCTGCTGTCCATCCCCGCGGGTTCCTGCCCTCGCACGGCAGCGGCGACACCGACAGCCGTCCCCACCGCCGCTGGGCCGGCTACGGGTGATCGCAGGAGCCTGGCCTCCACCTTCTCTTGAGAAAAGGCAGCCAGGATGGATTAGCTTTTGCTGCTGTGGTTTGCAGACCACAAGAGGCAGGGATGTCACATTTGAAGAACCCTTCCTATAGGTCATCCAGCAGAGTTACTCATAAACTGTAATACATATTTGGAGTGTCTAGTTCTCACTTTGTGTCTTCAGTGAGCTTGGTAACAGGAGAAAACTGAAGACGACCCAAACCCCTCAAACCCACAGGTAATAGACCTTATTGAAATGGATGTTTTAAGCAATTCAGTAACACAAAATGTAGAGTTTCTAAACTTTTCCACATCGTAGCTTGTTGACCATAATAAAATTTTTACTTTGCTATTACATAGTCTTTTCTATATCTCTTAACTAGTACCATTCCACTCTTACTTGTCTAATGACCTGGTATCCTAAAGGATAAATTATTTCTACCTCTCAAATTGCACAGTAAAATACCCACACTGCAAGGCCCAATAGGAAGACAGGAGGAAATTTGCTGGATGCTTGCTGTGCTGTGCAGACTTCAAGCAACTGCAGAAGTTACGGCTGTTTGCTAGCCCAAGCAACTGAGAAGATCTGAATCTGAGCCTTGGCGAATTGATATCCTCACGCAGACAGCACTATTTCACTCCCCAGATTAAACATTACCACACTGTCATTTAGAAAATGATGCGACTGATTAGAGTTCCCACCTGAGACAGTTTCTACAGGTTCAAGGTGAACGTGTTCTGAAAGCACACAGCCTACAATCATACTTTCATCCAAACAAATGGATCTCAGTGCTATGATATATTCATAAGCTAAGTTGTCTTTAACATAAAGACTTCCTACATCAATCAACTGTATACATTAGAAGAAATTTAATTTCATCTGTAACGCATGAAATGCATGGAATTAATTTCTCATCCACCAAGTTCAACGGAAATAACAGCAACATGTACTTCGCTGGATGAGCAAAGTACCTTGTGGAGTTGCACTGGGTGTCACATGCCCATTCCACCAGGGGGATATACAGCTTCTACAGTCTGCTTTTGATGGCACATCTCATAACAGCATCAGAACGGCTAATCCGTATAACCTGGAACCATACAGTTAAAAAAAACACCTTTAAATTATGCCTGGCAGCCACACACTTGCACGTCCTCATGTTTTTACAAGTACTTTATATTTAACATTGCGTCAGCTCCATCACTTCAGCTTTTAAATGGTCTGGGAATATTTATTAAAATTTTGGTATCTTTATTTGGAAAACACTACACAATGGAAAGAGAAACTATATCTCATCTTATTACAGCTTTTATCACTTTATTCATTCTTCACTGTTAATCTAATGTTGATTTGAAAAGTGCTTTCAACTATGTTTACCTATACAGACAGTAAAGTTATATTTAAATCCTATGTGGTCATTACATGAAGTTCCAGGAAGCTGGAGCACCCTCACTAAGCCAAAAGCATCTACAAAAATACACACATTTAAATAGGGGCCATCAAGACACCTGACTTTATGAAATATAAACATCTACAAAACAAACACTACTATTACTCGGTATGGCCGGACTCTCCATTGGAAGGATAAGCACAAGGTACCTAATAATTCCAAGGGACACAATATTCAAATTATTCTGAACAGGGGAAAGCTGTCATACCAGCGGAGCAATGCTGGAGGGTAGTTCAGCTGAGCATTCAGGACTGAGCTTTAATCAGCACCACTAGTGTCAGTAAAATAGGCTTCACCACTCATGAAATACTTGGTAAAGACATGAACATAACTGACTGTGGACTCTGCCTATAAAACTAAAGTAACTTGAAAACTTCAAACACTTTTACGAACAGTAATTTGCTTTGCACGTTGCATGCAAACAGTATTAGGTGTCGCTCCACTTTATCTCCAGACAGTAAGAAAACCCTCTGCAACTCAAAACACAGTGAACACTGTTATTCTAGGTACTCAACGGGCTTTCTAATGAAAAGATGTTCAAATATTTTTCTACTTCAATACCCCAAATGTAAAATACTTTTTTCAAGTTCAGAAGAGCGCGATCCATTTGGTGAGATCAGGACAAGGGAGAAGGCAGCCTGAAATCCCAACCAACCTCTTGCATAGTCACAGCAGAGTACAGAGCTTGAAGATTTCCAGTGCACCAGTCATGTATAAAGTTCTACAGCGTTAAAAGCTCAGCTGAGGTCAGCAAAAGGAGACATTGCAAAACAATGAACACAAACAGTGAAAGTTCACAACAGAAAGAAAAACAAAAAAAAGTCACATGAATTATGGAGCTGCTTCTCAAACTAAACTTTTCCTCAAACCCCAAAACATGCACTTGAAGTTGTGCTATATGTTGATGGTAACTTAATATCTCCTGTTAATCTTTCATTACATCCGATTTTGTAGTTTCAGCTCACAAAAGATGACAAGATCCGCAGTTTCTGCCTAAAGGAAGTGCTGACAAACTTCTCTGGAAAATGACTATATATTAATATTAATAGCATGCTGAAATATAGCTCCAGAAATTGTAAGTTACAGGTGTAAAACAGGACGTGTACAAACAATACCATTCCAAAATAAAGCTAAAATACACCAACTCATCTGCAATCTCCCATTCTTGTATGGGTGCAAGTGCAATGAAATAAACATACCTCACAAATTTAAATTGAAACTGTGGTACTATGAAAAAAAGTCAACCAAGTTTTATTCCTGATGTTTACACTCAGGTTTAAAAATCTTCTAAGCCAATGACACGTCATACGAGTTTCTGAAGATTCATGAGTGACTCCCCTGAAGTCAGGGTGGGTTCACTTACCAACCTGACGCACGTCACCGTGAGCCTCTCCCCGGAGGGTGCAGCTCCACACAAAGCAGCTGCTGCCCACGACAGCCAGGCTGGCCGAAGACCTGGGGATCCACCAGCCCTCAGAGCTCGGGGCAGGCGCCCTGTTCTGGGGCGGACCAGTTCGGAAAAACATACGAAATAGATCACATGGTTCTCTTTGAAGCCGTTTCCTTTGCAACTATTTTAAGAGGTGCTTTTGAGGGAAAATACTGAATCGCTTCTCATATGAACAATATGTGACATTTTTGTAACTGAACATATTTTTTATTTTGAAAAAGGGTAAGAAAAGATAATACTATTTCTCAGTGATATAAGGGTAAAACTATTCTGCACTGTACAACAGCACTTTGATTCCTTGCCATGCATTCACAGAGCATCAAAAAATGCGTAACACAAACCACTGATTCCACACTAGGCAAACAGTTTTCGTTGCTAACACATTTAGTTTTTCCCTCTATTAGTGGAGATTCTACCTCACATCTATGCACATTATGTACAGCATTGGATTGATTACTCAACTATATTCAAGCTATTGTTAGTAGTATTTTAGTAATTACGTGAATGTTTCCAAGTTCTAAAACCTATTACTGCCTCTCCCTACAGAATCTTGTTCAACAAAAAGCCAAATAGAGAAGAATATTGAAATTAGCTGTGAACTGTATAATCCCATTGTTCAATTTCATGGCGTTTAAGACACTACCTTCCCCTCCTCACAAGTCTAGATGTTAATCCATGCTGTAACCTGATTTAATTTTCCAGATGACAGGATGGGAACATGCTACAATGACATATTAGTGTAACTGTGCTGCTCTTTTACTCTCAACTTTTAAAAGCAAAACTCTTCACTTTATGATGTAAGAAAAGAGGCATGCTTAGTTATTTCTAAAAATAGCACAGCTCAAAGTGGTCTGTATCTGAAGTGTATGGAAATTATAAAACCAGGGAAGTTCTTCAAAAAGTATCAAGAAAATACTTTCCAGAGTTAACCACACGAAACAAATACATACTAACCTGTTTCTTCTGATAAAAAAGTCAGCCAATTCCATCCATACTGGCTACAAATCATTCAGACATACTAACCTCAAATTGAAAAATACAATGAAAATTACATCATTTCTCCTCCCTAACTAAAGGATTTAGGTCATCCTCTTCTTTAAGTTCTTTATAGCTGAAATCCCACTAAAATGAATTGGAATTCCATTCAGAGCAACACCCACTACACATTACAGTACTTATGCAGCACAACTAAAAAGTAATGTAAACTTCTTTCCAAACCTCTGTAAACTCCTTGATGTCCTGTATTCAGTACAGCCGAACAGTTCTGCTTGCCCCTAAACTGCTGCAGACTTAGCATGCAGATAACATCTCAGAGTGGGGGAAGAGGGGAGGAGGGGAAGGGGAGGGGGTGGGGGGGCGTGGAGAAAATGTGGGAGAGAAAAAAAAAAAAAAAACTACACACACAAGAAGACAGACAAGAAAGCTCAGAACAACTTCTGGCAGAAAATACACATGGAATTAAAATTATATTTTTCTGGATGTGAAGCTTTAAGGACTTCAATCTTGTCTTCTTAAAGTACTCCTTATTCTAAAAGTGCATGTCAAAAAACAACCAAGATGTATGTGAAAATTCTGCAAGAACATCTTACAAACTATACTGAAAAAAAACCCCAACCTGCCAGCACCACAATGCATGTAACTGAAGTTACCCCAAAATATCAATATGCATAGTAAGCATACAGAGCAGGTTCAACAGTCAAAAATACAACCCACAGGAGAATAGTATGCAATGAAACTCTTCACATAGCAGATCACATTTCAAACAAACCTATTTCTAGGGTATTTCTGCATCTTTGTGGCAAGTTAAGCAGAAGTACATGGACATGGACCTATGGTTCTCACTTACTGAGGTTTTTGTGAATGATGTACAAGCACCAGTGGAGTGAATCAGCAAGTAGCATGTTCATCAGCTCCTGTTCAAATTGACATTTTGAGTCCATTGACATTAACGCCATAAAAAAAAAAAAAAAAAAACAGACTTGCAAGTTTGCCTGCCTCTCTCAACAGAATATTTGGAAGCCTGCCCTGCAAGTGCCAAAAACCTCACTGGTAACATGAAAATGCTTTTCACAACAGTTTAATCTAGAAACAGAATATAAGGTTTGCAACTCACACACAAAACGCTGTTCAGAGTTCAGTAAAATGATCCAAAAGCACGAAAGACTGAGAGCAAAGGCAACATAAAATATACATCATAGGAAACAGGAAGGAAGAGAGAAACCCAGAACAGATTAAGGAAATCACTATGATTTCCATAATTGTTTTTATATTATTAACACATCAAGAGTTAGAGGGGCAGCAAGGAGCAAAACTTCCCAGGCAGTGTTCAGCAATATCTTACAGATATATCTCAAAAATCCTTCCAAAATAAAGCAGGTTAAGCTACAACTTCCTTGTGGATTTTTACTTAAGCCAATATACAGCTCTCCAGAAAAAAGAGATGTGGAGCCCTAACAGTACCGGAACCTGCAAACGTTGTCAAGGTTGCCCTAAAGTTTCGGAACACTCAGGGTGGCTGGGGGTTCCTAACTGTTCTCCTCGCAGCACTCTGCCAGTGCAGGCACTAGTCCAGCAGCAGCTTTACAACCCGTTCAGAGTAACCCTTACACAGCAGACTTTCCCTGCTCCTAGCATCCAAACCAACTTCCCATCTAAAGGGGTCTCGGTTAAATTCATTTTACAATCCTGTTAAAAACCTAAAGTACAATAAGTGCAAAATAGAAACAACACTCACTTCTTGGATAAGACTACAGGAAAAATATTCATTGCCTTCTACTGAAAGAAGAGGCTACATTAGTTTCTTCTTAGCAACTCCTAATCAGTTCCTTGGTATCAAGTTGTTGAACTGTCCAGCTTGCCACTGAAAAGGCATTTAAGCATCACACGGACATTCCACTACAGAAAATTAGTAGAGTTCAGAATGGCATTTCCAGCTTCCCCTGGCACAGTTACAACTTTGAAAGAATCCGTTCTTGTGTTTCAATACCATTTGAAGAGCTGAAGTATCATGAAATAAACAGATGATGGAAAATTCAAAAATAAATTAAAAAAACACAAACTAAAACTACCACCGAAGTTGGGTCTGATCTAAATGTTAATGCAAGTATAACCACAAAAACTGAAGACTCGGTTCAGTTTATATTTTATTTCTAATCTCTTCTGTAGTATGAAGTCAGTCATCTCTTTCCCAAGGAACAAGATCAGCTCTTCCCTTCCACAGCGTTCAGTTGTAGAAGGAGCAGGTCAAGAAGCAACAGACTGAAGAAAATGCATGTGTCAGCTGAAGATCTGATAAATGATAAGAATATGGGAAGAGTTTTGCATCAGATGTTAGGCCTTTTTGTAAGGTAACATGCTCCAGCTGCTTTTATTTACTCCCTTGGATTCTCATGTGGAAGTGCCAGGTTAATCAAAACTTTACCAATTCTTTTAATGGAAGCTGTGAAACAATTGTGTTACAAACACCAAGTGTTCAATATATGAAATAAGTCTGGGGAATCACTTCTCTATTAAATCCTTAACTCCTTTTGTTTCATCCATACCAAGAAATCAGTTTTAAAAAGATCAGTTGTGCAACAGTACAGGTTATTTTCTCTTCTACTAACATTCAAAATTGTAAGAATCAGGAGACATTAGAAAGCTGTCTTTGGTGATCAGAAAACTTGGAATTATTTCTTTACAAGGAAGAGCAGAAAACTTTCAATCCAGATTAATTTTTAAAGTGATGATACTGATATAACTAAAGCTAGAACTATAAAAATGGGATGCATAGGATAGAGCTAAATACAACAAAGATCAAAAACAGAAGACAAAAAAAGTTCTTATTTCAAGTCTTGTTTGTTACATGTTTCTCCCATCCTCATTTGAGGTCTCCAGATCTTTTATATGCAATGGTTAATTACTGTGGTGATACCTCAAGTCCACATTAAAGCACGGTTGATGAATCTTTTGAGTTTGCTTTACTATGCACTTAAGGGGATATTTCTCTTCATAACCATCTGTTCTTCAACCAACCCAGAAATTTAGTATTACTGGAAATCTAAGCCAAACTCCAGGAGACCTGCAAGAAGCAAATTTTGAATGGATTATGGTTTTAATCCTTTTTTTTCTCCCCGGTAATTTTAGTCAACAAATTATGCAGCAGCTAAAACTTTCAAAAAATACAATTAGGTAACATCCTACTTCAGTGTTCAAGAAGTCCACAAAGCCTGGCTTACAAAATAAAATATGAAGTGTTCTGAAATATTTTACAGGCTGCCTGTAATAATTATGCAAAAGAGTTTAAATGTAGAAGTTGAATAGGAACACCTACTTGAGTGGGATTTTTTTGCTTTTAATAATTTTTTAATATATTTCTGTTTGATCGGTATTTTTTTTTCCTCATAACCTTTTCACCACTCTATAAATTTAATAGAGATACGTTTCAAGTGCTCAGGCCATGAATACTGTATTTGTTTCTCTTCTGCCTCTATGTATTTATATTCCGAGACAGCAGAGTTGCCTGGTGACAGCCTCTTCACTTCAACAGCAGCTGGCAAGCCCTCCTTGTCCTGAAAATATGAAAGAAACAGTTAACTAATATTTCATGCTATGATTTAAAAGTGACAGTCTGGAAGTGCCAATACCACACAGGGTAGGATTTACAAGATAAGATTTTTCTTAAGTTTCAGAAGCAATAAAGGAAGAAAAATAAACAGACCTTCATCACACATAGCTAGCATGCAGCAAAAATTAATCCATGGTGCATCATCTAGAGTTTAACAGTACCAGACACAAGCGGTGATTGTGTAAATCTGCCAATTTAACTTATATTTCCAGAGTGTAAATTCTCAAGTTACACAAGATGAGACCAAAGCAACTAGAGTTCTGACACTGTTACAAGAAACAGTCACCCTCTTTAATATTTACAACACATGTATTTCAAATTGCTTATGTATGCCTATCTGCTTTCCCAAGATTACTGCTTCTGCTGAAGGTTCAAGCATATGTAACCCAAAACAACTTCTTTAAGCTAGTTTTTTACAGCAAAAAGAAAAGATTTATATTTGATAAAATTAGAGTTTATGGCCACCTTAATTCATACCTAACACTGGCATATTAATAAGCACCTTCATTCAAAAAAATATCCTTACTCAAATAATTTAAAGATAAATTTTTACATAATGTCACCTTTTCTACTTTCCTGTGTCAACCAGATAATTTCTAATTCTCTTTGTTGTTTTGAAAAAAGGCATTTTAATGCCATATTGCTTTTTTAGAAATACTATACTACAAGGAACTCCTGTAAAACCACAATGTGGCCATGGCAATCAATCAACTACATTACAAAACCTAAAGGAATTGCTAATGAAAACAAATAGTATTTTCCAACATACCACCAGGCTTTTCATTACTAGAAAATACTTTGAGTTTTATAAACATTTTCCAAACTGCTTTATTTTCACTATTTTTGGTTTTCGTTTTAATGATATTATGGCCATTTTAATTTGCTAATAACCTATATTTTCCATGTATTACAGAACACTTTACAGTCACCTAACGTTTTTTTTAAATCTCTTTCCAAAACTCACCAATCATAATAAATTCAGATAGACGTATTATTAGGTAAATACATGCAAGTACTGCAGAAATATATTCATTGTTATATGGACCGTCACATTTCAGGTTTAATCTGAACTGACTCAAAAAGCACTTGGAACAAAAGTGTTCTAGCCAACCATAAGTTCTTGAAGTGCTGTACTAAAAAAGAAAAAAAACCCCTGCTCTTCAGCAACTGTATAATTGCCTAAACTACAGAGAAAATACCTTCTTTGTTAAACGTGCAACAGTGAATACTGATTTCTAAGCCCCAAGCTATGTAACTTTATAATGTTTAAAACTCTGACCTTACTTTCATACTTTCAATATTGATAGTCTCAAACTGTTTTCAGTTTCAAAGTTATCATGTGTTACTTTAGTAGAGCACCACCAGCTCCCAATGACACCGCTCTGCGTTATTGATCTGCACAAATATCATCTCTTATGGGAATCTCCCTGCATAGCAATACAAGATTTTACAGAAAACAAGCTCTTCGGAATCATTCTGATGGCTTCAAAAATTTCTATTATTGCACCTCTGTTTATTTCAGGATGATTTAGTTATTCGAGTGGCATTGAAACAGTAAAAACAGACTCTATCAAAGATGAAATCCTGACACAGGAAACTGAAAATCCCATTCTTAATTCTATTGTTTTCTGTAGTGGAGATGTTAACGTAAATACTTGTTGACATGTATAGTAACATATATCCTACCTACCATACAATGAATCTGATTCATATATGTTTCATTATCAACAAAGGACAGCCAAACCTAGCTATCGTTTTTGGGGAGACGTTATTAGAAAGAGTAATACGACAGCTGTGGTTCCTACAACGTACACATGCTTAGAACCTCATGCTCAATGCATTCAGAACTTTTACATGACCCTAACTGATCAATAGTTTCAACGGTCACCAACTCACTCCTAAGTTTGAAGGTGTGCAAGATCATATATAAAAGATAGCAATAATTATTTTGCTGATACACTTCAGAACTTCGCCTTGTACCCTTCCATACTCAAGTTCCCCTTTTTGTTTCTGCTTGAACAGTATAACAAGCCCATCTCAACTTCTCAGTCATTAGTACTGTTCAGTCTATCAAAATGCTAAAGGAAATTGGTAAGGGCCACTAAGCTGGAAGCAAATTTTTTAAAAAATTTAATCAGAGATTGGTCACAGTGAGCCTCAACTAAGGCTACAGCATCGCTGAGGTCTTGTGAAAGCCTACAAACTGAACCATTACATGAGGAAAGTTTGTAAAAACAGAAAAAGCATTCAGTATACTCTCCTGCAAAAACTTCCTGTGGAGTCAGATGTGTTGATGACAGAAGTTGAACTTCTTGAACACCATTCAAAAACTAGTGGGGGTGAGGGGAAAGAGGTCCTAGCATGGAAAAAACACACCTCACGTAGCTAATGACCGTGAGATGAGAGAAAAATCACTGAGTGTTCAGCTACTCAGAGTGACTTCTCTCTTTTGGGGTAAAGTTCATTAACTGGACAGCAGCAAGCACTGCAAGAGAATTGTGGGTGTATTTATGATTTGCAGTATTGACCTATTTCACATCTGCAAAGCTTTTAGCTACTGCTTCTTAACAAAGCTCACTTTACACCACGTGTGCTGCTATAATAAAAAGAAGGTCTCTGAGAAAGTAAGTTTAGCACATTTAAAGCAGTACTATCAGACTGAAGAATATATATAAAGAGGAGTTTGCTGATATTCAGTGCAACTAGACAGGAAATCTATCACCTCACTAAAAAACCATTTTTGTTACTGTAGAAAAGGCAAGGGTGTCAAAAGGATTTTTAACTGCAAAGTAGAGATGCACTAGGAACATTTTAAGATATTCGATACTCCCAAGATGTATGATAGTACATATTCTGCTATCAAGATGCTCCTGACATAGTGGACTAGTCTAGTTCTGAGCAGGAACATTTCACAATCATGTTATATTCATTTAATAGTGCTGGAAATCAGGTGTGCATGGAACTAGCAATTTCATTAATTTCCTTTCACATTTCCTTGCCCAGTTTTATTACACAACAAACTTCCAACTACACTTTTAGACTTTATAAAGAACTCTGCCAATACTTTTCGATCTGTCCACCCTTAGCAGCAGATTGGCTGAAAACTGTTTTTTTTTTCCCCTTCACTACCAACTCCAAGGGTAATCTAAAAATGCAACTTTAATCCACTCGCACATTTTTTCCCCACAGGTTGATCCACAAGGTGTTGAAGTGCAGACAGTCATCAACTCCCAAGGTGCTGACGTGCGAATCTACGGAGGGTGACTCGGGGAATGAGGAGCGTAACTCGTTACGGCCAGTCGGCAGCACTAACAGAGTCTCCAGTACCTGCTCACCATCCTGATCTGCAAGAACAACCAGTATCCCACAGGAGGGAAAGCTGTGTCCTGCAGACAGCGAGTCCTCAGAAGCAACTTCTCAAAATGACCGAGGAGCTGATGGAGTAGAACATTCATAGAGCCATTCTTCCCAGAGTGCTTGGGAGAAACACCCCTGATAGCAAGAGCTACACTTGCCTTACTGCACGCAACCATTCGCTTGGCACTGATAAGCGGCGTGAGGGGAAGCAGTTTTCAACACATCTTAAAAGACTAGAATTAAGCTCAAGAGCTGCAGCTGCTTTTATCACAGAGAAGCACACCTGAGGAGTGTATATTCTTTTTTCCTTATCTCACACCACGTCTAATTGGGCTAAGCTCTCTGCTCCCTAGCTGCTTTTTCCAGTTCTGAATTCACACCACCTTTGAATTCTCTTGATGAGAGTACAAAGTATCAACAGGTCATTTCTAAAAACTCTCCTTCCCGTTAAACTCTCTTATTTGCCCTATATCCAATCGCACATTTTGGAGTACGAACAGCATTTACAGTAATTTACCTGTTGAAAAACAAACCTATATCATGAGTTGTAATGTCGTAACGCCAGTACTTCACGTCATAATTGCTCCATAGAGGCTCTATCACCTTTTCTTAAATGTTCAAACTAAGACAAAGTTTTCTCCATCTTTTTATACAAGCATATATGCTTAATTTTTAAACATGAAAGATTAAATTAGAAGTTACACACACAAACACAACTCCTTTTAAAAAGGCTCAAAACACTGTATTTACATCTGCAAGTACTCACTTTATTACTACAACCTTTATAACAGAGCTTAGGTTTGCTTCAAACAAAACAGGGTTCTCAGCGATAGAAGCCCAAGAAAAAGCCCTGCATACAGTTAGTCTACAAAGAATTAACTGGATTAATTAGCAAGGGATTTGAGAAGCAGCTTGGAGCTAGAAAACCAAAACACTAAATTGTTTAAATACTTTGGCAATGGATCAAGGTTTCTAGGCAGCCCTATGTTCCATTCTCTCTTTTTTTTTTTTTGCTCGGTGTTTTAACACATTTAACCTGACGAGGTACTTTTTCATGAGATATGAATGACACTGTCAAAATACCAAAAAAGAAGATGTGAATTAAAAAATGCCACAAGCTGTTAGCAATTCTGCCAACATGTATGAGCCCAGGCAACATTAATTAAAAATCAATAGCTTAGGACATAAATAGCTCTTATCTCTGTTATAGTATATCTCTAACATAACTCTTTATTAAAGAAAAAAAAAAAAAAGGCAGTGTCTTTGCTATTATACTGACCACAACAAAGAAATAAGGCAAAAACACTGAGCAAAGAAACACATCTAAGAAAGGGAGGACAGGAGTATGAATGATTGGAATGCTTCAACCTTGCACCATCATTAACACATAACTGGCTGGAAATAGCCCCACTGCAAACACTTGCAGAGAGAGTTACCAGGAAGAACATTTCAGGTTTTTAGTGCTAATATGATTCTATACCACATCCCGCATGCCAAAGAAATAAGAATAACGTACACATCTATCTGTCAGCTAGAGCTTATTAATCAGTAATTTTAATATGAATCTCAACTAAAGATTAAGTTCCTGTAAATTCTCCAATAATTACAAAATAAAGGTGAGAGACAGGAAATTGCACTTTTTCTTCTTTAGTGATTCAAACTTCAAGATAAAGTTACATTAGAAGGCATCAAAGCTAAAAGATTTAAGCTAAACTAGGAACTTAAACCACCACTTTTGAAAGGTGTTTTCAAGCTTACAGAGTACCAAACACGTGAGAGACTTAAACCCATTTTCTAACAAGAGATCGCCCGCGGCACCAAGCTGGATGCGCAGTTTGGGTCTGCCGTAACTCCTACACAATCATGATCATTTTAATTTATGCACAGTTTCTGCAGAAAATTTATTAATATAAAAAAGAATACGTAAGAATCATACTGAAATGGAAAGGTTAAGTTCCATTTTCTTCTTGTCTAATGACTCTTACATTATTCAATTATTTATTAGTGATGGACATATCGCATGCTTCCACCAAAACACAGCAGTCTAAATCAAGGATGAAGAAGTCAATCAGACACTATTTAGCAAAAATGTATTTATTTGAATTCACAATAAAAGAGAACATTTCATTTACGTAACAGCTATGTGTACATATGCCAAGATACTAAAACACTATTAAAATTTCTGTGGAAGAGCAGATCATAAAATTGTAGCACCCTTAAGGTGGAACTCTCAGGACAAAAAGGATTATTTTGAGAGTCACGATTACAAACGTGAGCTCTCAAGAACATCTGATAGCAGATGACCACGTGCAAGCACAGTTCCACTCAACTACAGAACACAGACCTGCCGATGAACAGCAACACCAAGCTCTGGACAACACCACAGCGGCCAGCCAGTCATTCGGGAACTGAGAGTCCGGAACATGTGAGGAGGCTGAAGTTATTAAAAACAAGCACTAAAGACTGTTTCCTCTGCAAAGAAATTTTTTAGAAATACCAATCTGAAATACTGAATATATAGATGCAGGACATTAGCTTCATAAAATCGTATGCCAAGCAGAGCCATATCTATGGGAATAATCAGAGATTAATTAGAAATTCACTTCTATTACGGCAATGTAGTCAAGAAGTACTAACCTTTAAGATCTTAAATGATAACATTTCACTATGTCAATTGGATTTTGAGCCCTAACTTTGGGACATTCCTACTTCTTCCCATGCCCTTGCCATAATCCCACCTCCCAAAAATTTAGTTTATTGATTAGAGTGCAGCTCAAGAAAATCAAAGGTTCTATTCATAAAGCACAGACGCCAAGTGTCATGACAGGGAAACAGCAGACCTCGATTTTCACAAGACCTTTTGGTCTAACTTTTCACTGAGCTACACTCAGAAATGACATATCCTTCCGTGGGGCAAAGGCGTGAGGGGGAAAAAAGGAGCAGAAGAAAGTGTTAACATAAAGTTGCTATACTTTTGGGAGGACAAGGTGCAATTTTTATGTTATTTTTTAAGATATCTTTTTGTTTTCTAAGACTAAAGTGAACTACCTGGATTCTCAACTGTCCAAATTCCATCCAAGCTATTGACAATTTCAGTTAACCTTTTCTGACGTGTACCCAATACAGGCTCTTGTTGCTGCATTTGATATAACACAATTCTTCATCTAAAAAGGAAAATATGCCATCTTAATTTTTAGTAGGAGAGGTACATTAGAACACAGAACTGCTGCGAATAGTGTTCCCTTATATGGAATAAATTTAAATTCCACCAAGTTCCCCCAATAACGCTTTATGTCATTGTAAAAATACAATCACTTTATTAACTTTTCAATCATCTTCTCCACTGAGGGTTCAAGAAAACAAAAAAATTCAGGGGCTTTCTTACATCACCTGTCTTATTTTATCATTGTAAATTAAACTGATTATAAGATGCGGAAGTAATTTGTAAACTCTTTCAAGGGACGTGATTTACATTTTTCTTCTACCAAGATGAAGATATCCCCCTAATATACTCCACTTGTGTTAAATATTAAATAAAGATACTTATACTACATATATGGCAAAAATCGAAGATATTTCTGAGATGTTAGGGGATTACTTTTAGCATTCTAATGCTGTTTATAATACTGGTGCAAATACTGCCACCAATAAAGAAACAAACATTAAAAAGGTGTCCTTTAAGCTTCCCTTTAAGGCATCTACCATAATCGTATAATTTGCTCTGGACATCATTAAAATGTAAAGTTAATGAGGATTCAGCTGAAAACAGAAGAAATGTAACCTATTTTCAGGCAAAACTTCTAACACTGCAATCAGAGGGAAAACCTCTTTGATGTCTCTTTGTCTCTTCTCATTAATTTTCTTTTGGTTTAAAAAAAAACACAAAGGCTGTTTAAACTAAAAAATGCATAGAAGTTTAAACATGGTAATTATAGTCAAGCTGCAATGAGGTCATTAGGTTTTTAAAACTTTGAGATAAACAAAATTGAGATGTATGACTATTTTAAAAACATGTCAATACTCAATTTTAATTGTCCGTGTGATTGATACCCACTGTATGCTAAGGATTTAGTCTAGATACAGAATTGCTTCAAGATGATTTAGTGAAGGACCCACTCCCATATCCAGGGTAAAGCAAAGCAATCAAGAGATACATCAAAATGAAAAGTGCTGTAATTACTCTATTATTGGATACCACTGTTTAAGTGCAACAAAGCATCCTCTTTGCAATCTCCATGCAGGAGAGATGGCAAATTGTGAGATCCTGCTACTTTTTACCTCTGCAGTTCATGAAAGAAGAATTATTTAACTTGTTCAATATTTTATATTTACTCACTACATTTATTTCTGTTCATGAATACTGCCAAGGTACACACAAAGCTATATGCTTCTGTTTTAATAGGCTAATTCTTTCCAGCAGAAAATCTTTAAGAGCTATTTAATCACATAATACTGACGGAACCTATGATACACTGAAGTGGTATGTATTTTTAGTGAATAATTTACAAGTAATTTTCTCAAACCATAATCAAAACAATTTTTTAACACTACTGTGTACAAAAGAAGATGATAGATTATCACAAACACAAGTAGGGCATTTAAGCCATTAAGTAAAAGCAACACATATACAGGACACACATAAAATTATCTTCAGCGTAGAAGGACATTAATCACAATGAAGCAAAACAAACATATCTATAACATTTTTCCATGTGCAAATATCACCTCTAGATTAAAATGGGATGAGATGACATCAATATATTAGTCAGTGGTAATTGTAAGTATGAATTTTAATGCATCTGTAGATGTAGGTTATAGCTGTAATAGAGAATTATTTACCTGATTGAATCTTTTTAATATGTTTGAGAAACTCCTCTCCAAATAAAACTGAGTAAAAGATCAACAGGCAAGTATCAGATCAAACCAGATACTACTTTAGGTGCAAGTGAAGAAGAGCCTTAGAAGAAAATCTCATACTTAACGCCGAGGAAAGTTTCGGGGGTTATGTTTTGTTTTGGGAGGGTGTATGTTTGTTGTTTTTTTTTTTTCCACTCTACCATATTTTATTACAATTTGATCCTGCCCTTCATAGGCCACTTCTGTTCTAACATCTCTCCAGCTCACTACTGATGAGACAGCATCACCTAATTTCCATTCTGACTGAGCTGTTTCTCATATCCCAGCATCTTTTCCCTACTCGCTTGCACTGTCCTAGTGTCATATTCACAAAACGATAAAGCACGATTTAAATAACATTAAGTCAAACATGAAGCTTACAAATATGAAAAGTCAGAAGCCTGATTCTACTGTCTACCCATACTGTGATACTTAACCAGATATTTTGTCTTCACATTTCAGCATCTGATTTAAGTCTGAATTAATTGGTTTTGATAGATGTTTTGCCAGAGTGATGATCTGGTTTTAGAATCTTTGGAACAAGAGATCTCAAGGATCTCAAAAGTATCTTACAGGTCAACTAGACGTAAATGAAGAGTAATTATTTATTTAGGCAAAATGATGTAAGAATCAATTCAAAAAAATGTAATGTTATGACTACGTATATTCATAACTACGTAGTTTCAACGTCAATGGCTCTTCAAAAGGAACTAAAGATGGGAATTAGTTAACCCCAGTATGATGCAATGAGAGGTGTGAGTGTAATACCCTTCACCACCATTGAAAATCCTAGCACAAATTCTAAGTGGGGAAATTCTTTCGGCTACAATATCCAAGATACTGCTTTAAAAGTACCCACTGTAGGTTTTCTCTTCCCCTGCCCGCCATTCTCTCCCTAGGTGTATGGCCTGTAACAGCTGATCAAGTCTGGGGCAGACCACTTTGGCACAGTAAATAGGATTCTCCACTCCAGCTCCTCATCTTTTAAGTGGCGCTTTCCACCCAGATACAGGGTACTTCTCCGTGATCTTGTATTATTTGACTAGCTATAGTATGCATCATTTGGTTTTACTACTTACTTCATCAAATTAGAAAACGTTACTCTCCAAAGAGCCAGTCAAGGAATAGTTCAGAAAAATCACAACCAACTTAAATATTGGGGGGGTTGAGGGTTTTGTTTGAGGGCTTTTTTAATCCCCAGGGAAGTACAAACAAAGTAACTCACCAGATTATAACCCCTTCCAGATAGTAGGTTGTTACTGTCAGCTGTTTGCTCCCACCCCTCCATCCAAGGTTATCATACTGCAGTTCAGCTTCCTCGGTTTCTACCCCACGTTTCCATGAAGTAAGTTTATTAAAAAGTATATCAAAAGCTGCTTCCATAAAAAAAAAATAAAAAAAAAAAAAAAGAGATATAAAAGTCATCTTCCCAAAAGGCAATAATATGTCACATCTGGAATTTTGGCAAGTGGTTTACCAAAACTTGGTAGCCCCAGCAATGCAAAATACCTCCTTCCTCCTCAGTGAGGATTCACAGCACTCCCTTAGCACTCCTTCTCCCCTCCCCAGTGACAGAATCCAGGAGAGCAGGTGATACACCTTTTTCACAGATAATGAGCACGATTGGATATTAACAGAACATAATACAGCTCTTTACTATTAAAATGTGTCTTACAGGGAAGCGTACCACCCCCTCGCTGTGAATCAGCATGCTACAGCATTTCATGTAGGAATACTGCAGGATCAGCCTTGTCTCTGGTAGCACAAAAAGTAGGGTTTGTTTTTTAACAACCATTGCCAAAGTCAAACAGTAGTCTTAAATTAATTTTACACTTATATAATAATTTAGCCTCAAATCAGCTTTCTAACTCTATTTCAATCTTTAAAGCAAAACAAACCAAAACCAAACCAACAAAAGCCACATGAAGACCTGACAATGTCTCTTTTTGTTCATGATAAAAAAATATCACACCCAAGAGAAGCAGACCAATATTGCCTCAGGCACTCCAACAGGCCTCTGTTTGAATTAGAGTTTACATTCTCTTCTTGCAAGGAACTACCTATAACAAAAAGAACCAGCAATAAAAATAGACCTAGTTCATCTGTTGCTTCACCAAATTTGCTTTGCTTGCATGTTAAAGTAGTGCTCTGGATAGAACTACCGACCCACATGTCAACAGACTAAACACAGACACAACTTCTAAACTCCAATATTTCTGCTGAAAACACTCACAGGAAACATCAGTACAACTGTGGATGGACCAAACGTCAGTCATTTCTGGGACAGCGCTTACAACATTAGGCAAGAACCCCCAAAATTGCTGTTCTTAATCTACAGGGAGCCTACTTTAAAGTCATTACTACTTTGTTTCTTTTTCACCTCAATGACACTCTAATTAAAAGTTCTTTACAGAAATGTCTATATCTAGATTAACAGCTGACTGCAGATGCATTAAGCTTTAAGCAAAAGTTAACACTCATTAATGAGATTACCTGTTGTGATTAAATAATGACAAACAGAAACAAACCACCTTGGAAATTTTTGTGACTGAGAATGAACCAAAGTTAAAATTATTCCCTTAAAGTCACACACACCTCCCATTTAACAACATTTCGACTCTATCCAAAATACAATCTCTTTGCAGTTACTGGAGTAACAGCCCTACTCAAAGTAGCACATTAACAGAGAGCTAATTGCAACAAGTGCTTCATCAAATTCTGAAATGCTTCAAATGCTGAAATATTAAGTGTTTTAGTAGTATTTGGTATCTAAATTGGGTCTCTCAAGAGCTCTTTAAAAAGAAAAACCACTCAAAACTCCTCTAAATTCAAGAAAAACTGTAAGTACAGCTAGTGAATGAAAATAATTTGTTAAAATCACTAAAAAACCCCTGCCTTAGAAAGTTTCAGTTTAGCAGTTAATTTCAACCTGCAGTTAAAAAGGCACTAGCTGTCAGTCAGTTTTCTCACCCAACTCTATCATGAAAAGAAAAACTGACAGATCACAGGAGCTTGCCTTTGTAAACCAATTCGGGAACTTTCATGCTTCTTATTTGTTAGGTTAAAGGTTAAATTGCTGACCTCTGCCCTCCTGCTTAGCAGCCTTTCCCTTTTTCTGTAAAGCTTTATTTTGGGGCTGTATTTACATGGATTAGTCTCTTTTCACGCTAAGAAGGAATCTGTTCACAGCCAAAGCCTTAGTTCTGGTTGTACAAAAAGCAGTCACAATTATTCAGCAGCAGACAATGACCATATTGTGGATTTACAAAAAAACCACCTCAGCCATGGCAAGTTCTGTCCTTGCTGCACAAAACAATAGAAGAAAAATCTTATCAAGCATTCAAGAGAAAGCAAACAAAGCAGGCCCACTGTGAACTTGATGAAGATGTCAAGCTCCTTTAAAAAAATATAAATCAACAAAAGAGTTTAAAGTCTTGTGAGTGAGACTTTCTGTGCTGAATTTTTCTGTCTAGTTAAACAGCGCCAGCAGCAGCAATATAGTGCAGACTAGTAAATACTTGTGAAATAGAAAACACTGTAGACAGAAGTAGTTAAAGCATGAAACAAAAAGATATCTTCCCATAAAATAACTTGCAGAAATGGAAGAACATTCAGTTATACTTGATACTAACATTTTGGGCTTTTATTAAATCTATTATCATCAGCTAAGAACACACCTAAAAATGTGGTAAGGTAAAATTTATGACAACTTGCAATGTCTTTTCATAAAGTGAGTTTCTCTTCAAATTGAGTTGTGTCTTTTAGTTACACTGTAAAAGCCAAACTGTGAATTCTCTTCAAACAAAACAGTTCGGACAGTGCTATTTATTTGATCTGGAGACACTGCAGTCCTAGCAAATTCTGTGAAAACCTCCCACCTTGTTTGTATTTAGAAGAAAAGCAATCAAATGGGAAGAGCAAAACAGAGCAGCAGTTTAGGAGAATTAGAATTTCCCAATACTACCTATCCACTCAGATTTGGTTACTTTTCCAATCCTGCTCTAGGAAGCTAGGTGTAGCAACAGAATACCATAAAATGGGACTGGAAAACTTGTGATACCCGAATTACAGCACACGCTCAACAGAAAACCCCCTATTTAACAGAACGAAACTTGAATTTTGCACTTTGTTATTCCTAAACCTTCAGTGTGTTTTCTGTTTCTCACTACGGAATAGGCAGACTTCAACCAACAAAATGTTTGAACCTTAAAAAAAAAATAAACAAAGGTTGCTCTGAGAGGTGCACAGGTAATGTTTACAAACTTCTGAATGACCGATTCTTAACTTAATCCTACTCCAGTAACTTTGCTTAAACTTAAGAAAATATTTCATCTATATGGGAGGCACTGCTCTATTATCTAAAATTAGAATATATGACAAAAAAAATAAGGAGTAGCAGTATGTCTATTTTGCAGACAGAAACCTGCTAGTTCTCTCTACCTGTGAAAGTCCTATCATGGAAACCATGGTGACAACTGCAGAATAATTTTAGGACCCAAGCACATCATGACTTCTCCCAGTGGAGTTAAGGACTTCGATTAGTTTAAGTTATAACATTTGTGATCTACTGGGAAGGGGGGGAGGGAGGAAAAGAGCCATTACAACACAAGGCTAGAACATGAAAAGTAAAGAAGGAAGTACTTAAACTACTCACAAGCTTCTAGTAGGAACAAGATTAGTAGTACATGCTACTCTCAGAGCCAATTCAAATGCAAATTTCATCCTTTCTCTCAAACAATGATAAACTACCTCAGAGTTAATAGTTTCCTTCTAAGATTCATCTCCCTTTTCAACTTAGTGGTATGTTTTCGAGAAAAGAAAGAAGCACATGTCGAGTCTTACAGCAAGACCTTTTAAATTCTCTCATAAAAGAAGTAGTATAAACTACATTTCCTTTACTAATCTAGTGAACATTTGTTAAACTCTAACACTTACACTTTGTCCACGGTATCACATTTAGGCTTCTAACTTACCATGGGTTTTTGAGGAAAAAAAAAAAAAAAAAAAAAGAAATAAAACCTTTAGCTGTACTAAACCATTTTAGCTTTTTCCTTGAACACACAGCAAGAATTTATGCTACACTCACAAAAAGATGAAAGATGAGGTCCTTGGAGAGAAAGGCCTTTTGGCACACTACATGGTAAAGCTACAGATTTGACATACTTTTATAATGTCTGCTTTGGCGAGAACACAAAAACCCCATACAAAAGCATGCTACGTCCTCCCAGACAGGGGTGTAGGGGGGTGTCTTACTCTTGCGAGCGTTTACTTTCAAATGTTCATACTTTAGAGACTATTTTGATCAGTTACTTTAGACTAACAAATTCTCTTTTTCTACGTGAACAGTTTGACAGTTAGACTACAATTCTCCACACAGACCCCTCTAACGAGAGGATCTTTGCCTGAGGTCCAGAAAGATCCTTAAATTTGTCACATCATATTTCTGATGAGTGATCCGCAGCAGTTTCAAGATCATAAAGTCCTTTGAAAGTTAAAAGAAAAATTTCTTAAGTAGTTGGTATGCTTTCATTTTCTTTACATAGGCTTTTAAACTAAAACTGCTAGTAGATTCTTCCTATTTCTGCATCTCAAAAAACCAATACTTTAGCTGAGGTTTAAAAAGAAACATAGTTCTAACTTTACTTACAAATATGCAATATGTCAGTAATACAGAACTGAGTTTCTAGATGTGCTTAAGCTAACTTAAGCCGTTTTAATCTGTAAAAGAAACAATACAAGCTCTTTGCCATTTACTACCTCAACCTCTGTGAAGTTTCACTGTTAGGAGATGCCATGACAAATACACAAGCTCTCCATTAGAAGGGCTTCACAATCTCGTAAAGTGCATTTTCCCTTCCTTTACATCAAGTTTAAAAATGGGAAGAGGAATCCAATAAAATAGTAGTATTTCATACAAAGCATCCATTTTGCTCTCAAACCATCCACTGCATGTAACAGTTCCAATGAATGAGAGAAGATCATGCACCAAAGACAGACTTACCATCAAAACTTAAAGTAAGTTAAAACTGTAATCTGTAGCTTCAGTTTAGAACCTCCAACATTATTTGCTTAGGAATGTGCTAGTTCATGGAACACACACTGCCCTACCACCAGAGAACTTAGCATTTCCAGCTAAGATTTAAATGGATATCCTTCTAGCTTCCTGAATTTGAGAAGCACCAGCTCCACCAGTGATGAAACAAACAGCACAGACATCTGCTGCTGCAAAGATTTTGGTGACATTAAGTACGAAAAGCACTGAAAACAGTTTGGTTTTAAACCTTTTTCTTAAACTAGGGTGAACAGTAAAACATAAAGTGATATTCTAACAAAAACGATGGTACACCTTAAACCTTGTATGTAATGTTCAGAAGTGTTAGTATTTTAGTGTCAACTAAAACATACATCTACTCATTTCTCCCAAGTCATACTTAATTACATAAGTATCACAGCAGAAAGGCAAAACTAATGAAATTAAAGGTGACGTCCAGAATATATTACTGGTATCTGCTGTGCAATAAACTGTATTGTTGTTCCCCTTTATCTGTGATTTTTGAGGCTCTATTTTATTTCATTCCTGAAGCAAGGTTAACTCATATCAGTGAAACCTCTAAAATAATCACAATAAATCCAACAATTTTTTGACTGTGTTTTTTTTAAAAACAATACACCTGAATTTAGCGAGGTAGATGGCCTCCTTACATGTAAGTGATAAGGAAAGTTAAGAAATTTTCCTATTGTCAAAACTACACAGCACTAAAATATATAAAGGCAAAGACACAATGCCCATGCATAGGCTACAGAATATTACAAGTCTCATATGTGAATTGGAATTTGTCTTAGTAAGCAATTTTTTTTTAAGTCCTAACAATCTCCCTGTTCACCTGAAATGGCTGAAAGACAAAGGTATTTGTCAAAGAGTTGACTTTGTTGTGCCATCTGTACAGTATTAGCATCTTACTCCAATCCCAACCCACACCACTGCACAAAAGGCACCTGTTAAGACTATTTAACTTAAACCAGTCTCTTAGTCGGGCTTCTGTATCAGCCTTGGAACTGCAGCCTTTCCTCCGAGTCACCTGAGTACTTACCTGATACTACGAATGAAAGAATCAAAGTATCAAAGTATTAACACTGTAAAGTTTTAGTCAATATTTTCCCTATAATAATATTCCATTTTTTAAATAAAACCACGACTATTTTTTTCCTCTCCTCCTGAAAGTAAGTGTGTGGGAGTTGGTGAGAAGCACTAGACTTGCAAAGTTCCTATGCCTGACATACTTATACTTGACACACACAACACAGATTTCTCACTAGATATAACATCCATGTACTGGCACTGTAAAGATGCAGACTCCTTTCTATTCTATTTTGCTACCTTAGACTTTTGCTGAGAAGACATCAACATTTTATCAGAAGAGAGTATGGACAAGAGAACTGTGCTATTTGATGAAACTGAAAAGTAGAACATGAATGAGTGCATCATGGAAATATTAAGTGAAGAAATTCTGAATTCCAGAGAGCCCAAATAAAATTTTACAAAAGTAAAAAAAAAAAATAAAAAAAGAGCTGGAACAAGGTTAAGATAAAAGCAGTTTTGTATCTTCATTCTATTTTAAAAAGTCAAATGTTCTTTACAAAAAAAAACAAAACACAAACTTCGATTCAATTAGCTAAGGGGAATTCCCAGTTTCTACCGAAATCACAACAATCACGAGGCAAAAAAATGGTTTGGTAATTGTCTTATCTTAAGGAAATATCTTCTTACTAACAAATATTCATCTTTTTTCTGCTAGTCACAGTTGCAGATATTTTGCTTCACAGTTCTCAAAACAAAGATAGCACATTTACATAAAGTGACCCAGTAAGAAAAATCCACAAGTCCCAAATAAGATTTACGAATATAACAAAGAAAAGCACAAATACAGTTTTTAGATACAACTGAATGCTGGAATTGTACAATGCACCAAAGATTTCATGAGCCAGAAATACACAAATCACCAATGCTGAACACAGATGATCGTTATTTCTAAACGATCTAGAGGGGGAAGGACTGAGAGACCACAGCTGAGCTGATCCAGTGATCACTTCCTTTCTCAGTTCACTCATTTCATTGTGGTTTGGCAGAATTCTGCCTGGATTGGAATAAAACAATGCTTGCTTTTTCAACTTCTTTGGTTTCAATGAAATTTCCTCTTCATACCTTATTAATATAAAACATCCTCCAGATGTTCCTGAAGCTTACATTTCTAGGAATCAGATTTTAGGATTACAGGATAATTCAGGCTGGAAGGGACCTCAGGAGGTCTCTAGCCCAACCTCCTGCTCAAAGATGGGCCAGGTATGAGGTCAGATTAGGTTGCTCAGGCTGTGATCCAGCTGGGTCTTCAAAACCTCCAAGGATGGAGATTGCACAACCTCTCTGAGTGACCTGGTCCAATACTTGACTGCCCTCATGGTGAACACATCCCCAATGTTCAGTTGGAACACCTCTCGATTCAGTCTGTCGTCATCTCTTGTCCTCCTGCCACTCACCACTGTGAAATACCTGGGTATCTCATCTTGATGAGCTCCTCACAGGTACGGGAGGCTGCTGTTCGGGTTCTCCAGGCTGAACAGGCCCAGCACTCTCAACCTCCCCTCACAGCGCAAGTGCTCTATTTCACTCACCATCTTGGTGGCCCCCACTGAGCTCGTTCCAGTTTACTGATGTCTTTCTCGGAACCCAGAACAGATTTTGTCCTTCTGCAATCAACTATCTCGATAAGAAGGAGCCTTCTGTATCAAGCATTGGAACAGGTTGCCCAGGGAAGTGGTTGAGTCACCATCCCTGGAGGTATTTAAAAGACGTGCAGACATGGTGCTTAGGGACCTGGTTTAGTGGGGGACTTGGCAGTGTTAGGTTTATGGTTGGCCTCCATGACCTTAAAGGTCTTTTCCAACCTGAATGATTCGATATGATAGTCAATGAATAATGCTGCTTTCATTCATTTCAAAAGTTCTTAACCAAATAAACATTTAATGCAAGATTGTTAACAATTACCTGAGCAATAAGGCTACTTGAATGTACAGCTGTCTGTCAGAGGTTAATAGCACACATCAGGATCTCCCATTTCAGCAAGATTAAATATGTTAAAGCTTTTAATTTCAGTTGATATTTAACAGTCACATGGAAAATATCCTGTGCTACTTTCTCACTTTTACTCTTCTGATTCTATCCCCCACTCCACTGCAGCGGTGCTTAAGTTGCCGGCTGGGGTTAAACCACAACAGTTACACAAACTTTTGAATAAAACAAAATAGAGGCATGCTTTACCACCCCACAAACCAGACACTTCCCCACACTAGGGCTGCTGTATCTTTGGAGCAATTCATTCTGCTCAAGACCACGTCAGAAGATGGATATAAGAATTACAAGCACTGTAAGTGATCAATAGCACTACTACTCTAGACACAAACTTCAAAACCAGCTGTCTTAGTTAATTTGGGGATCCATTACATAGGAAGAAATACTTCTTGAAACATGTCTGATAATTTGCTCCCTATACACCTTTTACACATTTTCTTTTCTTGACAGTAACTGCTCCTTCCCATGTAACACACATTCCCCAACCGCAGAAAAAAGTTTGATACATATTCTTGGTCTTCTGGCACAGAACAGCTAGATGAGAAGTAGAAAAGACTACATGGAGGTCTCTAGGTCTGTATTTCTAGAATGAGATAGAGCATAGCTGTTAAACACAGCCGATGCTGTAGAGAACCAAACAACCACCTTCATTTAGAACAGAAGGACAGAGTATTTGGGGATACACAAATCTAAGACTTCTGAGAATAAAGGGCACCACTTAAATATAAAAGAATTGCTTGGTAAAAATCTTTTAAAAGATTATTCAGAGAAAAAACTTCAGTACACATGAGTTGTAAAAACAATTATTAAAATAATTTTTTTACTCACTAAAAACAATTTCTGAAGAATTTGCACCTATAAGTGCATACAACAAACCTAAAAACACAACTAAGTGAAACTCCCACAGAATCAGTTGGTTTATAGAACAAAATGTATACTAAATTCTCCAATTAAAAACCTGTAAAGTAGTTTCCATGCTTTTTAACCCACCTTCCCACAGCAGGGAATTAATCCCTCCAGGGGGATGCAAACAAACTTCAAAGAGAAGATTATACCCAGACACTAGTACTGTACAATGTAATGTTTATGGTCAAATTTGTTCAGATTTTCTGGCACTAGAATCCAGGTCAGATGTGCAGAAACAAAGACTAGTTATTAAAAGGGCTCCTGCAGTTACATCAAATAGTCGTGATGGCATATAGCAGTAGGACAAGCCAAAACTGTATTCCAGTTACAACTCCTATGGAGGATTTGGCAGTAAAGGAAAGAGTTGAAGCTATTTGACTTTTGCTGAACGTAACAAACAAATACAGATATAAAAGATAAGTGGCTTCGTATTGGTTCATTGTACCATATATATTGTACACAGATGATCATTTCATAAAAGATAGAAGATATTACTTCAGTATATGGTGACTAATCATAATTATTTAATTTTCACATCCCTCCTTTTCATAACATTCTAGAGACAGATCTCGGAAAACAATACCTTGAACTAAATTCTGGGATTACGGATTTCAACCTTTGCTTTTCCTGCTTATTTGATCAAGTTCCTCAGGTTTAGAACAAAGTGCAACCGAAAATTCACAAATATACTTACATGTTGGTTTCAGCAGTTATGGGACTTCTCTAGCATAAACACAGGAATACTTGTCAGAAATATTATTATAGAAAAATCCTTTATCGTTATGGCTTGATTAACAATGTTTGTTAAAATTGTTAACCGCATCATAAACTGCATTCATGTCTTATTTCAAGAAAAAAATAATTTGATCAGAGGAAGAATTCTGGGAACAGATAAAAATACTTCTGCAGACAAGAAAGAAGAAGGAAAAACAAATTCCGCTCAAGAAGTTTTAGAGTATTTTTTGTTTTAAAACTACTCATTCCTTATATCAGCAGCAAGTTATTTCTATTTCAAAAGACAAAAAAGGCAAAACAGTCAAAGAAATCAGAAAATTGCCCACAATCAGGGACAGAGGCAAGAATTTCTCATTAGTCCTAACTGTAAAAGATTCTGCAGAACTAGCAATTAAGATATCTTTAAATGCTAGAACAGCATAGTATTAAATATATTTCATTAGCTCATAATACATGATTCTTAAGAATAGTTTCAGCCAATAAATAGGTAGAATTACAGTGCAAAACAGTACCTTTCCCAGCGCAACTGATTCCTGAATAGGTTACTTCTGCATACACTTCAAAGGTAGTTTCCGGATTTTGTCTGAAAAGAAAAAAAAAAGTTATTTAGCACACTGAGAATTTTTTTTCAAGTGTGCTTTCAATTACTCAGTCAAAAAGGGTTCCAAGAATGCATACGTTACAATGACAACTTGATAAACTAGATTTCTTGTTTTATAGTCTGTGATGATTTCACATCAGATCTTTCTGCCTGACTCGTGTGTAACAAGATATGACTGCAGCTCAGATGAGTTAGTATGAACAGGGTGTCTAACAAACTTCCACAGAGAAAAAAAGAATCAAAACAATAGAAGTCAGGCACACAGAACCTTTAAGTCAATTCAATTGTTGTGACTAGTCTGCGTTTCTAGATACTAAAATATCCCAGGCATATCATTCAGAACTTTGCCAGAAAAATAAAACCATGCCTTTTCTATCAGTTTTCAGAATGCTACTCAGACAGAGAAACAACAGTTATTTCAGTTCTTGGCCACAACACTAACTTTGATTACATGTGTACCTTGCAAAAGCAAGTTTTTTCTGCTTCACCTTTACTTTCAAATAGGAAAGTAAATCACCTATGTTCTAAATAGAGGGATTCTTTTCAGGAGAAAAAGTAATCCTGAATACTTCTTTCTCTTCACCAAACTGAAAACAGAGTCACATTGTCCAACATGGGACAAACAACCCAGATTCAATTTTCATTACTGCAACCCTTGAGTTCAACTTCATGACACCTATATACTCAGGAAAAACAAAACGAAGTAAGAAACTGCAGTCGAAAGGATGCAAAGTCATTTTATGCAGACATTATTGGAAAACTTAATAGGCTGTATTTAGAATGAAGACAGTTCCCCTCTTTAATACCTGTCAAAATATTTCTACCTATTTGTCAAAAAATAAAAGCCATGCTGAAGAATATTACAGATGCACAAGGTTTCACCTCATGAGACTCCAGAACCTTAAATCTAGAAAGCTGCCAGATGCATGTGAAATAAGGAAATAGGTGTGATAGCCAAAAATTATACCAAATTCAGCTGCAAAATGTAAATGAAGCTTGAGGATACTTACTCTGCTCCAGAGTTATAAATATACCAGTTAAAAGTTAATGATATATGACTTAAGAAAAAAAACCCAAAACATTTAGTGTACATTTCCAGTTCTCACTAATATAACTCCATAAGTGAAGCTCTGGAATTAAATTTCATAAGAAGCATGTAAAGGCAGCAGGTGATTATATAAGAAAGCATATTTTAGTTAAATTCCTGACTCTAACAATTTTAGCTACTCCAAAATTTTTTATGAGATTAAAGAGAATCACACATTAGACTGTAATTGTTTAGCTACTGAAATAAGGATTTGGTAAGTCTGAACATGTGACATTTATTCTTAGATTTTTCTGGTTTAAACCAAGAATCAAAACTGCATAATTACTGCTCTAAATTTATGACTGCTTGTATAGTGATAATATTGTCTTCTGTGTGTTAATGTAAACTATCTAACATTAGAAAATTGCTGAAGTATAATTAACTTGCAAATCTCGTTGGCTCCCTTACACTTAAGGGTGAAAATAATGGTAAAAAACATATAGACATATATATATATCTCCTAGAATTCCTACCTGAATAGTAATTTCAGAAATGAAACTCATCTCACCCAGCATCTCAAACCAAACATATAAACATGTCAAGGAGTTCAGCCTACTCTTCAGAGAATTTCTTTTATTTTTAATCCTACTTTAACACCAAAAGGGATTAAACAAAACATTTCTAACCATGCCACGGGCCCACTTAGTGTAACTCAAGTGGCTCTAAGCCAAACCCCACACCTATTTAAATCGACAGAAAAGCTACCGTTGGTTTCAGTAGCATAGGATCACACTCTACAGTTTTACAGAGCACCTCGCAGGAGCAACAATGTGGTTCACAATTCAATTAATGTTAATTTAATTTGCTACCAGTTCCCAACTGATTTGCCTTAACTAGCCATTTTTCAGAAAACTACATTCATAAGTTATGAGAAATCTAAAGTCGACAAATCAACTATTATTTTGCTGTATAAAACAAACTTGCATAATTCTCTCTGTGCTACTTAGAGTCACTGCATTGTCTGCTTCAAATATTGAGATTCTCAGCTCCATTCCTACAAGGAGGATGAGGGTGAAATGATACCCACATAACACCAGAAAAGTATTTTTCCTTTCATATATATTGCTGTGCAGCCTCATCTTACCCTCCTTGTTTATGTCTTTATTTTTAGCACCCTGTTTCCTTAATTAAAAGTTTATAAATTTTATAATATTTTTACAGCTAATGGATAAAATAACAAACACCTTTTTAGTATTATGTTAGAGTCTGTGTTCAAATTCTTCAGTGAAAACACTGTATAACACAGCTGGCAAGAGCACTTACCATATACCAAAACTTCCAGACAAAAAGACATCACATTTTGTATTTTAATATTCCATGACAAACGTCCACTTATTTCTACGAACAGTGAAATTAAAGTAGCTTTGCCAAGTCAGAAACTTAGTATTAAAGGCTGCATTCAACAAGCTAACACCTCGGTATGAGAATGAAGTCATTGTTGAATTCTGAATATTTTATAACTTTTCAGTGGAACTAAGGAAACAAGGCACTATGAGACTTCATACAGTTTGCAAATATAGCATAAACATGCATCATAATATGTATATTTTGCAGCCCATTTTATGACTATTAAACTACCCTGCAGACATCTAATGCCACCTGTGCACTGTAGTGAAACCTCAACCCGCTGAAACCATCGACAGCATTATAACCTTAAACACAAAGTTTTCTTTCCTCCCAACAATCACTTAAAGACTCACGGTCAGTTATCAAGTGAACATACAGATGCAATTAAAAAAATACATAGAACACGTGTACAAAAATACACAGTACGCCATTTATTTGATAACTGGATAATTTCAGAAGGAAACGCAATTTACTTTTTGTAAACAGAAATTTAGGAAGGAACTCTATGAGAAAAGAATGCTTTTGTGATAAGTGTTAGTTGTAGGAGTTACTTCAAACCTCTCTGATGTAGAAATAGCTTTAGTATCAAAGCAATCCATAAGAAATTAAAAATATTGTATTACTTCAACGTAAAATTGAAGTAATATAATATTTTAAATAAGATATTTATGCACTTTTTACAATCAAAATTATTAGTTTTCACTAAACTGCAAGAGATTTCTGCAGAATAAAATTAAATAAAGTCCTTCTCTGAAGGTGTATGTAAGGAAGTACATATCTTACAGTATCTAAAGCCTATATTAATTCTGTCAGGATCATTTTTTTCTACACATAGGAAAACATAATAGCACTTCCTACAGAAAGTATCATTCTGCTTAAAAACTGAGGCATAAGAGGAGCCTGACACTGCTTGATAATTACTTGTCTTACAACAAGACTTAGTTGCTCAACTCTTGCAGAAAAAGTTATTAGCATCAATCTGTAATTACTAATTCAATTCAGAAACTGCATCTCAAACCCTGATTAATTTCCATACATTTAAGTTTTTCTGCCTGGTATTCCCTATTACATTTCAGTGTACAGCGAACCTTATGTTCAGTATCTGAAAGCATTTCCAAATTAGTATTAGAGATCTCTTCTGTCATCACTGAACTCCAACCACCTCTGGAAAGGAACATGCAAAGTTTTTGTACAGTGCAACGCAATTCTGTTGAACAGATTGATATTGACACCTTTTTTTTTTTTTTTTGAAAAATCATTTCTCTCTTGTAATGTCTTGAGTACTGAAGGCTACCAAGAAGTGATAGCAGCCAGGTTAACTAGATTCCTATTTTACATTACCTCGCTGGCACAGAGTGCCTTGCACGTACCGTATGACATGCTCCGACACGAAGCTTAACCCAACAGTGTAACCCAATATTCAATTTACCTTTTTTTTCGCCTGCAGCTATACACAAGCCAAAAGCTTACGGGATTGCTGGCAACTTCTTGATTTCTTTCACTTCATTCTGATGCAGCTACTGATAATTTTCTCTAAGCAATCTTTCACTCAAATGACTCATTACTATACATCCATCAAAAATATAACTGACACATATGTCCAGGTTTCACGCAGAGCATATCACAGTGTGTGCAAGTGATCATCTGCCAAGGAGTTTAATATTCCTCATAATTATCAATCTATAGCAAGGAGGAAGAGATCTGACTACTGGATTTTGCTAGGGCTCCAACACATATTTGCAGCGCCACTGAAGGAGACATGCCTCACTGTACCCAATTATAAAATAGGTTTCTCATTCACGCTCCCACCTGCCCCCATAAGGGACCTACTTATCAACTTGAAAATCTTTGCTGGATTAAACATCCAGCTCAGAAGAGCAGACCAGAAAAGCCTCTTGCTCAGATAGGCTCTCTCATTCTTTATATATTTCAAGATTGCTTTGAAATTTTGTGCTTATTCTACCTGGGCACAGTGTTCTGTCCGAAGTGGAAAAAAAAGAATTAATAAATTGTTGCTCAAGGCACAGTTGCTTAATCACATAATGAACAAAATGTTTTCTCATGAAGTCCGAGAGGAATGAAAAGTAATGTTTATCTGGAGTTATCACCTACGTTTTCCTGGTGACAGAGAAAGACATGGGCTTTGTCTGTAATCTTGAAAGACACATTCACACTGAAAGATTTTGCACAGAAAAAGTCCTGAAGTCCACTGGCTGCAATAAATACTTTTAACTGCTACATCTTCTCACTGATACCAGTGAGGTTTCCAGTTGAATCGTCTCATCCAAGTGTTCACATTCACATTCAGCAAAGTGTATGCAAAGCCATTAAAGGTCAAATTAGCAATCAAAAACCCAGATAGGGTACACACGGTTTGTAGGTTCAGTGGTTTGTAGGTTCAGTACGTACACAAAAGAAACTACACTTTAAGTGAGTATCGGCCTTTTAATAGATGTAAGATAAGGTCATCATAAGAAGTCATTTCAGATCATAATCCTGATGTGACCCGAGCAAGGGTGACCACTGCAAGATGTGAAGGTGCAAGCTACAGATATAGCCTGCTCTGCTGTCAAAATAGTAACAATTTTAGATTCTACCTGTATTGGAATGTAAGATGAGTTTAACTAGTTTCTCAGACTTTGATTTTTTTGTAGCAACAGTTGAGAACCCATATGCCAAAAGAGTGCAAAAATTACCCCACAGTATCTCCCAAAGAAGGAAGGTTGCTTCCTGGAACCAAGCAATCACCTCAGTGCTATCATTACAAGCACTCATTATCTGCTTACATTTTCCTAAAACACCTGGCTGGATAGACAGACATTTATCTCTATCCAGCCTGTGGGCTTGGGAACATGAAGATGTGTCATCACACTAAGTTCACTACAAACTGTGTCGCCTCCAGTCTCATATTCAGGTTAAACAGAAGAGGTGAAAAGTTAAAGCCCTATGTAATCTTGAAGAACACTCTGTTCCAGAAGGAAAAGCAATTGCTCAACAGCACCTACTGAAACTGCTGAATAAAATACAATCTAACTGGATCTCTCCACTCTATCACACCTCTCATGCACGAAGATGTCAGCACTCCCTGCTTGGTGATAGCTTTATTACACCTCTGTCTCAGAGGAACTGAATTTGCCTGGAATGGCACATGAATGAACTGAGATCTTTAATGTGACAATACCAAACATACCAACAGGGCTCACCAATAAAACAATCCCCGGTTGTATGAAAATTCAAAAAATACCGAGTGCATGGGGCTGCAGGCCCAACACATTAATCACTTGCACCACTCTTCCTTCCCCCAAATCCCCTTGCTAATGCACTTTCAAGAGAGCGTAGCTAGACTATAGCACACTCTAATCGAGGCAAGGAGGCTCCGAACTCTCCCGACCCCACCACACCCCCAAAACATGCGTCGCCAACGCTGGCAAGGGAGGCTCTGCCATTCCAGCAGCCCCAATCCTCCTGAAGGCCTGCACCCTTGCAACGCGAACTGCCCTCACAGCCCGGCCCTGCGCTGCCACACGGAGAACTGAAGACGGGGAGAAAAAGAGTTAGACAACAGACCAGGGCTGCGTTTGAGGGCGGGAAACCACACTCTCCTCCCCTCCTCAGGGCAGGGGGGCCGGGGGAGCTCCCCGCCCCGGGGTCCTGCCGCTGAGTTGGGCTGTGACGGCCCGGGGCCCTCAGCCCTGCGCCTCCTCCCTCCCCGGCCCGAGAGCTGGCCTGGGCGGGGGGTGGGAACCGCTCTGCCCCCTTCTTCCTCCCCCTCTTCCTCGCCCTACCCCGAGGCCTGTCGGCTCGGCCGGGGTCTCGCCCGCGCGGCCTCACACGGAGCTGGCAGGAGGGCGGGGAAGTGCCCCTCTGGCTCTCCAGAGCCCTCCCGCTTTCTGAGGGCCTGCGAGCGGGGCTGGGAGCTACACCGGGGGGGGGGAACGGGGCGGGGGGGGCACTCACTTGATCCTGGATCCCATGGTCTCTGGGGGGCCGCATAGGCCCGGGCCAGAGAGAAAGAGAGAGACAGAGCAAGGGGGGAGGGGGCCGGGGCTCGGTGGGCTGCGCTCTCTCCGCCGCTCGCCCCTCACTCCATCCCGGCCCGCGCCGCCGTCGCCTCAGCCGAGTCACGGCGCGGCGCGGGGGCTGCCGGGAGCTGTAGTGCGGCGGGGCCGGGGGCGGGGCCAGCGGGCGGACGGTCCCGCCGCGCGCCCGGCCCCGCCTTGGCCCCGCCCCCGCCCGCTCCCGCCCGCGCGGGTGCCGGCGCCTCAGGGCGCCTCAGGCGGGAGCCCCGCGGCGGGGCGGGCAGCGCCCCGGGAGCGCTCAGCGCTTCAGAACCGCCCGAGAGAGGCACCGGGAAGGGGCCGGGCGGGACGCTCCCCTCCAGCAGCGGCGCCCTGCGTCCCCTCAGGGGGGGGCCGAGCCGTCAGGCACCCCCGAACAGGGCCAGAACGCGCCACAGGCGTGATCCAGGGCCCTTAGCAATCCGCTGGGGACCGCTACCCAGAGCAGATGAGGACCAGGACTGTCCGTCCTGGAAAGCCCTGTAAAGAGGTGAGCCATCCCCGCGGGGACAGGACCGGCGTGGCAAGAAGCCGGTGTCCCAGGCAGAAGTGAGTGTCCGGTGCCTCAGGACTGCAGAAGTCAAAGAAAACAAAAAAAACAAAAACAAAAAAAAAAAAGGCAGAAGGGCGGTGAGCTGGTACTCTGAGCTATGATAGAGCATTTTGCACTGTTGGTCACAGAAACCACAGCGGCTGAAAAGGCAATAAAGGATGGCTAGAAAGAATTACAAGCCCAAGTAAGGTCGTAAAGGGGACTGGAGACTTCTCAGAAAGAAGTGGAGGAGAGATGGAGTGCAGTCTGCTGAAAACAAAGCTTATGTTGACTCAAAAATTGCAGATTTTGAAATGTGCCTTATTGGAGTTGGCAAACAGGATCAAACAGGTACCTAACAATTTTACTAAACATGTTCTACAGGAAGTTTTCAGGAAGGTTTGGACAATTTCTAGCATAACTTAGCAATTTCTAACTTTAGAGTTTGAGATGATCTGCAGTGAGGAATAAAAAAAATAGGAGATTTGGCTTAAAAAGACCCCTAAACTGCTGCTTAAAACTGAAGAATCTAGTCAGCTAGAAAGATGGGAGAGAGAACATCCCATGTGAGGTACTTCTATATCCCTTTTGCCCCCCAGAGAGGCTGGGTAGGAGAAATCATACCATCCTCATTCAAGTCATAAATACAAAATATGGTAAGCATTTATGCAAAAAGTCCTGGAATATTTATTCACAGTTATAGTAAATCAAAGAAATGTTTGGGTAGATGAGAAGGAGTGTTTCTAGTACTAATTTGAGTACTTGAGATGAGGTGCTTCCAGCGCAGCTTCCACCCACACCCTCTGCCACAGGAGCTGTATGCGAGCTCAGGCCTCAGCATTCAGTCGTGGCTTGAGCTGCGGTGTGGATATACCTGTACCCAGTCCTGATCCTGAATTATTGCTTGGATTTCCTGGATTGACCTTGAGCCTGTTACCTTGGTTTTCTCTGACAGCCACTGGACTGTCCTGAGGATCCGTTGTTAGCACTCTGCTGGCCCAGCTCACGTCTGTGGGCTGTGCCTGGTCGTTGCCCAGCTGCGTTGTGGTCACCCTCAGCTCCTGACTGGCCTTCTTTAGGGTGCGGGTGGCCTTTGCTGCTCCCTGACATGTGTTACATAAAGGTGATCTATATCAGTGTTCCCTGTCCTGTACAGAAATCCCTGTGTCAATATGAAGTGGCTTTTAAGCAAAATTACTGTGTTCAGACCAGCGATATTCTTCCCCTTTAAATAAATCAGTACACTAAAGGTTATATGTATAACTATGAAATGAAGATAAATTTGTAGAAATATAGTTAAAATTGGTTACAAAACTAAAAAAAACACAAAAAACAACACAATCGGTAATGAGGAAAAAAATAAGGAAGCTGGTAAATACAATGCTGGTGCAGTGTAAAATAACAATATGAAATAAAACCCCACAACATTTTAAGAGTGGCTAACAGTTTCTTAGATTTCATCACTCTCTTTGGAAATTGGATTGATATTAAACTCAAGAGGTAGAGCTAGAGACTCACAGGTTTAGTTTTGCTCTGCTTTGTTTAGTGTGCTTTTTAAGGATTTGGTAAACTTATTAATATGAACAAATCTAGTAAATATTTAATGGGGACAGTGTAGTATGCAAGAACAGTAGACTGGTTTACATTTGATAACTGTTGGACTGGACATACTAAGGAATAAAACGCTAGGTGATTCAAATGAGCAATTTAAATCCTCTCACAGAGTAAATGAGTGATTAGGGAGTATGCATTCACCCCAGTGTGGAGAAAACAAGGTATAAAAATTGGATTTCAAGAACTAGACTGAGAGGACTGGATAGCTGAGTTGGTGGAAGAACTGATAGTGGCTGATAACTAACAAATACCAGGAAAAATGGCTTGCAAAATCGATGTTTGGTAGTTACCTTTAAATATGTCTCAGTGAAACATCTGTTTTGTAGGTGATTCGTAATGAGGGTATTTTCCTACCCTTAGGGGACAAGTTATGAGAGCAATGTTGGTACCTGCTCATCAACGGTTTCTCAATCTGGATAATGTGCAGGTTAATGCTAAAACTTTTGAGCAAGAAATACTGCTGTTATGTAAGTTATGTGACAAGCATGAGACAATCAATCTGAAAAACAATATGTTAGTGTATTGCAGGAAGAGGATGACCTACCTCAAGATCGTGGTTAATAGGGATGAGTTTAATTAATAAAAATAAATGTGAATATATATTCTGTCTTTGCTACAGAAGACACACGAATGGGTCTGGCAACATGAACACTGCAAATTCAGCCTGTGGAAACTCTAGTTTAAAAGACTGCCTAACAAAACAAGTGTGAGCTTGTAAATCTAGTAGTGCTAAGACAGAGGAAACCAGAAAGGTGAGGAGAGGATGAGGGGCCAGAATTTCTTTTAGTTAAAGGATAAAACAGGCACTCGATATGGAATTAGTGTGCTGCACTCTCACGTTATTTTGTACATATGAAGAAGGCAAAGTCGTGTATATTCCAGAATCCTGTGCATGGATACAGAACACAGCTTGTAACCCCCACACGGCAATAATAAAACAGGATAATTCATTCCAAATTTCAACTAACAAGAGACTGAATATTTAAATATTTGTTCAGATTGTGAAAACTCTATTTTCTGTGTGAAAGTGCTAAAAGACAATGGGAAAACAAAAATGTTAAACAAGATATAGATGTTCCTGTTCAAGTGCAGGAAATTTTTCTCCCTATCTGCCTAATATTAATTTGTGTTCCAAGATGTAGAACTCCCCTCTCCCCCCCGCTTTACCTGGTGTATTTATGTAAACAAGCTGCTCATTAGGTAACCCAAATTACATTTCTGCAATTCTGTTGATGGTACTAATGTCTGCAGCTGGCTCAATGGTTTGGGTGTAATTGTGTAACAGTTACAGGGCAGCAGAGGCAGTGAAGCCCCTAAGGAAACAGAAGGGTTTAACCACACAAGGGTTACAGCAATGCCTGCTGGCCGGTCCATAGAGCAGTGGTTTTGAATGTCTCAGAATAGATGAGCTGATTAACAGTGAATCACCCTCCCTGAAGAGATGAAGCATTAATAGCAAACAAAAGGGAAGCAGAAGGGAAACTTCAGGCAGAAGAAAATAATCCAGGAATTAAAAGATTGGTGAAAGCCTTAGGATGCTTCCAGATTGACCAGAAAGTCTTAGTTCAATACCATAGAAATAGAGGTCTTACACTGTGCACTCTAGGATGAATTTGGGGGAATGTGGCTGAACCTATATATTAATATGTAATGCACCCACAGCAATAAATGTACATGAAAATATAGTTAATGCTTTCTTATCAGTCAGTGACAACCCTTCTAAAGCAGGCTGTAATCTGAATTTACTTGGGAAATTCTGTTACATCTAAACCAATGGGAATGGCAAGAAGAAAAAAATGCTGACTTTATAGATCAGTGGTTAAGCTTCATCTAAAAGGTTATGCCTTGAGAGAGAATATTCTGCTACCTAAATACTATTGATTATAATGTTCATGTACGTTTTTCCAAATTTCTCGCTGGGTGAAGAATAGGAAAATATCTACCAATGTTTATAAACTCATAGAAATCTTATTAAAGATACTTTTTAGATGTGAAGCACAAGTTATTTTATCAACCTCAAACTTGTAATACTTGTCGCTATCAATCAATATCCTCATAAGCTATGGATCAGGTCCTTGGCCCGTCTTATGTGCAAACTGTCTCCAGAAGTGTTCACATATGTTGCTTTAAAAAAAAGCCTGTTCGTAATGCTCCCAAACTGTGATTCATCGGGCATTGTTAGGGGAGCTGGTTAGCCTTCAGAGACATTAGTTTATGCCCTGGAAGAACAGAGATGTTTAAATCAGCGTATGTACCTACTCGTATGGATGGAAATGGCTTACATCTACTTGTTTTTCTTGTTTTCTGTCACATCTTAAGAAACACTAATCTATGATTGCACAGACTACAACTGATCTTTGGAAAGTACAGAAGAAAATATAAAAACTGATTAAAAAAGAAAAAGGGGGGGGGGGGGGGAGGAGGACACCCAACATAAGAACATAACCCATGAGTTAAGTCAAAAACATTCTGTCTCCAAAACTGAACACTGGCAGATGTTTAAGGAAGAGTGTGAGAGTATGGAGGCATGTAAAATCCTCTCCCAGCCTCCAATAAATTAATGTATATTCTCAGCCACAGGTGCTGCTTCTACATAATAGCTTTTGGGGATTTTTCTTCCATTAATTTGTTCAGTTGCTTTTAAATCCATGTATAATTTAAAATCCACTACCTTCTAAAACGTGGAGTTTCCATAGCTTAATCACATGCCAGGTGAAGAAAAACCTCCTTTTGTTTGTGTTGAACCTGCCACAAGAATTTCATTTGACTCCTCACCAAATATTGTATTGGAAGAGTCAGGGAAGGGCTGTTTCCTATTTATCTTTTTCATGTCTTCCATGATTTCATAAACCTTATGACTTTACAGTCAAAATAAGAAATGCAGATGTATCTCAAGTTTTCTCATAAAATAAAAAAAGGGTCTTTCTTTCCGTTTCTGCATAGCAGCGTGGCAACATTATGCGTACTTTCTATATAGTACATAAAAAGCTAAGTAAGCAGTAAAATACCTTTCCTTTTAAGTGTTTGAAGTACCATACACTGAATGACCTTTTCATTCTCCATTCACAAAGAAATAAGAAATAACTATTCTTATTTCTGATACCTGTGATTATACCAATAGCTATTACTCAGGCCCATGAAATCCTTTAATATAAAGAGCCATGCTGGAGACTCATTCCCCTAAAGAAAAGAGCCCAGGATGATTGACCTGAAATGACCTCTTCATTTTTGAGTGAAAGGAGATCTAAATATGGCAAACATTTCCTTGTGCTACTGTCTCTCAACAGACTACATTTCCCCCCATCAGAATCTTTTATGATTAACAGAAAGTGGTTATTTAATTTTATGGGGAAACTAGCAAAATGTCTATCAGAACTATCTGTTCTTTGTCTTTAACTGTGCAGTGATTTTTCTGGCAGACAACCTGGGTTTTTTCGTCTTTAATTATTTCCATTGTCTGCATCACTTACAATAGACATTTTCTGTTTTGGGGTCTTTAAACTGGCTTTTAAGTTGTTGATCTAAAGAATTAAAGATTTAGAAGTGTTAAAATGACTAAAAATCAATTCTTATTTTAAAAGAAACACAAAAATCCAATACATTTTTTGTTTTGTTTCTAATTTACCTTTTTTCCTCTCTTTATTGAGAGGGAACTAATCCAAACATTCAAACAAATATCAGAGGATGATTATTTTTAAAAAGTTGCTCTGCTCTGTAGACTTCATTCTGGAGAACTGAAAAAAATCAGTACTCCTTCTCACATCCCTCAATACCTGAAACCAGTGATAAAGTTCAGGTCAAAGAATTATCAATCTGATTAGCCTGCGTGTCTCTTTTGAAAGCAGAGTATAGGTAACAAACGGATGGTTCAACCTGAAGCCAAGCTGAGGAACTGCAGGAACCAGGAAGCTCTGAGCTCTGAAGATCTTTCATTCTGTGGGAGATCACGTGGTGCTTCAGTTCATAGCTGTGGAATTCTTCTGGATTCTTTGCATTGCAAAATTACCATTTATATCTGTGAGTGATCAGGACGAGATGCCTTATCCTAGGGGCTGCAGACCAGTATTCATGTGTTGATCTCTAGGTTTGTCACGGTTGCTGAAATCCGTGGATTAAGTCCTGCGTCCAAAAATCAGGCACGCTTATGCTTCTCAGCAAAGATTACTGTCAGTACATTGTTCTGTTGCTCAGGATATCCAGTTCCAATTGAATTAAAAGTCCATTTCAGACTCTACAATTTGTCATTCAAAGTTCTCTTGTAGAGTGGTAGAAGGAGTCTTTAGTAGCAGCTGGATTTTAACAACTATGAAATTCACTGTCTGAATTATGAAAATGATTGTGGATCTTATGCTCTCAGAACCAAACGAGAAAAACTCCTGTCTTTAGTTTTATTTTTCTTTGACTAAGTTCTTAACCTAAAAAGGCTGAACATTTCTTGTTACATACATTTTTAAAAGCCTAGAGATTTAAATCTTATGTGATGGCTCTGTCAAAGTATTTGAATAAGAGAGAAGTAAGCAATTCAACATTGAAAAGTTGGTGCTTAGAAAAGTATTATGGTAAAAGAGTTGGCTGCCTTTGTTGGTTCTTGCACACATGTTGCAGTAGACGCCATTTTTACACTGTCTCCTGTCAGCATCTTCCCCACATTCACTTTTATTCTCACCTGTTCAATCTTTGTGCCTGTATCATGTAACACAGCTCTTTTCTCATTTGAGAAATTCTTTCAGTTACAAATTTCTTAGGCTTTTATCTTTACCTTCACATCAGAGCACTCTCCAGGCAAGAACAGCAGGTTTTGTCTTAAAGACCAATATTTCTGTATCAGCTTCAGCATGGCAACTTCCAATTTTCTTCAGAGAGACAATTACCTACCAAAGTAAAATTAAATTAGAACTGTATTTGGCAATGCCTTTTCATAATTTTTAAATTGAAGACATTTTCTTTATCAGTACTCTATCTGACATTTTCAAAGTTTACACTCTAAGTTTTTAAGCTTTCTATAGGTTGTCAAGTTCTTTTCTTACAGACAATTACTGTACTGTATCTGACAATGTTTCTTACACTCCATTTTAGCAGAGATGCATTCCTATTTTTAGAGGCACATTTTGCTTACATAGTTTGCATGTCTCCAAGTATCAACATCCATCACTATTCAACTAAGACTGCTGGAAAAGAACAGGTTTTTATGAAGAAGCGATTCCTATCAATACCCAAAACCATAAATATGAATACTGGTAACAACTAATGACTGCTTCTACATGTCCTTGGAAACAATCTGCAACTAGTTTTAAAGGAATCATGATTCGGTACCATGTTTTTTCCATAAGTCATATGTGATTTTCAGGTGTCAGAATCTTCCATATGCCATATTCTTCACAGGTCAACTTTGATTTGCTGAAGATGATTCAAATCTTCTAAGTTTAAAGCCGGAAGCGCTCTCTAGAGCTTTCTATATGAATTGCAAAACTGAGTGACTAAAACACCCACACATCGAGCTGGACCGTGAACATACACGTATGTAAGTTACCAAAGATACCAGGAGATGAACTAAAGAAAAAAGTTAGAGAAGAACGTAAGGAAAGCTGTAATGAAGAGCAATAATTTTATTAAGTATTATACAGAAAGCATGATTCTATGGATTGAGTAAATAATACAAATAAAGCCAGAATTTCCAAGAGGGGACAGGCCTGGGCACTGCTCTGCATGGGCCCCCTGCAGGCTGCGGCCTGTGCCTGCTGCAGCGGGCAGCTCTGCTCCCATTGGCCGGGCCGCAGCAGGACAGCCAATGAGTGCAGGCCTGCGGGCTCCGCCGGGCTGCCATTGGCTGCCCAGTCCCACCGCGGCCCTGCCCCTGGCGGAGCCACACGGTGGGCCTGAGAACCGCTGGGGGCAGAAACCCTTTGGAAGTCGCTCGTTCACAAAGACTAACCCGTGTTTATGAAACGCCCATATCAAACAGGCACCGCCACCGAGGTAACACTGAATATTGCTGCGAACAGTAGAAACAATCAAACCTTCCGAAAAGCACTAAATGACTTGTCTTTTCCCAGGGACGTCTGAGGTTCTGCAGCATTGTTACTGACCCGTTTGTAATACAGTTCCAACCAGCTGAAATCGCCTTTGCTGTGTTTATCCTCCTCTTCCTGCAGTCTACCAGAGTTAACAGAACTCCTGTATTTTTGTTACCTGATAATGTCTCATGCATATTTCAATCTCCAAATTTGCACCCAAGCAGCTTTAAAATAACAGTAGGTAATAACAGTAGGTTACCTGCTTAGTGGTTTTCTTTACTCTGTGGCTTATATGTCCGTCCTTGCATCTAGCAAAAAACCTCTTGCTCTGGCTTCTCAGAATGGCACTGCCTTCATAGTGAAAACACACTGCCTAGCTGGTTCTTGCTCTGAAGCTGTTGAAGACACTATTTCATCTGCCAATAATAAAGAAGCAACTGACCTAAGTTACTCTTCTCTATTCACCTTGCTGTGATGGCAGAGTGCTGACTATACCATTATTGCTCTATAAAGCGAAGTCAGATTTATGAGGCAAAATCTATGATGGTGTGATTCCAGCTAGACAAAAAAAAAAGGCCCAGTATGAAAATAGTTATTCATATCTGCAATAGCCTTTGTCACAGAAAAGATAACCCTCCTGTGCTGAAAGGAATAAGATCACTGATGTAAATCAGACTGCTACATTCAAGTCTCTCTAAGTTACTAATGAGCCTGGAAGAACAAGGATACTTAGGAGAAATCCAGAACAGCAAGACATAAGTTGTTGGAGCAGAGGGAAGTACTTACTTCATATGATACTAAACTCTTGTACAGTAGACTGCCCAGCTTAAGCTGGTGAACTCAGATAGCATGAAAGAAAGAGAAGGAAAAAGAAAGAGATAAAAAAAGAAGGAAGGAAGAAAGGAGTGAGTGAACAAATGAATGAACGAACAAGAAATTTATAAAATACAGGCTTTCTAACTTGGTAATCTTTATTATTTAAAACATGATTTTATATTTTGTTGCACTCATTCTATAAATAAAAATAATAAAATCTTGGTATGAAGTATGGGTGTAAGCTCTATGATTTTCCTCATTTTTTTCCGTCTGACAGAGTTGATGGGATCCTAAATTTTTTTTCAGGTTTGTCCATCTTGAGTTTTCAGTAGCAATTACCACCACTTTTTAATATAAAAATAAAACATGTTTTGAGCCAGGCTTCAAATATAATCACTACAATCACCATAAACCAAAAAGACCAGTAGCAGTGTCAGCTTCACTGCCCTTCTAAGGGGGAATCTGTTTATCCTTTCTGCCATAGTATGGGGTAACATGATAACTATTGATGGCCCACTACTTATTAAGATGTCATCAGACAACATGTTGTCATAAACTATTATTTTTAAATTGTTATTAAGAAAACATCAAATAGCACTTCTGTGATGCAAACTGTTTTTAACAATGGGAAAGTATGTGTTTATATCAAAACTGAACTATATAATGTTAAAATCAAGATTTAATTAATATTGCTATGTGGAAAATTGATCAAATATTCAAATTACTACAACCTGCGATAGTGTAACAGTGATTAAATAGTAGGGGCCTGAGTCTTATGTACTTTATACTCATTTTGTATTAGTGTAATTCCATACGACTGCTGAAGCATGACATTCTAACTTACCTTTCTGGCAACAGCTAGTGCTAGACAGCCAGTAGCTGTTCTGAACTTGCATATATAAAATGGAGTTGATGGCCCACAAATTTCTTTCACTGATTTTCCTGCACTGATGTTCAGAAGACACCAACAATGTTACCCCTGATTGACACAAGGGAAAGTAAGTTCCAGATCTGTCCATTCTTGTTTGTACCCCCTTTTGTCTGAGAAGTTCGAATAAGATGTGCCTCGTGTCCAATACCTGGTTGGGGAAGAAACCTACTCATTAAGAATTTAGGGATTCCTGGCTAGCTTGAGGACTGTCTGCTTATTGTCATTGGTTAGTGCCTATTGTTCACTTCATTTTTTAAAACATGTAGCATTATTCTTGACAGACTGCAGGTTCACAATACAGGAGAGCCTTATTCCCAAACTGTAGGTATTATGTAAGAAAGGAAAGAGTGCTAGTTTTATTTCTAAATGTTACATTGATGGTAATTATTCCATTCCATATTGGGGAAAAAAAAACAAACCAAAAAATCAAAACACAAACCAAAGTGCACTTCTCTAAATATTGTCACTCATTTTATACTTCATAAAAAGTCAATTTTATTTACGTAATTACTGCAACTATACAACATCAGGATGTAATGAGGTAATACCATGAGCTAGGAAATACCAACCTCTTCCATATTCAGTGGAGGAACTTTAAATAGTAAACTGCTCCAGACAATATTGCAAGCCAGCAACTATGTTCCCTTTCTCTAAAATGGGGATAAAGTCCTGCTGGGAATGCTTTTTTGAATCTAGTTCTGACTCTTTTGTGGTATTATTTTAAATTATGTGGTGGGGATATCAGTATGCTCTTACACTTCTGCCTCTAAATGGAGCCATCATTAATTGATTTGATTTGTTCTAGTCTAGTTAATGAAGACTAGGTGGCATTTCACCGTGTTAGAGTAATGCTCTTGGTCTTTGTTATTAATTCCACTGTAAGTACATGCCTTTTTCTAGACTTTCCAGTTAGTTCTGCTAGGATGTTAAAAAAATGTTTTGATACATATGTTAGTTGTTTTAATCTTAGAGCTATAAAGAACTAAGTCAAGAAAAGCCTCTCAAGTAATACACAGGAGTTAGTTTATAAAGTAAGTAAAGTTGAACCACTAAGTAATAGTGACCACAATATAATTAACTTCAACATCCTCAGGGGAGAGATTGTACAAAAAATGAGGAAGCTAGTTAAAAAGACCCTAAAGTCAAAAGTGAGGAAATTAAAATCCTTAGACTCAGCATGGAGGCTACTTGAGCAACCATAACAGTGTAACAGAAGGCATGCATAACCCTAAATAAAAAAGGAAGCTGACAAGCAAAAATGAGCAATAGGGCTACAGGAAGGTTCAAGAAGTTAACATAGTCAAACATGTATTTTTCTGAAGGTAGAATTTTAACTTGTGAAGTCAATAGGGATAAAATACAGTGGCTAAGAAACACAGCGGAGATTAGAAGGATGACAGAGGATTTGAGGAGCAGATAGCCTGACATGAAAACAAGATTTTCTCAAGTATTAAGAAGCAGCAAGCCTGCAAGAGATTTGTAAGTCCAGCGGGCTATTTGGTAGAAAAGTAAGAGAGCTAATGAGAATACAGAGACACTGAAATTAAGGTAAATTACTTTTTTGCATTAGCATTTCCATGTAGAATTTTGGGAAAACAGATACACCGAATTTCCTCCTGTTAGGTGATTTTGTCAAACACAGGAATTAAAAGATGTGCTGGAACAAAATTCACAAACTAAACAAAAACAGGCTTCTAGGGCTGGAAAGTAAATCAATAAATTCAAAGGGGATTTAAGGAAGAAATTTCTGAACTACCAACAAGAATATACAATCTGATTAAAATCAGCGTCTATACTAAAGTAGGGAGTACTTATCCTCTAAAAGGTACGAGGGGTAGTTCTGGAAATGTGAACACAGAGATCCATATATGTCAGTAATAAAAAACATTTAAAATAAAATTGCACATCCCTTAGATTAGGATGATATGATCAGAATTAAGAAACCTGTCCTTCTGAAAGAACACGCTTCTCCAGACCCCCCTGAATAGTGGCTTCCAAGATATCGACAAAGCTATTTGAATATTTTAAAATTTACTCTGTTTCCAACTAAAAACTGTCTCATAGTAATCAAGTAACAGAATAAAAAATAAATTATATGAACAAGGAGTTCTATACCACAAAAAAATTAGTGTAGAAATTCAGGCAAAAGATCTGAGTCCAAGAAAAGAATACCTTCCCCGAGCTTGCAGTAGTAAACTAAACTACTGAATTTAAAATTAGCCACAAACATTACATTAAATATGATGATTTTTTAATGTACAGTTTCTTCTCTAATGTTGGACTCAATTCTCACCCTTCCAGTATAAAAAAGATGCAATGGGTATAAATATTCCCACAGATATTGCAGAGACACAATTAATCGAGCTATTAAACACATAATTCCAGTTAAGAGATATTTAAGGTCTAGATTAATTGACAGAGAAAACTTATGCAAGTGGATATGGTAGAGCTCTGTAACTTAATAAACAGCTACCACAAATCAGCTGCTTCTCTTCCTAATGCAAAAGCAATGGGTTGCCTGGTCCAAATAGAAGCAAGTAACCGAGAACTGTTTCCAGTTCTTTTTTAGTACAATTTATAATTAGCCCACGAATTCTCTGCCACAGACACCATGAGCTCCAAAAGCTTATTAAAAAATTCAAAAATAACTAGACATCTATATTCACAATTAGAATATACCTGATTGTACTACTAGATGTGAACAATTGAAGGGATGTGTACACTAGCAGTGTACAGGATTAATCTCACCTGACTTTAGGTGTGCAGCAGTAAAGAGCCAGAGCAGTCTAGGGTAGTTGACTGGACTTTCTATGAGTAGTAGAGAAAACCAGACAACTCGACATGGCCCGAGATCTCATCCCGAAACATGCAGATTAACCCCTCTCTGGAACTGCCTCTTTCTGTCCATTGGATTGAGAGTTAAGATGTCTTGGTTTAGTTTTAGGATACTAACTCCTACACATGTGAGGAGAAATGAGCCACCTCCCAACTACCTGGAGTTAAGAAGCATTTTTCCTGGAGAACATTCTGGGGATTCTGATAGGATTCATCATTTCTGGGGACTGGCCACTGGATTGGATGGACTACTGATACAGTGGGGCATTTTCTGTACTCCTGTGTTGCTATAGGAGACACTGTTTTTCACAATTAAGAAGATTCCAGTTCAGATATAAGTCAAATGTTGACTTTCTAGAGTGAAATGTTTTATAGAATCAGCAAAGTAACTGGCAAAATTATGTGTTTGTAAAGTGAACCTTTAAGAGACTGATGTTTTTGCATGAGTTGGGTGATCTACGGGACAAACAAAAACTGTTGGAAAGAAACCTAAGGTTAGTATAAGGTGACCAGTAAAGACAAGAATTTTCCCATCTTTGTGTTCCATATTGCATACTCCATGATAGTCTATAAAGTTCCCAAAGGACTTCAGGATCTTTGGGTTTAATCTGAGGGGAGGACTTGCTGTTTTGCGATGTTGAAGCTCCTTGACACTGCTAATTTAAATTTTATTTTTTTGTGCAAAGCAAAATCAGAATATTTACCTCTGCTAAATGAAATTTTAATAATTAATGAATCATGCTAAAAAGTGGAAAACGGAAAAACCAGTAGTAAACTGAGTAGTTTATTGAAATAAAGCATACCAAATTCTGAAGAACATTTGGTCAAAGGGAACCTGCAGTGTTTCTTTCAGAAAGCACATGTTGCTCAAGTTTGCATAATTATTTTCCGTCACTGAGAGGTCCAGGCATTCAAATTAATTCTATTCCTTTGCCAAAATTATAATCTGTTACATTGTTAAGATCAGAATTACGTTCTGATACTGTTGAATATGTTTTTATTTCTAAAGAATCTCCTCTATTTTACTTGCTTTGTTACTTTCTGTCTGAGTTTTAAGTAATAGTTATTGTGCTGCTGTATTAAATCACTGGTTAGCCATCAAATTGGTGTGCACGCAGACATGCGTAAAAACAGTTTGTCCATCGGCCGTGGGGGGGTATTTATCTATAATGATTAATTGTTTTGCATACTTACAACAAACTATCACTATAATAGCTGAATACCTAAGAGTTAGTCTGATCTATATAGATCGCTGTTAAAGCTGAGAGCTACTATTCCATTTTCATTTCATCATTCAGAATTGTTGACTGAATTCTAGTTTTTGACATCTTGTCTTTCTTGATTTCCCTGTCCCTGTCCTTTCATGGTTCTTCTGTTGCATCTCTAATAATTGATTTCTTCACTTACCCTTCATCCTGACATCACATCTCCAACTTTCTGAAGGTATCTAGCAGAGCTATAGTTTTGCTGCCTTCTCTCCCTTCCAACCAAATTTTATTTTGGTGTAATCTCAAACACAGATTCATCTATCATCCCTATGCTGCCAGCTGACAGGTCCATTTATTTATTCCAAACCAGTCTCCTCCTATTCAGACTGGAATCTCACCTTGTCTTCTTGAAACATCTTCACAGATATTGAACCATCAACTGTTGTTCAAAACGGGGCTAAAGAGAATTCCTTCAATCTTTCCTCTTCCGCAGGCTGTCCACGCTCTTTTCTGACGCACTGTGTACCTACTGCATGTAGTTAAGGTTCATAACCACGTATGATCAGTGCTTCTGTTTTGAAAATATATTTTGCTTGAACAAGGTCCAAACCACTTTACATTAAAAAAAAAAAAAAAAGAGGAAAAAAACCCAAAGGGTAGTTAAAATATCAAGCAAGCAGAAAGTGATACATTGAGAAGCCTGAATATTGAAGTATTCGAGCTACAGAAAAGGTAAAGCACAAGTAAAGAAAAAGCAACCTTCTTCTACATTGACCCCCTGGTGTGCTTTAACTGTGACCTCAAGGAGCCATATCTAGATAGGAGAGGGAGTTCAGTTTCCGAGGCCCATTCAATCGTAAGCTCCTCTGCGAAGTCTCCCAACATGGGGTCCAATTAGTGCCACTTGTATTGGTGAATTTTTTTTAGAGACCTGCTGAAAGCAAGTGGAATAAGATTCTCAGATTAACTTTACACAGGCCACCATACAGATCCGGAGCCCTGTATCATTTTCATTCAAGGTAGATTTTGACTGAAGTCGGTAGGAGTTTTTGACTAATGAAGGATCAGGTCCATCCTTTTGTTAATTTTTTTATCATTACCTGGTTCCTATCCTGCTAGCCACCTTTCAGTCTGTATTTTTATTACCCTTTCTATAAATTCAGAATAGTAATATTTACTACTTCTGTTAAGTGCTTATAGTTATATCAGTGAAAAACAGGTAATATTTAATTTCTAGAATTACCCACCTGCCACTGAACTAGCAAAGCCCATATAAATCATTCCAATGAGTGCCTTGAGAAATGTTGAGTCCCAAGTTAGGCATTATAAATATTGGAAGGATGCAGAACAGAAACTAAATATAAGGTCCATCAGCTAGATTTTTTTAATAATAATTTTTTTAAAAAAAAGGTTAATTATTAACAGAAATCAAATCACACTAGCATAAGAAAAACAGAGAGAAGAAAATTTGCTTAGTAGTCCTCCAACCCTGAATTCAGGCTGTGAAACCTTGTTGTCCCATGATCATTTTCTTTTGCTATGACCCAAATATGAACTATACACAGAGAAGGAGAAAGAAAGAAGAAAACTGAGCTGAAATTAGCCTCCTGCTCAGAGGGCACTGGGTTATCTTGCCTGTTTCTTATCCATAGATAATAAAAAGTAAACTAAAAACTATGTGTAATTCTGAGATATGCTTGAGCTAGAGCGTATTAACTGTTAAACTATCACTGAATCATTTGGACTGACTGCTGTTTAAAATACAATAGAAAGCACTAGCATTGTAAAATGTTGATTGGTTGTTATGATTCCAAGAGCAAGGCAGACATCCTTTGTGCTGATCAACATTTTAAGATTAATTATGTTGCTTAGTAAATGGTTGAGACAAAGGACAGTAAGATTTATAAATAAATAAAATGACTGATATAACACAGGGGGAAACATAAAAATACAAAACATTATCTTCAGTTTAGAAACTTCAGTTCAGAAACTGTTCAAGAAAATAATGAGGTATTTCAGTCTAAATCTAACCTAGGACCACAGAATTGGGTCCACTTCTTGTATTTTATATCTGCGTTTAGCTGCTGGCTCATATCAGACAAAAAAGTAGCGCTCAAAACTGTTTTCAGAAAAATCGCTCCTTGCCATGTAAATTCATGCTCACCAATGATGACTCACAAATACTCCACTGGGGAAACCGAAATTTAAAAGCTGAAGCAGAAAGTGTTGATTGCTCTAGCTCTGCTCACCAGGCTGCTCAGATACAGGACTCCTTGCCAACATAACAACATACTTGGAAATAATGGGGTTCCCATTTTGTCCCTTGTAATAAGCCAGTAAGGTCGGAAGTGGTAAATGGTGGAAAGACAATAAGTATGTGAACAGCTTCTGTTACTAATCCAAGCATTGTCCCTACTCTGTGGGTACAGCAGAGGACTATAATCAGCAAAACGTATTATGGAACATATATTATTTAGCACAATACCAACTTCGTTGATCTGCTATGAAACTAATACTTGTAACTTTTCAAACCAAGTGCTTCATATCTCTGAATTTCTGGGGTTTATTTCCCTTCCCCCCCTTTTTCTAATCTCTGACCTGCTGGTTGCTGAATAAAACAAACCGTCTTTCACTGTTCCCGGCACCGTGTTTACAGGAGTGACTGTATACCTGTGGCATTTGTGTCTTTGCTTCCTCAAACTGCAATATATAGATGCATTTCGTCCTGAAAATGGTATACAATTTCCTCTTTCTCCCTGGCTTTCCCCTAATAGCAGGGAGGCACCAGAGGGTTGCACAGGGATGTGTGTTCCAGGCTGCCTGCAGGACCCTAGCGGACTAGGCTGTATTTAATGAGCGCGTCTTCACTGACAGATTCATTATTTGTGTTCGGTCGCTTCAAGTCAAAACTGATTAGTTACACTTACTGCAGCAAAGATTTAATGATTTTATTGTTTATCTTCAATTTATTTTGATTAACATCTCCGTTCTTTTCACTGCAAGTGCAATTAGGTGTAATATAACAGCGACTACTTTAATTTTGCTGAAATTAAGATGAATAAGTGACGGATTATGGCACTTTGTTTAACAAATAAATCATAGTTAAGAGGACTGTTTTAGTAATAAATGAAAAAACAGACAATCTAATTAAAATGCATGGAGCTGATAGTTCAAGTTTCTAGAAATGTAATGAATTTCCATTTTAGAAATCAACTAGATTTAGGTGTAGTACTTACTTATTGACAATAAGATGACAAAGGCACATTATTTTGTAAATCATCTTAATTTCTTGTATTATGTTGGTAGAAGAAAGTGCAAGCTTTGAAATGAAGGTGCACATTTAAATTTTTTTAAGAGCTAGGATTATTTTGTCAGGAAACACTGCAATTAAGGTATGGCTAAAAAAGAGGCTGAGGGACTGAAATGAGGAAAAAACTCATTAGCTCAATTCTCACATGTTCAGAGTTCAGCATTTTCGGCAACAGATGAATATTCTCCAAGTCCCAGCCACAATTTTCCTTTAAGTTCATAAGATTCAATTCACTGCCACAGAGCAAAAGCCTCAAGACACATAAGATGGAAGAAAGAGCTAACATGAAGAAAACTGAACTCAACAAACAGCGAGCAAATCAAGATTGCTCTATACAAGCATCCCCAAATCATGGGGCAAGTAGCAGGGCAGCAATCCTGGAGCCAGCTTACTGTGGGGGTCGTATGGGCTTAACTTCTGATTGAGGAAAACCAAGAGGAAAACGAACCCTTCAGAATCAGAAACTTTATCCCTCTGATGTTAAAAAGACCTTGTATTTGACAGGACAGCTTTGAAGATAAAGACGGAAGCACTCTCCAGCTACAGGCTGTTCAACACCCCACACTGCTATCTGCAATGCACTTCACTTCAGTTTCGCAGAGTTCAGTCATATTAGAAAGAAGATAGGGGAGACATTTTTTAGTATATTGTGCTATGTTTTTGATGATGCTGTATCTTGCACAAGCCTGGAAGAGCTCGGCTCCATTCTACACGTCTCCATCATCATTCCTTCCCACCACACTGCCGGAGTGGCCAGTTGCTCTTGGATGGCCAACATGTAAATTTGTTAGTAAAAATGTCCGCTGACTCCACACCTTGACTCCACAGATGAGATACCTCTGAACTAAGAGGTTGGCACTAAAGGTGAGAGGGGACAAGGAGGGACTTTTCCCTTTTTCACAATGTGCAATATCCATGTTTTTGTCTGTAGGAGGATTTTATTCCAGGGATTAAGGTTAGAGAGGACTAAGAGAGAGCAATATATGCTTTGTTAAGACCTTATTTTGACTTTTTTCCCCCTTTGTGTTAGGGACTGGGGGGGAAGCAAGGAGAAAAGAGAGGAAGAAACAGAGACTACAATTCCTAAGATCACAAAACCTGCATGAGAGTACTTTGTTCTTTCTAAACTTTTAAGCGCCCTTCTTATATTGCCATTTCTCTCTTTAACTGTTTTAAAACATTTTTCGGATATTCGTATGAAAGCCGTTATTGAAAGAAGCATTTATTATGATTTAGTAGCTAATTTCGGTTTTCTACCTTAGTTAGGACTTTATCACTATATGCTCTTTCAGTGGCAGTGCAAATTTGTTCCAGCTAAGGATCCGCCTCATAGCTTTAAAGGGACTTAAAAATCATTATTTTAAGAAATGTCTGAAAAAAGTGATAATTGAAAAATAATTCCTGTCCTATGGGTGTAGTGGAAAAAAAAATACTGAAGCCAGTTTTACTAGTGTAAAATAAATAAAGGGAAGGAGGAGGTGGAGTGAGGATCTTCTAAGGCCCCTTTTCTTTGTCCCTGATTATATTGATCAGATCCACTAATTGCATTAAAACAGGTAGCTCTTCCTAAGCGCATAAAAGCAAATAAATAAATAAACATGGGTACTTTTAACAAGGTGGAATATGCACTTATTTACAAGCGTTTCTGTGTCTCACAATTCCTCTTCTAATATTAGTTTTCCATGTTTAATAAATAAATAGATGGTAGGTAAAGCCAGAGCAAGAGGGAGGTAGAGAAGAAATGATGCTAATGACCAGATCAACCTGTAAAAAGCAGCCCTGCTCTGACTGGAGCCCCAGCCATCAGCTGAGTGTCATGCAGGAGAGCCAGAAGAGCTGGGGGAGGTTGTGGAGGGGTTGGCGAGCTGGAGACTGGCAGCATCATTGGTTTGAACAGGCCGTGATTGATTTGTCACCAGAGGCCCATTTGACTGGGCGAAAAGCCCTTCTGATCTCAATCTCTCTCTGCCTCCTTACCTCTGCTGTCCCTTTTTCCTTCTCCGCATTTTGACGCTGGCACAGCAGCTGGGCAAGGGGCTCAAGTTGAGGCTGACACAGAGCAAAAGGGTTGAAGGTCACTGCTGCTGAAACTCTGTAACGACTGACAAGGGAGATCCAGCTCATCATACTTTCCACTTTCTGTCTTGCCTTTAGAACTCCAGAGGTTTACAAAGCCCCAAATACACATCCACACAAATACACCGACACACCATTCCCCAAACAGAGACACACTACCAAAGCCTCTCTCTGCTTCTCTCTTTCCCTCTCGCTGTGTCTCTCTCTCGCACACACTCACGCACACACTCACGCACACACACGCACTCTCTCTCTCTCCCCACCCCTTCCACCTTCCTCTTATCTGTGGCTGGGAGAAACCTCTAGATCTACAAATATTAATTGCAAAGGACAACGAAAGGTAAGAAGGCGTCAATTATCCAAAGGTGTCGTGATGTTATTTCAAGTCAATTGCAAATGTGTGAGGGGGAAGATTTCGCCCCAGTGATTCCTGTCTGCTTGGCTGATGGGGACCGGAGCCGATTCCCTCCCAGAACTGCTGCAGCTATGCCTTAAACCACACACTTTCCAGCAGGAGCCATCAGCATGGGCCTTTCTGAATTCTCTCTTTATTTCATTCATTAAGGGCATTAGGCAAGTTGGAATTTGTATGAAAAGGATCCTATGGGAATACTGTCTCCAGGGTAGGTATTTTCATGACTTTCCACATCCTGGGGCTCTCTCTGTATCCCTTCTCTTTCTCTCTCTCTTCTGTTAGATGGGGCTTTAAAGGAGGCTGCCCTCATCTTCCAACTAATCTGGGGAAAGAAAATATTCTGAGCTGCATATATTGAGTGAAAAAATATTTTATTTATTTTACAAAGTGGCAGTTACTAAGAAATTGTGAGACCTTTCCTGCTTAATTTTATTAATGGGCTTTGTTATTATCATTATTATTCCTAGCCGTTTTCAGGTTTTTCTCACACAAGAGTTTTTAATGACAATTGCCTTCGTTATCCAAAAAGAAAGAGATAGCAGACTGGACAACAGCAAAATAATATTAATCAAAGGCAGACTTTAAATTAAACGGGCTGTTGTGTTCCCATAAAAGCAGGACAATCTCAATACTCCAGCTCATTTCACTTGGCAAAAGAACATGGCATCAGTTTTTTAACTTTAAAATAGTTTAATGAACACGAATGGAGAAATAATTTTTCTGTGTATTTAGCAGTCTATAAAGAAGAGAGAATGCTTTAACTTTGATCGCCACAATTAGTTCCCTGGGTATCTAGAGGGGAACAGGGCAGCCCTGGGAGCCTCAGTTCTTTAGATACAAAAGCATTTAGATCGCTTTAGAGCAGTTAATCCTGAGACTGGCTAGGGTCCCTTTTGTTTTCTAACTCCATTGTGGGTTTTGTTCAGTTTTTTCTATTCGCATGATTGACTGCCCAATGGATGCTAATTATCCAAATGTCGCTTCTGTCCTTTGAGTGACTTTCTATGTATTATGGGCAACTGTCATGCATTCTGTCATTCTATATCATATTACATGTATTATCATATGAAAATGGTACTCTGCATAAAGGAAGGTGTCTGAGCCAGCAGATGCTGCAGATATTTAGAGGACTTGCCTAATTTGAATGGATTTTCTATAGAAAAATTGGTCAGAAAGCCAATGTAGGGGAGAGTCAGAAATTGAAAGTTTATCAGGTAATTATTTTTGTCCTTTTGCTGTTTACATGATAATGTACAAAGCATTAACTGTCTCTGCTTCTGAAATCTGCAGCCACCTTCCTCCTCCCGAACCAGGCAACCCGTCTGTATTTATTAGAGTATGACAGCTTAAGCTAATTAAACTGATATCTGTCTAAAATAATAAGCCCCGAAAGTTAAAATAAACATTATGATTATAAGCAGAAAAGGCAGCTATACAAATGTAGCATCAATGTTAAATTTTAATGATAATCTGAAATTCCTGTATGGAAAACATTGGATGTGGAATTACAAACAATAATAAAGTTCTGCAAAGACATTTTTAACTGTAAATATTTTTTACTTAGATCTTTATCTCTTTACATGATATTAATAAGGCTGAGGGCTAACCCAGCTGTGAACTTGCATATTTTTTATTTTATACATATGTGAACATAGACTTAAAAGGATATCAAGGGAAAGGTTTTTACTACAATTTTTTCCACTAAAATAAACTTAACACACCTCAGTGTAATGTGCATGCCAACACTTAACAGGAATGCAAGATTTATAACGATAGGGCTTTTCAGATTTGCACTCTGGGGTCCATTGAATCTATAGGCACATCCAGAGTTTCCTATCCTAAAATGTTAGGATGGTGTTTGATATTTGCTGTTGATAGGAAATACTATGGATATCTAACACTGAAATTCATGATCTTGAGCTTCATCAAATATATGTGCAGTAAGTTTCCATTAATGGTAAAGCTAAATCATGCAAAATATGTACTTTATGAAACAACAAAAAGATACCATAGCAAGACTTGCTCTGCTGTATCAAGGTGCTTTGAAATTTTACAATGATCAAATATACATGATCAAGCTGTGCTTGTTAGGGTATGAGGGGCTCAAAACGGTCAATGATTATTGATCAGACTGTTAAGTATTTGTTCACGATTCTTTATATCCCAAAAGGTTCAGGGAAATGAATAGTGAAAAATTGCATCAGAGTCCACCTTTGTTTGAGATTGATGTATCAAAACAGAGTATTCATTTGCCAAATGTATTGGAAAAAAATGTGTAGTAAATTATGACATAAGGATTCCAAGTACAGAGGTTAATATTTCCTTTTTTTAAAATGATCTTTGTAAAATTGTAAGTGCTAATTAAAAAATGTAAAGACAGAATCTTTGTAGAACAGGGATAGTGAATTATTGATAAGAGCAGATTTACACAGCAAAACCAGAGATACAATCATAGCTTATCAGTTGACCTTTACATTTTACCTCACATTATGCTCATGCCAAAAATTTTTAAATGAAGTTGCAGTAACAGTGATGGTAAGGAATCCAGGAGGTGAAAATGGAAATTTCTGTGACTCTTACAAAATAGAAAATCTTACTGAGGTGCAGTTACTATCTTTTGGTAATTGAATAAATATTACTCTTCATGAGCAGTTCCCATTAAATGGTGGGGGTTTTATTCTAATATCATTTGGCAAAAGTCCCAAATTATTTGAATAATAATTATTATTCTTTCTTGTTTCTTGAGATTTCTACAGTGTCTATTTCTACAAGTCCTTCATATATATTATTTATTATTTTAAAATTATCTATAAAGTTTGTTCCGTAATCCAAAATATTACACATGTTGAAAGAGTGCTAATGTATAATTCTTGCAAAATCATATGAGGCATACTTTATTTGATTTCATTATGCTGTACATTACATAAATTCACAAGATCTTTCCTGAACACAGAAATCTCTTAAGATAAACTTACTACACATTAAAGGAAACTACTGAACACAAAGAATTATTTCTGCAGATATTTGCTTCTAAGAAATGATAACATATGTCTGTGTCTGAATCTACAAATAGATAGATGGATACACACACATATGTTCATTCACACACACACATAGCCTCATACAGTCGTATATCTTATACATATTTATATAAACAAATTTACATACTGCATCTTTTGTAAATCTTAAAACCAGCAATTCGTATTCTGTGTCTCATTTCCAGATATTAATTCCCTTAAAATTACTTAATATTTTCCCAAAAGAGAATGACATTGAAAATAATCAGCCACACTTATATAAAAAGTTTGCAAAGTATAAAATAGGCAAAATGTCACTGATTGGTTGGAAGTGCCCTTTCACCTTATTGTGTCTGACCTGCCACTTAATTAATCTGTTCTTGTCTGATAGCGGACAGTGTTAAAGACAGGCAGCACAGTGAGCAAAGTCTACAGCACTTTGAAAGTTGAAAATATATTCAGCTTTTTTTTTATAAAATAAGTTTTCCTTAACTGTACCTAAAAGATTTCATCATTACTATTTCAATTTGCATCTTATCTGATTTCTTCTTATTGCAAATACTTACATATAAGATTCCCTGCATCTACTTCTCCATTTCTAGCTTTATCTAATCTAATTACCCAGGCTAGTACGGCAAAGTTTGCATCTGGTTTCCATACCTGCTTTCTGTGTTTTGAAATCATTTTTCAGAGACATGCGGTGGGCATTCAGGTAGTCCAGCTAAGGGTTTATAGTGACAAAATATTGACTGGATTTGGTATTCACTTATGAAGGATGACGTTAGTGCCACAAAAATCCCTGTGATGTACAGGGAATAGTTAATTAATTAAAGGACCTGCTAATTGCTACTTGAGGTACTGTGCAGAGATGATGAAGAGTGCTTGGTACAAGGTTAGGTTCTCAGTTTTGAGTGAACATTTTCATTTAAAAGATTTCTTTAAAGTACATCCTAATTTTTTTTAATGTTTTTTCAGGTTACTGTATCTAGTTCAGACTCAAGTGTTCAATTGAGCTTCAATTAATTATAATATATAGTCAGGGTTCTTTAGCTGGGATAGATTGATGGAGAAGCTTTGTTTCATTTGGTGCAGGTGGCACTGTTTAATAAGCACAGGAGAGAGTGAATAATGTAGTGTTTGCAAAGAGAAATAAATGCAAAATAGAGAGGTGCAATTAGATCAGCTCAGAGAAATAAAGGATAAATATTAAATGGTCAGGTATCTTGCAAATATCAAATAAAATAGTAATAAGTATCTCATTGAAAACTGCCATTTTAATTTATGAATATCTAAAAGCACTGCTTTAAAATAAATCTAGTGAGCAAGTCCTCTGCATTCATTAGGCAGGCACATTTCAATATCTGGAAATACCAGACTTCTAATTTTCAAACTCTCCGTGTTATTTTTCTTATACTGAAGTATAGATAGGAGTCTAAATTTAAAATATAAACACAAGGACTTCAAAAGTTAATTTCTAAATTGTATTATACGATACCTTAACCTTTGGCATTCTTTTCTTTAATTGGAGCTATGTTACATTGGAGAAAAATTACCCCATGGAAAATTAATCTGTGAAAACTTGTAAATCATTATCAATAATTTACCAGCAAATGAGAGGCTGTATGCTTCTCATGCGTGCACTAAAGATAAAATAAAGTTGCAGAAGATTACTGAAAAGAGTAACAAAATCGGAGATAAAAAAAGTAAAGCCCCTGAGAATTAAACTCTTCTTCTAATTGCACACAAAAAATAAAAACAAGTATGTACTCCTGGAAATAACAAATAAGAAAAAAAAAAAAAAAAAAAAAAGAGAAATGTTATTTGACTTAAAAAGAAAAAAAAAAAAGTATCTGGTAGCTAAGAGGATAGTCCTGTAAGCTACTTAACAAAAGAATGTGAATCTATTAGGCATTTCAGCAACACTTCTGCATCTGAAAATTTCAGCTGTAGACAGATTTTCCACAGACGATTCCCCCCTACTGCTAACCTCTTAAATATACCTATAAAATACAAAATGTTCCCAATCACCTCCAATAAAGGAAGCTTCCTTACATTAAATGCATCTAATATTTGTGTTAGAAATCTGAATTGCTTTCTGATGTGGTTAAATTCACAAAGAAATGTGGTTGTAGAACAGAAAGGAATGTACTGAGCCCATCACTCTGAATATTTGCAGATGGATACAGAGCTGTGGAAGTTTACTTATAAAATATGGAATTAATCATATTCTTAGCCTCTGATTATTCAAAGGAGGCAATACTATTGGACTCTTTCTCTACAAACCTTATTTTTGTTATGTAGCCGTGTTTACCAATTCCATGATTTACCCAATCAGGGCAGCCTCCGAAACCTCCAGGATTGGTTGATATTGAACTTGTAAAATGTTTATGAGTGAGTGTTTGCCTGGTAATGTAGCCCTGGGTGCCCTGCTGTCAGCATGGAATTACTGATACTATTACACACAGAAGGGGTTTGGAGGGAAGAGAGAAGGGGAGCTGAGTAGCCATAGGGAACTTTCTTATCTAAACTCTTAATGTGCATTTAGACAAAATAGTTTTCAGCAAAAAATACCTTCCCTGCTTTGTTTAAAACAAAAAATCTGCCCATTTACACTAAAAAAGTGTTCCTACAAAGAATCTTATTACACTTGAGTTCTAACTGTAGAGCAAAATGATTAGTCTGTACTAAACAGATTAAAAAAATTAAGAAGCAGCTACACTACTAGATGTAAAAAGAGGCATTTTTGCAATCTTTGCCACAATCTGTGCATGAAATTTACTGAATTTCCAGTAATTACCACTTCATATTTTGTAAATATTATTCCATCCAAATTATTTACTATGGTAGGCTCAAGTCAGGCTATCAGATCTAAACATGTCACCAAAAATCTATAGCCCCCAAAATAAGACTCCGAAGGTATCTTAAATATACAGCTACTGACCTTCAGAATCATATTTTCTTTACCAATTCGGTGTAATAAAAATGAACATTTTGTCATCACTTTGGGAAACTGTGCCAAACACCTTAAAACACATGTCACATGCCAACTTTACTTCGTTTTTCTCCTCAGGGAGTAGATACATCTGGAATCATAATCACAGATAAAAACCTTGACAAAATTGCACATGAGCCCAGCCCTTCTCTCCAACACCTACCTTTTCATAACATTTAATACAATATTAATATCGGTTACTAAAAAGGCTTCCAACCTTTACATTTCTGACATAACATGTTCAAACCCATATTTCACACTTCTTGTTCTGTTTTAAGTTCAGTGGATTTAACAGGACTCTGGAGAGAAGATCATGTGGTTGAAGATTTCCCTCCCTCTTTGACACCCGTAGAGGCAGTTTTGGAATTGTTTAAATAGCTGTGGCTGTATAAACTGAAATATGTAAGATCATGGGCATCTTATTTCTCTCTCACATCTCTAGATACATCCTTGTATTTTTATCTGAAACCTATTGCTGGTACCAAACAGTTTCAGCACAACATCTGGGCAAAACATTCTGAATATTTTCCTTTTAAACTGCATTATTTATCTTTCCTGCATATTCCTGGTTTACCAGACAAATACAATTCGCTAATATTATATAATAATATTATTGGGTCTTTTTTAGCCTATGATTGACAGTTTTGCAAATCAAAATAAAACACATTCTTAGCCGATCATCTTCTTGAAAGTGCGCTGCTGTTTTAAGCCCGGTTTGCTTTTGAGACAGCCAGAGATCTTACTCAATCAGGGGTAAATGGTGAAATGATAGATCCAGCAGATTCCATACTCTCCCCAAAATGCTTGGCATAGGTAATATTTAATAGCTAATTCCTGGACCGATATTTTTACTGCATGCTTTTATAAAACATTCATCAGCTGGTATTGCAAAGAAATGGAATTTGAGAACTTTGCGAATTTTCATTTATTATTGTGTTTGTAATTAATACCATGCTGGAAGTACCTCAGGCAGCTCACTGTATGGCTTTGTTCATGTCAGAATGGTGATAGCAACCTCTTTTTGTTACATATTTAACAGCTCTGAAAGACATTTTTTTAAACAGCAAATGTACTAGACAGCTTTAAAGCAAAGGACATTAAATAGGTTGCCAATTATTCATTCAGCAGCTCTATGTGCGTCAAAAAAATGCATACCACCAAATTTTCCTGAGACAAACCACTTAAATTTCCTGTGACTCATACACCATTTTTGCACTAACTGGATAAGGATAGCAATCATTTAGAAGAAGAAACAAATATAAAATGCTTCTTGCCCTGGAATACTGAAAAAAATCTTTAAAACCACGTTCATTTACAGTTAGGGGACAGCTTTTGTGACAAGAAATGTCCTATTTTTAAACTGAATAGTGGTTCTTAATCAGATTATTTCATTATTCTCTTTCACTTTAAAATGACCTGAAGTGTCTAACTCGGTATATGAGAAGTGCAAGAAGTGATATATGAATGGAGTAATAATTTCCCTGGATCGTTTCAAGTCAGTCCATAGAGCAACTGCATCTGAAGCATGCTAGTCTGTCTCCGGCAACTCGGGGAGATGAAGAGCTGAGCTGAGCTCCACTCGCTGACAAGAAGCAAACTGTCTCACATTTTAGGAGAACAACATCATTGCCTATAAAAATGAAGAAGAGACAAAATAAATAAAACCAGTTAATGTTGTAGTTAACTTGCAAATCAAGTAAATCTGTTGGTACAGTATTTTAGAAATAAATGATAACAGCATCACACCAAACACACATTTCTGAACATATAAGCGTTCTGATTTTGATTTAATGGTATATCAGCGTCAACTATTGCTTCTTTTGCTGGTACACACTTCCTGATGCCTACTGTGAAGGGTGCCCATATTTACAACTGAGTAAGATGATTAATTACACCTTGTCAATCACGGTGCATGAAGACATAACACCACAGCAGACAATGAAGAAGATGCCTGAAGCTACAATTACATTTTAATTCATAGTTTATTGTATGTTCCCATATATTGCAGTCTAATAACCGTAGGGGCATCGAAAACATATGAGATATCAATCACTCTGCCCCCTGGTCTTTCATGTTTATATTATTCCACAGCCTTTAAATTACCATAAGTAGTTACTTATTTTCTAAGCTTTCTTCTCTTCTCTCTTACCTTTTGCTTCCATTTATCTTTTATTCTTAGTACCTTTATCCAAGAGCTATAAGTATTTGATGGAAGTTTGTAGCTCACTTAAAATCTGTAACAGACAACCTGAAACCCAGCAATTAGCAAAGACAGCTTAGACTTGTGTTCCTTTGTTGAAGGAGGCGTTGAATCTTTTGTTCTGATTTAGTCACGGTAGCTGGGTGGAAGCTGGTACCTCATTATGTGGTTGGTCTGTTTGTCTGGTAGGTAGCAGATGGTACTGGAGATGACGTTACCAAGAGAGGCAGGGTAGAGAAACTCAAGACCTGTGATTTGTTCACCTGTCACCTATAACAAAATACAGGTTAAAAGACTTTATTATTAGCTGCACCATTTTTTTAATGAAAAAACTCTCATTTCAAGCGAGTCCGTGTTTGATTCTCATGATTATTTTGCTCTAGCAATTTTTCTGTTGCTCATTATTCAAGAATATCCTGGATTTTATTCTGAACAATGTAAATGTCATTCATGTGTCAGTGTGTACATTAGCAGCTTTGTGTTTACATTCTGTTACTCTCCTTGTGTTTTGGTAGCAAGGGTTGGATGTCTCCTTGTGTTTGTACATCCATTAAGAAGATAATCAGAGATAGCCTGTGAACTGGAGGTCATGCCATACCTTTTTAACGTGCTATTGGTATTATGGGTTCCAACCACTTAGGCAGTACTGTTACATAAAGTATTGTATTTTAATTACCTTAAATATATAAAATCTTTTTGATAATTAGCAATGTCAGACCGAGTGTATGAATCCGTGACCTTTCTTAACTGCAAATCGTATGTAATCAATTATGGGATAGGGAATTAAACTGGTATTAAAACATCTAAGGGTGGTACAGCATGCAGCTATAAATAAGGATACATACGGCAAATTGCTTAAGTGAAGATAACACAAGGGTGTGCCACAGCGGTGTACGTGGTGCCCGGTGAGCAGTATCCCACATCTCTGTTACTGGAGGCAAGTCTCCCACCACAGACGGCATTTGAAATGTCATGCAGTGTAACGGAGGAAAGGAAAGATTCCTGTATCGACACATACAGCTCCAGTAATTCTACTGCAGAACTCTAATCTGAATTAAAACATGAACTTCCGTTGTTTCCAAGGTCTGATTGTAGGACAGTCTTTGGATAGGTCCCACAGCAGCCCAACTGACTTCATTCTGTAGGGTTTCGCGAGGGGTCCTGTGGCTCTTCCGTCTGTGTTTCTACCAGAGACGCTTTGTGCCCCTCTGTGACATGCGAATGTATTTAAACCACTTGGACAACCCCAACAGAAAGATGATCAAAAGCCTAGATTATCCTAAGAACGGAACACGCAAAGCAAGCAAAGTTTGATATAACCGGCGCAACGCCAGTTTTAGCAAAGCTAGTCTTAACTGCACGGCACCTGCAAGAGGCAAATCGCAGTGTCGGAACCCGGTGCCTAACGGGAATACGTGCAGTGATGTAATAATTTGCCGTCGCAGATTAAGCAGTGAGTCTCCTGATCTCAGATGTGCATTCAGGCCTACTTTCTGCTGCGCTACCTTTTCTAATATAATTAGGAGTGCGATATTTGACATCTTTAATTAGCTCTTCCTTACTGCCCACCTTCCGGATAGATATTTAGACATCACCAACAGTTTCCCTGCATATTCTTTGTCTTTTCTGGAGACTTCCTGAAGCTTCTCCTCAAGTTCAGAGACCTTCCTGGCCTGGTTTTCTTACGCGCGGCTTGGAAATAAGAGAAGGGAGAGGCCTCAGTCAGCAGAAGGCTTCACGGACTCGAATGACACAAGTTTTGTATGTTCTGACGGGGAGTATTTCCCTCAGCGGGCGCTGCTGGGCGCCTTCCCTTAGTAATAAACGTTCGGGGGCTCACGATCTCGGAGTGTAAACAAACTTTTGACCCCCTCCTTCTCCCGCGCCGTCCCCGGCAGCCCCTCGGCCGCTCCGAGGCGCGACACGTCGCCGGCCGTCACCAGGCGGCAAACGCGAACCTGCCCGCCGCGGGGGCCGCTCCCGGGGCCCCGCAGCCCCCGCGCCGCGGCGGGGCCCGGGCGGCGGCTCCGCTCGGGCGGCACCGGGGGCTGGGCTGGGCTGCGCGGCGGCGGCGGGGGGCGAGCGGGCGGCGCGGGCCGCGGCCCCTCCGCGCCCCTCCGCGCCCCTCCGCGCCTCCCAGCCCCGAGCACATGCCGGCGGGCCCGGGCGCGGCGGCAGCCAATGGCGGCGGGGCAGGACGTGATGTCAGAGGGGCTGTAGAAAAGGCGCGGAGCCTCGCGCGGCGCCCGGGCTGCAGACGCGCCGCCGGCGGACACCGCACCGCACCGCACCGCGCTTCTCCGCGCCCCACCGCGCCGGGCGGCGGCTCCGGCTCCGCCGCTGCGCTTCCCCCCCCCCCCCCCCCCCCCTCCCCTACCACCCCCCACCCCCACCGCGGTGCGAGCAGCCGCCCCGGGCCCCGCGGGCCGCGCCGCTTTAAGGAGAGAGGGGGGCCGCGGAGTGCCCGTCCCATCTGGTGCCCATCCAACTCTTCCTCCTTCCCCTTGGCTTTTTCTTTTCCCAATGAGCTCCAGCGGGCTGGGGGAGGAGCGGGGGAAGGAGCAAACTTTGCCCCTGAGCTGCCGCCGCTGCCAGCCCTCGGGACTGTGAGTGCGTACGGTGGGCATCCGCCCCATCCTCCTTGCAGCGCCAGCCTGCTCCGCCGGCTCCAGCCTCCCTCTCCCTCGCTCTCCTCTAAATTTCGCACAGTACGATGTAGGGGGCTTGTCGTTATTATTATTTTTTTTAATTTATTTCTCACCGAAGATGGTTTAATTTTTTTATACTTCTATTATTTATTAATCCCTCCCAACCGTAAACCTGCCCAGCCTTCTGCCAGCTGGGCCAGAGCATAAAGCCTGGGACTGCACCTGGGGCAATGAGCCCCGCGCTGAAGAAGCCTCCTAGAGGGATGTGCCGGGGCCGCGCAACAGACTAGATCCAAGCCCCGAAGCTTACACCACCAGTTATCCCCTCTCCCTCAGCCCCTTCGCCCGCCTTTTCTGCACCCCGGCCCCTCGAAGCCTCGGATCAGTGCCTGCGCTGCGCTCCGGAGATCTCTGCCGGGGTGAAACGCCCGGAGCCCAAGGAGAGACGGGGCGGCCGTGCTAGATGCATGGGGGAGGGCTCCGGTTAATGCAAGTTCTGGGCTCCTGCAGGGACCCCGACAACTGTCAGCAGCAGCAGCAACTCGGGGCCTCCTCCTCCGCTTCCTCAGCGATGCTTTTCCACAGTCTGTCCGGCTCGGAGATGCACGGGGTCATCGACGAGATGGATCGGAGAACCAAAAGCGAAGCACCGGCCATCAGCTCGGCTATAGACAGGGGAGAGACCGAAACGGTAGGAAGCGAAGGAATGGGGGAGCCGTTCAACCCCCTAAACATAATAAACCCCTCAAAGATGCAGCTTTTCCCTTAAAATATCAGATCGGGGGGAAACGTACGCAAAATGCTAAATCAGAAGAAAATTATGCGTAAAGGCACCCCAAAAGATAAAATAAAACCGTGGGGAAAGGCATGAAACTGTTAATTATTAATAATATGCATAGTAATAGTAACGCTTGGGTGAAATGAACGGTGCTGCTCTTGCGAGAAAACAGAAAGCTAGACCAGCCTTTTGGTAGCGTCCAAGAACGCCTTCCCTTCCCCCAGCCTGTCCGGCCTTCCAAAGTTTTTAGGAAGAGGCAAAGTATGCTTTTATACAGATAACGTTTTGGCACAGCGAATTTTTTGTCTGCAGAATGGAAACACGAGCAGCAAAGAATCCAATTCTGTGTTATTTTTCAGGTAGGATGTCTACACTGAGGTGGTCATTATAGCATTTATAAACAAAAACCCCAAACTTGGGTGCCTTTAAATTATGATTTAAAAAAATAATTTAATATATATGAACACTGGGTTTGCGAACAAGGCAAACGAAACTAGAAATGTTTCAGGGAGACGGATGAATGCAAATTTTGATCACTTTACCACTTTTATGTCTGCTGATGCGTAGTACTTGTATATTAATACATTTAGATAATAAAAAGATGCATTCTTCTAACGAGAGTTAAGCTAACGAAGTGGAAGAGATTTCTGAAGTGTGTTAACTGATTCAACGTTTTATGTGTACTCCTTTTTTGTTTAAAAAATGATAATTCTGAAGTGAAATGATCCCGTATTTTGGTTAAATGCTCTCTTGTAAACTGATATGGGCATATGCAAGAGAGATATCTGTTCTCGGTTTTTAGAACTTCTTCAGTATGTGTTATTTCTCTTAATGCTTTGTAGAAACTTACTTAAAGGTGACAGTGAGAGTATTTAATCCCGAAATACCGGCTGAAAAACAGCCTTTGTACTGTAAGGGTGGAACGTGATTTCGAATCTAAACGGTTTGGGGTTTCTTTGGAAAAGTTAATATTTCTCCGTACAATTAAACAATATAAAACGATCTTTCCTGGAATATATACGATGCCAGACCTTTATATATCGATAGATAATTCATATGCATACACACGTGTGTGTAACATATAGTGGGATAGAATACTGGATCCTTAAATACCATTTCTGGATCTCAGAATATTTTCGTTACCGGAAAAGCAAAGCAGAAAAAAATTTATTTCTTTTAAAGTGGATCTAGAAGAAACTACTTTGTTTATAAACCTAATCAGAGTTCAGTTAATGCCTTAAAGAAATAAGCTATCGGTGGGCTTGTGTGGCCAACATACCAGTGCTGTGCCATGATTTTATTCAGCTGTGGTTCTGGCAGCGGGAACGGTGTAGTGCGAACAGTAGTGCTCACGCGATGGGATTTTGTGATCTCTGCAAGGACTGGGTGAAAGTAATCACTCCAGCATATGCTGGAAAAATAGCTTCGTTTTCTTTCGAGTCTTCCCCATTAGCTGTCTTTTCTTTTTGCTTTGCGCCAGGACTTAAGGCTCTAGAGGAGGTAAAAGTAAACAAACAACTTCCCCCCCCCCCCCCCCCGCCCCGAATCAAAACAAACTGCGTGTTTGTCACATCTGCAAAAAAAAATGTTTCGGGTTGTCTTGCCCAAGAGCAAATCTACAGTGAGCTTTATGCGAGGGGCGTTTGGACAGCAGCGCACTGCCGGGGCTGCCCCAAACCCTGCTCCGCCCTGAGCCCCCGCTCCTCAGCCCCGCTTTAAGGTGCCGGCTAAAATAAATAAGCGTGCTTAAACGGTTTCCGATATTTTTCCTCTCTTTTTTTTTTTTTTGGTAGAAGTTGACAGAATAGGTATGGATTTGTTTTTTGCAGGGATTCGATTGGATTGCGATTTGACACTAAACTATTAAATTATATAGGGGTTACATTTAGTTTTATTGCTTCCAAGTTTATCCCAGCATAATCTAAAGTGCTCTGTTGTTTTTTCCCCGCTTTCTTTCCTACACGTTTCCCACTATTTCGTTTTCCTGATAAAATATTCTGCACCTCGGATTTAGTAACGCTCGCTCCTCCGCAGCTTTATTTACTGATCCCTTCGGTGCTTTGGGTCACAGCAGATTTGGATACGTGTTGTTTGGAACCAGCTTGCAGCGAGCGCTCTGTCTGTAGCCCTGTGACTACTGGGGGGTTTGATCGTAATTCACTCGGAATTTTATAGCTAGGAAAATACACACACAGACACGCTCCACATACACGCACTCACAGAGCATTAGCTATACAGACACTCTCAGTATATCCATAATAATAAATTTTAAAATTAACAATCTGCGATTTGCCCTACTCTGATTATTGCGCCTCTTTATTGAACAGCATCTTTTCTAGTCCTGAGACTGAAAAATCCATTAAAAAAAAAAAAATCCTGTGTCTCATCCGGACGCCTTCCCTAAAGCCCAGGGTGTTTTCCTTCTCGTCTCGCCTTCCTCCCGGGAAGGGGGGATGCGGCGGGGCCCTGGGCACCCCCGTTCCCGGGCGCGGGGGGGCAGGTCGGGGCGGCCGGGCTGGGAGCCCCCGCTCCGCTCCTCCGCCCATGCGAGGAAGAGGAGAAGGCCGGGCAGGGGGAGGGGGGAAGTCCAGCAGCGCACAAGAGTTTCTCCCTCTCGCTAACGGTCTGTAATTGTTTTCCCCCAGCAGACCATGCCTTCCATCAGCAGTGACAGGGCTGCCCTGTGCGCCGGCTGCGGGGGGAAAATCTCCGACCGTTATTACCTCCTGGCTGTGGATAAACAGTGGCACATGCGCTGCCTGAAGTGCTGCGAATGTAAACTCAACCTGGAGTCCGAGCTCACCTGCTTCAGCAAGGACGGCAGCATTTACTGCAAGGAGGATTACTACAGGTACAGCCTGCCCTCGGCCACCAGCCCGGGGAGGGAAGGGGGGGAACACCCCCCACGCTGGGCAAACCGCGGCCCGAAGGGGGTCCGTGGGGCACGGCGCTCCCTGCGGGGCGGGCTGCGGGCGCCTCACGCTCCCCGCTGCAGAGGGAGACTGATGGGGGGGCTGCGGGCCCGGGGGGGGGGGCGCGGCCCGAGCGCAGCTCGCCCCCAGCCTGCCTGTGGGGTACCGGGGGCTTTAAGCAGGCTGCGAGGGGGGGAAGGACACGGCCCGGGGGGAGCTGAGCGCAGCTCCCGGCCGGGGCAGGCAGGACAGGGCTCGGAGCGGCACCCGCACCCCGGGGGAGGGCTGGGGTGCCCTGGCAGGGGTGGGGGGACGGGCCCCAGGCCCAGGCCCGCTGTCAGCCCGGGCCCAGCCCGCCGGCGCTGCGTCCTGCCCGCGCCCGGGGGAGTTTGGCGGGGCGGGGAGGAAGACGGGGAGGGGGGGGGGGCGATGGGGGGGGTGTCAGGGCGTTTTCCCCGGTGGGAGCCGCGCTGCGAGGTGGGGAGCAGGACGGAGCCCCCCCGGGGAGCGAAGCCGCCCCGCCGACGTCCCGGCTTTGTGCCGCTGCCCCGGGCCCCGCAGCCCCTTCTCCCTCTGCCGCCCTCCGGGCGGGCCCGACGAAGGGGTGGGGAGGGGGGGGATGCGCCTCTCACCGTCTCCTCTGGCCGTTCTGTTTTGCAGGAGGTTTTCGGTGCAGAGATGCGCGAGATGTCACCTGGGGATTTCTGCCTCCGAGATGGTCATGAGGGCCAGGGATTTGGTATATCACTTAAACTGCTTCACTTGCACCACTTGCAACAAGATGCTGACCACCGGCGATCACTTTGGCATGAAGGACAATCTGGTGTACTGCCGCCTCCATTTCGAGACTCTCATCCAGGGGGAGTACCAGGTGCATTTCAATCACTCGGATGTAGCCGCTGGGAAGGGCCCGGCCTTGGGAGCGGGCTCTGCCAACACTTTGGGACTGCCTTATTACAACGGCGTGGGGACTGTCCAGAAGGGGAGACCCAGGAAAAGGAAGAGCCCAGGGCCTGGGGCAGACCTGGCAGCCTACAACGCAGGTAAGAGACCCCCACTTCCCCCCAGCGCAATTCAAACGGTTTGTTTCTGTTCACTTCCAAAGGGGGATTTCCGTTTATTTTAGCTTAAACCGTTAATAATAGTTTAGCTGCAGCATAATTATTGAGATCAAGTGCTGTCAAACTGCAATTACAGAAGCTAATATGTTAGCATTTTTCACTTCAGCTGGAAATAAAATGTTTTGAAGCAAGGTCATCTGGTTAAGGAGGGGGAGAAGGGGGAGTGTAGCCTGAAATAAAATCTGGAAACCAGAGATTGTAAGTTAGCACTTCAGAGAGCTGTGAATTTTCTTTAGTAGCTACACTCAAAGGCTGCTGATGGGCGATTTATTCTGACCTTGTCCTGAGCTCTTGCACCTCAGAGTTTTGGAAGGGGGGCGGGGAGTGAAGAAGCGGCTGTTTCCCAGGGACCTGCAGCGGGGGTGCGGGACCGGGGGTGCGGGACCGGGGGTGCGGGACCGGGGGTGCGGGACCGGGGGTGCGGGACCGGGGGTGCGGCAGAGCCCGGGCAGGGGCTGCCGGCAGCAGGTGTCTGCAGGCGGGCTCGGCTCTGCTCAGACACTGACAAGCTGGGCCGGAGCTTTGTTCCTCAGCTGTGACTCGGCAGAGGGTGGGGAATCTCGCAGCACCCCCTTTCCTGCACTCTCGCTGCCGGAGTCGCAGCCCCGGCCCCTGCGGTCGGCACGGGAGGGAAGGGACCAAAGCTGGCAGCCCCGCAAGCCTCCAGTCCCCGCAGGCTGTCTCTCGGGCTCTCTGCGAGAAGCTGCAAACTTTCTGATGGGTTTCCTCGTTTAACCTCCCCACCACCACAGCATTGTAATTTTGCAGGCGAAGGAATTCGAGCAGCCTCCTGCGCCCCCCTTCCCCCCTTCCCCTCGTTTCTTCTTCGTCCCTGTAACTGCCCACCAGAGCGGCCGCGCTCCTGGGTCCTCCGGCACTGCTCCCTGCGTGCAACAGGGAAAAGTGCTCGGACAAAGGGAAATTCTTAGATCTTGATTTGATTAGAAGAATTCAAGGCGGAGGTGGGGTTTGCTTCAGCCCCGAGTGGCCCCGAGCCCCGCGCTCCGCCGTCCCGTCGGACCCTGGGGACAAAACTCGTTCCCCTCTTTCCTTGCGCTGCCTCAGCGTTGTCTGCACTTCTCCGCTGTTTCGAGCATCTTTTCTTTTTTAATCTTCGAAGTTCAGACATGTCCCAAAGGCCTTTAACTTCTATTTATTTCATTATTTATTTATTTCCCCCGGAGAGGGCGTTAGGTAAAGGCCAAGTTTGCTGCGGTTTGTTTCGAGCCGCACCTCTGCGCGTCCCGACTGCCCCGGCCCCGCAGCGCCGGGCTGCGCCGTGCCCGGGGGGCGCCGGGGGGGCACCGGGGGAGAGCGCGGCAGCGGCTGGGGGAGAGGCTCCGGCTGGACCGGTGATCTGCCAGCCCCGGGGACTCGGTGCGGGGCAGGCGGCCGCGCCGGGAGGATGCGGCTGCGGGTGTTTTGCGCCTAAAGACGGAGTAACAACAGCGACAAAGCTGCGTGGTTTGCGCTGAAAATGGCAGGGGGAAAAGGCGCAGCTCCAACTGGCAAGCGCACCTCGGGAACAAAATTGCCAGCTATTATTGATTTAACTAATTGCTGAATAATTTGGAAATAGTGCAAAAATCAGGAGTAGTCCCAGTGGTGAAGGTTGATGAAAGGTGTATGTAGTGTTCTCGCGAGTAACAGCTGAGCTTTAAAACATAATGCATCTTGCCCGTTTTAAAACGTCTCCTTTTCGACGGGATTAGATTTTAATTGTCCTTCCGCTGTCTCCCTGTGCAGGGCAGATGTTCAGATTCAAAGGACCTGTAAACCGAACCAGCAGCATCTGTCCTGGATGGGAGCACAGCCTGAGAAAGTCTGACTGCTCCCTGACTTCCTAAATAAACTGTCTTTAACTGTAATTTTCAAAATTCGTTTTCAAAATAATTGCCCTCTGATTTTTTTTGGTCTTCTGGTTTTTGTTCAGAGCCTGCAACTGAAGCTTAAGAGATCTTCCTTGAGGAATCTTTGGCTTCTTTGCTTAAACTATTTATCTACTTAACTATTTACTAAACCAATAATCGACTAATTTATAAGATAATAATTGCCATTGATCTTGGAAATCAGACCAGGTTGCCCGTTGATGTAAAATTTCACAAACTAGTAAATTATTGCGAAGCCTTCGATTTTGTGCCTTTGAAAGGGAAACCGTTTAAAAGTGTGTTAGTTTCTCTTTTTATTTTTAATGGAACTTGTCATTTCCTTCTTAGAAATGCATGAGAAATGCACAATATTGTCCTCTGAGGGGGATCTGTTGCTGGTAATTTGTGTAGAATACTGTGTGTAAATAAATCTACACCCAGAGGTGGTGGGAGAAGGGGGACCCGTAAACTTAGGCAGAGTTGAGACTGAAATTATTTTGCAAATTGCAGCAAATATCCATCTGCAACACGAATTAGACTGACTTTTTTTTTTTTTTTTCCCCTACTTAAACGAGACTCCATTTGCACGGGGATGATGGGTTTTAGATGTGGATAGAGCCTGACAAGTGGAAAATAGCTTAGAAGGATGCTGAAACTTCAAAAAGATTTCTTTTTCTTTCTTTCTTCTTTCTTTTATTATTTTTTTAAGTGTGTTCCTGTGATCATAATTTCTTCTTTCACTTGTTGGAATGGAGTTTGATGGGGGTTTTTTAGGTCAGTAAATCAATGGCTGAAAGCTTGTTGAACACAGGAGCACCTGTAAAGAATTCTGAATACTCCCTTTGTGAATTAGACCCCAAACCTCCCACAGCCTGCTATATTTTATTCATTTGTATCTAGTCTTGTCTTTAATACGAAGACACTAAAATATCCTCGAAAATGACAGATGTATTGCGCAAACTTGGGCCACGACGAGCTGCTAAAATACTCTGTGCTAAAATAATCTGTGCAAACAGCGAAGATATTCAGAAATATTCCCTTCCCTTACTAGCAGGAGGATACCCAGTGTTTCAGGCAGAAGGGGACTATCCAGGCTAGACCCACCTCCCCGGCGCTGGGGACCGGGCCTGGGGGCGGCTTTTCCCCGGGGGGCGGGAGGCGCCGGCACGGCTCGGGGGAGCGCCGGGGTCCTTTGGAGCTGACCCTCCGACCGGGCTTTGTCAAAAGCTTTTTTTTTTTTTTTTTTTTTTTTTTTTTTAACTTCCTCCCCCCCCCCCCCCCCCGAGAAAAAAAAATGGGGAAAAGCCTGGAAAGTTTTGAAGAGCGAATTTCTCTTTTTCTCCTCGTTTCCCCTGGGACTAAAGGCTCGGAGTAAGCTTTCCTGTGACTACAGTTGCAGAGCGAGCAAACAGGAGCCGCAGCTTAAAAACGGATGTCTTGCAGCGATTTCCTAAGAAAAATCAGAGTTTCGCCCTTTTCCCTCTCGCTCTCCCCCCGCCGTGGTCACCTTTGGGGTTCCCGCGGGCGCGGTGCATCCCCCCCCCCCGGGGGCTGGGGTCGGGGCCGGGGCCAGCCCTGCTCCCCCCCCGCGGGAGGCGGCCGTGCCCGGGGCCGGGGGGTCCCTCGGGAAGGGCACGGCGGGACGAGCCCCCCGCGGAGGGGAGCGGAGCGGAGCGGAGCCCGCCGCCAGCCCCTTCCTTCCCCCGGCCCGGCGGGCAGCGCGGAGCCCGGGGCTGCCCGGGTTAATCGCGGCGCTCGGGGAATTACCGCGCCCTCGCACCGGCTCTTCAGCGCCATTCAATTGGCTTAATTGAGGGGAAAAGCCCTCGGCGGCGGCTCCTCCCGCCCAGGCCGGTGCCCGGCGCGGCCCCGCTCCGGACCCTTTGTTCTCCCGCCCGCCCCGGCCCGGCCGCTCTCTCCCCCCAGAGGCACCGCGGCCGCGGGGGGGCCGGGAGGCGGCGGGGACACGCAGCCCTTTTGTCCCAGGCGCAGAGGCAGGCCGGAGGAAAGAGGGTTTCTAATCCCAGCTCTCCTCTCCCGCGGCCTTGTGGTGCTCAGCCTGGAACGAGAGTCGCTGCTTAAGACAGGCTTTCTCTCCCCAGAAACACCTCTTGAAATTTGCAGGTTGAGGCAGCGCTCTCTGCGTCTGTCGCTCCGAGGGCTTGGCGGGGGCACCCTCCTCTCCTCAGAAGCAGCGAGGGGCACCCCGTCTGCTCCAAGTGCCACTGCTTCTCCCCCTTTCATCCCGGTTCTGGTGAGGAGTTCAGGCGTCTGCCTGCTCCAAGTGTCTTCTCCTTCCACCAGGGAGAAAGACTCTCTCTGTCCCTGTCCCAAGAACCATTCTGAGGGCTCTGTCTCACTTTTGTCCCCTTCAAGGATGCGGTACTCCCTTACACACTCCTGCCAAACAACAAATCAGACTGCACCCCTGCCTCCTCTAGTTAATCACAAGTTCCCTCTCCAGGCAGCAGAAGGTTAAAACACCCCCTTGACTCTTATTACAGAAGGAAAGGGGTGTATGTTCCTGAGCCACTGAATACGGAGAGCTGATGCATGCACCAAATGTGTCTCTTGTTTCATCATTCTTTCAGAATCAGGATTAGTTTGCTTTCTTTTGGGGTAATTTAACATGTCAAACACAAGCTACTGAGAACAAAAGTTCCCCCAAAGGAAATTCCTCTTCCCCATCTTCTTCATGTGCCGTGTACTTAGCGACCTCCTAACTACTAACACATGCTTTGCCCTGAGTCCTGACATGTGGGGGGATCTGGGTGTGAAACAGTTCTCCCAAGTTTTCTTCTTCAAATGGTGTTTGTTACAAAGGTAACAGCCCATCCAGCTTTGCGCTGGTGGTGCTGGTTTTTAGAGATGGCGTTATGCCTTCTTCTGCAGAGGGTATTTTGGTCACCAATATCAAAACATGATGTTTTAATCTTAGTTCCTAGTGATGCTCTCTGTGGACATCACCATCTTGTGGCCGAGTGGACACGCGAGCCGCGGTGCTAATGGAGGAGGCGGTAAGAGCTGCTGGGCCCGGCCGAAGGACAGGAGGGCGACGGCCTGGATGTGGGGGCTGCGGGGAAGGCGCAAGGGCCTTGGAAATGTTCTAGGGTCAAGAAAGAGACTTGGCACCACTTCAGAATTTATCACAAAATAGGAATGAAACGTTCGTTAATCTAAGACTTCTCTATTCGACTGGAATTTTACCAATAGTGTTTCTGAACTCCCAGCAGGAGCCCTAGATACTGCGACTGAAGGGAAACCTTACGTATGGATAGTTCAACAATTCCTTGGGGAGTTACACAGGGACACCACAGAGGAACAGGGAGGAAGTGCCTGAAAAGCAGAGGGTTGCGTGAGGAGCATGTACAGTGTTAGTCTTACACCATGATGCCTTTTGCAGAAACTCCTAGGTCTTAAAATCTCCCCATGCTTACAGCCTTGGCCCATTCTGCGCCTGCAACGCCCAGAGACATTTCAGATCCTGTGAGAGATGTGTTTAATGTTAGACCTAATATACTTCTGAAGATGGTGCTGGGCGCCACAGCCAAATACAGGAGGGGAATTGTCACTAACTGGGAATATTTATGTCATGTCGGGTGATGCCTGGGGGAACCCAAACCACTTGTGCAAGACAACAAACAGCAGACACCCTTGTGCACTTTCAAGATCTGTTCTATAACTTTCTTCATAGAAGACAATATTTTCCTAGTCTCAAATGGTGCATATTTACTGTCATTTCAATATTATTTTTATTTAGTAGTTGGGGAGGTAAAATTATGAAAAATTCAAAGAGTAACTTCTTCATTGTCCTATCAGGGCTTGATGGAAAGCTGATACCCTCCTTCCATTCTGGGAGGATTTAGAATCACTTTGATTTCCTTGGATCCTGAATGTATCTCTCTCTGTGGAACAGGTTAAAATCCAACTACTTACAGCCCTGGGGTTTGTTTTGTTGCATATTAACATGAACAGACCTCAGTCCTTCAGACAGATATTTTAATGCATTTCCTCCTAAGTCTCTGCCTTGTTATTTCTGGGAGGGTTTGAAAGCATTTAAGATAACACACAGAGGTCTTTTCCATTACCAATATCTACAACTCTGCGAGTACATTTTAAAAGCAAGCACTGCTTGGTTTTACATTTCCATAACAGAATTTGCTTTGAGCAATGTAGTTTCAGTTATTCATCCCAGTATTTACGTCAGGAACTGTAGCTGTGAAGGAGGCTGGAGCACATGGGATGACCCCAGTTTGGCAACTAGACCTCAGTCCTTAACCCAGAAAAGATTTTTCTACATTCCACCCAGCTCCATTAATACTGCATTTTTACTGTCTCCTTTTAAGCATCTTACACCTTTTAAATTCAGGTGCTTCCAGTCTTTCCACGCTGCAGGAAAACAAGCAGAAATGCTTCTTATTGCTAGAATTTGGCACAAGATGCTTGGGTCTGGAAAGGATTTATACAAATGGACGCACACGCACGCACACACGCACACATACACACATTTATATGTACAGTAAAAATTTTTTAAGCTGATTTTTGAATTATAGGAGTACAGAAACACGCAGAGAAATTTGAGGCTTCGGACACTTTCTACGTATCTATTAAACAAACATGCTTTTGGTTTTAAAGCTGGATTTTTGGAGGCCTTGCTCTATATTGTGTCATGTCTTTTTTTAGAAGGTTTTGAAAAGCAGAAGTTTGCAAAGCAGCTACTGTACGTGCTGCAAACCTGCTGTTTATAGAATCTGTATGTATTTCTACTTATGAGTACGTGCATTTTATGTATATTTTTTAAAAGTTGCTTTTAATGCATGCCTTTGAGAATTGTATGTTTTCAATAGGGCTGAAAACCTCTGATGGCTAGCATGAATTTAGAGTGAGACTATAAAGACACGTCTATGAGATGTGCTCAACTGCAACAAACCAGCAATAATGGACGACTGAAAACAAATCTGTTTATGTGTTTGAGAAATTTCCCAATAATTCACATTTTAAAATACATTTTTTTTTCTCATTTTTTGCACGCAACATAGAATGGAGAGAGTAGTGATTTTTCATTACTTTTAACATAAAACTTCTAGGAAGTTAAAAGGGAGTTGTAGGTACTGGAACAGCAAAAGCAAAATAATGACAGTTTGTCAGAGCTAATTTTCAGTTATAGCCCTGATTTATTTAGTGGATTTAAGCTCAGTCCTTAATGTTTTTTTAAGAGTTTTTCTATGGCTCACTGTATGTACAAATAAATGAAAAACTCATTTTGGTCTATGCGATTATTTTGCTTGGCGTTCAACATTTAATACTACTTGATAATTATTATAATGTTCCTTGCTCATAGACTTCCTTTATGGGCTTTATAGTTGATTTATGCAAGTGTATCAATCAGCATCATTCAGTGATTTCAAAAGGAGATAACAGACTTGATCATTCGAACTAGTATTCGCAAATACTTTTTTAAAAAAGGAAATATAGACATATAAATTATTTAAAATATTTTTTTTTCATTTGGCATGCTAGTGACACATTGTATTAACAGCTTTATTTCTTTAGCTAGTCCAATTATAGTCATAATTTGCTGTCTGGTACCCACAAACTTTATTTCTTTTACAGCGTTTCATTTAATGGTCTCTCTTGTACTCTACAGGGTTTAGTTTGATGGAGGAAATAATTATAATTTTAACTGGTCTGTTCCATCGAGATTTAAGTGGACTGTATTGTACAGCTTGCTTTGTACGTTACAATGCGATTTATAGTGATACAAAGTACATTAAAACACTTTACAGAGTTGAGGACAGCTACTGTCCTACAAGCAGAAAGTGGAGGAAAGGCTGTGTGGAGATGGAGGGAAGAAAAAAGGAAACAGACCTGACATTTTAAAAGCCATAAAGAGGCAGGTGAGGGTCCTTGCAGGCTGGTTATTGTGAGGGAAAAATAGAAGATGCAGAAATGGAGGGGAAGGCAAGTAGGATTTGTACCCGTACAATGCATGCCATGGTATGTTATTTTAATTGCTGCACTCAGATGAACTGCAAACAATGTTGGTCACAGAGCAATAGATTTACACGCCTTTTCCTCTTGTTGCCTTAAGCTTTAAGTTGCAATGAAAACGATGGTGACCACCTGGATAGAGACCAGCAATACCCCAGCAATCAAAAAACAAAGCGCATGAGGACATCATTCAAACACCACCAGTTGCGGACAATGAAGTCATACTTTGCTATTAACCACAATCCTGATGCCAAGGACTTGAAACAGCTAGCTCAGAAAACCGGCCTGACCAAAAGAGTTCTTCAGGTAAGAAGAGCAGTCTTTTGTCTTGAAAAGTAAATGAAATACCAATTTTTAAATTAAAATGACATGGATTTTGCTGATTTTTCAAGCTCTTAGTTGTTCATACCTTCTGTGAGACTTCAGTTAAATCCTAGAACGCATGAGAAAAGTTCTTTCTTTTCAGTTTCCCAAAAGCAGATCACTTGGGTTCTAATTTTTAATGACAGTTGTGAAGGTTTGGGGCCCTGCTTGTTTTCCTGTAGTCAGTTAATTCTGGTGCGTGTTTTAGCTTTCAATCTGCTGTAGGGAAGAGTGAATTATTTTAGTTAGTGTGTTCACTGTAAATAGAGAGCTCTTAATTTAGAAATTACTGTGAATGTTTACCTTCATAAGAAATTAATCAGCAGTTTGAATTTATTTCATCAGGACAAGGAGGATCTCTTTTCTTTCATAATCGAAGTGGACATAAATTTTCCAAAGATTTTTTTTTTTTTATTCATAGTTTAGTAACTTAGAATGAAAGAAAACTGCATTTTAAATGTACTTTTTCTCTGAAAGCTGGATTTTTCTTGCTTCACGGATATACGCTCTGTTTAAACTATTATGGGAAGCAAAGGTGAGAGTGTTAGTTGATTCAGCTCCAATTTATTTTATAGTTCCGATTCAAGAAGTCAGTTTTAATGGGCACTTATCCAATTAACTATACCTAGAGATAAATTTGGGTATATAGGAGCCGTGACATTCCAGGAGCCATTGCTGAAATTTTTAAATGGGTCTTAATTGCAGCAAAATGGTTTGTGAGCTTCATAGAGAGGTAGGGCTCCGAGGCAGACTCCTGGGAAAGCATCGTGGACAGCTCTCACAAATTCACAGGCAAGTGGAGGCCAGTAGACAAAAAATATCGAGGAAAAACTGAATTCACTGGAGGGATTCTAGACCTTACAGTGTTAATACCTAACAGAAGAAGGAATCAAGGTTTTGTCAGCTTCCCAGTAAAAACTAATGAAAAAACATACATAATTAATTCTCTTGGCTACGTCCTCCATAGACAGGTTTTTTTTGTTTGTTTTTGTCAGGCTGATTTGTGGTGGTGGAACAGATTCCTTCGATATAACTAGCGCACATCCTCACACTCGATGTAGTGTCTCTCAGAGCAGCTCTCCTCTATCCATGCACATGGGCGAATTAATTTACTGCATTTGTCTATTCTTATTTTGAGACTTCTTTTTTTTACCCTCAGAGTTTAGACACTTCAGTAATATTTGTTCTGTCCATTACAGTGTACTCACACCTGAATTATCTGAGAAATTTCATATAGTGCATTACTAAACGAGATAAGTGTCTAGAAAGTGTCTTTTTCTTGATCATCCTCTCTCCTCTCTCCACACCAACTTTGACTTCCATCTCTCTTTTCACCTGTTTGGTGTTTTCTTCCATCTTTTTTCCAAGTTAGATCTCTATTTCTTCCTTCCTTTTCAGAATGTATGTCCCTGTATCCAAAATTTGAGTACACGTCTCCATTACACTTCAGTTCCTCTTTCAGTTTCTTCACTGCTTCTGTTTCCACCTTTAACATCTCACCTCTTGCAGTTTTAAGGTGCTTAGTGGTTCCTCTTTTTTTTGTGGCAGACCCTTAGAATTTGACTAAATATTTTTTATCATTCTGGTAATTTGTGTTTCACTTCTTTTACTTTCACAGTTAAATACTCCTTTATGTCTGGGCTCCTTTAGCTGAAGAGTGGTGGAAGGTAATAGTTGGTGGTGGGGATTGCACCCAGAGGATGATGCTGTTGGAGGCAATTCAAGAAAATGGCTCGGTGTGATACTTAGTCTACTATCACTTGAGTTTTCCTGTCTGTTATGAGCACTCTACTCCATGCTATTGAACTTTTTGTTTGAAAATTAATTTGGGTCATTAAAAATCCATTATTTTTTAAATTTTAGAACCTTTGTGCCCAATTGGTTTGTCTCTAACCTGTGAGAGGCAATTTTTCAAACACTGAAGTTCACCTATATGAGTTTCAGAGTTGCTCTTTGCTGGGGAAAACTCTTCATGATGTTGGTTACTGAGATAGTGTCACTTATTAATTCTTTTGAGCCAGAAAGGTTGGCATTCCATCTGTCATTTACTGAATACAAAGTAATTCCCTGACACTATTGATCTAAACGAGCATTATTAGTATTTGTCTTACACACCGAAAGCGAGTGGCCTCCCAGGCGTACGTGCACACTTAACCAGTAGTAAGCAATCTTCCTATGTCGTTACTAGGCATATTTGTAAGGTGGTGTATTTTCTGTACATTCAGATCTCAGTTCAGCTGATGAAGGATTGTGGCTCTCTGTATACCATTAATAGAACATATTTATAGGTTATATTTTAATAGAAAATGCAAGGCAGCAGATCAGGAGAAACAGATCCTCTTGTTGTGAAACCAGTGTAGTTCCTAAACACACAAAGCAGAGTTTCTAGGGATTTAGGAAACAGCTAACGTGCCCTCACTATATAGACATTCCCACAGCACATAATGAGGATCCTTAGTACAGCGACTTTGACCATATTCTTAATGGCCTGTGATAGTGGATTTGGAAGACCTGACTTCTGTCTTTGCTTTATATACAACTAGTCATCAGCCACACGTGTCCAGAAGTGGGATGGCATGGAAATGCTTCATAAATTACACTTCCTTCAGTGGCCTTGTAATGCAGACTATTTTCCATAAGTAGCCACATTGGAATCACAGTAAACCTATTTATATTTTTAACCCCTAGTTTTATTTATTTTCATTGCAATTTAACTTTATATTTGCAATTTAATATACCTGTTGTACTGCAGCTGGGGAACACAAGCCCATTATTGTAAGCTATCATTCATAATTAAAATGACCAGCTAATTGTGAGCTAACTAACTGGCATAAATGTTCCTCTTTTGAGAACTGATCTTTCTTTTTGTGAGTTTAGAAAGGGAAGGTGGAAGTAGATAGCCCAAAGAAGAGATGGTTTGCTAGCTATAGGTATGTACCTCTGCTCTCCCCAGCAGTCTGGCATATGATTACCCATGGCAAAAGCAGTTTAGAAACATAAAGCATTATTGTTCAGTGGGTGTCTTGTACACTGCTTGTTCTTTCTTCAATCACTCCCCAGTGAAGTTGCTATGAAAACCCTACAAAGACCACTGCATGCATTTGGACCTTGCTAAATCAGTTTCCACTTGTCAACAAGCATGAAAATTTTCACAACCATGCGTGGGTACCCCACGCTCCATTTCAGTGAAGATTTGCTTTAGGCTAGCACGCTGCTGACTCTTTACTGAACCTCCAGTCATAAAATACCCCAGAGTTCCCCTTTAACTGTGTATTTACTAATTACGATAGAGTAATCAGAATGTGTGTGCAATGAGGGAACGTAGTTTGCTTTGTGGTGCAACATCCTTTATAGTTTTGTTTCTCCGCTTACCAGTTAGTAAAATTCAGTAACGTCTCCGGGCAGGTGTGTGACTGAGCAAAATTGTGTTTAAAAACTTGTTTCTAGCACAAGCTACTGATACAACCAATATATGTCAGTTGCAACAATGGAGGTGTTACGGACAAGAAAAGGAAGTTATCTGAGGTGATTAGGTGATCTCATTCACTGCAGTATCCAAATCCTTTACAATATTTAGCGTATTTCTTTTCAATGCTTCCCTATCATATGGAGATGGTTTTTTCTTTCTATTTTACTTGATGGAGACAAAGTTAGCGGCACAGATCGCTGAAGAGATAGTATAATATTTTAACTGCAGTAAATATTCCTCTACCTAGCTGCTGAGCTGCCCAGCTACAGGCATCCAGCCCCGCTAACCAGACTCTGGTAACATCAGTGGTGGGGCTCGCAGCTGCGTTTATTTTTCAGTGGGAGTTTTGGTCCGTATTTTCCCCTTCAATTCAAAATAGCTCAGCCTTAGAATGATACAGTTGGACAGAAAAGCACTAAATACTTCCCAATGATTTTGTTTATTCCTCAGTACTGAAGACCAGATTCCTAATTGTGTAATTGATGTGAGATAGGTCCTTCTGGAACAATTCTTTCAGTTATGTATGTTTGGGTTATTTCTGTACTGTAATACCGTTACAGGTGCAGGGCCTGACTTGCCAATGTGAGCATACAGCTCGGCTGCCGTTATGCACGGGCAGCCCTGCCTTGCCAGCGCTTCCACGTGCTTTGCACAGCCGTGAGGAACGACCCGGGGCAGGAGGCAAGCAGGCCTGCATGCCCACAACTCAGAAAACACTAGTTGTAATTCTTTCGCTACTGTGGACTTCACTTAAGTGCATAGCAGAATAATTGCTATTGCGATAATTACGTTATCCCTTTCTATCGTAAGACAAGGTATTTTCAGAATGTCAGTTAACAAATATTTAGATATCTTCTCAGTAATATGAATATTTATTATTGGACAGTTTTAAAGAGCTTTATAACCATTAGCTAATTAACCTTGACACTTTCTCAGTGAGGAAGGAAGCAAAAGTAGTCACGTAGTCTCTTTTTGAATACTACTTACAAGATCGTGTAATATTTTCTATGTCTAACGTGAGCTACCTCTATTAAAGAGAGAATGACCCACATTACATGTGCAGCTCCTGAAAGCAGCATGGCTGGTCACCGGAGCACAGGTCTTCATATTTGATGGAAGATAAAGGGGAATACATAAACACCAACAGTCTTGCTCACTTTTCTTTACATGCTACATGTTTCAAATCAGAAACAGAAAAAATACCGTAGAGTCTCCTCTCAGCCTGTTAAAGTTAAGGAGCAGTTGGATGTTTAGGAACAACGTAAATAAACAAAATAGTTATGGTGCCTTCTACAGTTTTACACACTTTAAACGAGAAGATAGTTTTGTGAATAGGAATGGAAATGCTACTCATATTTGGGACTACTGGTTATATAAATATGTGTATTTTTAATGGACATAAATGTGAAATTACACAGAAGTATGTGTATATGCAACTGGACTAGTTCTTTTGTCTGCTATAATTATTACCAAACTATGGTACACATACATATCAACAGTGGCAGTCTCTAAACTTCCATTTCACCTTCACATGTATTATCCTTGTTACAGCTGCTAGGAGGCGTATTAAAAAAATCAAAACCAAATTCCTTTCTGGGACAAATATAAATTATCTCTTACTGAAAGGTAAAAAAATCCCCCAAAACGCTCTAATTGCAGTTTTTCACCATTCCTAACTAGCTGGTGCTTGAGACTTTGTGGCTTGGATGACCAGAAGTGATGTTTCAGTCGCATCCCCCGCACACGAGGGTCCCCGCCTGGCTCGGGCCCCGCGCACACTCTGCGCCTCCCTCCTGGTGTGGTGCTGAGCGAGCGGGACGCTGGGTGTGAACGGGGCAGGCAAAAATAGCCCCTTTGGTTTTGCCTCATTTTGATCCATCGCTGGCCTTTAACGGGTTTACCACTATAATGGACTGTGTTATAAAATCATGAGATTATTTTCACCCATGCTAGTTTAGGAAGAAATTTTTGTTTTCTTGTATATGAAACTGATAAATAGCCTTTAAACTAAGCGTTTTAACAAAGGGAACGACAACACAAACTGTTTTAAATACTGAGCTTTCAGAAACAAGGACCTGTAGGGATGTGATTTATGCATGGCCCATGAATGCAGCTCCTATGGCCACTGCTCGACTTTGTGCCTGAGGATTATTTCCTTGGGGCATTCCCTGGAGAGAGAGAGAGAGGGTGTGAACCTTAAAGACCCTTGGTTGAGGGAGAAAGCTTTCCAGAGAAAAAGTAGAAGTGCTCAGTAAGGGGAATTTGGGGCTGGAGCATCCATAGATGAGAAGAAAGCCAGTCAGAGGAAAACCGAGACATGTTCATCAGTTCTAACTGCGGCTGCAGGCTGGGCGCGCACGGAGATCCTTACAGCCCGTCCTGCGTACCTGGCGCTCCTCGGCTGGCACCTGGCTGCGCGCGGACCCTGCGGCAGGGGCCGTGCTGCTTCAGAGTTAGAGGTCAGAACTTCTGTGCAGGTTGGTGTGGCCTCCTGAGCTCCACGCACTCAGCTTCCTTGTACAGGCCACAGAGGAGAAATCTGGTGGAGATACTGTACGGCCGTGCAGATCCTTCCACTCACTCGGTTCCATCCTCCGAGAGGTACAGAGGTGATGAGGCTCATTGCATCCAGGATGGAAAGACTCGGCCCTATTCCTTGTAGCAGGGCAACGTGAGGACAGTAGGATCAAGATTGAGTCCATTGTAAAGAGTGTAACAATGGCAGAGGCCTTCTGATAAATAAGCACAGTGAAATTTCAGCTAGTTTGTAGCGGTAAAATTACCTGGTATCAACATTGAACACAGAGTATTTAACAACATTTTCAAATTAGTCGAAGTAATATGCTGTACCTAGGTTTCCTGCAAGTTTCACAAACAGATTCCATTTTATCTATTTTCAAATAGGTCAGAAAAATATTTTATCTTTAAACAAATCCTGCAGACAGTGGGAAGCATTATTGACTCGGACCTAAACACCGAAATGTAACTGAGAAAGATGAAGTCATAGCTTTTGTCCTTCACTCAGAGATAATAACCAAATAATGCAAGAAGTAGCAATATTGGAAGCATTTCTGTATGTGGATATAATTTCTACTGAAATGATAGTTTTTAATGCAGTGTGGGTCTTTAATACCATTCAAGCCTCTTTTCCCAACATCATTCCAGTACTGAAAACATTTGAAAAGGAGATTGGCATAGGAGAAAGGAGCTGAAGCATTTGAGAAAGAAGAGTAAGAGAAGAGTAAGAAAGAGGGACAGTCCTCTTAGAACAGTGAGAGCATTGCAGGCACTGAGACGTGAGAAGGTTGCTGGGAGAGCTCCAGGGCACGCAGAGAGGCAGGGTGCTCTGCTCTGTCACCTGCTGCTTACAATGGGAGATGGACTTGAGGCACGAGGGTGCCGAAACTCCTTATTTTATATTCATCAGATGCTTGATGTTTGCCTCATCCAGACAAATACCCCTGGGATTGAGGGCAATCGAGGATTCATGCAGGCTGCCCAATTTCTAAGCATCTTTGCACATAGCCTGCACAGAAAGACTGCCCTCCTCCATCCTTAGTCCACTCCCGTCCCAGGCAGGCTGTTTGTCCAGGATGGCAGGAAAGGGGAAGAGGAATGCTTTGCAGGCATGCACAGGACACTTCTCATGGCTGGGGCTACTTTTCTACCATGTTATCAGTAAAAACAACTTCCCCAATACAAGTGTTGGTGAATTTGTGAGTATGCTTTTGCTTTTTTAAACACTGCAGCTCTTTAAATGCTACCCTGTTATATTAAACTATTTCAGGTTTGGTTTCAAAATGCTCGAGCCAAATTCAGACGGAACCTCTTACGTCAAGAAAACACAGGGGTGGATAAGACTTCAGACTCAACACTCCAAGCAGGGACCCCATCAGGTCCTGCCTCAGAAATATCCAATGCCTCCATGAGTCCATCCAGCACTCCCACTACTTTAACGGACTTGACTAATCCTACTATGCCTACTGTGACATCTGTCTTGACATCAGTGCCCGGAAGTCTTGAGGTTCATGAATCTCGAAGTCCTTCACAGACAACTCTTACAAATCTTTTCTGATGACTCTTTCTTAATAATTTCTTTAAAAAAGAAATTATTCTTAGCTGAAATTCCAAGTGTATTTTAATAGAGGCTTTGAGCAACAGACTAACCACAATTAGGATCTCTCCTAAAAAACAGAAGGAAATGTAGTGTTCTGGTATTACGGAGTACGGACTGAAGAATAACTTGGAAGATCTATTGCAACACAACATTTGTGTAACTGTACAGTTTTGTGGACTGAGCAAGGGAAACAGCAATTAATTTAAGTTGGCTAAAGCTTCTGTATTTTCAAAGACTGCCATGTGCCTTATATACTGTTTTATCTACATTCTTTGGATTCCATGTCCACTTCTCTCTTTTTCTCTCTGTATATTTATGACCAGGGCAAAAATGTTAAGAGTTTGTTACTTTGAATAGTCCTAAGCCTTTCATTGGTTGCTTTGTTGTTTTAGAATTTTAAGGTCTAAGTCTGTTCGAATACCAGAATTTGTAAAATCTAACCAGTAATAAAACCACTTATGGAAACTACTTGGTAATGGCTGCAGTTACATTTAACATTAGTGTCACAATCAAGATAGGCTGATTGTATTTAAAAGGATTAGAAAACTGCACTGCAAACACAGTATCTGCCTAGGATAAACTCTAAATATGATGTATACATTCTTCCTGTTCCTGAAGTATATATATATGGTGAGACATCCAGCTTGTACAACAGTCTAGGTATCTGCATTGTAGAGAAATAAATAACTGCTAGTTGCAGGTAGAAGTTACCAGATAATGTTAAAATTAAACCCGAAGAACTATCCTTAACTTTGCTGCGTGTAAGAAACTTGACTTCAGCTAGCATTTATGAAAACAATCTTGCTTTTGTGCAAGAGATGGCTTGTCCCCTTTCCTGGAGGGGGCAAGCGGGGTATCCGACAGCTCTGTGGCCACATTACAGAGGTGGACGCGGGGTAATGTTTTCCCTAGGAAAAAGACAGAAGTATTTCGGGTTATTTTACAACACTGGTGGGCAAAGTCGAGGTAAAATTATGTTTTATAAAGTCACAGCCTTACGTTTTTTGTAATGCTTTGAAGGAATAAAAAGCCAAGGAAGAATACGATTAGTATGGATGCTAATAAAAGTGGTTACTCCTTCAATGAATATGGACCTTTCAATACCGTTGAATTCCTTCTCCCCCCCAAAATATGTGCAGAATATCACTCATATTTTGAGTTTTTTTCCTATTGTTTTTAAAGATGCTTTTCTGTAATTAAAGAAATACCTCAGCAAAGTTTAAATATGTATAAGAACGAGTATACACTATGCTGTTTGCCCAGTAGTTTTATAGATTTTGAGTGGTACATAAGATGCATATGGTTGTTCCTTTTCAAACCCGTTACAATCAGTTTATTTCAGACAAATGTTAGGTTGTATGTGGATAGCTCTCTAATCCATCCTTCCCATTGGATCAAACCTGCTAAAAGATCATTCCAAATAAACAGCAAGATAGGTGCCAAGATTTGTGTTCTTTGCCCTTTTCCGTGCATCGAAGATGATTTAGTAGCCCAGGCTCTTTGTTAACAATGTTTTGGTTTTCAAAGCGCTACATTTATTCAGCTTTCTCAGCTGAAAATTTGCCATTCTTGTGCAAGCCAAATTCCTATCAAGATCAGTGAGAGATCTCAGAGCACGAGGACTGTGGGATAGAAATGCTGACATAATTAGGTCATTTATTAACATTTTTTTACACTTCAGCTTAAAAAAACCCACAGGTGAGTTATCTGAAAAGCAAGATAGTCCCAAAAAAAATCATAACTAGCTAAGATCTGTGAAAGGGATTACGTTCTGGTCACTAAACCCAATAGGCTAGCGTAGTTCATTAAGTTTATGCACAATGATGAAACATCAGAAAAGGTAATTTGGGTTGAATTAATAACTGCTACAGGTTTGTTCAAGACATTTTTTCCTCATACTATAAATGTCTAATAAGGAAATTGTGCTGGTTAGTGGACTGTAAAAGAGAACATATCTGCCTTTCAAAGATACTCAGACACAGAGATTCTGCTGTATGTAATGTTTTGTTCATTGTCCTTGGAGATTTTATTTTTTTTACATGCTTAGCTGGATCTTTTCTTGATTTGAAAGGCAATGTTGGTCCACTGTTAAATGATGGATACAGCCCATAATTAAAAACCCTGTGTATTAACCTGTAAACAGTTTTTAAAAACTGAATCCTGAATTCTTAAATGTTATGGCAAATGTAGCGGATAACAATTCAAACGGTTCTTTAAAATTGCAGTGCTATTCTTTGTGATCTTGTATTTCAACTACCTGAATCCACATGGATGGAAATACCTTTCAAACCAATTCTCAATATTGCCTTTTCAAATAACTGACATTTACGAAGGGGAATACTCTCGTGTTAATCTTATCTAAAACCTATAAGAGACAATTAGAGAAATTGTCTGGTTTAATCAAATCAGGGATTTTGCATATAAATAAGAGACAATATTCTATGTAGGGTCTTTATGTAGGTGCATTAGGATTCACTCACTGGCTCCAATGACCTATGTTGTCCCCATGATTGTTTCAATCCTGTGGTATTGTTTGGTTGTTTAGAGCTTGTTGGTTTTGAATGCTGTACATTTTTTTACTACTGCAATCCTAATGTTTCTTCACATACTTGTACAGTTCCACATTTGATGTATTAGTCTGAAATTCTGTTAAAAACATGAACAAAAATGGAAATGATATTTCTTTGGAAGTGTATTTTTACTGTATATCTAATTTGAACTAGTTGAACATACTTCTTTACATTTTGCATGATAGGTGTGTAGTTCATTTTTTAAATATGAAAGAGACTTAAGAGTAACTTAGAATGAGAATATAATGAAACCTATACAAATATGGAAAATACATACAATGATTTGCTACTTTTTGACTCAAGAAACTTTTTGAAATACATTTTACCTAGTTTATTTAAGCTAATGCAGGTATTTTGTCTTTGAGTTCATACATAATACAGAATATGAAAGGGGATTACACGTTAGAAAAATTTTCAAGTCACCTTGATACTCAACAGCACACTGGACTGTTCTTGTCAAGCAAAGAGAAAGGATATTTGATTTTAAGAATGCTGAATAAATATATTTCCACCTACAGTAGAGAGGGATAGCATTACTGTAAGTGATATGTAATCACAACATTTATCGACACTATTAATAGCTACATTTCATGAAATTTATTTTTCATTCAAATTATCCAAGTTTGGGATAAGAAGACTAAGGATCCTTATACTAATGAAGAAGCTGAATGTCTGCTCTGGAAGCAAAAGTCAATTTATCAAACATGCTATGGGTGGAGAAAGTGCCTCCAGGATATTTTGGTTTCCAAACTACCTTTTCCTCATAGCTGTTAAAAAAAAAACCCCACCCTATTTAGAGCACTTTCCTATAACTGTGGTTTGGTTTTGTTTTATTTTTTTGTCTGTTGGAAGGTAAAAACTAAAGCACAGGCACTTGTAATAAAAACCTTCATCTAAAGGAAAAGGAGAAAAAAACCCACAAATCAAAATAAGAATCAGCACTCATACTCAGGCATGATGACAGCAAAGGCATCGAGGTGACTAGAAGAAGTTCCATGTGTCCATGCTTATAGTCTTCACAGTGACTTAACAATGCTTGGAAGGAGAGACTTGAATTGAAAGTGGGTGAATTCCAAGGTTTTCCTTTTACTTCAGAAAGCCAGGACTAATTACATAACTCTGTTGCTGTTTTTTAAAATGTAATTTGATACGAGTTACCTTTAGAAAGGGTTATAACATCAAATACAGTGTGAAGAGATAAGCCTCGACATTTTAACAAGGACATTTTTCCTCTTTTCTTTTCTATTCTTTCCATCTTTTTAACCCTGGTTCTTCTCCAGGACACATCATGAACTGCTGGCAAGAGGCTCAGTTTACTTTAATGAAGGGTAGATCATCTTCTTGCCACACAGTTTATACCCTCCTGCTTATGTGCATTTTTCACCCTGACACCAGCAACCACTTCTCATCTACCTTACGCAGCTGGACTGTCCACAGCTTCTACAGAGGGAATCCTTCACCCAGGCTTCAGTGGAGTTTCTCCCTACCTCTGCAGGAACGTATCCCTTCTGAATAAGGGGGATTTAAACCATTCCTGGTAGCAATTCCTTTATCCATAGCTAAAGTAACAATCTGGGAAATGAATGGCCTATGCTTTTCCGAGATCACTTTGACCTGCATTAGGAAAGGCTGCAGGTGAAGTACTTGTGCAACAGGTCCAGTTCACGTTAGCAGCCAGGGTCTGGGTGGGTGTGCAACGCTCGTGCCAGCTCTCAGCATTTCTGCTTTCCAGGCTTAAAACATTACACCTCCCTTTCCAGACCTTCCAGTGTTTTTTGTCTTGTTCTGCGAGTGGGTTGATTTGAACTCCGCTTAATCCCATGCTTCAGATAATTTTGTCCGAGTCTGCAGTATCTTTGCTTAAAAAACTAAGTATAGCAAACGCCCAACATCCCTCGCCCCCTGCCATACATTGCACTTCAGGCTGCTCAGGGCCTCTGGTGCGATACGTCACTACCCCTGCAGGCAGCAGGGGCTGTACGGATCGGGCTCTCTTCTCATTCTAATTAAAGAGAAGTGAAGGAATACTTATTAGATTCTCAGTCTACAGCGAATAAGAATGTGTTTTAAGAGTATCTTAGGCCTGGCAAATCACTGCAAAGGGGGAACACGGCATATTTCTGACACCCAGGAAGCTGCCGTGGTTATGAAGGCGAGCAGCAAAGCAGCTGGACTCAGCGCTCGTGTTCTCGCTTCCGTAGGCGGAGGGACGGTCTTTAGTTCATTGCAGGCTTTAGCTGGGATGCTTAAAGGGATGTGGAAAGCCAAGAATCGAGTTTGACTCTGTCATAACATTAGGTGAGTTATCAGTAATCTGTCTGAAAGGTCACTGGGGAAAGATGGCTGCACGGAATAGCAGAACGACGCCTTCTACGAGTGAATCTGCTCTTAACGAAGCATTTCTCCCCCCGATCCGCTGCTAGGGAGACATCCTCACAGTCTCCGTGTGTTTGATGTGGCAAACTTTCCTGAAAATGTTCAGTGAGCAAACTGGCCCCCTGGGGAGCAGCAGAGAAACTAATAATGTGTATTTGCAATTAACTGTACTAATTTATATTTTTACTCAATATCCATGCCTCATTCTGCTAACGTTTCTGATTTGGTAAGCTATGTCCGAAGTTAGTCTTTTAGCATTTGGGGTGTTGCAGAGTCATTTTTAGGTTCTTCTACTGAAGGTAGCTTTGGCTTTGTGCCATGAACGGGAGGAAGTATTGAGTCGCATCTGTCATCCTGTATTACTATCCGTAGTTAAAAAAGCATCGGATGTGAAATGGCAGTTATAGAAAAGGCTAAATCTTCAGCTGGGTTTAGTTGCACTTTTGACTGTTTTATAGGGGGCTTTCACTCCTGAAGTGGAGTGAGGTGCAGTCAGGGCTCGCGCTGTCACAGAGCTGTGTCCAGGATTTGTCACGGGAATCCACTCTGGCCGCACGTGGCAGCGAGCAGACACGCTGCATGAATTACCTCCAGCACGCAAGGCTTCCATGTTGAGGGAGAGAGAACCCAGCCTCAAAAATTATTCCCACTGAAGCAGCAAATACTGACAGGCCCTAATAGGTAGAAATTTATATTACCACCATTTCTGCTACAACTGTACTCTCCCCCCTAGCCTTTTATACTAATGAAACATGTGTTTCTTCTCACCATTCAGCCTGGTAAAAATAGAGGTGTGCTGGATCAGGGCCATGAATGGCATTTATCCATTTGACAGATTTTTTTTTTCAAGGACTAGATAAAAAGATATACCGGGCATTTAATGGATTTCTGATCAGATTCATGTGATGTTCTGGCCTAACAACTGGATTTTTGTCGCAACAAAGGTCAGTAAATATTTGGGGGGTTTTGTTTTGAGCGAAGCATAGTACTTAAGATATGCAGCCTGCTGACAGTAAAATCAGACCTTGCGATATCATTTAGCATGCTAATGCATAACACTGTGCAAATTATAATTATTTCCTGAAAACACCACTTCTGTTAAAGTTCTTCTTTTGTTAAAAAAAAATCCCTGTAACAGCACGGCTCTGCACATATATTTGCACAGCTTGTTTACATGCTGCTATATCAATTTATTAGATTGTAAAATCCAGCACTTAACAGGAAGTTAAATTTTTGCAACAACCTCTAGAAAAAAATGAAATAATTAAGCCTCTCATTAAAGGGAGAACCCTGTTCTATACACTGCACAGTTTAGCCCAGTACCTATGTCAAAAAAAAGTAACAGCTAAAACACGAGGGACACAAATATTTGGAAAGTGTTCTGCAGTTCTACAGTGACCTCGTTTAATTGATAAATATCAGCAATGACTTTTTCCAGGTGCATACAGATTATCAGGTAAATAGCATTAGGAAGCCACAATGAATTTTCAGCTCTGCAAGCACAGAAAAAAACATATATTTTTCTTGCAATGACACAAACCTACCCAAGCCGTCATCCATCCGCTGCACAGTAATTCCTGTGTAACACAACGTTCCTTGGTTACTCTTTGAAAACAGTGAGAAGATACTCATGCTTTGGTAATTTAAAGTCTTCCTAGGAAAGGGGTTGGATTTTCCAGGAGCATATTGGTCCAATAAAGAGTAACAAAGATAAGGAGCTCTAATCCATTTATTATTGTGTTGGCTGAAACCTTTAATGGACAGTTAGAGACAATTTCTTCCCTACACAGTTTAAACCCCAGGTTCTCCCAGTGGCTCTCCACGTACAGATCTGAGAGATCTTACAGGCTCTCCTTAATGACTAAAGGAAGAAATGAGCCCAAGAGGCATGTTGCTGTTCTTACCCGCTCTGCTCTTGGTGACGTTACAAGATCAATCTGGCAGCTGTGGCACAGCCTGTTCGGCCAAACGCCTCGGGCCCGGGCAGTGCCCGCGCCCCTGGAGCTGCCCGACAGCTCTGGGAGCTCCGCCTCAGCACGTCACACCTTCAAAACACTCTTCAGACCAGGGTTTGCCTGGCATCACGTGCAGCAAGGCGCTCCATCTGCTTAACCCTGGCACGTGGGAAGTGCAGATGTGAGATCAACGGGGACAGGTTTCGACTGTTTTTTTCTGATTACAGTCTCCAGCCTCCAGGAATTGCTTTTCCACCAACTATTTCATTTGCCTTCTCACATCATTTCCACATGTTTGATCACTCATTTTTTGCTGTCCTTCTGGAAATGAAGACTAATAAAGGAGATGCTCTGTAATACGGCTTTGCAGGCTGTGCTTGAGCAAGAAGCTGATGCCAAGCCAGTCTGGGCAAAGATTCTGGGAATGTAGGGAAGGACAATTTCTGGAAGGCGAGGTCTGTCACCCACAGACAGACAAGAGGGTAAACAGATGACACTGCCCGGACCAAGTCCCCGAAGACATCTCATCTCTTGCACTCATAGCTTCCAAGAATTTGTTAATGGTCGTATGAAACTTTTAGAGGCACAAACCCACTTTATTTATCATTGCTTTCATAATTATCCTAGACAGGCCGTTTCAGCTTTTTCACACTGTAGATTCCCTGAGCACTTTCTACTGGAGTTGCAGGCTGTTGTCTAGTGGATTTAACCCTGCTGACCACAGACTTGCCTTTATTAGTTCACATGCGCAGATCCCTTAGAAGTAGCTCAAAAGCTTTTATATCCATTTTTGTTCCTGTATGATCTGACCGTTTCTGGAGAAGCCGGCAGACAAGCGTGAGCTACCCACGGACTCGGGAGATAAGATGTTTCATACCCATGAGCTTGCACTGCTCTTTGAAAGGAGGCTCTTCCCCTCCAGCACTGTCTGCAGTGCTCACTTTCATCTGGGCAGGGTTCGTAAGAGAATTCCTGGAACGGGCTGCTGCCCTGGCCAGCTGCTTATGCCTTTTGGAGCTGATGTTATGTTTAAAGAAATCAATCATGGATGTTCCTACCATCTCTTTCAGTCAACTCTAATTAATACGGACCCAGACTTTCTCTATTTCATATACACTGGCATTGACTCCCAACGCGCTAAATGACAGTAGAAGTTACACTGCAGCCAGTGGCATTCGTGCTACAGAAATAAGCCCAACCACACACACTCTGAAAGGCTTTTTTAACATAATGAAGGCCATTTGTGGCCTTCATGTATCTTTATGTCTTTTCCAGTTCTACCCCTATTGTGCCTACAGAATTCAGGAATCCATTTTAGATTAATATAAAAGCTATACAATGCTCTTTTCTGTGATTCTTTACTCTTTAGCTCCCCAAGCGCAGGCAGTTCGTAGTCATGTTTTGTGTTCAAACTCTCTTTTTCTGTCTTTCTGTTTTGTCCCAGAGGTTATAGCTTGCACACACCAACACCCACTGGCACTGACAGGATTCTCCAGAGCCCCTTCTGGCTCTTCCAGCACAAAAGAGGAGTCTCGGAAAAGACATTGGCAGCTATTTGTAGAACTACTTTCTCCCCATAAAACAGCTCCAGTTCCTGGGGATCTGGGTCGGGAGCATAAGGTGTGTTGCTGCCACTTACATGCAGATCCCATCATTATGAGCTGGCTTAGAAAAGACCAAAAGCTAGGCTGCTTTTGCAAGATCTGCATAAAAACATAATCCATTTTAATTCCACAATTATACTGGAGGTGATACCAGGTGTTAAAAGGAAATATGTGTTTCTGGCAGGACTCCAGGTATTTCTGTTCTTTCTTTTTCTGCCCACTGGTTCAAGCGGAGGCCAAGGCAGGACTCCTGCCTCCTGTTTCCACCGCGGACGCGTTTACTCTGTGACTGGCACAGGGAGGCTGTCCAGAGGTTACTTATCATTATTTTGAGAAAGTGCTTTGAAGTTCTTAAGTGAACAGTGCTAAGCTAGAATAAAATGCGTGTAATCGCAAAGTGGAAGTCATTACATTTCACACGGGAAGCCATGAGAAAACGAAACTGCAGCAGATGAATGTGACCGTGCGTGTGTACCTCCGGTCTCACCTTCCGAGTCCTACCTGCTGCTTGACCGCGCCGTGCGAAAGCCAGGAGACCCAACTGACATCGTTTTGGAAAATGGAAACCAGAAACTATTGCGTGTCGGTTTAGGGATTGGCGAGATATATGAGAACACACAAATCATCACGTGCAACAAACTCAGAGAAATTTATACTGGATGGTACTGAAGGAAATCTTCTTTTTCTGGGAATGAGACACTAGATCATATTATTTGGTAACTGCAGATGAGGAAGCACGGGCCTGTGAAGCAGGGATGTGGAAAACTAAACACAGTAAAAACAGGTAAGGATGAAAGCGTAAGTCTATCCCATCTCCTTCCCTGAGGGGCAGTAAAAGTCCTAGGAGCTTTACAACTGAAAGAAGGTAAAGATAAATTTCTATATAAAAATCACTGTCAGAGTGTTTGGGAAGAACACCGGGCCCCGAGGTCAGGAGCGTGGGATTGCCGGGATGAGGAGAAGTTGCCATGTCAGAGGTGACACATCCCCAGTCACGGGGAAGGCTTTTGGTTTGAGGAATGATTTCAGATCCATGCTGGTCAGGGAGAAAACAATCTATAGTGCGTGTAACAATACTTAAACATTCAGTACTTAGCAACTGCTCGGCATCCCGGCCCTTGCTGTTAATTGAAGGTAAAAGATGGCAAGAGTATGTCGGAGGGCTTAGCGTTTTCCTTCACACTTCCAAGCTTTCTGTCAAAAATTTGAAGGAGATAAACCCAGCCTATTACACATGCTGCCTTTGTACCCCAAACTGCTCTTGGCTACCATAAGCTGGCTCTCTTCATTAAATGTATTTACTTAGCAGTAGATCTGTTGTTACGTATGAATAATTAACAAGGAAAGATGTCACTTACTGTACTAGCGCCGCACATTTCTGCCTGCCCGCGTTTCCAGTCCTAAAAGGCCTGTAACAGGAGACTGTAAGCCCAATCTCTCACATCTTTACAGAGTTTAATTTTGGGTATGTTTCTTATCTTGGTGCCTTACCTAACTGTTGAAAGTGACAAAACCAGACGCCATAAAATGCAGGAAAACTGCAGCTGGACTGAACCTCAAGTATTAACAAAGCATATTCCCTTGATATGCACTAATCTTATACCTCGAAAACCAGGAAAGATTCAGTTAAACTCACAATCGTTTTATAGTCTCTGTAGAACCATAGAAGCTTAGGGATCCTTTGTTATTCCTCCATAAAGAGGAAAGTTATAGTGAATGTGCCCTTCTTAAGTTGGGTGTTTTTAAATACTAACGTTTATTGCTCTGCAGTTTCTCTTTAATGTGTGCATAGAGAACAAGAAAACACCTAGCTGCACAGGCCTATTTTTAGCAACAATAAAAGAGTCCTCTGTTAATAACTGGTTACCTCTTTTGCTGTTTGCATAGCTGATCATTGTTAATGATCCAGTTAACAGGATTCATTAGGGAGGCTGAAAGACTGGCAGTTACACAGTGCGTGATCCGTGGTGCTGGGGACGCAGCGTGCGTGTACGCGGCTGTGACATCTCTGGGAAAGCTCCCTCGGTTGGACACACACAGACCTGCCCCAGCTGGGCCCCACGTGCCAAACTCGACCATCCCTACGTTTCTATTAATTTGCAAAAAATGGGCTGATGTGGTCCAGCTGCAGCAATTGCTTTGGATTCTCCCCCGGCTGAACGTGGCCTTCCCCGGAGCTCCAGTCTGGGGCTGACACTCCTCCTCCCCACGGGGGCACCGTACCTGGAAGCAGGCTGATGCTCAGATTTCATAACAGTTTCCGAGAACATTTGGATATAGTAAGAACAAGAAGTCAATACCCAAATAACATCAGAGCTCCTCTGCTTTATGCTCCTCACTGCTTTTGGACAGAGATTAAGACTAAAGGCACTGGTCTCCAACACGTAATTGTAGGGGTTTTATTAGGTGACTCCCTGATCAGCTTTGTCCAGTAGCCAAAGTGCCTTCCCAGGGCCAGGCCGGGCTCAGCCGGGTGCTGGGGCAGGTGGAGCCAGCAGGGAAATCCCCCTGTCCTCTCCCACTGTGGAGTGCAGGCATAGCCCCGAAGCCTCGATATTTTCCTCACCAGCCTGAACGACAGGACCATCCGCCCCAGATTCCAGCCTGCAGTGAACTCAGTTGCACACAATACCTTTAAAAAATGCCCCTTTGCCCATGGTTTCCGCAAGGCCATCTCTGCTGTTTATGAGGGGGCACTAATGAAAAATGAGTTTGTGTGTGTTCTTGACGTGGCATCTGGATTGTCAAAGCATTGCCTTAAACTGGCCCCAAGTAAAGGTTTTCTGAATTTAAAAAAAAATTGATGAAAGGATTACCAATATATTAGTTGTGTTTTTACAAAGCTCAGCTGTGTATCCATGTGTAGGAAACATGATACTTTGCTTGCAGGCTCAGCCCTGCACATCTCACAGGACATTAATGCAAAAGTGGGAGAAATCTAATCTTAATCTTCTAGAGACTGAAACACTGATACAACATGTCATGCCCTGTCATCACCTGTTGCTAAGGGTTGAGATATTCCCAGTGTCGGGAGGAGGCTGTGAATGAGGAGTGCATTTTGATGACTGCAGAGGAGGGGAGATTCTCAGGAACTGTTGAAGATGCTGCTATTTTATAGTGTATAAAATATACCTGACCTGAGGCAGCGGATCAGCAGAGGCAGCCTGAGGTGCCTGCACTGAAAACATCTCCTTCTGAGCTACTGACACATTTAGCAGCTGTCAGTCAAGGAGGAGAGCTGATCCTCTCTGAAGCAGGCCTCCTCACAAGCTATTGTTGCAAAGGCCTAAAACGTGGCTCCTTCTTCAGCACTCCCTTGTCCCAGATCGAGCATCTCTTTCAGCTTCATATTCTCCTTACACTCCTCTTTTCATCTTTTGTACGCTGCTGCCTTGCTTCCACCTGCTGCCTCCCCAGTGCCACCTGCTTGCCTCTTCACTTAAGTCTCCTTTGTTTCTTCCCCTTGTTTCTGCTCCCTGGAGGAAGGCAGCACCACGAGCGTATTGTCCCAGGTTGCTCCCCCTCGGGCTTACTTACTCGCTTATTATTGCAATCGCAGCCTTCCCTTGCATCACCGGGACCACTGGCACCGTACCGTGTGTTTCACGGACAAAAACAAAGGCAGAAACTACGGGGAGGCCTGAGAAGCGAGGAGCCCCAGCGGGCAGGGGCCAGCCCAGCACCAGCACAGAGGAAACAGCCACAAGCCGAGGGGACAGCGGGCTCCGAGGACAATCGGGGCCAGGAGGCTGGAGGAGCGCAAGCCTGGAAGCAATGGCAGGTCTCTGCACCCGCAGAGGAAAATGTACAGCAAAGCAGAAGTTATGGGAAGATTCACAACACTCTTTCTCACAACCAAACATCCGTCTTGCCATTAAATTCCATCAGCAGCTCAGTCTTCAGCTGTAAAAGCGGGGCTGGTGTGCTCCTTTCACCTACACTTTGCTGAGGGTCTTTGGATCCTGAAGCCTTGTGGGTCCTGGATGTGCTTTGGCACCTGGCACGACTGGACCCCACTGCGAGGCAGAGACTCTTGGCACAGGCACTGTGCAAATTAGTAGTATTGACATTATTAGTACTTCTATTGCTGTTGTTAATAACAGTGGCAACCTAATGCAGCATTTTCTGTGCTGTCTGGGAAACGGGGACTCCATTCCTACGGATTTTATGCCAGCGATTGGGAATTACAGTTCCCATGTGCACAAGATTGCTGTTCAGGCTGTAATAAACTGCATCAAATCAGGCATTTCAGGCAGGAGCACCAGCCCCGTGTCCCATGGGTGCCCCGGCTGGGCTTGGCCCGGGGACCGGGCTGGGTCTGCGGGGCGTAACTTCAGCTGTGAGCAAGATCTGCCCCAAAGCCCAGCACCCCTGCGCTCAGGGCAGAGTCGCCACCGAGCCTGCGGGTACAGGGCCAGGGGGCACCGCTGGGGCGGCTGCTGATCTCCTGCCTTGGCCCCGCTGGGCTTCTGAGGCGGGCAGAGGCTCTGGGCTCTCTCCCGGTGCCGGCGGCCCCTCTCTGTCCTGCTGCAGCCGCGGGTTTGGCCCCCCGTGATGGACCGGGAGAAATTAAGCCCTGCCTAACTTCTGGAAGACCTTACCGTGGGCACACAAGCAAAGGTCCTCATCGCCCAGCTCCCAGGGCATGAGGCCGGTTGGGTTTTCCCTCGGCCCGGGCCGGGCTCCGGGCGAGGGCGCTGCGAGCTGCGGGGAGCGCGGCCCTCAGCACCCGCCGGCCCGGGGCGGGGAGGAGCTTCCCGGCAGAAAGGTCAAGGGAAGGGTCATCGCTCCTTCAGCCAGAGTGAAGAGCAGTGCGCAAGCCCCTCTCTGCTTTTCAGCGAACCCCCCGGAGTTGAAAACACCCCTATTTCTCCATAAACAGCCAGGCCAGGATTTGGTCCTCTCCAAATCCCAGTTGCTTCTGCAGCCTCGTGGCATAAGAGATAAAAACCACAAAGGGAGCTCTGAAAGGGACAAGGCAATAGAGGAGCTCGTGGGAGGCATTGCCGGGCGCCGGTGTGGCCCCAACATGCGGCCGTGGTCTCAGTGACACCAAGAGCCCTCTCTGCCGGGGCTCGCGGGGCCCCTGCACAGCGCTTGGGGGACAGACCGCAAACTCTCCGCAATATTGAGCCACGGAAAGGCTCAAAAGACTCCCAAGCCCCCTGATTAATGAAACGTGGTTAGCAAACGTGACGTGCTATAAAGCAGCATCCCATGTGCTGCCCGGCTAACTGGGACCAGTTCAGGGAATCTCACCCCGTCAGGGCCCGCAGAGCTGCATGGCAGTGGGGGCTCACGCCCGGAGGGGACAGGACAGAAAGGGCTCCCAGTGTGTCTGGTGAAGAAGTTGGTGACGTTATCTGGTAGCAGAAACTATGAACACGATTAGAAAAATTAAACTGCAATGCACTGCACTGTCCGGCTGTCCTGAGTGAATAGGACAGAAGCTCTTCTTTTTGACATACTGGAAAGTGGACTCGCCAAATCAGTAGCAGACACATTTCTAGCAGGCAGCTCTGCTCTGGGGCTGCAGCACGAAGTTTAGGCCTGAGGATTTCCTGACCTGGAGCCAGGCAAGAGGCACCCCCCCTTCCCTGCAGCCTGCTTGCTCTTGCACAGAGCGCACAAAGTCTGTGCACTAGTATGTCCCTGTGGCTCTGGGTAGTGAGCGGAGCCCAGCAGAAGAACTGAAAGGCTCTGCGAAGTGGGGGCTCAGCGAGTCTCATTTAATTACAAGTGTAGTGCTTGCTCCGCTCAGCCCCACCCACATGCCATTTCACGCCTGATTTCTTCTCTGATTTCTTTGGGGAAAGAGAGGGAATTCGAGTGCATGTAATTTGGGTTAACAAGACGCATTATATGCAGCCTCATTCTTGTAAAAACTTTCACAGGGAAATCACCCAGCCCATGGAGAGAAAAAGTTCTCTCCTTATTGTAATTTTTCCAAGGCTAATCAAACTCTCACCGTTATCCTATTGATCACAGGGAAGGTTTGATTTTCTACCGGTTGCCTAGTTAAGGTACAGTAGCTGTTGCTTGGCTTACTACATGCTGTGAGTACAACAGAGATCAACCCTCCATTTCTATGCTCCTTTTTGTCCCTTTCCCAGATCCCTTTTCCTTCAAAGCTCACCTGCCTTTTGCTTTTGTGGTGCTCTACCTGCCTTTCGCCTTCTCCTATATCCATTGAGCAACAAAAGGTGAAAAGCTGGGTTTATACAATTGAAATTGTCGGAATAAGAATGGGAAAAAGCATAAATCCTGAACAGGCTTGAAAACAGGAGGCAAAGTTAGATACAAATGTGGCGTCCCCCAACAGTATGGACAAAAAGGCTCAGTGTCCCGTACCCGGGGCTGTTATTAGCCTAAACTCCCTCCAGCTTGGACCAGAAATTACAGGGTGTGAGCCCTTCGTGGTGGTGTGTGCCCAGGACTGTCACCGAACGCCTGAGATCTGATCCTGCCATTATTGCCATATGCTTTAGAGCTGCCAAAGCTCGTCTTCCTGTGTGGGGAGGAAAAGCATCAGTCTCTATTTCAAGGTGCAGTTCCCGTGCCTCTGGGGGACGGCGGCTGCGGCAGCACACAGCGAGGAGGCAGGGGACGGCTACACGAGAGCAGCGTGCTGGAGAAAGGTGCAGCCTTTGCTTTGCCTTCCTGTGCAAGGGTTTCTTTGGATGTGTTTTGTGTCCCTTCAAGTCACTTGGGAGTTTAGGAGCGCCAGAGAGAATAGCTTTTTCTGTCATTATTTGATAACCAATACAGTTCCCTTTGACCCTCTCCCCTCTTCCCAAAAAAGAAAGACCAGCTCAGCATTGTGTTATTTTTCAAAGCCTTTACAAATTAAGACAGTAACATGGAAATCCTCGTTGGGTTTCAGTTCATACTTCCTCCCATGCTGGGCTGAAACGGGGATTCTTTTGTGATGGCTGTGCTGCTTATTTTTTTTAAACCTCCTGAATTTGGCACACTGCCCTACTTTATTTTCTTTCCATTCTCTAGTGCTGCTCCCATTGGGAGGCTCATTCGCTTCTAATGCATGGTGTTATCTTTTGCAAGTTGAACTCTAAATCCCCGTGTTGTTTTTCCTTGCTTGTTATTCAGGTGCAGGGAATGTTAATGATGTCTCTTTGGTTGGTGGATGCTCTGACTATGTGGCTTTAATTATTTTTGTTAATGTGTTTCATAAAGTAAATTACAGATAAATGTAGATTTTAACTACAGCTTAGAGATGGCACATCTGCGAGACTTCACAGTCTTTCATTTGTGGGTGAAATGCACAATAACGTCTTCGATAGCAAGAGGATGTTCACAGGTGTGACTGGGAGAAGCTTTACTGGAGTAAAAGCTCCAAAACTAAAAATTGGCACTTGATTTGCAGAGAGACAAGGAAAGGGAGAGAGAAAGGAGCAGATCTGCAAAATAACTTGTATTCAGGGTCAGCAAGCACTGCTCCTGCTCAGGGACAGCTGCCCACGCCAAGGAGGAGACTTCTATTTGCAGCACTCAACAGTCCTCATCCACAGTCGTCAGACAGTCCTCAAATTAGAGATCCAGAGACCTTATAAAGAAAAGTTCCAAGTTCTCTACTTGTCACTGGTTCAAAATTCCCTGAAAACCTCCTAAAACCTTCTCAGCGACTATGGAAATCCAGGCTGTGTGGGTTTTTTTGGCGGCAGGGCTTGCTCGCAGAGGTCTCTGACTGTCCTCCTTGCCCCGGCTGCTGTTCGCGGGCCGGTGGCCCAGCCCGGAGGCACCAGAGGACCCTGTTACGGCTGCGGCAGTGGCTGGTTTTGTTGCTGAGCCAGTTCTGTCTCTTGTTCCAGTGCTCAGGCCTCCAGGGGGACCTGGTGCCTTGAGCAGGGTTGAGAAAGTGCTGCAGCTGTTAGATGAGGAAACCCGGGACTAACGCTGTGCAGACGTAGGGTCAGCAGAGGGTAAAGGGTCATCAGGGACCTCTCTGGGCACATGGTCCCTCCCCGCACAGGCAGGACAGCCAGCCCCCACCCCGGCCTCCCTGGCCAGGGACTTGGGAAGGAACCGAAGGTGACCATATGGGGGAGGGTGCGTGGCCCTGGCTGGAGGAGCCCCACGTTTCCCCCCAGTCCCCAGGCTCACTGGGCTCGCCCTGGGCTGGCTGTACTGGGCAGCGGAGGCAGCTGCCTCTCCAGAGGCACACGGCAGAGCTGAGGCAAGTGGCTCTGGAGGGCCCCACATTTGCAGTAGGTCTGTCCAAAGACCTCATGGGCTCTGGCCATCGCTCGGCTTCGCTGCCGAGGCACATGGGAGGCGGAGAAAGGGACCCGCTGCGGCTGGTGCCGGTGCAGCCCTGTGGCTCTGTGGTGCCCGGTGGGAAATCCCTGCCCGGGGTGGTGCAGGGGCTGCCGGAGCACTGGGCTTCTGCGGGGACAGATCTGCCTTCCCCAGAGAGACGCCTGGGCTGAGGAGAGAGGAGAAACATGGAGAGGCTGAATTTCTCTGAGTACACTGGGCTGAACTAGGATTAGAGGATTTAATAGAGGAAAGTACGTACTAGTGTGTGTAGTTTGTCTGTTTTTTATTGAACCAAGAGTCCCATGTGAGCCATGCAGTAAGTAAGCAGTAAAATCATCCAACAATGCCTTGAAAACAGCTCTGTCTCTAAGCGCTGCACCTCTCGGGCACTGGTTGTGTTCAGAATGACTTTCTTCATCCCAGGAGACCGTGTTACCTTGGACAACACACAGCCATTGCCAAAAATAAATAATGAAAGCTGGGTGGCACTCGAGTCATCAATGCAATGAGAGGATGTGAGGCTGGAAAACAAGCTGATGGGTTTTACATCGGCAAAATCTCCAGGCCATTCTCCCCTTCCTGAGCACTTGCCCTTCATTTCTATGCAAGAGACATTGTCAGTTTGGGGGATTCTTACCAGGAGCTTGTGAGAGAAATGTTGAAAAGGGATTTTTCCAGGTTGCCTTTTCCGTCTTCCTGCTGCATTAGCTGCAGGTGGTGAAGCTGCTGTTTCGGCATTTCTTCTTCAAAAGCTACATCACGTAATATCACTGAGATCACAAGGAGATGAGGAGAAAAATGGCCCTATAGGATTTTTGTTAAAAAAGGATCCATCCATAAAAGATGAAAGGTTAAATTGCTTTTAGAAACACAGCAGCGTTTAAACAGGTGAAGATCCTCGGAAACGGAGTTTGGATTCAATAAAGTAGCCATGCAGAAGGGCAGAAGAAGGCCTTTCTTTGGAGGGAAATGTCACACGTTAGTGTTAATAAAATGTCTAGTGGTATAATAATAATGATAGCAATCAGGAGCCTTTATTTTTCACCTGGCAGGGCTGGTTCATGCGTGTTTTTTCAAAGCTACCTGCAATTCAGGAAAGAACAAAAAAAGAATCAGGCATGCATTGACTGAAAAATATCACAGTGGAAGAGAAGAGAGCCAGACTGGCCCAAGACACCTGAATGTTACTGGGGAGATAAAGAGTGCTGCTCCCAGGTGGCAGGACATTTTCTTCCTCAGCCTTTTAGATATTGCCTCTTCGCAGCTGTGTTGTAAAGACATCGCAGGAGATTTACAATCCTAAAAGAACATACAATGAAAATGTCAAAAGGAAAAGGCAATTGCAAACAATAGTTTTGCTCTGGACTGGCCCCCTCTACACTCTCCTTAGTAGTGATGTATCACAAAGGCAATGAGCACACCGCTTTAGCTACTCTTGCATCTCTTGTATATTTGTTAGGTTTAATGTGCCAGGACTTGGTGGAAGAAAATTTGTTCTCCACCTACGTAGGTGTCACTTAAAGCCTTCTGTGGAAAGAGAGGAAGAGTGGGAAACATTGGTCTTTTAAGGGCAGACAGTGACACTAGAGAGACAAATAAATAACACACCAAGAGGTCTAATTACATATTATCTGAACACACACAAATGTAAAAAAAGATCACTACTTCTTGCTCAACCTTTTTCCCCACTAGTACTTCCAGTGCATTACTCACTGTGCCTCTGTCGCATCCTGGCTGATTTCTCTGTCTGCATCGTTAGTCTTACTGTCTCTCTTTCGTGGAAATACAATTCACCCCGGAATAAAAACTCGCAAACCTCTCTATCAGGATACGGCCTTGTTTTGGGTTGTGACATGTGTCTAGGATAGTGCCAGTGGTTGCTAATATTTCAGCTCTCCAGTTCCCTGAAGGAGTTTATTTGTTCAATAAGGGAAGGCAGCAGCTACACCTCTAGGCTGGAACAGCAATCACCACTCTCTCGATGGCCTTTTTTCCTTCCAAAAAGTCCAGCTTTGCAGCTTTGGCAAGCCCATTGCTTCTGTGTGGGTGAGAATTAAATGTAGCATCCACCAAAGTGGTAACTTTATGTTTAAATACACAGTGGAAAACGTTTCGTTTTTATGGTTGTACCCTTCAACTAAGCAACATTTCCCTTATTGAAACTTATTAACTTGTACAAAGGTTCTGGTATCTGTCCTGCCAGCCCTGTGTATGACAGAAACCCAAGAACCACCTACGGTTCGTGGCATATGTGTAGGCTGATAGATACCTATGAACCAGGGAGACAGAGAATCCGTAAGCCCAGCCCAGCAAAGCAGGCTCTCCGTTTGGGGCTGCACCCAGTCCCACGTCTCTGCAAAGCCCCGTTGCCCAGCAGCATCCTCCAGCCCTCGCTTGCCAAGAGGGAACAGGGGGAGCAGCGCGGCGGGGAGCTGGGTCCCCTCTGCCACATCCCTGCCTGGGTGCCAGGGGCTTGGGCTGCTCTGCGGCCAGCACCCCTGCTCGGTCTGAGCACAGCCTTAATCACCAGCCCAGGCTTGTGCGAGGGCTCAGCGGCAGAGCTGGGACTGAGCCCTGGGAGTGTGGCTTCAAAATGTCATTGCTGACAGCAAGAACCCTGGTGTGTGACACTGCTGTTTGCGGTCGTGTCGGGAACAGCACGGGACAGCGTGGGATGGGCAGCCAGAGCAGACGCTCCTCAGAAATGTTTCTGACACATGTTTGGCATGTGTAGAGCTTGCCATCTCCGCAGCGCTCAGATGCTCCGGAGCTGAATGCCAGAGCACACATCTGGAAGGACGAGACTGCTGTCTTGCAGAGAACTAATAGGCTGCAGGGACTTTTGTGCTATAAACTCTCGTCTTTGCCTTGTGCAGCAGCTGGCTGGGTTAGCTGTAGCATCAATATTTGTAGCATTAATATTAACTTCAGCGAGGCTCACACTGGAGATGATACACTCCAACCGCAGGAGCCCAGCCTTTTGAAAAGTGCTCGCAAGAAACAGCCACAAACACTCACTCCAGCATTTACTTTAAGAGATTCCTCGACTGTAGATACGCTGTTCATGCTGGCCCAGAGTGTGTGTTGATGGGGAAGGTGCCAGCTCTTGTCAGTCACTAGTGTTGTCATGAATTAGCAGGGGCCACACAGGGTACAGCCATACGTGTCAGCCTTGTGAATGAGCACTGGAGCACGATGCGAAAACGCGAGGTCCTGTTAAGACAAAAGTATCAGAGAGAGAAGGAGCTCCCTTGGCTCGGGAGCTGTGGGTCCGGCTCACCCAGCGTGGCTGCAGCATGAGCAGCCTCCCCCCACGCCCCGACCTAGCTGCTGCGCTGAGCCCTGGTGACATTGCTCCTGCAGCACCAGGGCACACCCAGAGGGCCAGAACTGGTGCAGAAAGCTCCGGCTTAACCCAAGGCCCTGGAGCATTCCAAGGTGCAGGCAGCCAGGCCAGGTCGCAGAGGGGACGGGAACTGGTGGGATTTTGCCCAGGTTTCCCCAGGATCTGACACCCACTCTGCCATCCTGTCCTTGCACAGGAACTGAACACCTTTAGTGCCCTTGAAAAGTGCCAGCCCAAGAGCTCGGGAGAGTTGCCGCTTGTGATTCTGCGGGGTCTACTGGAACGGCACCGGTTGCTGTTTTACACAGGCAGCAGCTGGGCCCGGTGACGCTGGTAACCGCTTTTCTACATACCCAGGGCAGTTGTAGTTTTGCTCTAGACCTCATGTCCACAGATGGTTTCCATATAGACAAATGCCTTTTTTTTCTATTGTTCAGTTTAACCAAAATTCTTAATAACATGTATTTCCTTATTTACATACAAGAAAAATATCCCAAACTGGACATGGCTGGTTTAGAAGCTCACCATGAGGCCCATGAGGGTCTGTGTGCTACTTCTGCCCATTAGAGCAGAGTTGAATGAGCTCTTTGGTGTCATCAAACCAAAGAATTTGTTCCATGGACCTAACTCAAAACCGTTTCCCCCACGCCGTTGAAGCAGAATTGTCATCATTTCTCTGCTGATATTGCAAAACAGTTGTTATCAGGGTGACGTGGGGCATTTTCGGTGTCAGCAAGTGGTTGTTCTTTGTTTTTGTCAAAACCAGTGGTTTTGTGTATATTGGGACAAATAACTCTAGTCAAAGGGGGTACCAGGTGCTGGGAGTGAAATTGTCCATCGAAGAAATGCCACCAACCACGGCAGCCCAAGCTGTACAAAACCTGAGCTGTGCAATACACTAAAACCCCCTGTTTTGGCACTTTCTTCAGAGCTTCCAGTGTTAGCACCCTGCAAAACCTTAATTATTTAGCTCCAATGAATTTGTCAAAGTTTATATTAAAATATCTCCACAGCTTTGTGCCAGAGTCTCATGGAAATACCCCGAACATCAAAAACAACAATTAAACCCCTTAGTTAATCCACTCCCCTTTTAAAGGTAACCAGGGAAAGCTTTCCTTTGGTGAGCTGTTTGGGGGAATGTCTGTCAGCACGAACCAAATGGTCCAAAATTAAGTATTAATGGCAGTCTCCAAAGGCAGCTGCAGAATCACTTCAGCTGGTAAAAACTGTTTGTAAAACCCACTGTTAAGCCCAGTCTGTGCGTGCTGATCGCTCCCGTCAGCCGTGGAGCTCGGCCAGGCCTGGCCTGAGGCAGCAGCCGTGTTTCCCAAGACCCGCCACGGCTGCAGCAGCTCTGCGTGTGTCAGTAAAACCCCTCCTGGGCTGGGCTTGCCCCGTGATGCTCTTTCTGGACCACACCCTTGCATTACATCCTGGGAGTTTCACTGAGTATTTTCATTCTCTAAGACATTTTTATGATCAAAAAACAAACTAGCCAGTGGCTGAGGCAGAGAGAGGAGGGTATGGGGGGATCCGTGTCTGCAGCACCTGACCCATGGGAGAGTGCCCCTCTCGTGCCGGGTGACTCGCCTGGGGACATCCCTGCTGACAAAGTTTCTCTTCAAGCATGACACCTGCCATGGGGTCTGCTGCATGGCTCTGCATCGACTGGGGACCTGCCAGTGTCTGCATGGGAGGCAGAAAACTGGCCGTTAATATTACATTTTCTCTTTGGAGGAGCAGCCGGTGCACGTGCAGAGGGCACAAGGCTGGACGGGTCATGAGTGGCCACTTGGTGGGTGAGCAGTGCAGTCCCCCGTGTCCCAAGTGCACGGTGCTTTGGGAACTGCTCCCAGATCCCTTAGGGAAGGGAAACCGTCAGGAAGGAAAATCATCTCTGTCTGAAGGATGGAGATTTTGGCAGCAAAAGCCACTTGTGGGGAAAGGCTCACAAAGACCTGTTTGCTCTCTCAACTAAAATCCTTTGCTCAGAAAAGTGTTTGTTTGCATGATAGAGCTACTTCTGTCATACGGAGCTGGAGGCTCTTGGGCATATTTTGGCCGGGTGCCCCAGCACACATAGCCCCTATTGAGTTTTACAGCCAGTTAAGCTCTAAATATGTTTCTGTGACGAGCTGACTCACCAGTTTCTTCCACCCCTCCGGCTCTGCTTTTACCAACTTGCATGATTTTGTCACATGCCTTTGGACAATTACTATTTTTTCTTAAAGCCCAGCTGCTGGAGTCAAGGCACTATGTTAGGAATCACAGTTTGAACTTGAGATACCAGGGGAAAAAAAAGATCCCAGCACTTATTCTCACTTTTAAGTTGTTGGTGTTTAGTGTCCTGTGTTACACTTTTGGATGCCAGTGATCGAAATGACTGAAAATGCATCAGTTTTAAAAGCACGTATTTCTAATAGTAAAAACCTCTCAGGGATGGTTTGAAGAGAACATGGGTAGCACCACGCCTACGGTAAGTTCACCGGATTTTTAGAGAGAATGTGCAGGTGCAGAACACAGTTCATGCACAGCTTGTGACCAGGGTGGCTGCTGGCTTGGAAGAAGAAAATACAAATATTCAACCTACCTTTGGACACTCCTGGGGATTAAGGCTGAGCCTAGCAATGTTAATTTGCTGTGGTTTGCAGAATGATTTTTTCCAAAACGTTATTATATTTCTGAACATTGGTAGCCATCAGTATGGGTGCAGATTGCTTCTATGGGAAATGTAGCCCTGATTATCCCTGTGGCCTGATGGCCTGACGTTGAGGTCGGTCATTCCTGGGCAGATCTTGGGCAGATGCTGGGTTGTTGCAGAGCCCCTGTGGATCCAACTGGAAGCATATCCTTAAATTTGTTTCTTCTCTCTCAGGAAACTGAGGAGGCAAAATTTGTGATCTTTCATCAGGGACTGAAACCTTTTGGTTGAGCGGGACTTCGGTAGAAGTTGGAAACATCAGGGAAAGTCTAATGAGAAAAGAAACACCCTGTAGTAGTCCAGTGAACTGATGTGCTAATCGTCTTTCAACAGTTACGTGTTTCATGGCATATCTTCGCTGCTGCGATTTGTGTAGCAAAAGTACATCATTTCCTGCTCTCTATCTAGCACAACACCGAGCTGGCTGAGTGCTCTAGCTGTTGATTCATCAGCAGTACACTTGGGAGAGCTCTGGACTTATCTTTTGCCAGGGTAACATGTCTTTTTGACTAATTCTGATCCAGGGTTTTCTTGGAAAAGAAAAATAACCCTGTGTCTGCCCAGATCTGCATCATGCTGCACAGATAGTTATTTGTGTATGTGGGTCACAAATTCCTTTGCTTCCCAGTGTCCTCGGCTAGGCACACAGTGAAGTGTGTGGAATAAATTTACACCACAAAATCAGATGCTAGGTTGCTTCTTAGAAGAACATCAGAAAATGTTCACTCTAAAACTTACATGGTGCGGAAATAAAAAGGAGAAAGCAGTACAAAAGTGTTTACGGTTTCTTAGCAAAACATGGTATTGGTTTGGAGATTTCACTGTTGCACTGAGATATTTGCAACCGAATATCCGGACTGTTCCACCAGAGCCCGGGACAGCAGACTTCAGCTCGTGCTGCAGGGCTCTCTTAGGCTTTTGGCTGTTCATCCTTTTTGGAGCAATGTTGTGCCTGTGCCATAGGTGGGCTGTTACAGACTGGCTGCTCCACAGTTTCTCAGTGTTCAGTTATAGCAGTGTTTAGGTATGACTGTAAAAACGTAGGTGCACAGTAAGGGAATGAAAAAATGCGTGAGAACGGAAAGTGAAACTGCCTGGGTACAGCTCTGCCAGCAAAAGTGAAGCACACTCACCTGCTCACCTGCTGGCTGAAGAGGCAGAAACAGCAGAAATTCTGCCACTTCAGCGGTCTCCAGACCTTACACAGACTTAATATATAAAAGGAGTCAATATTTGGGTTTTTTTCAAGCAATGCACTTTTGTGGGCCTAGAATCATTGTTTCTGAAAGCTAAATATTTGCAGTGCTAACAGAATATTTTGACTGCTTTCCTATCTCTTCACCCGTTCCCTGTTTGTTGGCTGTCTGTGGCATCTCTTTCCAGGATGTCTGTCTGTTGTGGGCCCAGGGGCCGTGAGGTGGCCCTGGCAGAGGAAGGACCCTCTCTCCCACTGAGGATGAGGTTCTGCGACCTGGGCGAGGCCCCGCGGGCAGCAGCATCTGCGCTGGGAGGAGAGGCACGGCCCTCCCGGCTCCCGCAGACCCCCCAGAAAGCCGGCTCCTCGCTTCTGAACACAACCAACGCACCTGGGGGTGGTCTTTCACAGACAGCGAGGGCATCTCTCCACTCCCAGGGACACACTGAACTAGGGGTTAACTAACTTCCAACGTCTCGTTAGCCTTCACAGCCACTGGCAAACCTCCACTCTGGTTTTGGTCTGAAGCTGCACCGCCTCTTCTCTTCTGCACTCTCACCAGCAGTTTCTCTGGGAACTGGAGAGGCTGAGGCAAATAATAGATACAAATCATGACCAAAGAAGAAATGACTGTCATTGCAAAAATGTATTTATTAATGATCTTCACATAATTCTCTGGGAGTGATATTCTGCAAGACAGAATTGTGATAGATTTTCACCAAATGGGAATATTTCCCTCCAGAAGTATGTAGCATTAAAGGCAGTGAAGAGGCTGAATGTGTTTCCTCCAGTCAGGAAAATGACGGATCAGGGACAAGAGACAATACATTAGTAAACAATATAAAAAATGTACATTTTGTCATTTTGTATTCCTGAGTTATTCTAAATCTGTGAATAAATCGAGAGCTTAAAGTCTCTGGAGCTGTTTTGAAGTCTCTTGCTTTCTATAAATATTGCATTTGCCTCAAGTAAGAATTTCTGACATGTATTAAAAAAATATACATTAGTAAAGCTTATAAAATAGATATTTGGAATGCTGTTATTGTTATTTTTTATTAAAAATACAGTTTAATGGAACAATTGACTTCTACTTCAAAGTGTCAAAATTATTTTTCATGCTTTTTCCCTGTGTTCTTTGAACTTTATGGTTGAAGCTCTAATTTTCTGCTTTCTGATTTTGTCCTTGTTTGAAGCAGTCATTCCCTTGCACAGATAACGCTCTCTGCTTCCTATTAATGCTCCAGTGAGATGCTCATGTTAGGGTCTCTTGGCAGCTGGCCATGATTAGCTGAGCTTGGAAGGCCAAGTCCGGTGCTGTCCGTTGGACCGGACAGACAGACAGTACCACCTCCCCGGAGCAGTCCTGCAGGGTTACCTTACAGCTGCTCTTAGTGTTCTCATGGGGAATCTGGGGAGAGAATCAGTGCTGAACGGGAGTACACGCTGGTACCCATCCCTAACCTGACCAAATGGTATAAGGAGATCTCTCACTGTAACAAATTGGCGAGTAGTCTCTTTGCAAAGAGAGAGTTCTGGAGTTTGATGGTACATGAGAAATCAGCCCCAGGTTTTCACGTTGGTGACGTGCTTTGTTTTATGGCGTGCTGTTCAATGCAGTCTGCAGAGAAGTTGATGGTTATCACGTGTTTGCAACATCTAGTCCAGCTAAAGTCCAGAATTCCTTTTACTGTGATGCTAACCATGTATTGAGCTGCACCTCCAGCAGAAAGCCGTGCTGCCGGCTCAGGCCGCTGACACCATGTCCTAATTCAACATCCCGTATGGACTTGGCATTAGCAAACAATGCTGGATGACCTGGCACTGAGCGGCGAGAGGAGGCATTAGAGTGTGAACTGCTATCACCTTCCCACCGTTCCTGCAATAGCTGAGCTAGCAGGTGACCACATATTTCAGCACTTGGTGCGTGGCCCAGTGAGCCCTGGAGGAGAGGCAGTCTCTGGAAGTACAGTCTGCTTTTCTGAGCTCTGCAGCTCCTTTCCTTGTGGGCATACATCAGCACGTATCTACTCAAAACTCAACTGCATGCTGAAACAGCAAGGAGCTGTGAGAGCCTCCAACAAACCTTGGCGGAAAAAGGAACACATGCTGCAGCCGCAGCTTTACATGTATTTTCATGCTCTGTATTTCCACCTGTGGACTCACTAGTTTGGGGAGAAAAATACAGGAACCTTTTATAGAAAAAAAACATATTTGAAATTTCCCTGTCACCATTACGGGGCTAGATTCACATGGTGCAGTTTTGAGAATCCCCTGGAGAAAGCAGTTACAGTTTTAGAGCCAGAGATACACTGACTGCCACTAAAGCTTGCAAGCAACGTAAACGAACAAAACAAGGGAGGGGAGAGGCTGCAGCCAACACACCGGTGGTTTTATGTGGGTGTTGTCTGTACTATGTGGCAGCAGCATGAACCACAGCCATAATATCAAAGAGCTCCTCAACTTACTCATAATTAGCAGTGGGAATGCTCAGGCTTAGATTTGTGCTCACAAAGGACCAGGGTCTGCGTCGGAGGGAACTGGAACTCTTTAATTAACTCCTTTCTAGAGCTTTTCTTTGTTGAGGTTTGCAGGATCTGTCTTGCTTGACTGATGGAGGAAACTGTCCCTTCCTTGGGACTTGGTGCCGGTGTGCTGGGGTGGCCATTTTGGGCGTCCCTCGGGAGGTTTGTGCTGCCGCAGGGCGCCGTGCTAACTCAGCTTTGGGGGGAGCTCCTGTCCCTCCTCTGCCCCCCACACCCCTGCGAGCTCTCCCACGCCATTACAAACAGCCGGCCGTGCTCCGGGGCCAGCCGTGCCCCCTCCTTCAGAAAGCCCCGCCAGGCCTCCTGAGGGCGGGGGCTCCTCCACGGCCGCCGCCGCCTTCCCCCGGCCCAGCCCGGCAGGGCCCCGCCGCGGCCGCCTCTCTCTCCCTGAGGGAAGGCGCCGGAAGGTTCCGGAGCCGCACAGGTGGGTTCCCGCTCTGAGAAGCAGCAGCCTCAGCCGGCAGCCGCCTTCCCGCCACAGACCCGGACACAGCGCACTCGAGCAGGCAGGTGTCTGCAGGAGCCGTTTCTGAGGGAAACGCTGGGTTTTTCTGAGGGAAACGCGGGGTTTTTCTGAGGGAAACGCGGGATTTTTCTGAGGTGGCCATGTTCCGAGAAAGAGCGTTTCACAGAACTGTGGTGTTTTGGTACCTCAGTGGCTGCTGGGAGGAAGCCGGGGCACTCCTCAGGTACAAGGTGCTTTCAGTGAGACAATGGCCTCTCTAAAGGGAATGTTTTGTCCTCAAAAGTAGAGGAAATCCCAGAATTCGCTTGAGGACAGTGATCCCTCGGCCAGTCGGAGACCAGCTGCTGGTCATGGCGGGAAACTCTCTGAGGAACCGGCCTTTTGCTGCCGGTGTCCCCTGAGGTGAACGTCCTCAGGGAAGGGCAGGCGGTGCCGGTGGAGGACTCTGCAGAGCAGGCGGTCTCCTGCGGGCGCCATGTGAGGAAGCGTCGCCCAGAAGACGACACCAGGTAAGGCCGGGGAGGAGACAGGCTGGAGGTCTGGGGCGTGTGGGGCTCAGGGCGCGCGGAGCCGCTTGTTCTCCCCCTCAGGAGATGTTTGCAGCAGGGTCATGGCAGCTGGGCCATGCCGTGCGCTACACTGAGCGTGGGGCCTGGTTCCCTCTGTTGTATCCCCTCCGTTATAAACGTGCAGTGCCCGCGGCGGCTGGCGGCCAGCCTGAGGGCTGCGTCCCTGCGCGGAGCAGGCTGAGGCCATGGGGGCCTGGGTGCTGCTGGGGGCTCTCAGTCTCCTGGAAAATGCGCTGGCAGGGGCACGGTCCTTAATTAAAAGTGAAGCTGGGGCTTTGGTGTGTGTCATAGCAGAGTGCTGTGGAGATCTGTGGCTGCCAGTGAGACAAACAGCAGTGGGGAGCGCGGCTGTGAGACAGGGGAGGGCTTTCATGTGGAGAAAGGTTTAGCTTTTACTTCTGCTAGTGCCCGTTGGAAACAAAGTTTTGTGGAAATGTTGTATAGGTGACTGCTCTGCGCTTTGGCTTTCTTCTTTAATATTGAGGGGTGAGAGCTCCGTTATCCTGCTCCTGCGCAGCGTGAGGGGCCGATAGTCCCGGAGGGTGCCCAGTATTTCAGCTGCCTGAGGTTGGTGGGTGCTCATCTGCCATTCCCCCCCACAGTGGAGGCCTGAGGAGGGAATGAGCCTGCACACACAGGCTAGCAGGAAGAAATGGTGAAGAAGCAGAGGATCTCTGTGTCAAAACGGTCAGGCAAAGACAACATACGTAAAAAATGTGCATGGAGGTTTTCTTTCTCTCTTTTAAATGCTGGAGCAGCCTGGTACGGGGCATGCTGGAGGGCAGTCCCGGCAGAGGGTCGAGGGGGTGCTCAGGTGTTGGGGGAGAGCAGCTTAAAGAAAGAACTGGTAACTTGCCACTCCCCTGAAGTCAGAACTGGACAGGCTGTGAGGAGATGTGATAAACATAATTTTGATCAAGGGACTCCAGAATGCTGGATATCCACTTATTTTCTGATGCTTTGACACAACAAATCTGCACCAGAACACTGGCAAGCATGAGGTTAGGTGTGGAGATGCTCTCTTCATGCATTTATAGGAACTGCTTCATTATATTTCACTTAGTTTTTATCCGCTGCCCACTTGAGTTAGTGACAAAGGATTTCAATACTGGACATGCAAATTGAAGTAAGAGCTGCTATTGTTTTTCCAGATACCTGACAGCTCCTCTTACTCAACCTAACACAGACTGAATTTGAAAGCAGAGGAGCCAGGACTGGGATATTCCTGGCAGAATGATAGCTGACAGGCTCCTCGCAGGCTCCAGAATCAGAGTAATGTCTGACACAGAGGAACATGTGTTGGCAACCTTGCTTGAGCCACGCTTCCAGAGCTGTAAAGAAACTGGAGCACTTCCAGGGGATGACAGAAAAGCTGCTGTTTCAGGGGAGAGCCAGAGGCCATGTCATTGTCATTCTTCTCCTCTGTTTGGCAGTCTGCACAGGCTCCTTGGAAGAGCACCTGAGAGCATTTATGGGACAGGAGAAGTAATAAAAGTTAAAGTGATGGCCCAGTAGTAGCAAAAACCCTATTAATACAACATTTATGGCTACAAAGGTGCCTAGCATGGGCTTGTTGCCATTCTACTGGGGGCAGAGTATAGTCTGCATGATGAAACTCCACAGTGTGCAAGGGAAGATAACTTATTTATTAGTTCTTTGAGAATCTCGCTCCGGTGAATACTGGTGTCCCCTCCATGAGGTGCTTGCCATCCTGGGTGTACTGTGAGTACATATTGAGTGCTGCCAGTGGGACTGTGACAGATTGAAAGATCCTGCTTAGTACCAATGATTCACAATGCTTTGCTTTGCTCAAGATGCATCTGGAAAGCTTCCCAGATTATACATCTGCCCCTTTGACACTGAAGCAGCAGTGTAAGTTGGAGGCCAGAAGGAACAGAAAACAGATTTAGTCTGGGCTGTTCTTCGGGGCAAGGATTGTCTGTCTCCATGCTTGGAAAGCAACCGGAGAGCTGCACCAGCCCAGAACAATTCCTAGAGCAATTGCAGGAGATCTAGGTGCCAACAAATTGCAAATGTGATTGGGGTACTGGAAAAAGCAATGATGTGTTGTAAATCTGCGTGTTGTGGTATCTCTGCATGGCAGGTAAATTGAAAGTTGCCCAACTGTGTTCCCAGTGACAGTGCTTGCTATTTGCCTTCTTATCACCTCCTGTCCGAGCTGGAAAATACCACATATTTTCTAAATAAAATTCATCAGTTGGCTCTATGTGTTATCAGAAATTGTAGATGGTTCTCTTCCACAAGTTGTGCTTTCTCTTTCCTTGCATGAGGTGAAGGAGATGAAGGCACATTGCACGTTCTTTGGGACATGGACCACTTTGCAGCTGTGGGTTTTCTACAGCATCTACTGCAACGGGGAGTGGTCTGGGGAACCCTGATACAAACAGTGGTTGCAAGGGAAAGGTCTCACCAGAAGCACCTGCAGAATTCACAGTGGGGAAGCAGTCCTGTAAGGGCTGAGGTGAATTGCTTTTGACATGTGACTGGGAAATACCTGCATTTCCGTCACAGTTAATATGTGAGGCTCCAGAACAAGGGGACCTGGTTACTGCTTGTTAATTTTGCTGTGATCTGCTTTATATGAAAGGAGGGAAATTTATGTTCCTGGGCAGGACTCTGCCCATGGATCGATCAGAAGTGCACGTTATGTGTTCACAGAGTGGGGCAAAATGAGTCAGTGCATGGGTCACAATTAGAAACTGCTTCAGAGCAGTTTCCGTCAACGAGTATCAGGGATTTATGGCATTTAAATTCTTCATTTTCCTTCCTACTGGTGGAGGAAACTAAAGGATTAGGTTTTGGGTTTCCTTGAGGCCTAGGAGCTTAATAAAAACTGACATCAAAAGTCAAAATATTCTTATATCTGGCCTGATTACTGAATTACCTGTGTCCTTCTGAGCTCTTCTGGAGCCTTCTAGGTGTGGTTGCGAAGTACTGCGTGTGCCTGTCCTTTGTAGACCAGAGTGCAGCTGCGTGGCTGGTGCTTTCCCTTTGGAGTCTGACCGGAGCCCTGACAGGAACAGGCTCCTCTAATCCTGGCTGGTGCACAGGGCCAGGTCTGCTCGCTGGGTTTGCCTGCTTTGCCAAGTTACAAGTTCTTACGGGGTGCAGTCTCAGCGAGTTTGCTGATGACACCAAACTGGAAGTGTCACCTCTGGGGTGTTTTCTGGGACACAGAAGTGTAAAGTCATGGTGTGCATCCATACTGGGTCTGCTTATGGACTTCTTTGTCCCTGTGTAAATTGTAAGTTCCAGAAGACCTTCCAGGTGTAGATTAAAATAAGGAAAAACTAAAGCAACCAACGTACATCTTAACCTGTACTTATTTTGTTTTTAAAACAAATATAGTGCAGGAGCGAGGGCCCTGTCTGAGCCTTGCTCCTTAGGAAGGTGAGACCAGAAATGTTCCTTATTCTTCATTGTCCAGACTTTTGACACAGAGCAACCTGCCCCATATTAACTTTTGCATTTCTCATCAAGATGCAACATACTTTAAATAGCATCTGCATGACTGGCTTTTTCTTTTTTTTTTTTTTTTCCTATGGAGGCTGATATACAAAGTACCTCAAGTGGCAGCTGTCACCAGTGAGGTGGCATTTTTCTTCACTGAGGCTGACAGCAGCTGTCCAGGAGAAGTATGAATGGAATGAGAATGACATCATGTTTATTCAGGAATGACATTCCCAGCCATGGATCAGTGTCAGCAATATTTTGATAAGTTTTAGAATGAGAAAACATTTCTTGAAATGTTCCCTGATTTATCCTTTGTAAAATACACAACACAAAAAATAATTGAAGAGATTGCAGCAGGACAAAGCAGGGCTTGCCTACTGTATGTTTCAACACACACTGTTTTATCAGTGCTGGAGACAGTCCACAGGCGCTGGGACACACAGCATCTTTAACTCTTGCAAGCCCAACAAGTTTGCTCAGAAAGCTTTTCCCTCTCTTCCTCTGCTTCTCCTTGCCCTGGCCCAGTTTGTAGCTAAACACACTGGATTTCACAGCTGTCTAAGACAACAAGTAGGCATAAAGGAAGTCAGCCAGACAGAGCAAAGTAGATCTGGACTAGCTTTTAGGATTAGTTTTAGGATACCAGGACAGAAATAGGAACAACTTGGCTTGGTTCCTTACAATGGAACTAATGGGACTGGTTTCTTAAATATATGTGGATGGTTCAATCAAGGTTATTGTGTGATGACTGATGAGGCTTTTCAGGGCTGACTGGCCTGGATGAAATCTGTTCTCCTGCTAGGAGCTGTTCATCCTGAAGCCTAATGAAAAGTTGTAGGGTACTAAGCACACAGGTCAGTCGATTTAAACAGCTGAGTCCCACAGGCCTGCAGATCTGTTTTTCAACTCTCTTGTATTACTTCTTGTGATTCTCTTACCACAATGATACAACTTTCCCCCCTTACTGCAATGGTCACACTTTCTGGTCTGGTTTTTTTAAACCTGGGCTCCTTAATTACACCTTTGCTAATATGCACACATCCAGCTCTGGTCTTTTCTCAGATCCAGCCACCCAGGCCACTGTCCCCAGCCAGATTTTAAGCACTGCTTGGAAAATGCTTGGCAGAGCCACCCACATCAGGAGAGAGCCCAGAATGAATCCTTGGCCTGAATTGCAGCACGAGCTGCTGCAGGCTTTGTTGTTGCACTGTGACATTAGCTAAGAGCTGATTGTTATTGTTGTCAGTAGACTTCAAAATTAGTCCTAAGATACCTGCCTTTTCAGAGGATCTGACTTCTCCTCTCGTGCCTCTGTCAGTCAGGCAGTGCTGTAAGTGCTGACAGGTCAGGGAGACAAATGTTTGTCTGAATTTTCATGCTGTCTCTAAAACTTGAAGATTTGTGTGTGTCTGTCTAGTAGAAATAAAGCAGAAGGACATGTGAGGATGACCTCACTGCAACTAATACTATAGCTGAACTGAAAAGAAACAAACCCAGTGTGTACCAGAGTCAGATGTGCAGCCTGGTGTTAACTTCTCAGCTTTAAATGTATTTGTTCAGTTGTGATCTCCTCCTCGTTCTCTCTCTCGCCTCCAGCCTTGGTTCTCTCATGGTATCAGATTCAACCAAGCTATATTTAATCTGAGTTCAACAGAAGGGCTTATTTAAATATAAACTTTGTGAGTGACAGCGCATTGGCTCAATACGCAAGAAGATGAATGTGTGGAAGCGGCTGGTGTCTGGAAGAGGGTGGGAGGAGGTCACAGCATGCCCTGTGAGCAACCGGTGCAAACAGCAGATGGGCACCTTCCCCTCGCCACAGCCCGGTCTCTGGGCCGGGGGGCACCTGCAAACACGTGAGCAGAGAGTGTGGAGAACCTGTCTAGCTGAGAGACATCACTGCCCTGCTCTACCCCACACCCAGAGCCTTGTCCTCACGGGCAACCAGTGAGGTTGTTCTGGTAGACTACTGACAGTGTTGTGCTGGTTTGGAGCATAGGTGTATTCCTCCCTTTGCAGGGCACTGCAGGAGACCAGTGCTGGCTGCAGGGAGGGTATTTTTGCATCGCACCCTGTGACCTGGCTCCCTTCCACCTCTGGGCTCCTCAGAAGAGCTCTGCTGGAGCAAGGTGGCTGCAGCTCCCGCTGAGAGGTGCTACCTTGGGGAGTTTTACCCAGCTGAGGTGGGAATATGTGTCCCTGTTAAAGGTGCTCAGGCTCTGTGCTCACGCCTGGTGCTCCCTTGCACTCTGCTCTCTTGTGTAGTTGCAGCAGAGACCTGTCAGAGGTTACAATGAGCGGGTGACCATGCTACAGGGACAGTCAGACCCATTTGTCTCCACTCCACAGGGCAGAGTAGAGCTGCTGCAAGCTCTTGCTGCTCTTCATAGCAGCAAAACCAGCTTCATTAACTGAACGGAGCCTGCCCTGGTGTGGTTGTGTCTCACCTCAGTTCAGCAGGCTCAGGGGTGGCAGGAAAAGCTGATGTAGAGGAAGGCAGGGCTTGGCAGCTCCTGTGCTTTAGTGGGAGTGGGCTGTTCCTAGGGCAGCACGTTACTTTGCTCTAGATGATGGAGAATGCTACAGCTCAGCACAGGTTTCACTCAGGTGAGCACTCGTACGTTGCTGCAGACCCCAGTAGATCTCCAGAGCGGATCACCTAAACAGGGATGCTGAGCTGAACCAGCCCGCCCTGGCAGCTGCCCCCCGCCGCTCGAGTGCCGGGTGCTCAGCGCTCAGCAGCGCGGTGTGACGGCGGAGCTGCCACGAGCTATCCCGTAGCGAGTTGTGGCGATGGCTGGATGAGAACTGCATCTGCTTTGGAGCCGGAAGGTTGGAGTGTCTCAGAGGGAGCTGGTGCTAGCTGCTTTCTCTGATTCTGATTCCTTGCAGGGTGTCAGTTGCTGCAGTCGGGCTAGGAAGCAAACCATAAATAACCCAGCAAAGGAGGAAATATTTCAGGGAAATGTTGCACTGCAGCCTGAATAGGATTACCAACTGAACTGATTTTTGTCTTATATTTTGTAGGTTGTTTCACACTGTATTTAAAATCTCAGGGTTGGGGTTTTTTCTTTTCTTAAAGGAAAAAAATTTTAATGCATCTTCCTTTCCATTCACATATGCCTTCTTCGGACCCAAACGATGCCACTGTCATGAACTTGCTTTAGGTATGACTAAAGGAGGGGTTGAAATGCAGAATACTTTTGTATCGATTAATAGATGCATAGTATGTCAGAAATTCCTGTGTTACACACACACCTGTTCTTTTTCACATAGCAAAGAACTATAAAGAAATCTATAGTGCTTACCTAATTTACATTTCTAGATTCAAATTTTTAATTATCATCTGAGTTTATCTAGGACTTTGGGATCAATAAGGTACACTGAGGGATGACCCAGCACTAGAGTGCTGCAAGAATGTTCAGTCTGGGACCAGAATAGACCTGTTAGAAAGCAGTCCTGTGAGTTCAGGAGACAGTATGGTACCCATAAGTGATTGCCTTGCTGTAGGCAGAACAGGCACCCTGATGTCTTTAGAATGTGTGGATAAACAAATCTGGAAAGGCATCTCAGAGGTGTACCTTGATTCCTGGGTATAATCTCCAAAAAAAGGAATAAAATGTGTTTATTTCTCTACACAGCTGTAACCTCAGAAATTCACAGCATAAGCGATCGTATCCCAGAACAACAATATCAAAGTGTAGGTTTACACTGACCAGTATCTCCCAGGAGGGATCCAGTCTGGTCATTGTGGACCTTTTCCAGCCAGAATACGTCGTGCATACAGGCCTAGTACTGCAGCAGCAGCCTGCAGAAGTGTCGGAAAGAACAAAAGCGGTGGCTAGAAGCTGTGGCTTTATGGTCACCAAGTTTGCACAGAGTAAGAAGATGTGTCTCTGAATGCTGAACGAGTCTTACGTTAAATACAGAGGAAGCTGCTGTTTCATCTCTGTGAGCTGTCCTACTCTGGAAAACAGATTACTTGGTTGATTGCTTTACAACCACATGCTAAACATTCTAAACAATTTATGCATTTAAACTGTATGTTTTTCTCTCTCAAAACTTGCTACTCTGCAATGTTCCACAGATCTTGTTTATAACACATTCATCTAAAATTATCTCAGTGCACACAGCACCCTCCTATAGAACAGATGCTATGTAACCTGCAGTTCTGTTTTGATCTCAAATCGACGTGTTTAAGCTACTTGTGTGAATTATAAATTGAAACTAAACTAAGAAAATGAAATTGTTGTATTTTTTGCCATGATGCTTCCACAGTTCAATAGTTCTATTCATTTTGGAGTGCCTCTCTGGTGTGACACTTGCAGTTGCTATTTAAAGTTTAACTATTTTTGTATTTAAGTATCTTCTGGGTTATCTTAAAAAGATCTCTAAAAATTAACCTTTCCCGGCAACATTATTGAACTTTTCTTGAGTATCTTCTCAATTTGTTTTTGCATTACTTCTGAATTTAGATGAGATATATATACAAGAGACATGTTCCTTTGTAATTAGCCTACTTATATGTCTTCATGCATCTTGAAAGGATGGCTGAGTATCTCTGGAGATTAGCACTTGCATCCTGGGGCCTTTTCATATCTAAATCACTGGTTATCATCCTCAGATAATTATTCATGTTTATTTACTATTTATATTACAGTAATTCCCAAAGGAATCTCCCTGGCTGGGGCCCAGTGTGCTAGGTGCTCTAGGTGCATGAATAAGATATGTAGCTGTGAAGACCTCCATACAGCTCTGAATGGGCCTTTTGTAGGGAGATTACATTTTGCAGTCCCTCTAAGCAGAGAGGAAGCGGATGCATGAAGTCTGGAACCCCACATCTTTTGGCTTCTAGAAAGCAATTTAAGATCTTGTATTCTGGAAAAGGCAGACTGAGGCCAGGGATTTTGCCACTGCTGACTGTGCTGTGCTTTTATTGCTAATGAAAAAATGGACTTCAGGGTCCAGGTTTGCTCCTGTGAAAATTCCTGGCTTCACAGGCCTGTCAAGATGGTCTTTTCCCTTTTTAGGGACTCTGGAAGAGCCTCTTTTTGCATTGTTTTGTCATTGTAACTTGATTTTTGAAGCCTCAAAATATTTCAGTTTCTCAGGATCTTGTTTTTTAGTAATACGGAGAGAAACTGATTTCCCTTCCCAGAACCTTCTGGCTTAAACAGAACAGCATCTTTTCACTGGCCCTCTTAAAAAATCTTTTGGACAAAAATGTTTTTTTTATAGGAGCACTTCATGTTTCTTCATAAGAATGAAAAGCTGAAGCCAGGACTGCTTCAGAGCAGGAGCTTCAGATCCACTTTGGCTTCAGTATCTGACCATGGGAAAGTCAGGAGCTACAAACACATAATCAAACCAAGGGCAGTAACAGACAAGCCTTAGACTGAGTTTCCACCAAGGTTGAGGTATTGCAAATCCTTTGCCTCTTCAGGGCCTCGTAAGGTCCCAGAAGTATCCGTTCTTCTCCGGCCTGATGCCTCCTTCTCCCAGTTTATGGGAATCGCGTTTCCTGTCTCCTCATCCCTCCTGTGGCGAGTACACGTGGCAGCTCCGAGCTGTGATCCTGACATTGCTAGGGGCTCCTGCGTGCAGTCTGCGGGAATGAGGGGGATGAAGGTGAATTAGAAGGAGAGGGAACACCTGCAATCCATGGGGAAACTACAAAAGGAGATAATGATGTTGTGGCCAGAACTGCCAGCAAGGTGTAACAAAACCCCGGAATCAGGAGGCACCTAGCAAGAGCCTGCTGCTGGCACACAGCAAACAGATGGTGCAGACAACCTGAACAGCAAGGGTGGCAGCTTCACCCGGGCTCTCTGGATCAACTAACATGTGCTGCAAGGCCACAGAAAATAGGGGGGTCGTTAGTCACTTCCAGAGGTGGACGGCTCTGCCTCCCCAGCACGCCATGGAGAGCAGCCCAGCCTCGACCTCGTGGCAGGGAGGGAGTCAAAGAACAGGAGAGAAATGATAGATGCAGGCCGTTGCTTTGCTAGCGGGAGCTCATTCACAGCTTTGTTCCGGGGAGGCTGAGGGACTTCATGAATGAAAGCACGGCTGGTGCAACGATGCTGAAGAGGCCATGCAGAAAACTGCTTTTGCATTCGGCGCATAGAGCTCAAGAAGAGCCGTGGCTGGGCCAGCAGAATGTGCATTTTCCTGTTGGCTATTGTTTAATTAGGCTGTTGCTGATGCTGACATTGGGTGTATTTTCTTTGCTCTATCTCCTTCCCTTCTTTATTATTTCCTACTTTAGTTTGATGTTGTTGGTATATAAAATTTAAAGAGCTCTAAATTTTTTTAAAGGCCCCTAAAGGGAGCGGTGCTTTTTTGTGCTAAAGTCATTACATGAACACCTGTGAACTGTTGAGTTTAATTGGGCTACAGCTGTTGGGGAGCGAGTGGGGATTTATTGGTTTGATTGGCTGTCTTCAGATTGCGGTGCATTGTCATGCGTTGCCCTTCTAACTTGTCTCTTTAAACAGAAGCACATGTGCTTATCAGGTAGTTATGGGGACTAGGATCTGAGGGATGAGGCTGTCAAAGCAGAGTGGATCGTGTGGCCATGTGAGGATGCGAAGGCAGCCAGCAGAGAGCACGGGAAAGCTGTGTCAGCTGGTGGAGCACCAGCTGGCCATGGCCAGCCGGCTCTGCAGCCCTCGCGGGGTGTGCCAAGCTCGCAGAGACGTTTCTGAGCAGTGAGTGATCGTGCTGCGGGGTTCCTGGGCAGTGCTGGAGAGGAAAGGATGCTTCCTAGCGTGAAAGCAAGGTCCTGTCTGCAACATCATACGTCTGCATGGACAGCAGTGGAGGTCACACAAAAAACATCTCGATTAAGGAAGCAGCTAGGGGAAAAGAGAACAATACACCAGGGCACCTTTGGGTGAGCATGTCCTCTTGCTAAGGAGTGTTGGATCTCATGTACAGCTAGCTAACCACCTCAGCTCTGCAGAGTTCGAGGCTCCATGTGTATAACAGAGATGGGGAGGAACTGTGAGGCAACCTCCACAGTACCACTGCCAGAGCCCAGCCACGATCGAGGACCGCAGAGGCAGCCTGTGTTTAGTTCATTGTTCCCTCCAGAGCCTGGAACAGCGCAGAACACCTCTCTCCAATCCCTGAGGGTGCGTGGGGTGAGGACATGCCGCGGGCTGGCTGCGCTCTGCGCAGGACTGTAGAGGCGGTGGCTCCTGGCACCTCGATGCTGGAGGAGGTGGGGTGCCACCCTCACCCAGCTGGGTGCACCATCGGCTGGGGTGTCAGAGAACCTTCTCTCCTCTAGCAGAGCCCACCAGGCAGTTAGTGCCCGTGCCTGCTCGCCGCTTACGGGAGCGCTTCCCTTCTCAGGTGAGCGCTTTAATGTAACGATCTCAGAGGCTGCTTCTGCTCTCCCTACAAATCTCTTGTAACTCACACCTTTGTGCAAGTGTCCAGACCCTTCTGGGGCTCAGTGGGACCCCAGTTACCAGTAACTGCCTCTGCTCTATTGTTCTGAGTCATTTTACTGTACGTGTCTGTGAAGGATGTGGACAGAAATGTCTCTTTGCTGCGCCTCAGGGTAGGGGGAAGGGTAAGAAAATTCCTTTTGATTCCTTTTTTTTCTGTTGTTTTCACACCATTAGGAAATAATTAACCTTCTTAGTGAAAGCATGTCTCCTTTTCACCTGAGTAGGAAAACCTTAAAATATACATACAATATTTTTAACACTAAGCTTAAATTATGCAGTTGCTGCATTTTGATGATAAATATGCAGATGAGAAGATTTCTGCCTCTTTTATCTTGTGGTTCTAACTCTGTCTAAAAACAGATTGTCGCAGTCACCCTAATTCTGAGAAAAACAGCCTTTTGTGCATTGAAAAGCCAAAACAAGCAAGTCTGATGATCAGATCTTCTCTTCCTAGCTGGCATATGTCTGCCATGCTAGTGAAGGAATCACTTATTTCTCATGGTGACGGCAGTTGGTGCCATCAATTCCTGTCAGCTGGGGGAAGGCATGGGAAGCCAAATTCATACACTGGTGATTAATTCTGGAAGCTCACACGAAGACAGACACTGTGGATACCACTGGAAGGCTCTGAGATTGCCTGTTCTGCAGTACAGATATAATCTATCCAGATGTGATAATTCTTGTCTTTCTGCATCCTGGGGACAGTCCTGAGTGGGAACCCACTCGGATGGGCTCTGGACTGTAGGTGCCCAGGGCAGACCAACATGGATGTGTGGATTGCAGTGTTGGGGAAAGCTGTAGAACTCCAGCAGCAGCAGATCTCGTTCTGCTTCTGCGCTTACCTCTTCCCTTCAGTTCTGAGGGTGACACTTTCATTGGAGGCCACGACTGCTTTGGGCAGTTTGAGGAGGGGGGTGGCTCGCTGCTCTGTCTGTGGAATGCAGAGCATCTGAGAAATTGCCTGGTGCTCCCAGTAGTTCTTCTGCCCCTTATTTCTCTCTTACTCTCATCTATACATGCATGCAATCATTTTGTCTCCGAAGCATAATTGCCTATTGCCCTGGCTGTTGCAAACAGGCCGCCACATTGACCATTGTGCCCTTTACAGTGTTTGCTGAATACACGAGGTCAGGAAACACAGATCCTGTGGGAGTCAGGCTGGCCTCTCAGTCACACAGAGACAATAAACCTGTGCTTGCCTAGCAGTCCAGAGCTTGTGTCTGCCAAGCAGCTCTTGAGCTTTGGTTAAAAATAATGAAGGATGACTCCAGAGTTCATCTCTTCAGGCAGAGGTTCTGAACAAGCTGCTACTGTTTCTGAACATACAATTGTGCCTGCACTGTCCAAAGTCTGGGTACTTGGGTCTTCTTGCTCACCTCCTTTCTGAAATAGCCATCGTGAAAAGACCTGCTTTTTCTAAGTTTTGTCCGTCTCCTGACTGCAGCATTTGGGAGGTCACAGCATGTTCTGAAACTCTAGAATTCCGGGCCATTACTGAGCGTTGCAGTGAGTACATGGAAGCAGTTTCTGGTCAGGCAGATGCTGTGGTTTTATGCTTTTTGGTCTTTCTGGACTTACTAGCATCCTTTCTGGTGCTGCTAATCACAAGCAAGAGCAAGTTGCTGTGTTCAGCATCAACCATTTGCCTTTTCCCGAGCGAACTCTCTTACTGGCCACTCACACCAGCGCTGAGCTGTGGGCAGGAGGCAGCTGCAGGGCGGGATGGGGGCCCGGCTGACGGTCTCACCTTTGCTGCATGACGCTGAGCACAGGCCGGAGCAGATAATGCCTGCAAGAGCCAGACAATCGTGTACATCCTCCCCCTTCCCCATCCAGTAAATTCGCTGCATGTCTCTGACAGATTGTAAATACGGTAGGAAATTTGGCAAAGCATAATTAACAATACTGAGCAGATCTGGAGTTGAAGGGTCCTAGCTCCTAATCCCCTCCTTCGACCACTGTGTAGCCTAATGCATTTCTCTGGACACCTGTCAGATTAGTGCTGAAAACACTACTTCAGACCTTACATTTAATCAATCCGTTAGTGGAGAAGCTACAAAGTTTGGACATACCAGAATTTACATAGAAGATGGTCTCCGGTGAAAGCTAATTGGCCTTGAATTACCTCTACAGAAAAAAAACCACGCTGTAAAATAGCAGTTTCCAAGTGAATGATATTAAATCAAAGAACTGTAAAAACAAATAACACTCTCTGCAAGGATTGTGAAACTTTGTTCCCAGACAGTGTAACTTCTCATTTGACCTGTACATATCCCACAGTCAAACATGAAGGGCTTTGGACTCTAATACCATCTGTGGGAATGTGATCCCTTGGCTAGTTTGCAGCTGTTCAGCACTCTCTCAAGATACACTGGAATTTCTAAATTCAATTGAACTAGGCAGTGAAAATAAGTGTGAAGGGTTTTAATATCGATCTATGAAGATTATAGTGTTCATAGGCAAATAAACACTCTTGTGTTATGTTTTCTTGCACAAAGGGCACAGCATAACATGCTTTTATTTTACGCTGAGGAAAACTGTAGTGAGAAAGAACAGAAGGCAAGTCCCCATGACAGCACGGTGTGTGTGTCTGCGCATGCATGTCTGTCAGTCTTTTGCAAATGGTTGCAGACACTCTGAAAACAAAAGTAGTTGTTGAGCTCTGCACACGGGAGGGTTCTTACAGTAGTACAGATGCAAAATAAAGGGGAATTGCGGCTTGGTCTGAATAATCTGTACAGACTCACACCTTAAGGAATCTAAAAATGTATTTTCTGATCTCCTCAGAAGACACCCCCCCCACACACACACACCCCCATTTTAGGCTGTTGGGTAATGAGGGTGAGTCAGCCACATTAGGGCTTCTATTCATCCTATTTCATTGTGCTTAAGCAGGCAATAGCTACTGGAATTGTACAGCCCATCTCCACACTGACTCAATAGCACTGCTTATTTCTCCATCTCTTTTTAAAGCCTGTGCGAAAGTAAACCTGCTGGGGCTGTACATTCGTTTTCTTTTCACTCCATAAGCTGTTCCTTTCCCAAGAAGCCCAGCACCTTGCTGCTAGTCGGCTCATATATACACTATAAAGTAGAACTGTAGGAGATTCTGTAGATAATCTGCCATTAGTTTTGTATGTTTTTCTAGTATTTTCTTGATTAAAGAGTTCTGTCAGAAGAGCAATGGTCCTAGAGGCATCTTTCCTCAGGTGCCTGTGAACAGCTATTCCTCTTAGCACCCGGATCTGGTACCTCCTTTTCTGTATCATGAGTCCCACATGTTTAGCACATCACACATTGTGTTTGAATTGAATTGGTATTTCTGCAGCTGCACCATGTGATCATCAACATTAAAATGGTTGTTCTAGAATTAATAGTTCTTTCTCTACCTTTTGGACTGTAGCTTCCTTTTCCAGGAGGAGCCAGAAATCACATCCTGTGCTTTACATTTGCAGCCTTGGCTCCTTCCCAAAGAGAGCAGAATTTAGTGCTGCTGATTCTTGCAGCTTGGTGAGATTGTTCAGAGAAAGGGAAAATGTGCTGTCCCCCTGTGGGAGGGGGTGTGAGTCCCTGTGATCACAGGAGAAGCAGCATTTCGATTGAGCTCCGCTGACTTCAGTGCAGCAGTGTCTCCTGGGGCAGGGACCGTGTTTCCTCAGTTCCAGTTGGTGCCGCGCACAGGCAGCGGGGTCATGGTGAGGGGTATGGCTCTCGTCCGGCCCCGTCCAGGCAGTATCTGTGTGTGTGCTGCACAATGCAGGTGCAGGAGGTGCGGTGCTGCCGGTCCAACGTGCTGTGCCTCGGCCGTGAGCTTACCGCAGCGACTGCTGGTGCAGGATTTCTGGATGGCTAAAGCCTGCTCAGAATCGAGACCTGTCAGACCGGGTTATACGTACACATTGGCATCCTTCTGACACTACGCTTGACACGTATTCATGTCTTGTTGGCCTCCAAAGTTGAGACTGAGAAGAACTGAAGGGGCTCTGCTTGATATTCGGAGCCAGGAGGCTGTGACTGCTGGAGAGGAGGGACAGCACTGCAGCAGGGGCACAGCCTTGCTGGTGCTGGACAGGGGGGCAGAGACAGCTGCTGGGTGCAGAGGGAAGGCACTTAACGGCTGCGTCCCTGGCAGGAGCCCCCCTCAGGGGCCGGTCTGTGATGCCCGCCTCTGTCACATGGCCCCCACATGGGAATGTGGCAGAGGTCTCACCAAACTCACTGGGGAGCCACATCCAGCCCCAGTTTTGGCTGTTCTTCATGTTGAGGGTTTAGCCTGGACTGTAGATTCTTAAAGCTTGGAGTCCCAACCAGGGATCAAAGGGTTGTATTTCAACCAGCTTTTCATTTTGATCAACACTTCATCTTGTATTTGCTTTTTATCTTTAGTGGCACCAATGTTGATGTGATTAATTGTCCCCATTACTGGGAACAATTCATAGTGGGCTGGAGGGGGAGCAGAAGGAGACGGGAAGTCATGATGAACTCCAGGCTGTGCAGTGTGTCAGCAGAGTAACTGTGAGCTAAGCCTTGTTCCCATGCTTTGGCCAGCGAGTGGCCCTGTCTCTCTGCAACCTCAGTGGGTGGTTTCAAAATTCTTTGCTGTTTTTTCTTATCTAAATCTCTTCAACTTCGTGATTTTGACCTGAGATAGCCACACCTAGCTCTGTCTTTGCTATGGACTGCTTTGAACATGACCCCTCTAGTGCTCAGGGTGCTCCGCTGGTGCAGGCTCCAGTGCTCACAGAAGTGTCTCTTGAAAGTAGAAGAGCTGCAAGGCTGAGAAACCCAAAAATCAGAGAGCTTAGTGAGAGACCATGTAAGGAACTTCACTGAAAGGCTGTGTGCCCTTTGCAAAACAGCAGAGCACACAGAACACTGCAAACAGGCAGGCTTTTGGATGCTGCTGTGTGCTTCTAGTTTAACCTGATGAAATGCAACAGGATAGAGAGGAAATGAAAGAGTTTGTACAAACTGTAGGGGCAACATATGGCAGACTGGGGATGGGGAGACCTTGGAGAGCAGTTTGTGGCCACAAAGATACTCAGCCTGTTTTACAGCACAGCTGCTCAGAACAAAAGAGTGTGTCTGGATCGCTCGTGTGTTAGCTAATGCTGGTGACAGGAAGTTTGGAAAATGTCTAAAATATTGCTCATTAAATGGGCAAGTGCAGTGCTCAGGTTCAAAACATACTGATCAAATATGTTGGTCATAACAGACACACTTACGAGATATGTCAATGGTTTAAAGGAGTGGATGCAAAAGCAGGGAAACACCAGAACCAGAACAGCAAAAGAGCACAATGTGTTGTTGCTTGAGGTTGCACAGTACCCTTTCAGGAGAAATTTGTCCAGCTTGTGTAAATCTGTGGAATCGGAAAAGGCAGCGCAGCGAGGGTATGTACGGATGAGCCGTATGAATGGACCTCCCAGTACCTCCGTTTGGATTCTTGGAAAGTGGGTCAATGAAAATATCTGTTTCTGGAGCTGAGGTTCACAGCTGCAAGGAGCAGATGGTTACTGTGAGTTTCATGAGCAAGACACGCCCTGACTTTGGCGATCCACAGATCTAATGGAGTTACTGTAATTCAGAACTGTGCAAAATTTATTGGTAGATTGTATGAAAGTGTAATCTGGGATATTAGTTCTTCTGTTGCATGGCTCTATATGTGCAGAACCAGGGATCAATAGGATCCACTGTATTTATATATTCAGGCTGAATTTGCTGAGGGGTATGAAATAGGATCATCAGGTGAGGCAAATATTTTCAGTAATGCTCACAGGATTGTGAGTTTATTCTTTCCTGGCATTCTTAAAGTAAATGTGGATGAAAGGAGCATTTGAGTCTGGGTACGCAGCACTGCTGCTCCTTTGCAGCAAACAACCCTACAACCCTACTATTGGAAACTGAACTTCTGAAACTGGTGTAAAAATGAAAATTGTTTAGATCAACTCTTTGTGATAGTCATACAAGGGAAGTTAACTGCCTGAGGGTTTGTCTTGCCTGTACAATAGCATGGTAAAATAACTGGTGATTTGTACATTTGGACACTAAATAAAAATGTATCTATCTCCTATTATTCTTGAAGTAAGGGATGTTTCCCCTTGTAGCTAAATGGTAAGTTTAGAGCTTTCTGTAAAATTGCCATCATGCTGTTGCCCTCGTATTTCTACAGATGCACAGCAATTCTGAACATCCAGTCTCTCTGGATGTGGAGGCAGACATCTGCCCTCAGCATCTTTGCTGAAATTTTGGCTCAGTGTGACCCTGCTTTTTTTCAGAATCCATGCACATAACCGTGCCCATTGCTGTGACTCCAGCTCCTGAAAAGGACTCCTACTTAGAAAAATTATCAGCATGTAATGAGTGAGGACTGCTTTACCCAGACTGGCTTTGATCTTTGCTCAAGAACTGATTCAGGATAATAACAGGCTGACATAAAATACAAATGGCCACTTTGCAAGACAAAGATGATTGCTTGTGTAGAGCTTTGGCTACCATGCAATTCATTTCTTTTCACAGACATGCAGCTAATATGTAAGAGTCATTTGCAAGTTATTTCTGATTTACATAGTGGCCCCACCTTTCCTGCAGCCCACATGGAAAAAACTAGATTGGCTGGAGGCTTACAATGATGATAGCAATGAATAATACATAATCTGCAATCTGGGCTCCTTTAGCCATGTTATTTGCAGGCTGCATTTTTTTTCTGGCTTAAGCAATATGTTTTTAGTGGATGTGTTGGAATTTTGTTTTGTCCCTTCTGCCATAGCTGTGCCTGGGATGTTTGGAACTGCACATTAATACCAGGAGCTGGTTTATGCAGTTGACAGCAGACTGTTTATGACTCATCTCTGTGCAGTATAGCAATGGGACAGAAATACACAAAAGAATCTGAACCTGGTGAAGGAACTAGCCCTGTTTGGTGTGTGCCTGGTCCCCCCCGGCCCTCCACCCTGCCGTTGGCTTTTTGCACCCTTGATTTTACAGCATCTGAGGAGTCTGTTACGGTCAGTATCCAGTTTTGGCTGTGAGTTTGCCATCTAGTGGCTACTGTGTTCGTTAATGAAGTCCGAATAAGCCCCTTGGTAACAGGGGCTGTGTTTTAGGTTCTCCCATTGCTCAGGCTGGGCAGGAGACAGTGGCAGTAAAAGCCGACAGACATCTCCCCGCCTTCATCTGCTGCTGCGCTGGGTGCAGCTCACCGCTCCGCTCTCCTTTGGCTTGGCAGCCGCCTGACATTTAAGCTGCGCTTAAAGGCAAAGCATGCTGTAAGGCCGAAGAGGTCCCAGGCTGAAGTCTGGAGTTTGGTCACATTTGTGTCAGGTTCAGCCCTCTAGAAATAGGATCCAGCTCCATACACAGTCCTGCTGTGCCAGGGCTGGAGCCCTGAGGTTTTCTGCCCTGTCTTAGCAGCATCTCAGCCTGGCTGCACTTCCCTGCAGCTGAACCAAATTCTCCACATTGTACATATTCAGCAGGTTATGGTTCAAATCATTCATATTGGAATGATGACCTGGCTTTATGAATGAGAGTAAACCTGTTGTCTTGCTGCCACTACCTAAATTTCCTGCCCCAAGGAAATGCTTCGCAGGCTGGTGCTTTGGTGTGTGCTTGGGTGAGGACACAGAGGTGAGGAGCCCTATCTCTGGTCCCTTCTTAAGGGGGAGGAAACATGAGATTTTTCGTCCAAGTAGCTTTTGCACTGGAGGTGTCGTCCCACAGTGAAGTGTGCGTACTTGGGTGGGAACAGGGAGGAGCACGTGTGCAAAGAATAGATATTAATTTGGGTAGAAAAAAGAAAAGCTTTGGAGTAATCTCCTCTGCCTGTTTCCCCAGTGGGGTTTTACATGCGTTGCTCTTGCCTGTGTTTGCCATCCCAGGTACCAGAAGAAATTAGGTGCTGCTCTCTCGTGCACGTCTGCCTCATGCCTGACTTTCTCTTCCATAATCTCATGTATGAATCAAAGCTTGCCTACAGGTGGTGATCGAGCCCAAAAAGGCTTATCACTTACCAAGCAACCATCTGCAATTATTTGTTTGTCCTCTGTAGCCAGCTTAGTTACTTATTGATACCTAATGTTTGTCTCACCATGTTATAATGAAAAGGAAGAGATAAAAGCCCTGTTCTTGCTTGAAGTGCCAAATTAGCTAAGAATGGTGACACTCTGCTACTGTGCTCTTGTGTGCTCAGATAGGAAGGCTTAAACCATTGCTCTTTATAGGCAGGGGTAGCTTGTTATTCTGGGACAAGGCTGTTTCCAATGCTTGAATGTGAGCCAGAAACATTTGAAATATTTACTAGTCAGTTAAAATACAGGAGATTCTGCCTTGCCATACCAGGCATCACACCAGGAATCAGCATGACGGAAATATTTCCTCCAGGGTAGCTGCAGTGGAGCCTAAAGCAAGCAGCAAGGCTGAGGGTTTGCTTTCGGGAGACTAGTCCTGAAGAGTTTTAAAATCTCCTGAAAGAACAAATACCCATTGTGTGATCTGAGGCAGTGTGGGTTTTGTGGAGTGAGCAGAGAGGCCCAAAGGGGACCTCTGGGCACGGGGATGTCTGTGCCTGCTCTTGCGTGCACAGTGTGGTGCAGCAAATGCCATGTGAGGAGACACCTCACCTCAGCGTCTGCGGGGAGGTGGAGGCATGGGCTCCTCCAGGCCCAGTGTAAGACTCTGGACCTTCCCTCCTGGTTGTAACTGTTGCGCTTTGGAGGATGAGAACCTGCCATGAACTACTAGTTCACCCATTACATTGGACAGGGGAATGACTCTTCAGGTGCCCTCAAAGTCTCTATCGTGACATGGCTGCTTGAGAATTACTCGCAGGTGGGAGGTGAAACTTGCCAGTCTTGAGTCCACAGTAGAACATAGATTTTTAAGTGTGTAGTTAATGTCTGTTCCCTTTAGTAACAACATTAAGGCAAGTATCCTTGAGATCATAACTTGGGCCATGTGCTTCCCTTTCCCTGCCTTCCCCTGCAGCAAAAAGAAACAGCTGTTGAAATATTTTTAGTTATAATCTGGTGGACATGAAAAAAACCCATGTGTCTGCACACACGTTTTACCATCTTTATGGTTGTGTTTGTGCCTACAGCCAGACCACCTAGTGCTGGGAGCCCATCGGATGGCGACGAGGCAGGGCTGGTGGCTGATCTGGGTACTCAGCTCATGCAGGCAGCAGCAGTGGGTGACTCAGGAAGGGGCTTGGCCATTTCCACTGCGTGCAGCTTCCCAGGACAGCAAGGACAAATCCCCCCGAAAGCTGCGCTGAGAGAGGTGGTGGAATCTGCACCCCATTCCAGTGGCACCCCTCTCTCCTTCTTGTCCGGCCACTAAAACTCTCCTTGCAGAGGCGCCTACTTGTCCCTGGCAGTCTGGTTACACAAGTTTCTAGTTTGGGTCCTGCTGCAAATCAGGGTTGAAAACCCCCGGGGATTTTTTTGTGTGTGTTGTAAAATGATGTCCGCAGACATTCTAAGCAGACCACAGCATTCTGATGGAAGCCAGGGTTTGAGTCAAAACCACCTCATTTCCCTCCAAACCCTGTCTCCCTGTCAGACTTGTCTGGATCCCATTAGAAATGTGTTAATCAGAGAAAAATGACATATGCCTCTACTCTGAGGTACATATAAATTTAGTGTGACATTGAGAGAGACCCAATGCTCCATTCTTGAGCAGAAAGCCTCTGCTCCTTCTGTAAATGCAGGAAGATTTGCGATTCTCTTTAATTACCAGGACTCTGGTGATAACTTCCAGCCATGGCTAGCATAGTTCCTAGCCCTATAGTTGTTGCATTAGTGATTGTTACATTTCTTTTTCTTCTGTTAGGAGGGAAAGCTTAACTTCTTTTTTCCCCTGGCAAGAGGAAGAGTGATGTTGGAAAGACGTTTTCTAAGCTGTTCTCAAAATGGGGTATGGTCATGAACCAAGGACTTTTTGGTATAGAAAGCATCACCAGTTGGTGCAGTTACAGGTAATTTTTGAAGTATTTTCTTACAGGCATGAGAGAACTGTCGGTCTTGAAAATACAGGCTTCTGCTCTTCAGGGGTTTGGGTAGAGGCAGCAGTGGGAGCAGGAGGAAGGTTTGCTCTCTGAATTTGCCTATTTATTCTTGTGGCAGGGAACAAGGTGCCCAGATCAGGCTGTGATTGCTGGAAGAGGTCTCACTGGTGTCCTGTTGGTAGGGTGACAGTCCTGCAGTATTTGGTTGGATTTTTTTCTTCCAGATGCTGAAAGAAATGGATTTTTGTGCAATTTGAGTTCTCATTTCAGAAAAGATATTTCTAATCTTTGTGGTTATGTGAGAACTTTTAAAAACATTAAATGAATGCAGCCTAATGGATCAGAAACCAGAAAGCAAAGAAAGAGAAACCAAAGTATATCTCCACTTTATCACATGATCGGTTTGGGGAGGAAGCATGAGTCATTATTTTTTAGCACATGAAACTGGCAACGCACGCTGTGATTACCCCTGTTCCAAGCCTGCTTATATGTGCAGCTAAAACGAGCTACACTTAGCACTTGCCCAGGCTCTGTGGCACTGATCTGTCCTCCACGGGGAGATTGAAGACACTTTGTGGTGAGAGATGGGAGAAGAGAACACGACCAGGGACTGCACTGGCTGTGGTGCATCTCCTGGGGCTGGAGTTAGATGGACACTGCCCACCTGTGGAACAGTGCTAATCACTCTGCGTCCCCTCCGTGTGCCCACATGGGCTGCTCGTGCTCGTTCTTCAAGCCTCCTTCTCGATGTGTCTGACCTATTTAGGAGTCAGTAACTTGGAAGAGATTTTAATGTTAGTAGTTTAAGACTCAGGTCTCTCATTTTAATTACGCTGTGTTAGTCAAAACTATCTTGCGTTCTGAGGCAGATAAAATCAGAACAAAGACAGATACATGGGAAGAGCAAGCTTTTAAAGTTAGAGCGTAAGTCGTTTGTTCAGTATAAGCTCCGCATAGAACTGAGAGATGGAAAAATCCTGCTGGGCTGGAAGGCACTGTAGTTCATCAGGATAACGACACAGATGGTGAGAAGATGGAGGTGGAGGCTTCGTATCTGCTCTGTTTACAGCCCGGGTCGGGAGCAGAATGTTTTTCCTCTGCTTGGAGTTTAGTGACTGTATAAGCTGCACGCACCCCACTTTCCTAGCAAGGGGCCCTGTTTGTCAAGGCAGCAGGAATCCTTGGAGGACCCTTTCTTGGACTCAGAGAAAGGTCCCAGCCAGCCCAGAGCTGAAGCAGCATTTTAGGTTGTAGTTTCTAGATTCATCAACTTCTGCTTTAATTCTTGGTGCTCACAGTTTTAACTTTTAAAACTCTCCACCTCTGAGATCCCTATTATCCCTGCTGTGCAATTACTGTGGATCAGAGTTGAACCTATTTTTACCCTCTTGTTTTTCCCCTCAGTTTGTAATGCCTCTGGGAGTGAGTTCTGGGAAGAGTCTGCTTTGGTTTTAAGCTGTATGGTGCCGCCTCCTCTCCCATTATCACTCTCTGGTTTCAATGGCCCCATTGTGCTGACTGTACTGGCACTTTGCTGGGTTTGAAGTGGGTAAGAAGTTGCTTCGTCCTTCTAGTTTTATTCTGTCACTCACAGCACTGACCTTCTACCCGGGAGCTCTTTGAATGGAGCGGCTATTTCTCCTGCCTGCACACCTGACAGCACTCGAAGTGGCAGGTACAAACTGCCATGAAGCTTTCCTGCAGTCCTGCCAACACCTGCTCTCGCACCGCTGTGCCTGCTTCGCCTTCCTCTAGTGCTTTTTTCTTGGCTGAGAGGGATCGTGGATCCTGCGGATCCCGTGTTTTTAGGACTTTGGCACATACGATTTCTTGCAGGACTTTTTCCTTGTGAAATTTTGGCTTCTGCCACTGATTGAGAGAGAACATGAAAAAAATTCTGATGATGCAAAAAATGCTGTAAAGTGGAATTATTCTAATGTAATTACTTTCTGACTGCATTAAACCCTTTCTATTGTGCATTTCTCAGGCTTTATTGAATCCCAGCCAATTTCCTTCAGCTTTGTCTCATTTCCCTTCAAAGTCGGCTTTTCTCAGCTCCAAGATATTTGTGTTGCTGCCCTTTCTGCAGACCCTCATCTGCATTTCAAACCTGGTGAGAGATTACCATCCCTGTATCTTAGGTATCTCTGTAGTCATTTAGTACACCTGGCTCACATCCAGCCCTTGGATGCAGAATTGTCTCTGATCTGGCTGACAGTGTAAAGCAGCTGCTCTCCTGTACTATCCCCAGGAGCACAGTCCCTTCCGTAAGTGTCCCGTTGTTTCCCAAATGAAGTAAAAACCCCCTGGACCACACTGCTTGCCCTGTTGACAGACCTCCCAAGTCTTTTCCCCTTCCTTTCCTTTTCTTGCCCAACTATCAATCGTGTTGTTTGGTCCTTTCTTCAGATGCTGAAAATCTGTGCCCATATGCTCTCCGCAGCCGTGGGTAGTCACGTCCGTCACACGGCGATGTGTGCCTGCTGGCGGGGCCGCGCGCGCGGAGACAGGGCAGGTTCGGAGCCTTTGTGTAATCAGACAGTCGGATGCTCTTCGGATGAATATTTAAGATCTCGATGTGAGCACTGGGCTAATGAATTGCAGTTCTAGCCTTCACTGCAGAAGTGGCACAAACATAATGGGGACAAAATTTGCTTAAAATTTGTTTTGAACGTGTATGGCATTTTTCTCTTACTTTACTCCGTTCTGTTTTTTTCTGCATCTTATTTATTTTGGACTGTGAAACTACACTAGTTATTTTCACTTTTTTTTTTTGTTTTGAATAAACTTTGTTTTACTATTCTGCAGACAGAATGACACCACAGACTGTTTTCTTTATTTCCTGGAGACATTATATTATTAATGCTTTCTAAAACTTACTTTTTGTTGGTTTTATTTCTACAAAAGCTTGGACTTGAAGCCTACAGGAACCGTTCAGAAGTGGGGCATTACTTGTGACAAATGTGCACTATGCAGAAGTTAAGAGTGGGATTAGATGGGGAGAGTTTTCAATATACTCCGAGTGCACGAATCCTGCTAAACTCTTACAGTGCTGATCTCTTCCTGGATGTCTCCCTGAAGAATTTCTCTCAGCCTCCCTTGAAGCACCATTCCTGAGTCAGTCCGATCGTGCCCCACATTCACGCTGTTTCGAATGGCAGCATCCCATCCCCCTGAAGTTGTCTTATAAAGCTATTCTCAATCTAGCAGCGTTAGCCCACGTGACGGGTGAATCCAGGTCAGAGAGCATGGTCCCTTCACATCTGCTCGATGCTTGCTGCTGACATTTTCATTCAGGCTGCCTGTACTGGGCAGCGATGGAGGTCTATAAAGGGGGGACAGAAACATCTTTCTGCTGGGGGAGGACAATGGCAGGACCTCCCAGTAACTGCAGCTGTGTCGGGGCTCTGAATACAACGGGCCACTCTTGGCAGTGCTACTGAGGTCTGGCTCTTGGAAAGCAGCACTGTGATTCAGCTGTCACTCAGCTCCCAGCAAAGGGAGCTTTGAAAAGGCGCCTCTGCTGCTCTCCTGGAGTAGCAAATATTTCCTAGGCCTCTGCTGCTGAATGGGAAAGATTGCCATTGTCCTCCTTCCCCTCTCAGGCTTGCTGGGCTTGCTATAAATGGGCCTTTTGCAAGGGAACAATAAGCCCAGCGAAGGGTCCAGGTTGCACATGTCTGAGCAGTGAGAACACTTGAGCACTTTTTCATTGGCTCCTGTGATGTGAAAAGCTGTGCTGCCAGCAGGGCAGGTTTATTTTCCAGCCACAGCTGTAGGTTTGTTTTCTCTCTCAGGTTGTGCTGCTCTGGGTGTACATCTGCATGTTTCAACTAATTTCCTAGAAAATATTTTCACCCCAAGATTTCCTTTAGCCTCAGAAACCTGTTTCCTTTTGCAGCTTGAGCTCTGTGATGTGTTTGCAGTGAAACCCGCAAGCCAGGTGGGACCAGCCTACTTTCACATTTCTCTGCTGTGATAAACTTTGGCTTAGGTTTGACAGAATATCCCCAAACTTGTATAGCCTTGTGGTTTTGTGGCAAAACCGCATGCACCTCTCTGATTCAAACCTGGCTGAAAAACCATGGCTTGGCCTGAGGTTCACAATGAACTCTGGGGTTAATTCAGCTAGAAGATGGTGTTCCTCAGTAAGCTGTGTGGAGACAAAGGTACAATCTTCTGCCTGGACCACCAGGGACCACAAAACTTTTTCTAGTTTTCCTCTGACCTTCTCATGAAACTTTCAGCATCACAGAATTACATGCTGCTTTTGGCATATGACTGATACTATTCCTGCCCTCTTCCCTCCCCAGCTGAAATAATGATTTTTGTGAGTACAGCATTGATTTCCAGACATGTGTAAATATACTGAAGCTCTTTTTCACTGGAAAGGACTAGGTGCTACCAAGGAAGAAGCAGGTTTGGTTTCCCAATGGAAAAAGTAGGCTGTAAGTGGAATACAATAAAGCCTCTTATCACAGAGAGGCAAATAGGAACATGTCATGTCACAATCTTCTCATCTGAAAACAAGAACTATAGCCATAATGATCTTTGGGTCACTTTGAAAAATGTCTTTTAGTTTTCCAACCCCACCCAAAGAATAATGTATTCACTTCCTCCACCTGCAACACTCACTTTTGAGGGGTCTTACAGCAGTGACCCATTTAAAAATGACGTAAGACAAAGGAACAGCATTCGGCGACTCACAGTATTCTTACTCCCCCAGAGTGCAGTTGACATGATTTGCTTTGTTTCCTGACATTGCATGTGTAGATGCCTGAAAGAATAGAGAACTTTTCAGTATATATAATCTCTGCTTACATACACCTACAAACCAATGTCAGCTTTTATTTAAAAATACTATCAGAAATATTCTTTGTTCTTTTCAGATATTCTATGGTCCGATTTTCCTCCTGTGCTAGTCTTACTTGAGTGCAATTTGGACTGGTGCTTTTCTTGATCTAGGCCTGTCTGAGTGAAAGGAGAATCTTTGCAAAGCGACTCAGGCTGCAGCCTGGCCACACTACCTGTCAGCACGAAGTTTGCAAAATGGAGGTGACCACAGCCTGGCTGCAAGAGGCTTGTCCTCCAAATGCCAGTGAGGAAAATCTCTTTGGAAGTTTCTGCCTTGCTCACCCCATTTACTGAAACTAAATTTCAAGAAGCTAATCGGGCAGAGAGTGCAAAGGATGAAATGTTAGAAATCAAATTAATGAAGCTGAATCACCAATTTGTGACCTAGAAGACTATTAGGAGTGATCAGAATTAATTAACTCTCCTTTGCAATGCTTCAGAGGAAGCTGGCAAGCTAGGCATGGAGACACAAAGGACATCAGTGGGATCCGAGTACCTGGACCACATGAAGCAAAGCAGCAAGGCTGCGCTCTGGCCCCAGCCGGGGCTCCAGGGGCTACTCACGGAGCACAATTAGAAGCAGAAGGGAGAGCTGCCATGGTCCTTTCTTGTGTCCTGCTCTTTCATGCTTATTCAGGGACATGTGGATGAGGCTGTGAACATGCTGTCTGTGAAGAAGCAGCCGTCCTGTTATCTGTGATGGAAGTGTAGGGGCGTCTGTGGAACGATACGGACAATTCGCAGGGTAAGGTCTCATCACAGCTTCTATTCCATGAATTTGTTTCTTTGGCTCAAGCTCTGTTTGCATTGCTCTGCTCCTCCTTCTAGTGATCAGTCTTGGATTTAAAAAAATCTCACAGCAGTATGAGTGTTCAGGAAGGAGACAGGAACCCCCGCTCTTCCTCTGCACTTGCTTTTCTGACCCGCCGTGGTTAAGGACGTACCGGTGCTCTGTGTCAGGGTGGCCCCGGTTAGCGGCACCTGGCTGAGAGGCAAGGGTCTGCCCATGTAACAAAGGGACTAACAGCTTAACTGGGATGTGGTACTCCCAACCTGCCCTTCCCAGCTGATGAAGATAAAGCGGGGAACTGCGCGGCTCCCATCGTCCACAGGATGTGCATCTCTCCACGGATGCTGCACGGAGAGGTTCCCTTAGCAGCGTGTGGAGAGGCTGAAGGCTGGGCCCCATCGCTCTGTGCTGCACCATGGCCTGGTTGCCATATTTCCATCCTGTCCTGTGATTTTTTGTGTCACGTGTTAGCGTCAGCCATGGACAAAGGCAGGTTGGAGGTGTCTGACTGAAAGTGGGACTCACAATAGGGGCCACCTCATGGCACATCTCAAAAGCCTGGCAGCAATCGCCAGGAGCAGAGAAACCATGACACAGTATCTTGCTGATATTTTGCTGATTTAATCAAAACCGGGATTGAGTCCCAAACACTTCCAGGGAAAGAGGATACACGTATCAAGCTGTAGCTTCTTTTCTTTCGAAGGTCAGAGTTTTAGACAGCTCTGGCTGACAGTTGCCAAAATAAATTGGTCATTTAGGATATTCCATGATACAAAGTCAACTTACCAATTGATTTGAAGTGAATGTGAAAAGAAATACCTACTTTTAGTAATTCTTGAGAATTTTAAAGAAAATTAGTATTTTCCTCACCATTCTTTTTGGGGCAAATATGGGGAAAGAAGATGTCTAATCATAATTACTTTCACTAACCAGAACTGCAGTGTTTCTTCCTGAGCTGATAAACTCTTTTTATACACTAACCAGCCCATGGGAGGAGGAAAAGGGAGGGAAAGCTTGGTGAAGAGATGGCTTTAGTTTCTTGAATAATGCACCGTTAGTAAACTGTCTGCCCGATCAGGAAACAGCTCACCGTATGTGATCAACATCGACATTGCTAGCTGGACAACTTAAAAAGGAGCATTTTGGAATTAATTTGATGATTATGAAAATGTCTTGGATCCTTTGCTGAAGGCTAAATAAACACAATTAAAATATTCTTAGTTTTGAATGTGCTTTGTTCAGTTCATTAAGTGTAACTAGAGCTTCCAGTTATCTGCATTTAGTTTTTCAAAAAATTGGAGGGTATTTTTAGAGCAATGTAAAGCTTATTGCTAATTACACCTGGGGGGAAATCTCATTAGATATTCATTTGCTTTCAGAGTTTAAAACAATTCTAATGAGCTGCATTAGTTGTGATAACACTGACTGACTCTCTCTTGTCTGCTCCCCCTGGCTTCTCTGAAACAAACAAAGCTTCTTTGGAGCCTGGAACTCGGCAGACGTGACCTTGGCTATCTTTGGGGTGGCGGGGGAGGGAAGCGTAGTCCCGAGGAGGAGGAGAGCTTGCTGCAGTGTATGCTTGGAGCTGGAAGTGACAGATGACCTTGCAGCCCGGCGGCTGGGCCAGGTGAGGGGCCGTCCTGTCCCTGGCTGCCAGCGCGGGGCCGGGCAGTGCCACGCTGCCTGTTGGCGTTTCCTGCTGCTTTTGCTGAAAAAGATCTCGGCAAGGCCGTAAGAGGCAGCCAAACAAGCACCTATGAGAGGCCTGACCTACTTTCTTCCCCTACAGAACGAACCTTCCTATAGGCCATGCCTGGCCAGGTGGGTGCAGCTGGGGCTGGGGAGCCCGCGGACTTGGAGGAATTCCGGCAAACCCAGAGGAGCAGCTGTTTCCTCTTGACATAGCTGCTGCTCACGGGAGCCTGCGGTGTAGAGCTTTGTCAGCTGGTGCGTCTGCCTGGGACAATGCCATGAGGAGCTATCGGCTTGGGTCTCAGTCCTCTGCTCCACCAGCTGCCAGAAGAATTGCTGGTTTCCTACTATTTGTTCAGGAGATTGGAAGGGTTTCTGGTGAGGAACTGTCACTGCCTTGGATGACCTACAACCGGACAATGAAACAACTCAAGCTGAAGTGAGGCGTTGGCTTGCCTTAGCTAGTGGGAAGAACATTGAAGTAGGGCAGATAGAGCAGAATCATTTTTACTTCTCCCTACATCAGCACGTTTTGGATGCACTGGGCAGCCTGTGAAGAATTCAATCTTTGCCCTGGGTACATTAATTATTTAAGGCTGATCTTTTTATCCCTCCCCACTAAGCTGCAACAATGACTCAAAACCAAGAACTTCTGCCCAGAATAAATTTTGATCTTGCTCCTTTCACTTCTACAGACATTACACCTTTGTCCAGGGCAATGCGAATATACAGAGGATAAAAATTACAACCGCTCCACACAACGTACTGTAACTAGCCCCTGCAATCATTTCAATGTGTTTAAGCCAGCTCTTTTTAATCGTGCAAAACAATGTAGTGGCCTGGGAAAATACCTGGTTTTGTGGCTATGTAAGCAACATAGGATATTTGTCTCCTCATCTGGCATGCAAGGAAGGAAGCTGCTTGTGCACACACATATCTCTATAAATGGCATAGCAGAAAGGTGACTGTGAGCCGAGACACTCCTCTGGAGACCAAGGAGACTCAATGTGGATGTAAAGTGGCACATTGAGACAGGTTTACTGCTGCTTCTAGGCAGAGGCTATGAATTGAGCGGCAAGATAATGGTGTAGGAGTGATCACACACAGAGCAGGATATATGGGATTCTTTGGTAATTGGGGACATTTTGGCATTGGAGCTGAGCAGGGTGAGAACAGGCTGGCAGAGTCTGCATGTCAGCAGGAAGAAAAGGCTGGCTGCAAAGATGGAAGCTAATTTTGTTTTAATCTGTTGGCTGTGGAGTAGAGGAGAGGCAAGTAGAAATATCAGGCTTGGCTACTGGCAGGGAGAATACACCTGAGTCAGAGAGGAGCCGCCTGGACCAAAGTTGTAAGTAGAAAGGTGGAAACCAGACTTTATTCCTCAAAGGAAAAGAGAGCACAGAAAATGAAGCTTTCAGGGAGCTGGAGGGTGTGAAGTGGATGGTTGGTACCAATCCCCCTACTCTATGGCTCTCTTATTAAAGAGGTTAAAGGAACTGTGGGTCTAAATTGGAAAGGTTTTCACAGGCACTTCACAGAGCTGAAGTGTTTTGCAGGAGATTCCTCAAAGGTGGAAGGCGGACAGCCTCCCACCATTATTTAAGGAACGACCCAGATGTGCACCAGGGTCTTGCAGGGAAGTTCGTTTCCCTTCAGGTGAAGACAAGTCTTAGAAAATGTTTTAATAGATGAAAGGTGGCCTGTTGAGAAACGCACAGCTTGACCAAAGATAGCCAGTATGGTTTCCGGAAAGGACCTTTTCTGCCTCGCTAACTTTTGGAAATTTCTTTTTTTAGAACATACACTCCTGTCGGCATAGACAAGAGGCTAAGCAGCAGTCAGGAGAGGCTTGGATCTTCAGACAGTGTTTGACAGGGTCCCACGTCGGAGGTTAATGTCTAAAGGTGGGGAGTTGGAAAGGGGAAGAATTGGCTCACTGATTGAAAATTGGCCAGAGGACAGGAGCAGAGTGGGGAAAGGAGGCATAAATAGAAGCCTTTCAAGATGAAAGACAAGTTAATAAAGGAGCGTGTACTGTAGGAGACTGCACTGGCGGATCCTGGTCTTTCTGATAGTTACAGTGTATGAAAGACTTGGCTGAGGACATAGAAAGCAAGATTTCCTACTTTGCAGATCATATCAGACTTGGGAGGAGTGGTGAATAATGAAGAATTCCGATACAGGCAAATTGGAGACCACTTCTAGACGTTGATATGATGGCAAACACAGACCCAGGCAGAACAATACGTTTTATGGCAACATATTTGGTTACTGGTATCTAACTTTTTTTTAAACAGTCTGGGATGGTCATTGGTTTTAATACATCCCAGTAGGCTGTAATTCTTGCTGAGCTGCTGGAAGAGACTCACAGAGAGTATGCTTATGTACATCATAAATTTTATTTTCTCTTTTGGTTGAGGGTAGAACTACTGGACATATTTCAAAGGGCAAAAATATCTGAATGGAAAAGGGCAGAAACTAGGAATGAATGAAGTGGTTTAGAAGAAATATAGAGAGCTGTTCCTTTCAGATTCAGTCCAAAGTTCAGAATAACTCAACTGACCTGGAGAACAAACCAAATCCACCAAACCCACATATGTAGTAAAACCCATCTGCCTCAAAACTGAAGCGGCATCTTTTCAGTATGTCCTGTTCCTGTAGTGGTGGACAACACTAGCCAAGGTGAAGCCTTTTAGGAGTAAGATGATCATTTCTCAGTCGCACTGCACAGCTGGGAAGGTAATTCACGTGGCTCTGCAAAACCTGAGGGAGCAGATCTGTCAACTGGTCTATCATAGCTCTCTTGACTTCAAAGGACTGATGACATTTTCCACTGTCTCGGGATGAATACTGTGGTGGTGGAAGGAAGAGCTACCTGTGCGAGTGCTTAAGTGAAACTCTCTAAGTCATCTTCAGGTGTTCAGAACGAACCATCAAAAGAAGGGGAGTCTTGGAAACAAAGTACTGCAATGAAAGGCAGCCGTCTTCGGACAGGCCGAACGTCACTTCGGTGCTTCTGCCAGGTCAATGGAAAGCACGATCCCCAAGCCTGAGCTGGGTCCTGTTTGGAGAACTGCTGACATCAATGAGATAAAAGCAGTTTAACTGTCTGCATATGGCACAGAGGCTGTCCTTGAGATGCTTCAGAGCTTCTCCCAGAATGTCTGTTTTGAAAGTTAAACCTCTGAGTGTTTTACATCAATAGTGAAAATGCCCTCACTGGGGATTTTCCCCAGACCTACTCCTCAGTGATTTATTTCTTGTCCTCCGACTAGGCTTGTATAAATTCCTTAGGTTATTTTTTGGGTACTAATTAAGCGTGCAGTAGAAATTATATTATACCACTGGTAATGAGCAAAATCTCAGATATACACCAACCAAACCTTGGCAAACTGTAATTAGCTCAGTATTTGATACTTTCTTATTCTGCATTTCATTTTTTTCCTGAGGAAAAAAAAAGCCCTACATAATGAGCTCTTTGAACCTAAATCAAACAACATTTTCAGTGGGGATAGGTAATGAAATGTTAGTCAAACCCATTGCAATGGGCAGATCAATCACTGCCTTGTAAGATCTTAAAAGGAACTGTGAGATAATGGTGGCAGAATGGCTCTCGCTGCAAATCTTCCAGGCCAAGCCTTTGTGGGTTGCACAGGTATGTAGGGGAGAACTCTTTCTTTCAATCCCTGCACACTCAGAAAAACGAGTTGCCACTTTGCTGAAAGCAATGGGATTGAGACAAGAAAAGCTGCTTTCACTATTGGATCAAGCCAGCAAATTCTCTGTGCCAAGAGGGAACCTGGAATGAGTATTAAGTCTTGCAGGAATGCTGAGGGAACTGAATATGTGTGCTTGGCCTCATGGCAACAACAAGGGAGCATATAAAGCAAACAGTTGTGAGCTACCGAGCTCAGTTGTTCACCAGGGAGATGGACGGTTTGCTGGAGCTCTAGTTTCCATATTAGCATCATACAACAGCCTCATCTATTCCTACAGTGTACTCTCATGTCTGAGATCCTGCTGCAGCACTGAATCACTTCCCAAGACACTAACTTTTTAGTTTCTCAGCAATAAGGCTTTTCAGAAAACAAAATATTGGTCCCCCAAGAAATTCATATATTTCAGAATTTGGGGGATTTTTTTTGTCCAAAATTGCGATAAACATCAAAATGTTGAAACGCTACATTGGACAAAACATCTGAAATACTGCAGTTGGGAAAAAACCTGCAAAATAGCATTATCAAAACATTATCTTTCTCTAATACTGAAACATTTCTGTGCAATAATTTCAAAGTGTCAGAGATGATACATAACAATAAAGTATATAGGGATCTAGACTTCAGAATGTAGGAACAAATTGTTCAGAAATATTCCTATTTCAAGCTTTGTTGAACTGCCCATGCTCCCAGGGAGCATTTCTGTTCTTGATGAAACAGCATTTTCTGATTTTTGACATTCGGTCAAAAGCATTCTGAGCATCTCTGCTCAGTGAGAGTGGCTGCAGCGAGGATGGGCACAGCTCTTGTCACCCAATTTATTTAATGTTTGTTTTTGCTTCAGCTGTAACCCTGAAAGTCTCCTACACTTGCTCTACCTTTAGCATTATCCCTCTCTGTGTTATTACTGCATGATTTGGAAATTAAATCCAGGCTGTGATCTTCTGTTGTGCATGTTGGAGGACTCGTTTTCAGACTAGACAATAGCACTAGTGGGACTGACAGCTATTGCAGCCAGTGCACCGATTCTCTTTACTGACAGGCACTTCTCACATGTCAGTGTGCTACTTCATCTCCTCTAGCTCCACTAGGACACTCTATCTATCTATCTATCTATCTATCTATCTATCTATCTATCTACCTACCTACTTATCTTTTTTGAAAACCTGTTCTGTTGGAGTCTGGAGAGACAAATCCAATGCTGCGTCATTGTTTGCTCAGCCATCAGCAGATTTATTCCGTCCTGGGAACATATCTACCACCTATCTACCACCATATCTAACAAACTCCTCACCCTGCTGGTAATGGGGACAGAGATTTCACATCACCCAAAGCAGCAAGTGCAGAGCAAGACTTGCATGGTGTGTTCTTCTAAATATCTTTCTAGCAAACTCTTTCACTTACAAAGAAGCATGCCAGCACAGTCTGAGGCTCTTCAGCTCTTCAGTAAATCCCATGCTCTTCAGCTAGGAATTTCGTACACACCAGGCAGAAGACCTCTTCCATTCCATTCAAACTGATAGGATTTGCAGGGGAAAAGCTACAATGAAACTGTCACATACAAGTGGTAGGACAATCATCCTGAGATGAAAGCTCTTAGAAATGCCCCAAAAGTTCCCTGGGAAGGGCCTCTGGAGAGGGAAGGTGCTCCAGCCAGCTCTGCCAGCCACCAGCTCCACGTGTCCTCTAACAGGACTGCGGAGCGCTTGTGCCTGCTGTGCACCCAGCTTGGGTAACACCACTCATCACTTGTTACCTGCCTGATGAGCCTGGGCTTTGAATTACTTGAAATACATAAATGTGCTGCTGGTAATTTGCTTTTGCTGAGCGTTTCCCTAGGGTTCAGATCATTGCTGCTGAAGGTGCCTGTTCCCTGAGGATGGAGGGAGGAGCAGCACCCCAAAGCACCTTCTAAGGAGGTGTTATATCTCTGCTCTACCTCCTTTCTTGGTCAGGGATCCTGGTGAAGGTTAATCCTTGAGTTGGGCAGCTTCACCCTTTGTATTTTATTGCCTGGTACATGTTTTGCAAGCCAAACTGATTAGTGCTCACCAAGGCAAGAACCCAAGTTGCTTGGCCTCTGCAACAGGCCTTCCCTGATGTTCAGACAGCCTCAGGGCCTTTACTATCTTTCTAAACATTTTCCTTCTCTCCTGTAGAGCTGCCTTATTACAGCAATAAAAATAACAAGGTCCCTGCAGACCTCTTTATAAAGAGCAATTTAGAGCCAGGAGTAAGTGTGAGGATCGGGATGAAAATAGGCTATCACAGTGCTAATGTGATATACAGGTACGATTCGTGTATTATATCGGTGCAGGGAAGTTGTGTGTCTTAGGAAAGCAGGGACTCAGTGTGGGACTAGTCTCAGTGACTGTAGACAGACAGAAATAGTGAGTTTGATACCCGCTGTATGGGAAGGGTCTGTGACAGGTTTGAAATGGTTCTATTAATCTAGTGAATGCAAACACCAGATATCATATAAATCTATCCAAGGACAATATTAATGGTTAGATATGTTAGACTGGAACAATGAATCCAGAATTACACCTCGGATCCCATGCTATCCACTCACATCTGCGGGCATTTTCATGTCCTTCTCATGGCCTCAGTCAGTAGCAGCTGGGCAGAAGAGAGACATAAAAAACAAAGGCAAAAAGGTAAAAACACCCCAGATCCCACGTCCTACCCCAAATTTTGCTGTGCATCTGCCCCTCTGATCTGTGGCATTCAGGTATCTGAGGAGACCCCAGGCACAAAGCAATGGCAAATTAGTTACTGAGCTTGCCCAGGGCTAAGAAGAGGGTTAAATGGCTTCCAAGGGTGGTAAGAAAAGGTAATTGAAGCTCTTTCTTGTGGTTTGGGGAAAGAGGAAAGGAGAATGGCTGATGTCCCCCACGGAAGAAGTATTTGTGAACTGAGAACCTGCTGGTGGTGGAACTGCTATTTTCTTCCAAAGGTCAAAACTCCCAACCGGACCATACAGCAAAAGAATCTGCTCAGTTGCAGCAGGGGCAAGGCCAGCCACACCATGGAGACAAAAGGCATGAAAACTGCAGAAAAGGCAAGGATATTTTTTTCCATCTCCTGCTTCACTTCAAAAGGAGGATAAATAGGAAACAGGCTAGGATTCCTAAGGAGGTTTTCGGGCACGTACATTGCATGCACTTCTGTCAGGAGGAGAGCATTTTGAAGGATGGCTTGCATTACTGGCACATGCACAATATTAATGTATTAGCTGTATTTTTTTTCAAAACAAACTGTATGCATTGGGAGACCTGCGAAAGCACAGAAGCTCCTGACATCAGTGAGGTGGAGAAGATAGAATTATAAAGGCTTATTAATAAAAGGTTGAGGTATTAATCACAGCCACATGTTTTTTCCACTCCTGCTCTACACACAATTTTTTTTCTCTCTCTCTTTTTTTTTTTTTTTTTTGTTTTCAGAGGAAGTGAGGTGTTCCTCTGGTTACACAGAAATTTTGAGTACCTGCTGCACTGCAGTTTTTTCTTCTGACCCTTTCTTCCAGGGTGCTTGCCTTCTAATATCTCTCAAGTCTGAAAGGCCCATGCTCTGCCTGATAGCTGGAGCAGTAAGTGCACCAAGCCCTGACAAGGGGGCTCTTCTACTGACTTCCACTGAGGTGTGCTAGATTCCAGTATTTGCTCTGTGCAACTCAGGAAAGCAACCGCTCTGCTGTTGTGGGATCTTTGGCTGCCCAGAGGTGTTATTTCCTGTGTGACATCTGCCCTGCTGGTAGTTTTGAATAGAGCAAGATGAAGATCCTAGAAAACCCAGAACGTCTTTACTTGGAAACCTCATTAAATGGAAACGAAATAGCTTTTGCTGTAACCACACTTTGTGATAACGGTAGCAGGTTGGACCGTTCACTTCCTGTAGCTATACCGCTATCAGGAGCTTGGCTTAGCTCAAAAGTTTCTAATGCCACATCTCTGTGAGGCTGCACCAAGAACCATTAACATTTATCTGTCCTATATCTCCTACACCCAGGTGATTCAAAGCAAATTCTAGTGTTGCATCTGCACGAACATAGCAGAGGGATGAACACACGTTCCTTTCGTTTTTCAAGTGTAATGAGAAATCACAATTCAAACTAAGGAATTAAAAGATGAAGCCACACTTTTCAAGTGGGGCTGTAACTCCTAGTGATCACAGCAGTAACTCCAGCACAACAACAGCCAGGGTCTCGAACAGACTCTGTAGGTATTGCACAACTTTATATAAAAAAATTGATGTGAAGAAGATTATTTGTCCCTCACTATAGCTGAGGGAGAAAAATTGAGTTACCCAGAGGAGGTGCAGCTTATCATTGTGTGGTGGGAGTCACAGAGCCAGTGTGCCAGTCTCTTGGTGAACATCTGGCCTGGAGGCTGTCATGGGGATGGAGGAGGGAGCGAGAGGGAGGTGAAATGGGACAGCAGGATAAGGATCTGTCTGAAGACCTTGAGCTAGGGTTGTTCATAATGGTGTAAAAGCAGAAGGATAATGGTAACCTATTTCATGTCTTTTCTGATGTCTAACTTTTAGCTGTCATTTCCGATAACAACTTTGTCGATAGCTAGTTTAGGACAGAAGGTATGTTATTTGCACTGTCCTGCCTGGTGCTCTGACTGGAAAGTTTCTGGAGACGCCTCCAGCACTTGCTTGGACCATCCTGTCTGACAAAGCAGAGGCCCCAGTCTGACCCAGAGACCCCCAGCACCAGGCTCGGAAGTTACGGCCGAGTTGGAGCCCTGCTTTCCGCAGCAGACTGCCGTGTCTCAGAGACCTTCTGCTTAGAAGTGCCCCAAAAGGCTGAACTCCAACTGGATGGTCAGAGGGACATTTTAGTTGAAGAGTTTGGCTGTGTATGCAGGAGGAATGGCTCCACTGGCCCTGAGCTCAGCTGTGGCAACAGGCTCTGCCCTGCCGACTGCACCTCTGCCACATGAGCAGAGGGCCCAGGGAAAGCGGGGTGCTCAGGGCTGTTCCCAGTCCGTGCTCTCCTGGTCCCGCTCACTGGCCAGGTACCTGGTCAGCTGAGCAGCTGAGCACGGGGGGAAGAGAGTCCTGATTTTGTCTGGCTCTGTAGTACTCCATTTCATCCTCTTGTTTTTGTCCTGGCTCATTCCTTGGCTCCCCTAAGATGTAACTTGGCAGGCGCACAATGCCCAGTGCACACACTTGGCGGCCCAGCTCTTGCTCCGTGGCTTGAGTGTTGCTAAATGAATGATGCAACTTACTTCTGAATCCAGGCCTCTCTTGCATATTAAGTTACTGCTGTCTCCTCAATATGTTTTTCTGTACTACAGGCAAGTCCCTGTAGTCTTTCTTTCGACTTCAGTGAGGATTATCTGCCCCATATAAAAAGCCCACCAGAGCTGTCCAACATTTGGGCTGGTCCCAAAGAAACTAAAGGACCTGCAGGGAAATGTTTCAGAAATATAAAACAATGTCTTTCTATGCTGCCCTCCGCAAGGCTTCCTTCTGCTGACCAGCTGACATACACTAATGGCAGTCACTGTACAACCCCTCACCTTTCCGATTCCTCCTCAAGCCAACATGTAACACGTGAGGCTGTGTCCAGCAACACTTCATTTTTTGATTGCTCTGGGCGACTGTCAAGCTTTGCTCCGTGCGTGTCCTGGGAAGAGGGGAGGACGGCTGTGAGCCCTGCTGGCAGTCTCCTCCTCGAGCCGTACGAGGCTTGCGAGCACGAGATTGCTATAATATTGAGCAAGGTTTTCCAACACATGCTTTTCTCTGGCAAATCGCCACCCACAGCGCAGTGTGCCAACATAACACTTTGACTTAAAGAGGGAAAACTGCCAGATAAATGTTTTAGTTGCAGGCCTGTTTCATTGTTGAATTCTAAAATCTTGGCGAAAGCCTTTGCCAGTGGATGGGGAAGCAGCCTTGCTGTTGACGTTGGTGAATAGGGACTAAAGCAAATGTGTTCAGGAATGACATTTGGTGGACATCACCCGCCAGCTAATTACATTACGTTCCCTGTTCCTGCACCAAAGGCATGCAGAGCAGATCACTGACAATGGAGTGGGGAACCCTTTAATTGTCTAGTGGTCGGCAAGCAATAGGACTTCTTGTGATTTTGAGGAATATATCAGTGATTTGGGGGCACTTTCTGAGCGTGCAGCTTGCTTGCTCTTTGAGATGCTGGCCTTTCACGGTTAGGGGTCCCCTGGCACCAAGCAGCATTTCAATAGGGCAGAACAATACTAGACCAAAGGAAAATTTACATTGCATTTGAGTCCCTGGAAGAAGGGTGGAACACAGCTCTGCTCCCTGCCACGCCTGGAATTCATCCGTTGGGGTATTGCCATTTCTGTGCTCTGTTAGCCGCATGCAGCCTCTCCAGCTACCCTGGACACACAGTGAAAACTCCGTGTGTGCACAATCCAGGCCTAATGTCATCCTTCCGAAACAACAGGGATTAATGGTCCTTTGCTTCCCTCTGCCTGGATCTACAAGCACAGAGGTGCCAGAAGGACATTCTGTGCTCTTCTGCCCCAGACTCAGCAAACCAGAGGATGAGCAAAATGTCAAAGAGTTAGGCAACAGGAAGGAAAAGGCTGAACTTCACTGTCAAAGCTAAAGATAGATAACTTACAGTAGAAAAAACCAGACTACCGTAATTGATTTTCTAAAAAAAAAAAATCTAAAATCTGTTTGCATGGCCTATATCTTTCAGGGTAGCCACCTACACTGCTTTTCTTTATCAGGGATCATTTATTTTGTTCTCAGATCATTGTCTACATTAATTGTCTTAAACAAGACTAACTTCCTTTCTCTTTATTCCCCAGTGGTCTTTATAGGTTTTAATTACCTTTGGGTGGTTCCCTGTATAATTGCACATCAAGTTCATTAATGATCACAATATGTTCACCTAATAGGTTTCCATTAAAATCCAATGGGTTCCCATCAAAGTGAGTTATGGGAACTGACAGAAAACTCACTAAAATCCCAGTATCTTTAGTTACAGTGAATTAAACATTGTGTCTATTAAGAAAAATAAAAAACAAATGGCAAGATGAAAAAAATCGTCTCACAAATGAATACATTTATATCTACAGAGTTCTGCAGAAACCAGCAAAAGGCCGTTATCTCTTTGAGCCCAGTTAAACAATGACATTTCGCCACCTTGACCTGATGGAGTGAAGTCTGTGACCAAGAGCATATCATTAAAGTTCATCAGATAAAGCAGCAGCAATCAGAAAGCTAACTTCATTCCAGTGCACTGAAGTTTTGGAGGAACAGAGAAGGCTGAATCCCTTGCTGGTCCCACTGCAGTTCTTGTCACAGCATCCTAAGGCTGAAGGGTGTTAAACCCAGTAGGTTTAATAGCAGCAGTACCTGCTGGTTTGCTCCTCATATTCTCTACACCCTGCAGCCTGGGTGTAAAAGAAATCTAACCACGACAGTCCCTCAGCTCTTCTCAGCTGCAGACCACAGTGCCAGGCTCTGACCTACCCCATCACTTTGTTTTATGACAGAACACAAGAAAGAACAGCTCAGGCAGTTCTCCTAAATCTCACACTCCTTCTTAATGACCATCCTGGCAAATTATCTTTTACTTGCTTCCAAAACAGGCAACACTCAGTCCTTCTTTCTCAAGGCTTTCCTCCAGACTCTTTCCTGAAGTTCCCACTTTGTCCTGGGGCACCTGGTGTCTAGCGATCCTGCTCCCCTGGCCGCAGGTTTGGCACCCCATGTCCCTTCCATGTGCCTCATTTCAGAGCTTGTTCTGTGACATGCACAAGTATTTTACAGCAGCTATGAATTGCTCAGTACAAATCCACACAGCACGTCTGCTGAGGAGCAAAAGAGAGAGCACCAGGCTGGCTTTTCAGGGGGTCGTGCCGGGGGGGTGCAGAGTGAGTGCAGGCATGAGGCAGCAGGCGTGAGAGAACGAAGAGCAAGGCCAGGGTGGAGGGATGGAGCGTTCCTGGCCTTTCTTTGGTATCTGCACCTTCCACTACGAGCAGATCCTCCCTCCCTCTCTCACTCCACCCCCCCTCACTTCCCCCTCTTTAACTCCCAACTGCAATAACCTCCTGAGGTCCTGCAGCTATTTTTTCGCTCTGCTCTCTTGACCCTTGATCTCTGCTGTGACTGGCAGCCCAGGTGCTGCCCAGGGATGGTTGGAAAGGAGAGGTCATTCTTGCATTTTCAGTGCTAAGATAAACCCAAGTAGGAATGTCTGGGGGCTGTGAGGTGATGTCAGCCCTGGGGCTGTTTGTACCCTCTCATTCCATCTGGATCTTGTAGGCTAAGAGCATCTTTGAGCTGACACTGCCCAGGACAAACCTTTTCATCTGTACCTGAGCTGCCCCTGCAGTGTTGAGCCCCATTGAGTGGTTCTGCTGCTACGTACTGGCTTCTGCTACAACAAGCAGGACTTCAGAGAAAAAATCAAACTGCTCTAAATTTCAGTAAGCGAATCTGTGACTCTTCATGGCAACTCCACATTATTCCCAGGTTGTTTGCTATTTTCTCTGTTCTTTCTTCCCTGCTGCCTTCATTATCACGCTGAATATCACCAGGGCAGCATGACAAGAATCTAGAGAGACACATTATTAGGACAGCCTTGTTCATACCTCTGAACCGTAGCGTTTGTTAACATTTCTGAGCTTGAAAGGGTGGGGGAGGATGGAAAAATCTGCTTTTCCAAATTAGAAAGATGTATTTTAACACTGTGTCTGAGTGAGATACGTAGTTCATAGTTGCTAATAGTGGCCATTCAGGGACCTTCCTATTGCTCCGCCACACAGCAAGCCCCTTGGGGTGTCACAGTCTGGACAGGGGCTCACCCAGACCCTGCCCCCCCCTGGCGCACTGAGTGGCATCTAGAGTGTAATCCTCACCTGCTCTTTGCACTGGAGCTCCCATTACGTGTGCTTAAGCAGCTCTGACCCTATCAGTGCACTTACAATGCACTGTAAAGCTCTATATCATAATATAGATGTACAATGTACGTAATAAGTACGACGACTTGCTGACAACGTTTCAGCAGCAGTAAGCAATGGGCTTCTGAAAAGAAGGGGGAAACTTAGTGTGCAGCAGACCCTGCTCCGCGCCGCGGCTGAGCCACGGCTGCAGACCATCGGCAGGGTGGTAACGGAGCGGCTGGAAGTTCAGGCACCCGTGTCCAGGGCTGGGATGTGGACACTTTAACATGACCTTACGTGTGCAGCCAAAGGTCACATTTTCCAATGAGTTCAGCTTTCGTCTTGTTGCCCCAAGTGTTGTCTGCCTTTTAATGTGAGTTTGCAAGAAGGCTGCCCGTGAATGCAGAGTGCAGTCCCTGTTCTGTGCGTGGATGGGTTTGGTCTAGGACCAGACTGTCTTACCCTGGTCCTAGAGTAAGAGTGTCTGCTTTGCCTTGTGTGAAACAGAGCTTAGAAGAGGAAACCAGGGCATTAGTTTTCCTCTTTTCATTCCCTCATGTGTCTAAGTTAAGGGTGCAGAACTGCAGGACACAGACCTTTGCTTTCCTGTTTCAGCCAAGTGCCAGGCAGCCTTTCAGGGTTCCCAATAACTTCAGCAGGAGACAGAAAGTGAACGGAACTGGCTTCCTGCCACAGCAAAGGTTTTGTGCCTGGTTCAGGCAGCTTCCTAAAGTTCCCTTGCTGCCAAGAGGGGAACCAGAGGAAGTTCCTACAGACAGAAATCTCTTATTACTGTTTCCTGTTATGAAAAGCCACTAAAGCAACAAATCTTAGTGGTTTCATTTGTGTATCTCAAAATGAGCTAAGAAATGTAAAAGCTTTTCTCAGAAGTAATTAAATTATGATTTCTCGCTGCAGTTGCTGGAGGTAATTTGGCATTTTAATTAGCTCTAGGCTACAAACACGTCTGACCTGAGACAGAAACAAAAAATTGTTTACTGGCACTTACAAGTAAATAAAATAGTCCTCTGTTCCTCTTGCCACCAACTTTTATGTAGCACTGCTAAAAGATACCAGAATGTCAGCCTTGGAGACTGATTCTTCTTCCTGGGCAGGAGGAAGTTCATAAGGAAGTGAGTCCTACTGCTGGAAGCGCACCAGGTCTCCGTTCAGTGCTGGCCTTAGCTGGCCGTTACGCTCCGCTGCATGTAAATAAGCATCTGCAAGAGCAGGCAGCTAGTGGAAGGCACTGAGGAGAGTCAGAGATTTGCAGAGAGCTGTCCTCTCCCCTCCTCACTCCTTCTTTCCCCGTGCCCTTCTCTCATTCTCTGGCTGCAGACATCTCAACGTTTTCCTGATTGCACTGTTATCCAGTTGGTCCCATTTTTTTTGTTGACTGGCCTTTTTTTCTTTCCAGGAACACGTGTGCTTTACTTTCTCTCCAACTCTGTCATTTTTTATTAACTCAAACAAAATTTAGGGAAGCAAACACCTCTTTGAAAATACTTTCAGTAATTCGATATGATACTGTCTGAGAAATGCTGAAACCATTCCAGGGCTCCAAGAAAGCAGACTGTGGTGGTGTCAAGGAGAGTTTTACAGAACATGCAGCTGGGTCCACAGCTCCTGTTACAGCCTGTCAAGGCTGGTCTGTGCCGGCCCCTCTCTGCTCGTTACCACTGACGGACCGTTTGGGTGTTTGAACGGGAATATGAAGTGAAGTGGCTGGTGCTGTGTTTCAGGGTATGGGACAAGGCATGCGTATAACACAACTGCTTGCCCAGCCTGGCTTCCTGATAATCCCTATCCCCTTCAAGCAACCACATCTCAACTTGCTTGCACTATTTTATGTTTGAAGCACTAATACGGGCCAGACAGTGGCTACCCATGTGAACAACACCACCGTGTCCGTGGCAAAGGTGGGATCAGAGTGCCAGTGCGAGTGTGGGTGGTCCCGCTGACTTCAGTGGGATAGAGCTAATACCAGCTGGGAGTACTGGAGTTTGGGAAGACAGTGGGTTTGCCTTCAGTACCGGGGAATGGGGACGTGGAGAGCTGCACTTGCAGGGCTTGTGGTTTCAGGGAACATGAAGCACCTCCTGACTGTGACAGGAGTTGTGAGTGCTCAGCACATCCAGAAAACGGACCCGGTATCTGGCTTAACATATGTACTTACACAGTACTGTGTCCCGTTCCCTTCCTACGGGAAACTGCACTCAGCTTTGACGTGGCTGAAGAGAGCCAAATTACTTAACGTTAGGAAGAAAACTGCATTGTCGAGAGAGACCACTTTGCAGCACAGGACAAACTACGTAGGAGTGAAAGCAGCACGCAGAATGGCTCTTAGGCTCAAGCAGAGGCCCAGGGATGGACTTCTCCTTTACACTTACGTACAATAGGGCTTCAGCTACTGCCTATATTAGCCTAACGGGCCCTGCCTAGGGCCTGGAGCCCTGGGCGTTTTCCCTGCTTGCTTGCTTCCAAAGCCAGCTCTGGCAGCAGGAAATCACAAAAGCTATTTCAGATACTTATAGACACGTTTGAAATAACCATGATTACTTCAGTGGATGAAACGAACTGGAAGGATGGAAACAGCCAAGGATTTGTTTTTAAAAACTGTGTGCTTCTGGAAGAGGGAACAGGCAGTAGGCTGAGCTGTGCTGCAGTGCCTGACTGCTCCTGACATTACACAAGAAGAAAGGAGACCTGTACAACAGCATTTATGGAGCTCCAGCTCTGCACTGTTTTGTATGAAAAAGCTCAGGTGTTGCCCAAGATCAGATGTGAGATATTGTTTGACACATGTGACTGACAGACCAGAGAGGAAAGATCAAGTTTTCATATTAACAGTTCTTGGCACGCTCCAGATTTTTCAGCTTTTCATAGTTTGCAGAGGTGCCAAGAACTGAGGCAAACAAAGGGTGAAAAATATTTCATTCATCTTGTAAACAGTGAGTTCAGGGACACCCATTATTAACTGAGTCAAGTGCAGAGCTCTGGATCCAACCCTGGGCAGGAATGCTCTCTTCTGAGACTTGTCTTCTTTGGATCTTTGAAAAGGAGCAGAATGCTTTCTGCATTTGAAAGCAGCAAGTGGGATGGCGCAAATGCAAGGACAATTTAGTGAAACTCTGCTTTCTTGTCAAATTGAGCGTAAGACGTTAAGTTTGTACCTACCATAACTGAAAGGCACTTGCTCCCCAGAAAAGAGTTCATAAATTTTCTTGTGCTCCACACCCTGTATTTAATGTCCACAGTAGATATAACCCCTTTTTCGATGCCAAAGGAGACATATGACAGAGAAAAGCTTTAAAGAATCACTGCTACCTGCTGCATCTTTCTTAACCTTTCACCATTTCAGCACTAGGGCAATTTCTGTTACTGTGACAAGTCTTGCAGAGACCAGGTCTTGCAAAGCAGGAATTCTAAGATTAACAACAAAAGAGAGGCTTTTTTTAACAGAAATTATACTTTGAATTCAGCAAAATGATTGTTGGGGACAAAAAGTTACAAGGGGAAAAAACATACTGGGCATCTCTCTCTGGATTGTCTCTTTACTCACATGCAATAATGAGTTTATAAACACCACATCATTCTGGACTGGATATCTAAACCTTGCTGCTTCAGAGCACAAATTGCTCTCCTGCTGCAGGGGGCCAGGGAGAAACTTGCACTGAGGGCAGCACATTTTGCACTTTCTTCTCTAACAGCTGCTGCTGGCAGTTGCGGGAGGCAGAACCCTGGGGCAGACAGACCACTTGGCTCATGTGTTACAGCGGTCCCTGTGCGCCCGGAGCCATTCCTGGGAGGGTGCTATCTTCTCTCTTGTCATGAGTCATGCTGCTTCACAAACTCGGTGCTTCTGTGCTTGGTACTTCTGAGTATGCCCCTAGTACTAGAGAATCAGGGAAGGATTCCTCTGCTATCCAAGCTCCAACACGCTCATACCCCAGTGGAAATATGTTCCTGATAAATTATACATCACCTAAGGTAGCTTTGTGTAAGAAGAAACTCATCAACTTACTTTACAAGCTGAAAACTTATCCCAGGTTCACTGAGAGGTTCCCAAACCCTCTGCTTAGCCCTGGCTGTTTGGTGCTTTGGGGAAGCACTGATGCTGTACTCTCAAGCAACACTTTACATCGTCGTTGTGACATCTAGCGATACAAGAGCTTTGGCTTGAAAGTCGCAGATGCCAACTGATGGGGATTTCAAACCTTTGTGAGCAAATTACTTCTTCCTCTCCTAGCCTTGATGTATCAGACAGATTCCAACCTTCAAAAGCAAAAGACACCAACAGGCAGGAACTGCACCTAGGCACAGGAGAAGTGGCTTACCTGCAGAACTGTATTTCAGTGTAGTGATTTAGGGAATCTATGTACAGCTGGTGAACTCTGGCTGAGGTTACAGAACTGCTGCATGAATGTTTCAAAGCATGTTGTTTCCACATGTCACATATCTTTCAGATCAAGCATAATGGAGGTCCCCTATGTGTGAATAGGTCCCACTAATATGAGAATAAAGGAGGGTTGCAGCCTAGGCAATGTCTCAGATGATTCTGTCTGAGAGCTGGTAGGGCTGGAGAGCCAAATAGGATGTAATGCTGGGGCTTAAATGCAGCAGAGTCTGAGAGGTTAAGGAAGAATTCAGTCTCTCTTGCACAAAGAAAGTATCGTAAGGAACACAGAAAAGAGATCATACTTTCATCTGATGGAGAAGGTGTGTCCTTTATCACTCTAGGACCAGCCACATTAAAGGATAACATTTGCATAGAAGAGGAAAAGAGAACTAAAGACACTTTTCCATCCTTTGGAATGAAGAGCTATTTTCTGCTGTCTCCAAACACTATTCCTCAAGCATACCTCTTGACAGCTTTCAACAAGCCATGGAGTTATTTTACACACTTAAAAAGCATTCCTTAAAACCACTTTTCAGTTGCACACACCGTTTTTGAGTCGATTCAGTTTCTGCAGGCTTGTGATAGGCTGCCATGGGCAGAAAGAGCTTCAAGTAGCGGCGTGTTGAAGAAGCAGACTAGCTTCTGTGAAGGAAACACAGTCCTTGAAGTACTTCAGTTCTGAAAGCCTCTCTTATCCAGTGGTAAGTACTGCTGGGAGTAATCAGCAGAGCTAATAGTATGTGCTCAGAGGAAAGATTTTGCCTGAGTTTCCATATGTCTGTGTAAATCCAGATCCGACTGATAACAGAAGACGTACACACTAAACGGAATGAGCTCCCCAGGTGCAAATGGCACGGTACAATACCGGTGTTCCCAGCGGAGGGGACACTCCCACAAAATGAAGGTGAGCACAGACTCCCAGGGCTCTTTGGAGAGCTCCTTTCCAGAAAACAGGCCCATCCGATTCGATTATGGGAAGGAAACCAGGTGGCAAGAGTTGAACTGGTCACTAGAGAATGGCCAATTGCATAGACAAAATGTCTGCAGCGTGCAGGAAGGCAGCCAGTGGGATCCAGTTTGGGATGCCAGCACTGGGAATCGGCCCTTCGCAGGAGAGGCCTGACTCTGCCAGAGATGGGTCACACAGGGCTCCGGGGTGAGGAGTCACCTCGGAATGTGTTCCCACAGGCACCACAGCTCTGACTCTGGCGTTAAACCTCTTCTTTGTGTACTGCTAACTGTGGTGCTGCAACAGCGCAGGGCTCAGCAAGGGCCAGAAGCCCAGCCCAAAGAGCTGGGTAAATACTCGGGGCTAAGCACTAACAGCACGGTTAGTCACAGCAGCTGCCCTGCACGCGGTGCCAGAACAGGGCTGCTTAAATCCTGCCCAGTACTTCTGTCACTTAGGCCACTTAGTCACTGCAGTGACTGCAGCGTAGACAAGCCCCATTAGAAATAATGCATAAAGGTTAATGAAATACTTGTAGCTATTTTAATAAGTGATTAATCTTTTATTACATACTGTTACACAGTCCAGCAGAGCAATAGATTGCTTTTAATTGTAGCTTATCATTATCTGCAGTAACTTCCACTGATGTGCTGGTAACCGTTTCGGACACATGCTGCTTATATATATAGCAGGCCAACAACTTCAATTCATTATTTATTAATGTCTTTTAAGCTGTGTAAAACTGGTACCATAACACGAAGCATAATCAGGGCAGGTCTGCAAAGTATCTGTGATTCTGCAGGACTGACTGGGAATGCCTGGACGGGTACCTGTGCTCAGCAGGAGCTCGCCCAGCTGCCTGCAAGGGCAGGGCAAGCAGTGGGACTGTGGGTTTTGCGACACTTCAGGAAATCGGGAATGCTGCCACGCTTGTGTGGGAAAAGCCCAGCTCAGCCTGGTGTGGCTTTCCCCAAATGACTTCATAAATGAACAGCTCAAGTGGGTCCGCCCTAACAGACAGCGGCCTAACTTTAAACTCTGCCCTAGGCATCTGCCTTCGGCCCCTGAGAGAGGCAGGACACTGGCTAGATGAGCCTCTGGCCTGATCCAGTGTAGCTCTGTACCTGCACCGAACTTGCTAGCTCAACAAGTGAGTGTCTGTCTCGGCATTTCTACAGCACTAATCCTCCGCGCGCCCTGCCCAGTGTCTGTGTGACTGCTCGCTGCCTATTTCCAACTGAAATGGCAGTTCAAGGATGTGTGGTACAGAAGGAGTCCATCTGTCAGTGAGATAACTTCGGGACTCTCCCTTATGCTCATGGTTGGATGCAGGCTCCCACCCTTCTGCTTTCAGTGGTGCCTGTGATTTGCCTGGCAGCCCCTTTGGTTTTAAAATGTAGACCAGTGATTTGGATTCACGCACAGCCTGAGGTTCGTGTGGCTGTTCTTGCAGTGCTACCATGTGTGTTCAGTTTTTAGGTATCTGCACAGAGAGCAGCTTTTCTCATTGTTAACTCTGATTAAATAAAAGCTGGTGAAGAAACCTCTGAGCGTGACTCACTATCTCACTCTCCGCATCTTGAAGTCACTTCTTAGAAAACTAAATGGGGAGATACTGTTGCATCCCTCTGATAATTGTCTGCAAAGGGGGTGTTGTGAGTAACGATCTAATTTTATCAGCTTGTGGTTTGAAGAAGCATCAGGACCGGTTGCAGATCTGTAATTAGTGTACGGCTGGCAAAGGGTATCTGACGCAGTCATTACCAGTTCTGAGGCAATATGGAAAACAGAGAATATGAAGGGGAAACTCAGCTCAGTGTGCTTATTGATTCATCAGGCAAATGCTGGTGTGTTCTTGGGGCCGATTAGCAATTGGTTGCTCTGTGATCTTGTTGGGCTGCAATAAAACCAAAGGTGGTCATTAGCTCTTGTGAAACTCCCAGTGAAGTGTTGCTCTGAGTGGTTCCACTCCCTGTAGGAGCCTGTGGATACACCGACGGCTGAGTCTCACAGAGGCTCCACTTGCCCAGTTTTTCTCCAGCTTCGGCGTTGCACTTGTTCACCTTGCTGCATGGGCTGGAATTTGCCATGTGATCTTTAAAAGGGTTGAAGAAATGACACGGAGGGCAATCAAGTTATCCCTTAGGAGTACTTTTGTGTGTTTGTTCCAAGCCCAGTTCCTGCTGCTTTGCAGATCCAAGGGGTTGTGGGGATGAGGATTCCTACGGAGCGGGTAGTCCCTGCCCTGCTGAAGGGTCTGTCTGGTTTAACAGCTAAAATTCTCTTGATTTAACTACAGCAGTAGACACAAAAAGGTACAAGAGGTTTGCTTTGGTGCCACTTTCCTGAGGAACAAGGACATGAGTTTGCTATAGATAAAAGATTTTTTGGGACGCTCTCCCTGGGGCAAGTGTCCTTCCTTCAGTCCAATGCCTAAAGATGCCGGGCTGGGACGGGCGCAGACAGCAGAGTGAGGAACAAGGACACTGGAGCCTGTAAAACCAAACTACAGGTCTGCCGTAAGAGTCGCCTCACTAACACATTCCTTTTCCTTCTGACTGATCCCCTGACTGCCTCTGGACCAGTCTGATGAGTTATTTGTCACTAATCCCATTTTAGCATTTTTTTTCCTTGTCATTCTGCCATTTACTGCTTTTGAGGAACCACTAACTGATGTGGTGCTAAAAACAAGGGCAACACCTCAAATGGCAGGATTGCCAAGAAGAGCATGTCCTTTTGTTCCAGAGCTGAGGAGAAAGCAGCTCCCATTCAGCAAAGGACCCTCTGGGTCTAGGAGAATAAAGCGCAAAACAAGTTTTTGTTGTTTCAGGATCATGGATCCAGTTCTAGACCTTGCCTGAGCATCTTCTGAGCTCTGAGATTACCCTAGGAAGCCTTTCCTGTTAATCCCGGGTCCTGTCAAGCAGTTTTCACAGTTTCCCCAAGCATCTCTCTTTAATGTTTCATTAAATATCGGTGGATAGGTCTCATTTTCATGCTGGAAGGTGCCACATGGAGGACAAAAAATGGAAGCATGCACAGAGAAAATGACCTCTCAAACATGCACCTTCTGCTTTTCTCTGTTGGGCCTCAGGGTTTAGGTGCAAATGAGAAGCACCATGGTCTCACCACCCCCTCCAAGTAACATTAAGTATCAATAATGGAAGTGCTTACAGATACCCTGTACAATTCAACCCTTATCTTTTATTTATAGCTGACAAAGCTCAGAGAAGGAAAAAATATCATCATACTTTAAATAATAGAAGGTAGAGGTATTAAAACTACCCAGGCAGTTACAGTAGTTGCAGAAATGTCTCCCAGCAGACCTGAGTGTGCATACACTGACTGCATTTTTAATTTTTAAAACATATTTCTTTCAAAATTATTCAGCAATACAAGAAAGCCACTTTTATGGGGTGATAAATTACTGTAATAAAGTGTCTTTTGTCCAAGCATACAGAAAGAAAGCCATTGCAGGCAGCAAAGACAGGTGTTAGCCCCCAGAGAGCCAAGGCCCATAAGCAGAGGAGCATGTTGATTTGTCTCACATGATTTTAATTATTTTTAGAGCATCCTCTCTGTTTTTTAACTGCAATTTTGCTTTCAGTTAACATTTATATGAGGGTTTGATTTCTCTGTGAGTTTTCAGTGTAGTATTAGACCTCTGCACTGGTTCCAGAGAACGCTGCTGCCCCTTCCCTGCAGCCCAAGCTAAATGACACTGTACCTGTCATTTACATGCAATTAGAAATACTTTGATAAGATTTATATTCGTTTGAAACTTTAGAAACTTCTCGCAAGTATTAACTGAACAAGGAATCAGGAGTGATAATTAGGGGTCTGATCCAGCTCCCTTCAGGGCCAGTGTGTTTTTATCACAGCTCCATCCATCATTTTAGCAGTCTGGTGTATGATTACCCATGCAAATGAAGTCCCTCGGTTCTCAGTGGACTGAGCGCCAGTGGACACAGGGCTTTTGCCTTGTCCCTCTGGACAGGAGTGTCACACTTTCACCCTTTGCTTCTCTGTTAATCATCAGCATTGTTGTTTTGTAAACCCAAGCAGACTATCTTTAACCCCAGCCCTATATATACACCTATATCCCTGTTCTGCACATAATTCTTGCCCCCAAAGCTATGGCGTTTGAACTTCAGAGAATAAAGTACATTTAATTGGACCTATTATTTTCTTGCAAACGCAAAGCCTTTCAGATCAGGCTTCAGCCTCTCTGTGCCAATGAAAATACACGTGCCTAATTATTTCCATTTTTCAAAGAACCTCAAAGGCAGCTGATGAAAGGAACCTTTTGCAAAAGCTCACAGCAAACAGAGTGAAGTCACCTAATGTGCAGAGAGAGAAAGCAGTGATCTCCTCCTGTGTGCATGGGGCCAGTGACGCTGTGCCTTGCCTTGAAAGAGGGTATCTCGCTGTTGCTCTGGAAAAGAAGATTGTTGGGAAATGGTTGAATTCATGTCACCAAAGAGTTTTTGGGGTGTTTAGAGCTTTTAGGGCATCAAGCCTTTTGGAATACGACAGAATGTTTTACCCTGCTGCCGATGCCTCTACTCACAGGAGGCACAGCCCATTGTCCAGATTAGTCAGGTGTGTTTCTTCCTCAATTTGAGAACAATTCTTTTTTGTTGCAGTTTTTAATGCTGACATCTTTGGCTTCACTGACAATGTACTTTTCCTTCTCTAGGTGTCGTATACCTATCGAGTAAGAATTTGCTGTTGCCCTGAAAAGCTCATGGTCTTAATGAGCAGTTCTGCTTATTATCAGCAGAGGGTCAGTCTGAGTGGTGGTACTGCAGAGCTCCTCTCTCTCCTCCCATTACTGCCCACTGCAGCCCAGCAGCCCCAGACCAGCCTCTCAAGGGGGGCCGAGAGTCTGTTAGCATCGGTTAGCATCTGTTAGCCTCTTGCATGTGTGTGAGCTGAGACTCCTTTCTTTTCTCTTTGGGTGCCAGGTGCTGTTCTTTGAAGGGTAACACAGTTTTTCCTCCACTTAACAGTGGCTGAAACCATTCCCTATTATTTTTATCTTATTCTGTTTTTAACATACCCATGTCTTCCCCGAGCCTGGCAGTACTGCTTGTATTCTTTGCTGTGGCTAACGTGTGATGCTTTCACCAAGACAAGTCACAAAACCCGTCTCAGTTTTCACAGGCCGACGCCTGAAGTGGATGCAGGCTGAGACACTCACACAAGTGCTGACGGATGGGCAGAGAGAGGGGCCCTCTCCCGGTTCTCCCCCCTTAGGCGGTTGAGCCATGGCTCCACCGCCGTGATGGTCTGGAACCGCGCTGTCACTGATCAGTGAGCTGGGAAATCTGCGAGCAGTCAGACAAGGCACGGCTGATTCTCCAAGGGAGCCACAACAGCCTGCCAGGTCAGGGAGCTCTGTACGCAGCGGCCACAACCACCTTCGCATCAGCGTCTGTCGCTGAAAATCGCCGCCTGCGGAGTGAGTGCTGTCCCCACGGCGCGGAGGGGAGGGAGGCAGCTCTCTGCCGCCTGCGCTTCGGGGGAGCCTTTCTCTAGCCCTGACACCAGGCCTGCCTTGTGTGGGAGAGCTGGAGACCTTCCTCCACACCTCCCAGCAGTGGCAGCGTACCCCCGGCTCCGAGGATGGGGAGGGAATCCGAGGCCATGCGGCTCTGGACTGCTGCCCAGCTCAGGAGGGAGGAGGGAGCAGGTGGGAACTCGTGGCCTCTTGCATTTTTTCATACAAAACAGAGGAGGAACAGTGTCCTGTGCAGCTCTCTTCATCCACCAGTACGCTCCGCTTGGCTTCTGCTGGTGTTACCTGTAGCTGCTCCACCTATCTCTGCTCTCAAGGGAAGATCGATGCAGTCTGGAAGCTTTTGTCCCCAGTCCGTCAAAGATAGTATTTATTATAAATTTATTAGCCTCAAAGGACTTGGTTAGGCCCGGACAAAGAGATTTGTAACAACAGAACACACTTGAATTGAAACAAAGACTGAACTCTGATAAAAACTATTCTGGATTTTTTGGTCAGCCTGCAATCATTTGTTCAGCTTTTATTGGCTTTGTCTTGACTGTCAGAGGACTTTTCTTCATCTGGACTTAAGCCCAGCTGGACTTAAGCACATGCTTAAACCTAAATATGAGTTAAATTACCGTGCTGAATCAGGGCTTTTCTTCTTTCTGAGTTATTTTGCTGTGAATGCATTTTTGGTGCACATGAATATAAACTGAAGCTGTTATGCTAATAAAGTTGAACCTCCTGATTTTAATATTCTACATTTCTTTTCATTCTACATGGAGACGGTGATGACTTCTTTTGTATCTGAGATTTACATGCAGTCCCATATTTTAACAGTGACACATAATTTACATGTGATTAGATCAAAGTATTTACTTCCACGAGTTTTAAAACAACAAAATCTGATATTGAATATGCCTATTTTCCACACCTTTTAAGTGAATACAGAATAGGCATAGCAGCTTGAAGCAGCAGAAATTTCAAGAGATCTGAGTTTAAGAGGGAGGTTTCACTGCACCATCCTTTCAACTGCTACTGTCATGGCTGGGGAGTGAAAGTGGTAATGTTTTGAGAAATGTTTCATGAAATATTTTATAAGTGCAGTTTAAATTACTTTTTAAGTTGGGTAATCTGCCAAAGCTTTACATTGTTAACAGAGAAGGAGAAATTGCTTCAGAACTGACTGGTGTGCTCAGGAGATGGGAAAGCAATTCTTGCCATGAATTCACTGTGCCTCACACAGAGAGCGCATTCCAGCATCTCTTAGCTATGTCAGGAAGGTCCCTACCTAGAAAAGATAAGCATGTTTTCCGAGTTGCACGAGAAATGCAAGTACATCTGCATGGAAACGAACCCAGGCAACATGTCCTCGCAATATGGGCTCCACATTCCTCTGATAGAAATTACTGCTGGGAGAGGGGTGGCTGGTGCTGCCCATTTCAGATCAAAAACAGTTGGAGAAATTAAGCATTCCTGAACCTGCTTTTTCTGATACTCTGTGCTTAAAACCTTTCTGCCAGGAGGCCGAATTGTCCTGATGGTCTGTATGAAGTCGTCTGTGCGTCTTTCATTCACTTCTGGCTTACCAGGTCCTGCTGGAATCCCGGCTGGGGGCCCTGGCAGCTGCCCCTCCTAATCCCTGTGCGGTGCGCTCACAGCTCCACCTCGTACTGGTTGCTGGGCCGCAGGGTTCATTTATTGCATGCTGGCCCTTTTGCTCCTTCTTGCTCAGGACAGAGCTCTGGAGAGCTGAGGCGCTGCCGCCTGCTTTACAGGGTCTGGCATTGCTGGGTGCTGTGAAACCGGCCCCCTCCCCGCGGGCTCGCGGCAGCGGGCACTTCAGGCACTGGCGGTAACATCGCTGGTGCCCTGGGCTGCAGAGCATGGCTCGTGTCACGAGGGGTTTATTCTGTAGAATTTAGCTGATCGATAGGATTTGTCTGAGCAGTCTCAGGCCCTTGCAGGAGAAATCCTGCCTTGTTTCGGTGTGCGTGGCCATACACAGGACTCGCATACCAGGTACGGTGCGTGGCGCAGCCCTGAGCGGTTCCAGGCTGGGCTGTAATTGACTTTGAACACTGAGTGAGACCTAATTCGTCTGTCTCACAATTCCTCTCGTAACACAAAGGAATCATCTCTCTCTGCTCTCTGCCCAGGCACAAGGAGCAGATAATTAATTCTCCAGGGCAGGGATAAGGCTCTGGGGAGGTTCCAGAGGCAGAGTCTTGCCCTTGGAGAAGCAGGAACATCTGCGCTGGCCCTCCTGGTTGGGGATTTTTTTTTTCAGTTTACCCAGATAATAAGATCCTTTCTCCTCTTAACCTTTTACCTAGAGTGCAATTAGGGGTAAACAGAGACGGCTGCTCTGTAAAGAAAGATGTGTCCTTAACCTGGCAAGACCAACTTCTTAATTATTAAGCCAACGCTGGGGAGAGTGGTCTGAGTCTGTCTGAGCCAGGTGAGCGGGAGAGCCTGCAGGACTCACCTGGCTCAGTGTAAACGCCACACAGTGCTTTGATGAGATTTCACCTGCTGAACAGGCTCTGAGAAGCAACAAGATCCCTGAGATTAGTCGTGGCCGGAGTACAGCGCCCACCCCTCCCTCCAGACCAGCCCACAGAGACGATTAGCGATGGCCACGCTGGTCCCAGCACCCTGCTGGCAGGGTCACACGTTCTGCCCTGCCCGGGGCGGTTCTCGGTGAGCGTGTTCCACCGAGCGTGCGTGCGCACGGTCGGGCTGGTTTACCAAATCCGGTAGTCTCCGTGACATCCTCATGGGAGCAGATGCAGTTAAATGGATCACAGGACACTTTCCACCTCTATTATCTGATTTCCCTGAATGCATTTGTTCAGTCTCTACTACGCTGTTGTTCGGTGACAGCTGTGCTCACTGAACCATTTTCTAAAAGCAGAGTGCATCCAGTTAGCCACTTAACCTGGTATAGCAACAGTAAGAGTTTAGCTGGGAAGCTCCCTCCCGAGGAGCCCCGGCCTCTCTGGGAATTGCTACAGGAGCAGGAAGGAAGGCTGGTGTCCAGGGATCAGATGGACTTTTCTGCAACGTCTTTCCAGTGCTGTGGTCCTGGGGCTTTTCTTTGCAGGCCTTTTGTGAGTTTTCTTTTTTCCCACAGGCAAATAGCAGACAAGATAAACTGCTACTGCAGCAGATGACTTACATAAATGTTAATGAGCATCTAATGTGTACATCATTTTCCTGCAAGAGGTGATCAAAGGTAGGAGAGTTTTGACAGGTCTCATTGCAGGGAGCAAAGTGAGCCGATCTCAGCCCAGGGGCCAGAGCTCAGCACTGGAAATGGTGACTCCAAATGCAGCATCCTGGCTCTGTTTACCTCTTTCAGGCACCCTTTTTAATCTTTGCTTCAGCTGCCTTTCAAGTGAGCAGGATTTTTTTTCCCCCATGAAAGAAATATTACTCTCTGAGGCTCATTTTTACAGCGTACAGCTGCTGCAGCAGCATCAGCCAGTTCCCATCTCACGCTGCACCACCCACCTGCCTGGATGCCGTGAGGACAAGCAGCACGTGGGCAGACCTGGAGACACGCACGCCCCTGCTCATGTAATCCTTTCCCTCCTGAGGCGAGTTGGGTGGCTGAAACAAAGCGCTTTGCAGTCAGACAGAGCACAGGGAGGGTGTGGGACACATCCCTGATTTTTGTGAGGGAGTGGAGGTGTCATCAGCACAGCATCCAGCTGTTCCCACTGACAGTCACTGCTTTGTTGTGAGTAGTGTCAGCAAGGCCCAGGACTAGCGAGGCTTTAGATGCTGAGCTCCTCCAGCTCTCCTGGCACCTTGCAGGGCAAGGTTAATGCCTGACTTGGCTTTTCTAAACCCTCCCCATGCCCTGTCTGCTCTGCCTGACACCTCCCCATCCTGCTAGGCTGCAAGCCTGCTTGAGACATGCTGGCTGGTTACTGATTTTACACCCGTCATATCTGGGTGTCTTCTTTATTCATCAGTATAGCTGAAACTTCCCCACACTCACCCTGGGGTAAACCCCTGAGCTTGTGGGCTTAGTTTGATGGCATTTCGGTTTAGGGCTATAACCTCCATGCTGAACTACTCCAGTGTTGATAAATGCTATTTGAACAGATGTCTGTAAAGGCTTTACAGCTCCTTCCATTAACTGAAAACAGGGCTTTTCCTCTTGATTTGCAGAGTCCTGGTCCCTGGAAGGAAAAGGGACTCAGGTAGCCTGCTGGGCCCCGGGTGGGAGCACCCGAGCCCTGCTCTCCTCTCCAGACCCAGCAGACTCTGGGCGGGAGGCCCTGCGTCACCCTGGCTGGTGCAGATGATTAAAGGGACACAAATGATTTAAACATCCCATTTCCCATTTCAAGACATCCATGACCCTGTAAGGCAAGATCTGGGAGATTAATTATTGCAAATACTGTTGTCAGCAAATTATGCCTCTTTCTCTGTTGTCCCTGATCAGATCATGATAATTACATTTACGCTTTGAAATGACTGAGGTAGTAATGAGGAGTTCTTGGTCTGCATTTTGTTTGTGACAGGAAACTGCCGGCGTGTACAATTGAAGTTTGCGTTGCTCTGGTTTGACATGCAGTGCATGTGATAGCATTTCACTTCCCAAACCGCCTAAGTGTAACTCATGGCATCAGGTGCAAAAGCTGGTTTATGAGCCCATAATTCCCTTTATGGAGCAGTCTTTCAGGGTGGTTTAGGATTTGCTGGTTTGTGAGCATTCCTACCAGTAAACTGGCATTCTTGGGATGCTCCTTGCAGGCTAATGTCAAAGGAACATTTTATCTCACAAATAACAGCCTCTGCATGGTTTGAAAGCCTTTATCTATAATGAAAAAATGAAAGTGAAAAATTTGAAGCATTAGGCCTTTTTCTTAAAAAAAAAAATACTTGGAAGATTTCCACTAAAAACATTCCTTAAGAAAATGAACATTTTCATTCCAGGCCTCTCTGATAAGCACATTTTGCACGGACAATACTTCTCATTTCCTGCTCACTTTATGACCAGTCCTGTGTCTGACTCATTCCTGTCCGTACCACCTGGCCACTAGTTTCTGGTAAGAAAATAAGCCGGTAGATGTGGGAATGACTGATTTTTCTCTCAAGAGGACATGGGTCTCTATTTTCTGTGGTTGTATTTCCATGGCTTTTTACTGAAACATAAATAGCCATGAACAGCACTGCTCTCCTGGAGGCTGACAGTTGGCTGTGGAGGGGCAGTTTTATTCTTTCTCCTCAGGTAGTTGAGCAGATACCTCCCAGCTAGAGCAAGAGAGAGGATACAGGGGTATGTGTGAGCACGGGCATTTCAGTCACCCCCGCTGTTAGGTCTGAGATCACATTCTGGCAGGAGAACAGGAACTAAAGAGAAGGAAGTTGTATCTGATAAAAGGCCAGGCATGGGAAGAGATTTCATTATTCTGCTCAGGCTTAGCTCTTGCCATGCTCCCTGGGTACATACCACCTACCAGTGCCATGACACGGCTTCCAACACTGCTGTCGTGGCTCAGCAGCTTCTCCGGAGTGCTGCATGCTCGCTGAGCTCCGTTCAGAAGGGAGCTGCCGCGGGGAGCGGGTGCAGACCCAGATCTAGCGCGGCTCTGCAGCTGATCAGACGATGCACTCTCCAAGGGGAGTGCCTTGGCCAGGCTGAGAGCGTGGCAGGCAACAGCACGGTGACAGTCCCTCCTGGCAGAGAGCTGCCCCCCAGGCTCTGCAGCCTCGTCCGGAGCAGCAGCACGGGGCCCTGGTGCAACCCAGTTATCTGGCTCCAGCATGCAACAAACCCCAGGGTTAAGACCCAGGGCAAACTCTTCAACTCTCCTGCAGGGACCAGTCCTGTCCCTCTTCCCTCTTTGCTCAGCTGGTCGCTGACTCTTGAGGACACTGATGTCCCTTGTCGATGCCATGGAGTGAAATATGTCCATGGCTGGCCCCAAAATGGACTGGCCACTTCAGCAGTAGATCCTCTCCAGCCAGAGTGGGTGTGAGGGTTGCTCACAGGGGCAGTCAGTGAGGTGCAGCCGTGCCCAGGCCGGGGGCAGCCAGTGGAGAGCAGAGCTGGAGAGACAATTGCTGTGGGGGTTTCCCTGCCCTGCGAGGCCTGACAAGCCTCGACCCACAGCTGGCGGGCATGCCAGGCCCTCACAGTCTCCAAGAGATGTTGGCACAAATGTCAGTTGCCCTGGGATTTTACATCTCAGCCTGGGGATGTCAGAGCTCTTCCCTGAAGCAAAGCAGAGGGTGTTCAGTGAGGAGACAGCCCTTGCATTTTCCTGCCTCCCACAGCAATCCCCTCTGCTCCCCATCTAAGCAGGGGCAGAGACGCACCCTCCTACCCATCTTGTTTTCCGAGGCAGCAGATTGGTTTGCCTCCTGGTGCTTCCTAAAGGAGTTCTGATGTGGCAGGCTGCCTCTTGCAAATGAGCTGAGCTGCAGCTGGGCAACTAAAATAGGTCCCAGTTTCCTCCAACAGACCAGATCTGGCTTGCAGGTGGCCTGCACCGAGTGCCAGCATGCTGGAAACTGCTACCAGGAGCAGGGTGGCAGCCGGAGCTCACTGGACTAGTAGTAGCAGCTCCATTATCCGGCACATTGGAGCCAACTCTTAGCCTCTCAGTTCCCAGGCACTGTGACATATGCTGTCTTAATGCCTCCGGCAAATTGGAATCAGCTTGGCTTTTTCAAAAGCCCTTTCATACAAAGGGCTGACATTTTCTGTGCTTTATTCTGGAGCTGGTTTGGGTTGTTAAAAATTATACCCAGTGGGTAGGAGCTGCCATACCTCCAATTGCCTGTGAGGCTACTCTGTATTTTATCAGCTTTTTTTTTTTTTTTTTTTTTTTGGTGTAAGGAAAGGGGAGCATTGTTTTGAAACTGTAACAAGACTTTCCAATAGATCTGGAAATGCGCTAGTGGTAAATACCTATCTGAAGAGCAAGCCACCCCCCAGCACCTCAAGGACATGGCCTCCAGCTGTTCAGTTATTCAGCCTGGATCATGGGCTCCAGCTGTAATTTCTGTTCTGCTAGCTTAATTCTACACCATTTTTACACTGGCTTTTAGAGAATGCATGTTTATTCTCTCTCTGCCTTCCCCCATTAGCTGTAAATGCCTTTCAGAGGGTCACACTCTGAAGTGCACTTGTCTTGATAAAGCTGTTCGCAGCGTGGCATCAGGATACCTGTCTGCAGAGAGGAAGGAAGGAGGCACGCGTTCAGGATGGGTCCGTCTGAGTCCATTCACGGTGCTGAGCCAAAATGCAGCAAACAGTGGGAAGAGCAAATCTCTCTTGTCCTGTCTGAATGTCAGCACGCACACAGGCACAGACATATGTACAACAGAAACAAATACATCACAGGCGTTCACACTTTTTCCAAGACACCCGGGGAATGCTGGATGTGCTGGCCTGCCTTCTCCTTGGATCTTCTTCTGATAATGGTTTTTTCCACTTACTTAGTGGAGCAACTCCTCTTCATTTGTGTTGCAGCAAGGCCAGTGTGGTCATTTTCACAGCAGGAACAGAGAAATCAAGCAAGGTTGTAGAAAGATTTGTGAGAGAAAAGCATGAACTGAACCCTCCAGCAAGTCAGGACAGGAGTCTTCACAGGATTTCAAAGGGACATCGTATATGAATAATGGTAGGAGTAGAGTGGAATTAGGAGACACCAAACTGGGCTGGGAAGTGGGGTGTGCATTAGACTTCTGAATCATTTTTCATGGGAAACAGCATTGTTTCAGGCCTGCCACTCCACGCTGGCCAAAGCACAAGGTCAGAGCAGTGACTAATCTCTACAGCTCATTTTGCTTCTGTGCCTGTTCCAGGAACAAGGTGGCGTGTCGAAGCACGACTTTCACTTCTGTTCTACAATAAATATTTCAGACTCTCTGATTCTATATATTGATCACAGATACCCCAGACAGCAGCCCTGCTCTTTTGGGGTGAGCTGTGAGATGAGATGCAGACTTGTTTCTGGTGCCTAGACTGGAAGAGCCTGTACACTGTTCTAGTTCAAGTGCCTGTGTGGGTGAAGGACAGGTTAGACTTGTGAATGATGTGATTCAGGTGACTGAAAATTTCTTTCCTGATCATTTATGCCAGGGAATGCTCCAAGAAATCAGTCAAATAAGTGCCCAGCTGCCCCACAGGGACAAGTCAAAGGGAATTTGGACTGCTCTAACTGGTGAATGTATTGTGGGGGACAGCATAGAGAAACCTGGGGCTGGGCTACGGGGGCCGTCTCTCGACCCAGGCGTCCTCTGGCAGGCAGCCAGAACACCGACATCTCAGCTGAAAACCAGCCTCGTCCCTTCCCAGCACCTGGGCCGGGGAACCAGTATCACAGGCTCCTCAAACTCCTTCCCTGTAAGGTGCGATGTGGAAAATACCCTTCCCCTGCTCCCTTTGCCACAAAGCCCCCCTAATTGTGGCTCTCTGCCACCATGTCTCCTCCCAGTGTCCCTCTGTCTTGCTTGCAGGGAAGCATTCCATCCCCGAGGGGAGGCAGCTCCTGCCATTAAGGGACTGAATGCTTGGGTTTCTATTTGGCTAATTCTTGCATTAGCTCCATCCCATGGGCTATGTAGAGGACCTGAAGCTAAAAAGGGCTGATTTGTCTCCTTCCTGCATTGTCTAAAGGCAGCTGCCCATTTATACCATGCTCTAGAGCTTTAGTGAGTCCAGTCCATTAGATCACCCCACTGAAGTGGAGAAAATGAAACATGTCCTTTCTTTGCCAGTGACTCTGTAAACAGTAAGAAAAGAAGAGAATTAAACCCTCCCCACTAGAGAGATTGCTCTAACAATTATTTACTTTGAGCAGGCATATCTATATTAATTTGCTTTGGGTTGGCTTGATTTTCTTGATGAAGATTACAGTAGACGAGTTTTAGAGGAAAGTGAATTGCTTAATTGCCATTCAATACCGGGGGTATGTCCTGCCTTTCTGTGTTTGTAGAGAGTTTTAATAGAAATACTTAGTTTGGGATGAATGAAATGTGAATGGAAATGTGTATCTGTGGGTATCTGACTAAGCAGTAGCTTATATTTAAGCCCATTTTTAAGTGAGTTAGTGAGGAGAGGAGTGTTGCTCAGCTGGCCAGCTCTTCACTTTCACAGACATGTACGAGTATGTGTGGTGAAGGCCCTCAAAATAGACAAGGCAGGTACTCAAAATGACATTTATTTCAATCAGAATTGTTTAGCACTCCAACAAACATTGATAAACTACAGGTTCAAGTATCTGTCAAGTCACAGCCAACTTAAGAATTCCCAAGCTTTAGAACGATGACCCAAAAGGCACAATCACTCACCCAGTAAGGCGAGGACACTCAGCCTCGAGGAGCTACCTTGGGCAGTGTCTCGATCCCAAGGGAGCGTCCCCAGCTGCAGGCCTGCCGCTCCGAGGAGGACCAACTCAATCTCCCTGCCAGCAGGACTCTGTGTATACCCTAGCTGTCGAATCTGAGCCGTCGTCACATCTTAGTGGCTGACAGCCCCACTCACTGTAAAGGCGCAAAAGTAAGGGTGCAAAAAGAATCAGCAGCCACCATGTCTCAATGTCTTTGCCAGGGCGGGTGCACCTGCCACACCGTCCACTCCATGGCCTCAGCTGTGATTCGACTGGTTTCCTTGGAGTGGTGGTACAGTCACCTCTTGCCTCCAAAGTTAAAAGGGAGCACAGTCTCAGTGAGCTTTAGTGCTCGTTGTGGATCATCATTCCTCAATTATTATAAGATCCAGCATGCGAGCAGGTTTTAAGGGGTATCCTCTACCATTAACACAGATTTCACTGCCATGTGCCTCATACAGCTCATTATAATACAAGCTGCAAAATCACTCTTCACAGATCTCATGGGTGCAGCAGGCCTGCCCTCCAATAGGCCTTGAGCTCATCCTGTAGGACATTGAGGGCTTCTGTATGTTGCTGAGTCCACTCCCATTCCCTATTCTTCTGAAGCAAGTCATACAGATGGTGGGCAATCACCGAAAACCCCGGTATATGTCTCTTCCATAGCCCGAAGTCCCCAGCTATTGCTGTAGTTCTCTCTTACGGCCCAGAGTCTGCCCCTTTTTGGTAGTTGTCAGGGTACTGTTGGGTACTGCAACTGCTCCAGCTATGCACCAGGCTCCTCAAAATTTAACCTCCTGTCCAGGACCTTGGCTTTTAGAAGGCAGGATGTCTAGCTCATTTTCAGTCAACAGGTTCCAGATGGCTTCGGCTACTTGCCCCACCTGTTTCTTGTTATTTCCAACTATCAGCTACCTATTGATATATGCGGACACTTGATGGTGCCTCCACAGTATCGAGGAGCTTAGCTAAAGCATTGTGGGCAACGGTGGGGGAGTGCTTATACCCTCGTGGAAGCCAATTAAAGGCATATTGTGTCCCTTCCCAGGTAAAGGCCAACTGGGGTTTGTCTTTTTCCTTTAGGGGAATCATAAAACCCACATCCTTAATATCTGGGGTGGCCATCCCCGGGTGAGCGGCTGCCTGTATCGTGGTTACTGTTGGGGTTGTACTCGGGACAGCAGCAGTTAGTGGTGGGGTATTACTGGTTAATCCACACCCATCTCAGGATGTTATCGACTGGACGCTCACTGGCCAGTCACTCTGAAACACTCTGGGGCCCCGGAACCCCTCTGCCTCATCTTTGCTTAAGAGTATTCCATCCCCCCTTAAAGAGAATCTCCACAGATACTCAGTTTCCTTTTTTCTGGGCTGTGCGAAAACCTGGCTTGGAGTTCACAGACTTAAGTAATTTTGATTTCTTGTTCTAATGGATGTGTCTGTTCTCTTTTTGCAATTCTCCCTTTAAACAATCTATTTCTAATTGCTTCTTTAAGTTATCCTCTTCTAACGTTCTGGTATAATCATCATGATCTTGCACCCCAATGAAACAGGCACCCACAATGACACACATCGTTCCTTTACCTCTGCCATCCCAAAAACTTCCGTGGCTTCGTTCTAGCCTTTCCACAACTGCCACTGAGTCGGACCACTCCTCCTTCGCCCACTGTATGTCTGGGGGAGAATGGGCACAGCTGTATCTCCATAATAATTCCTCTGCTGACATCCTGCCGATTATACCAATTTAATGCCGTGGAGGCTCACAAAATTAACTTAGGTAGGTTATAAGCTCAAAGGAAATTTATTCTAATCAAAAATCACTTAATACTCTGACAACACTCATAAACTATAGGTTCCAGATGCCAAGCAGAATCAAATACTATACAGCTGATTTGAGCCTGAGTTTTCGAAAGGAACTAACCCAAAACACATTTCACTCACCAATCAAGATAAACCTGAAGGAGTTACCTCAGGCGGCGTCCCAACCCCGGGGGAGAGTGGCTGACTGCAGACCCACTGCTCCAAGGAGCACCGACTCAATTTGTCCTCCAGCAGGACCCATTTATACCCCAGCTGGAGCTGACCTGTGGTCAGAAATACGGTCATGCCTGTCCTCATTGGCTGAGGGTCTTGGCTCTTGACCGAAGTGTGGGTCTAACAATAGCCAGTTGTGCAACCCTGTTGTGACCAAAATCAGCAGATGTTTTGGTTACCCGAGTCAGCAGGTATTTGCCAGAACTAGCAGATATTTTTATATTTCACCAGAGACCAGAGTCAGCAGATGTTTTTATATTTCACCAGAGTTAGCAAATATTGTGGCTCAATGGTCTTTCCATCAGGGTGGGTGCAACTGCCACAATGTGTTTTCAAGGCTCTTGTTGCAATTTCCCAAGTAGGAAAGAAATTATCACAGCACTGTGGAAATGGCATATATTCTACCTGAAACAATCCATAGGATTACAGCAGTTCAGCTTCACATTTAAAGTCACCAGATTTTTGTATTCCCTCTTTTGACTTGTCATATGGAAAACTTTAAGTGAAATATTTTCCAGTGATTGTTTGTGTCAAAGTGTGATTCTGGCATTACCCTCCCAGATTTCTGCGGTCTTGGTTTTACCTTTTCATTGCTCAACTGCTGAGAGTACAAATCAATGACTTGTTATTAATTCCTTTGGGAAATTTAATAGCTATTAATGGGATTCAACTAGAGGTTTACAGGGTTTCATTTTAACCTTTGAATAAGACTTCAAAAGTAACTTCACATTAAGCTTCAATTTCAGATTTTCCTTCAAACTGATTTTTCACTGGTGAAAAGTTGGAACAGGGGGAGGTAAAACAGGAGCCTCGGCTGGTCTCACAGCCCTGCATGGACAGATATACTGGTGAACAAGCATCCGAGTTTCATCCTGGGTTTCCAGTCTGATGCTTTGATATACAGCAAAGCAAACAGCATGTGCAGAGAGGCAGCCATGTGTGCGGCTTCTGGAGCTCTCAGCTCCATGTCTCTGCAATTGGAGATGAGACAGAGTTAACTTTTTCCACTCCTCGGTCGGAGCCCAGCTGCCCTCCTGGTTACCGCGGGTGTCAGTCAGCCACGGCTGGCACTGCCTCTGGAGTACCTCTGACTGACTAAAAATAGGCAGTCTTGGTAATCTCCTGAGAGACCTGGCTTTCCTGAAGCCTCTCATCTAGATCTGCAGACCAGAAAGCTCAGGGACATTTTTGTTAAAAATCTTGAAACGGAAAGAAACACCTTAAACCTGTGGCACTTTTCCTGTCAGTGTCCAGGGAAACATCTCCCGTTCCCCGTCATCCCTGGTTGCTCGGTAGGATGGGGATCTTGCAGAGCTTCCTTGTCTGGGGCCACATGGCGGTTCTTGCAGCTTAAATTGTTAACACTGAGCGTAGCAGGACAGCATCGGAGCAGGGATCTGCTGTCCCAGGGCCCCGGGGCTCATGTGCCTCGCTCTGCACAAGGCTCTGTGACCCAGCCTCCCTTGGTCCTACTCCCACCCCAATACATCAGCTTTGAAAAATGCCTCAACAGATGTTTCAGAGCTTGATAACAAGGCAATATGTGTCTTAGAAATACCAAACTGAACTCTTTTAAGTGCGTTTTGCCCTGTAAGCTGGGATAGACCAAGATAATTTCAGCATTTCGTTGTGTCATCTTCAGTTTAATACACAAATTACTTAATGCGGAGTTGTGACTGCAGGAACACATTGCTGCTTCCTGTCCTGGTCTCAGCAATATTGAATTTCCCCAGCCCCACCAGGACTCAGCTCCTCATGCCAATCACAGAGATGGGTCATTAAGAACGGGACCTGTTCCTGTAAGCCGTGTGCTCCAGCTGACGGGGAAGGCAGGAAGGAGGAGATGGGCTTTGCTCCTAATCAGCCAGAGACATTGCACGCTGCAGAGAGAAACCCTGCTTTGCTCGAGACAGGCCTCAACCACATCCCAGCTCCAAGAGACCTTGTTTAAACCCTACCTGAGACCTGTCTCACTGGTCCAGGCTGTCTCTTCTGTAAACAGGTCTTTGCTCAGGAGCTCTCCTGATATATTGTTGACATATTCTTCTTCTCTGCCCACGGTTCTCCCACTCCCTGGGGTGGCTGGGCAAGATACGCTTTCCTCTCATACCAAAGACAGGACTAGGCTGTAAAAAGCCATTGCTGCTGGTGAAGAGAAGAAATGAGCTGTTGTGGGTCAGATGTGCAGGGACAAAGCAGGCTACCACCTGGAAAGGGGAGTTCAGCCCTGGCCTGAACTTAACAGCCCTTAAAGCCAGTGGACATGAGGCCGTGTACACACTTTTTTTTTTCTCTTTTTCCTTCCTGTTTAGTGAAGGGGAAGAAACTGAACCAAAGAGTGAGAATGTAATGAAAGAGAGATTGCTTTGCAGTCTAGAGCAAGAGAGCACGTGTATTGTGTGAGCAGGACCTGGTCAGAGGCTCTCCTGTCCCAGGTATGGGGACCCCGGCTCACCGGGCGCGGGGCTGGAGGCACAGTGAAGCCAGGCACGTGTATGTGTGTCAGAGTGTGGGAGACACCCGACTGACCCCAGGCATGATGGAAGATGTTTTATTTGGAATTTAAGGAAAGCTTTTTGTTCGGTAGCAAACAAACCAGCTGCGTAGCCCACGGTCTGCCAGGGCGAGGCTCCCGTGCTGATGTGGGGGCTCGTGGGCTGTGCTGCAAAACCACGCGCCGGGCACACCGTGGGGGGCTGCGCTCTGAAGTGCCACAAAGCAGCTAGAGAGCAGCAGTAGAAACGCTCAGCCTGGGGCCCCTATAGCAGGTTGCGGGAGCACCGCAGGCACTGCTCCAATTTGACAAGCACAGTGAGTGATTAATGAGCCAGGGAAAACAGGGTGACACATGCAAATACTAGAGATCTACAGAGGAAATTCTGAGGATCAAGTCCACCTTTGTAAACAGAAATATCTCTATTATTGGGGAAGACAAGAAGGGAGCAGAGAAGCTCTGTGACTTCCCCAGACAGTCTCTAATGATACTTTCTGCAGTTTGCATCAATCCAGATTAAGCTTTGGGCTGACACAGACGGATCTTAACTAGACTCTCGTCCAATGGAGTTGCATGTTCCCCTGTCCCCTGCTTTCTCTGTTGCTGCACTAGGCTCCACGCCTGACACAGAGTATCTGCACATCGCTTTGAGTAGCTAACCCTGCTCCCCTGATTGCTCTGCCAAATGAGGCTCTCGTTTCACTGCGATGAGGAGTGCTGCATTGATGAGGACAGTCCGTGTGCAGGAGGAAGTGGTTTTGGTCTGTAACTTTAGTTGTTCCAGGCAGAAATTGGAGCAGCTCAGAGAACTGCTGAAGGAGGCATTCTTAGTCTCCCAGGGTGCCTCTGCCAGTGTAAGGCCACTTAGACTGCCGGCCCCTGAGAACAACCGCTACAGTGATGGGCTGGGCCTTAAAAAAAGCTCCAAGTTTGGGAAACAGAGTTGTGGTCAATGGGAAATGCCTTTGTGGTGGCCTGGGATGGCGACGTGCTGATCTGGGGCAGGATGAATGGTGCAGAGCAATGCTCCTTCCACCTCTGTGCTGAGAGCAGGGGACGTGGCTCCCAGGCTCTCTGAGCCCTGAGAAACGCACGTCAGGTTCTGCAGGAGCTGCACACGCCGCAGACCAGCCCAGTTCCTACACACCTGTGCAAGTGGAGGTCTGCGGCTCCGGGGGCACCACTAACTAATAACAGCTGCTCTTCAACAAATCGCGTAGGACTGTATTCTCTTTCGGAAAGAGATTTCATTGTGGCCTCTAAAGAGGAGATCAGTAATTATTTCTCTGCTCTCCATCTGGGGAGGAAAGCCTTGACCTTCTGGCATATGGTTAGATACTGAAAACAGTTTGCTGCCAAAACAAACTTTTGAAATTTTCCCATGTCACACAAGAGGGGAGAAGTTTTAGTATGAGATTTTCAGAGCTGTCTTGGAGTCCATTTTCTGTAGATAGCAAATGCAGATTTGAAAATCTGTACTTCAATGTAAGTAAGGTTGTATAATGTGGAAGCTCCTTGAGCCATACTGCACTTTTACTGGGACTCATTCAGAGAGCTGTGGATTCATTTGCATCAACTTGAGTCCTCATCCTGTGCCTCCTGCGCATACAGGTGACCCCAGGGTCTGTGGTACCCTTTCCACCACGGGACAAAAGCAGGACCTCAGCACAGCCGGGTAAACATGGAGTGATTATTCTGAGACAACTGGGGCCATGAGAATTGAACATGTCATGTGTCAGTCAGGGATGTCCATATCTTTAGCAGATAAGGGAGCAAGATAATTGACTTTTCCAGGCTTGTGTTATCTGGAAACTTTCTCCCAGATGGTATGAGTCTCCAGTAACACAAAAGTGGTTGGTAATTGTGATCTGCATGATGCACACGCTGCTAAGGTGAAGCCTTCTACTTCTTGAGAAGGTGCGAGCTTGGAAGGGTTCTGGGCTTGATTGTCATTCTAGACAAGTGTATCCTGACATCCTTTCCTTTTTACTATAAATCAGAAGCAAAATGAATAAATTAGTTGTTGAAGTTCCTTGTGGGCTTCATTGATGCGATTGCAGGTGGAAAAGACAGGTAACATAACCAGAGGGAATTGGTGTCAAGGCTGCTCCTTACAGACCCAGATTATGTCACCAATCAGCTGGTGAAATAAAGAGATTTCCCGCGTATATTTAGTAAATCAACATGACAATGTCATATACAATCGGAGTTAATTAGGCAAACCTTCTTGCTGTGTGTAGCATACCTCATGCCTTAAAGGTAGAGAGGCTTCTGTCACTGCTGCAGCTTTGCAAGTGTCAGGGGGAGCCAGTTGGTTGCAACTCTGCATTGAAAGGCACCTACAGCAGCATCGTCCCTGGGCCATGGCTCAGGGCAGAGCCAGGGGTCTCTGGGCTGGGCAGTTTCATGCCGCCAACCCCAAGAGAGCTGAGGCCTGGCCTATAGCACAGGGCGCCATTGCGAGGGGACGCTGCCGTGGTTTGACGTAAAGGGGAGACAGGAATCATCTGGGGGCAGCCTCATGTTTCCCACTTAATCTCTGCGCTCCCCTGTGAACATGACCTGCCGTACTGCCAGAAGTCAGAGGCTTGTCCCCCAGCAGCACCCACTGCGGGACGCTGCTCCTGACATACACGTGAGACTCGCTTCTCAGGTCAAAGAGGGACAGAAGTGACAACAAGCCCTGCCCCTGCTCAAGCTGCACACAGCTTCCTGGCATGTCCAGGGCAAAAGGCATTTGATCTCTGAAGGCCTCTTCCTCGCCTCTGCCCCAGGGAGGAGAGGCCAAGTGTAGGGCAGCAGAGTGACTTGTCCAAGGTCAACCCATGTCAGAGCCAGGAGCCCTCCACCGTTTCCTCGCTCTGACCGTGGGACTCCCATCTGGTTTGATTCAGCTGTCAACCCTGGAGCAGAGAGTGGCAGTAACAAAAGGCTTTTTCAGACATAATCCCACTAAACGGAGACAATCCTGTTATGTTTCCAGGCGACAGGAATTGAGACTTTAGTGCCAGAGTATGAGGACTCTGCCCTAAGGGCTTTGTTTCAGGACTTAATGTCAGGTGATCTCAGGGCCAGCCTGGTCTTTGTGCCCTAGAGCAGCACAGATTAAGCCCTAAACATGTATTTTTAAACCAAGCAAAACCCAAGAGGTGTGATACACAATCTGGGATGGGGAAGAAAAACCAGACCAGCATCCCGGTAAGAGGGATTAGTCTGGCCAAGACAAAAGCAGCCGTGAATCTCCAAGGGGCATGGCCTGACATGCCAGCTGAGGGCTGGGCTGCCCTCCCCATGCCAGCTACACCAGCCTGCCAAAGTTCAAATGTCTGACAAGCATCACACTGCAGCTCCTGTATTCCCAGCCCATGTGTCCCGGATCCCCAGCAGAGGCCAGTTAATACCCAATTAACAGGACTCTTTCTAATGAACTGAGTCTTAACTGCCAGCCACTCCATCCTTTAATCTCTCCCAGCCGGAGTGGAAGGGCTTGGCAGGTGTCACTTCAGGCCGGGGTGACAGGGCAGGTCTAGCCTGCCAAAGCACAGCCACATGTCTGACAACCCCTCGCCGAGCCCCCGGTCCCCAGAAACACAATTTACCCCAGGGCAGACAGCACACGCAGCCCTGTTTCCATGTTTCCATGCTCGGCCCTGCACGTCTGAGGAGTTCATCTCTCCCTGTCCCTGCCACCCCGCCGGGCTGGAGCCGGGTCACGTTCCCTCCCCGGCCAGGGTGGTTTTCCTCAAATGACTGTCATGGCCACTCACACCCTGTTGAGGCTGTTCTGCACCTGCCTGCCAGAGCCCCCTTTTCTAGTCATGCTCAGTGTGAAGGACTCAGTGCCACCACATGTGCCCAGGCATCCCCTTTATGGCACTTGGTCCCCAAATGCATGAGCCAGCAGTCCCTGATGTGAGGCCCAGGGATGAAAGGGAAAGCAGCTCCCTTTGGGAGGTGTGGCCGGCCCAGAGACCTCATCAAACAAGCCAGGACTGGGTGCTTCTGCTGTTATTTCTCAGAACATGGGGGAGCCACACACCCCTGTCTCATGGGTCCCCTCAGCACCCCAGAGGCTGGATCTCACTGCAGGGAGCTTTAGAGGTAAGCGGTTGAGGAGTTAACTTGGCTTTGGGAGTGTCAGAGTGAGGCTGTTTCTGCTGTACAGGAGCGTCTGCCTTGCTGTACAGGGACTCTTGTGCAAACTAGACTTTCCCCACCATGTTGATCTCAAAAGTAGAAATCTGAGATATTGTTACAAGCTAGGAAATCCCCCTACATATCATATCTCAGTTCCCCCAGCCTTATCTCCACTCGCAGGAGGCCGTTTGCATGCAGCAGGCATCCCAGCGGCCTAAGGCAGAGCGAAGCGTGAAGATGCAGCACCGTGTGGGTGCTGTGGAATTTGGAGTTTGGGCCAAATGAGGCCATGGGGAAAGAAAGATCACATGAATAGTAATTCCTAGTGGCTAGAGACATCCCACGCTTCTCCTGTGCCTCTCTGGCTGCAGGTAGCAGCAGTAGCAGCTGGTGGCGGGTTGTGCCGGAGCCGGTCCTAACCTGAGCACCTGGCCTGCTGTGGAAATGTCTGACTTGGCCCGTGCAAGCCAGGGGAGTGCCTGCTTTTCGAGTGGGAGTCAGTCTGTGAGCGGGAACAACTGCCGTTCCCAGACTGACCCCTCCTGCGAGGTGCCCAAAGCCCCACAAACAGCTGTGGTCTCCGACGGGGAGTCGGTGAGGCAGTACTAGCACGCCAAAGTGATATTGTAGCATCCCAAGTCATCATTAAAGATGACGTCAGCATCCACATGCTGGGCTACCACAGGGCTTATTTCAGCTCAGCTGTGCCAGTGAGTTGAATTTATTTTCCTGGTTGCAGTTCCTGAGTTTCTGAATTTAGAAAGCAATAGGTCGGATGAGCCCTGCACAGGATCTAGCTTCATTATGATGAAAAAATAAGAGTTATCTGAGAAAGCACATAGGCTGCATCCAGGCTACCAGGGGGAGCAGGGGACCCACCCTCAGCCTTCTCTGTCGTGCTGGGGAGGATGGCTTTGAACCACCCTGAGTACGTCCTACTTTGAGGTGTTTATCAGAAGAGCCGAGGGGCCGGATCGGGCTCCACAAGGAAACAAACCTGCCATCTCTCCGCAGCGTGGCAGAACGCTGCAAGTGGGAGGGCAACTCCTCCGGGTGACACTCCTGGGGTGCCAGTGATTACTGGGTGGTGGGCTTTTCCCTCTCCTCAAACTGTGCTGCAGAATCAGACAGTGAATCCAAGTGCCTTTACCTGAAATAGAAATTAGGATTTGACAGTCCTGTAGAAACGGAAATATTTACAGTTGTACTGGGGCTGTCAAGGAGAGCAGCTGCTCAGCCCTCCACAGCCATGGCATGGATGCTGCTGAGTTTCCCCTCAGCCTCCAGCTGTTTAACTGGTGTTGCTGGGGGTGCCAGGAGCTGCCAAGTCTGGAGACAGGGTGAGGGCTGAGTCTCCGAGTCCAGCAGATAATCACACAGTATCATTGCATTATCGTATTTCTTTCATCTGCAGATCTCGGCATGCTTCAAATGTACTAATGAAGACTAACACCATCCTGGGAAGGGGTGAGATAGTATTAACCAAGCTTAGAAATGGGGAAAGTAAGACTCTGAGAGAAGGAATGCGTTTCGACACTGGCTCCTGTCTCTGTCAGGTGCCTGCAGGAACCTGAGCCAAAAAGGATTTGCTTAAAGCCCCAGAGCAAATCGCTGGAGCAGATCTAGGACTCTGTGCCCCAGCCTTTGGCTGCCTTAGCTGCAAAATAGCTCCATCCCCCAGACTGGGAGAGGAGACACTGGGCGAAGAATATCGTCTCCTGAATCACAGGGCTGCTCCAGATTTGAGGGGGTTTGTAAGGAACAAACCTTTGAAGTACTTTCTTGTAAGTCTTGGCAGAGCCCCAGCAGCTGTGGCACAAGCCTCACTCCTGGTACTGTGACAGTCTCTAGATGGTCTGAATTTATGTCGGTGCCCGTTGCCTTGATGCTATGCAGAGCCAGGCAGCTCCTGCTGTGCGACTCCGCTCTGCCCCCAGCCTGGCAGAGAAAGGTCTGAGCTGTTCGGTCATCCTTTCTCAAAGGCACTGCTCTAAACCTGAGGAAGCAGACTGGATCCGAAGGGATCACTGAAGAGCAGTAGACAGGATCCTGTGGGATCTGTGCAGACATATTGTCTGAGCAGCTTGTGCAGCTCCCCCCGCACTGCAGCTAACTGTCTAACAGAAGAATCGAGTGTGAAACAGCTTCCCCGCAGACCCCATTAGCCTGAGCTGGCAATTGCCAACATAAGGCCAGGCCACGCAGCCCTGGAGAGACGCTTGAGCTAGTACAGCGCGTCTTGTCAGAGCTTCCCGAAGCAGGAGGGAGAGGAGAGGCAATGAGCGGACAACTGTCCCTTTTTTGCTCTCAGGCACAGGGCCACCACTTGCCCATCGCTTGCAAGCAAAGTCCTACTCCCTGGCCCGTGCCAGCGGAGGGGCAGGCTGCTCGGAGGGGGTCCTTCTGCCTCTGCTGGGGTGGGGCTTCTCTCTGCCCTAATTTTCTCCCAGATGAATTTCTCGTGTGCCTCTAATTAAGCTTCCCCTTTGGCTTAGGAGTGTGGACAGTCTGAGCATTTGTAAATTACCCCATCCAGCAGACAGGCTTTGTCCAGCTCTCAGACCTCTAATTATTCTGCTCAGCCCCTAGAGACAAGAGATCTGCTGGAGACAGACTGAGCAAAGAATATCAGGTGCGATAGACCCTGCTTGGACAGCAGCCCTGGAAAACATGGCTGCTGCTGCCCTGCACAAAGAGCTGTGGAAATGTAGTCTGAGCCTGACCAAGCAGAGCTCTGTGTTTGCACAGAAAGAAGAAAAAGCTCTTCCCTGCTTGCATGGCTGGGCCGGGCTGTGGTCAGCATCCCCCCCGCCATGTGTGTCGCAGGCTGGTGCCCGCCCATGGCAAGCGCCAGGCGCAATTTCCTGCCCAAGTGCAGAGTCTCTGGCAGGGCTGTGCACAGCCAGCTCTGGGCTGAGGCTCTTCCTCCTTGGCACATGCAGCCCCGCGATGCTCAGACCCCAGGGAAAGGGGCAGCAGCCGGGAGCAGCGGAATGGATGGCTCCCGATCGCTGTCTCCATGGCTCCCCAGCGAGTCCTTCAAGGAGCTCTTTGGGTGGGCAGGACAGCACCTTGAATGCAGGGCAGTAGGCTGCTCTGGGCGAGTTTAGATGTATTCATTTAACACGGGGTACGAGATTCAGGTCATCACTTGAAAGAGACCCGTCGCCAGTCCCTTGCAAGCTCTTCCCTGGAGCTCCTTCCCCAGTGCAGCCTGACAGCCCTTGCGTGTGCAGGACTATTTGGATTTGTTTACAGGAAGCATTTGGAGAATGTGGCCATTCCGGGGTTTTTGCTTTCTTATAAACAAACATGCAGGCAAAAGAGTTGGTCTCATCCACTGGACTGTGCAGGACAAGAAGGAAGAAAACTTGCCCAGCTGGGTTGGACTGGGGAGGCACAGGGAATGCCGAGCCCAGCGACTCCCGCTCTGGGAAAGAGTGGTCCAGGCAGCCCTGCCCAACGCCTGGCGGGCGCTGCCTCGTGGGAAGGGTGCAGCTTTGGGGGAAGACCACGCAAGCAGTGTGTTTGCCCTCTCCCCTCCAGGGCAGGGCAGCTGCTGCAAGATCATCCTTTATGCAAAGATTAAAAGAAAAAAATGCACCTCTCTGAGCTAGCTGCTTTGTCTAAGTCTTGAATGATTTTCTGTCACTAGGTATCAAACTGTAGTTGAAAGGATTTCCCGTTGACATTTAGCAGTATTAAATTACAAAATAACCACAAGTCAGCCACTCAGTATGATATAAACAGTGGGATTTGACAGAGCTTTTTCTGGCCTTGGGGACCAATTTACTCATTTTTACAGTCCCAACTCCAGTCATCCGCTGGTAATGCACAGTGCCTTTTGGACATCATCTATTTGGAATTAGAGACACATATGGCAGAGTGTAATTACCTATTTATTCTGCTGCTGAATCAGCAAACTGAGGCTAGTTAACACTACAGCTCATAAGCCCCTTTCATAAACATGGGTCAGTGCTGGAACTGGGCAAAATTAATGCAAAAGAAAGAAAGAATTCCTAATCGAAAGGGGAGCCAAAAAAATCAGATGATTTAACAGGGAAAAAATGGACTCTCAATGCTTTCTGCAAGGAAGAAATCTGAGGAACCACAGCCAGGCTTCTGGGAGGAGGGGCCTGGACCATCACTTATTCCCACCGGTGTAAATCGGGAGTAGCTGTGGAAATGTCTTGCTGAAAGTCTAGAATAAATGAGAGGGAAATCAGGCTCGTTGGCCAGAGCTCCAGCTTAGCTCCCCAAGGAAACAGGCAGCTGGTCTCAGCTCAGAGCTCTGCATACTGCCACCCCACGGGGTCCAGCTCAGGCCCGGTTTTATGCTGACTTTTGGGTTTGGACTGCGAGTCACACTTGTTTGCGCCGAGAATGGATTTAGCCCCTCGTCACCAGCTGCGACGCTGTGGCTGGATGCACACGGGACCGCCTGAACTGGGGCTAAACACACCCCCGGCTTCCTGTCCTGTTTTCTGCCACCCCTTGCAGCCCTGCTTGCAGGTTAATAACCAGAGGCAGAAAGTGCTTTGCAACTCTCGACAAAGCTGAAACATTTCCCGGTGAGTAAAGGGCGAAGCAGCCAAGGTGGGGAAAGCTGCTGAGGCAGGAACGCTGCGGAGACGCGTTGCTTGGCTGGCACACGGCAGGGGCTTCCCCGGGCAGGCGGAGAGCCCCAGCCCGCGGCCCCCGCTGCCCGGGCAGCCGCAGTGCCACAGGAGCTGCCACCCAGGTGAAAGGGTTAACCTCCACCAGTTAATTAACTCCCAGCAAGAAGCCAGGAGCAGTGTCCTGTGCTCTGGGCAGACCAGCCGAGGGGAATCTGTGCAGTGGGCAACTGGATTTCCCAGCCCCCAGGGCCGAGTTTCTGGAGAACGGGACAGGATTGAGGGTCCCACCTCGTGCTCCCACCCCCATCACCTGCCACCGAGCCTGGTTCCAGCACATTTCCCTCCATGCAGCCCCTGTGGGACCACGTACTTCAAATAAGTCAGCGTGTTGTGAAAGAAAAAACCCACCACGGAGGAAGGAAACTCTCCACCAGCGAATACAGGATGGGAGGAGGCAGGAGAGGGGTTTGTGGAAGAGGAGGAGGGTCCGAGTCTCTCCCCCCAGCACCCCAGGCTGGGTGCTGCCATCGGTTGGGGCACCGTGGGCTTCTCCTCAGGAGCTGCCAGGAGCACGGTGCAGACCCAGGCGTGATGCGGAGCAGCCCAGAGCTCCAGGGAGGCTTTCCACCGGCCGGGCTCTGCACATGTGGGGGGCTCTGGGGAATCTCAGCGCATCCTGCAGTCAATGCCTTCTGTCTCAGTCCAGGCGCTGGCACGTGGGTGTGGGTGTTCCTCGTTCCCAGGGTTGGCACTTTTACAGTCTCTGGAGGTGCAGCACCGTAACAGCTCAGCTCTGCGGCGCTGCCCGTGAGTGGGCAGGCTCGTGGCCGTGACTGTCACGTAGCGAAAGGCCGTGTGCCCACCAGCCTGGGGTACAGGGGAGATGTGCTGGGATTAAGTCAAGTTTGCCATGTTGCAGTGTGACACGCGTAGGGCTGATGGCTGGAGAGTGGAGAGGAGGGTGAGACGAGGCTTGTCAAACAGGGCGCAGAGTCCGGATCTGCTGCGGGGTCCAGGGCTGGAACACAGCGCAGGGAAGGGCCGATGGCTCCCAGCACTGCCCGGCGGAGCAGAGGCGATGCTGGGCTGAGGCAACAGGAAGGGCAGAGCCTTGGGAGGACAGTGGAACACCACAGCCATGGAGCTGGGGCTCTGCAAGGGCAGGGCTGAAGCCTCACTTGTTTTTCTGGTTAGTGCAGGGATGTGCGGGGCAGGGCAAGCAGTGCAGTGCCGCAGGCCTGGAGGGGGCTTGCTCTGTGGCAAGGGCTCCACAGCAGCTTGGCCGGCCGAGGGCAGGGGAAGGATACAGCTTCCCTTTCTCTCCATATGTAGCAAAAAGGCAAAATAATAGCAGGAACTTCAGCTGCCAGCAGAAAAGCAAGAGACTATTCTGGAAAGCACCAGCTAAAGCTGTAGCAACACGTTTCTCCTCCCACTGACTTTGAAAGCTTTGCTGTGATTAAGTCACACATCCCTGCCAGGACTCCACAGTGAAGCTGCTATTAGGTGGTTTCCCTGTGGGACAGGGTGAGGTACAGGACTTCACAATGGTTTGAAGTGAGACAGAAGAGGAGGTGTTGATCCCTGTCCCTGTCCCCCGTTGGTCCTCAGTTTTCTCCCTTTGTGGGCCCTGGTTTGGAAAGCACCTGTGAGCTGTGCTGTACCCAGGCCAGGGGGTGGCACATGGCTGAGCCTGGCCTAGTTTGGAGCCTCACCTGGCTCCTGCTAGTCCAGCATGGAAAGGAGTAGTTTTCATTTCCTCCCTCTATGTAAAATTTGCCACTGTGGCCAGTCACTGCCACAGGCAGGAGGGACCAAGTTCCTTGGCTGAGCTCTGAGAGCTCAAGGGCCGCAGCTGGTGGGGAGGGGGCTGGCACACCAGGGTGGGCACAGCCACCCTGTGTCTTTGCCCTGACAAACCACACTAGCTGGGCAAACAAGTTCCCTGCTCCACCCAACACCTCGGCTTCTACACTTACAAAAATCGGGATAATAATGACCAGCTTCACTGCAGTGCCACAAAGGCTGAGATTTAAGTCGTGCTTTTAAGCTCTTCAGGAAAAGCATTACTCTGAAGTGAGCGTGGCATCCTGGAGCGGGGTCCTGTCCGCCTGCACCGTAGCTGGAGGAGGGAGCAGCCTGCTGTCTCCTACAGGTGCACACACTTGTGCTTGTTCTCTTTTCATTTTTACTCTTCAAAGGGCTGGGCATCTTGTATGAGGGTGTGCGGGGAGCTGGGATTTGAACTCATTAGCTTTGTGCAGCCTGCACCTGCATCTCACTTATGTCTGCAGCCTGTGGGGAAACAGTTTTGTTTTCTTTTTTCCTTTTTTTTTTTTTTTTTTTTTTTTTTTTTGTTTAAGAGCGGAGGAGAGGGAAGAGAGAAAATGACAAGCGCTCAGGAGGACCAGCTTGGTTTTGGGCCAGGTGCTGCACAGCAGGAGCAACAAAAAATGCCTTAGAGGTAGCTGGTGAAACTGTTCCAGCGAACGTGACTGAAATACCTGTGGCCTCTCGCTGTGTTGAGGCCTCGTTTGCCTTGGGACCACATGCAAGAAGGGATCGTGCTGGGGGAGCTTCTCTGTGGCTGCCGGCTGGATGACTCCCGCCTCATGTGTCCACAAGACCAACCCAATTTTAAATCTCCAGTTGTGGATGCGCCTTGTTTGGTAGAAGCAGAAAATAACACCAAATTTCTGCCTTTTCACCCCATCCTCCCTGCAGAGGGAGTGTGTGGAGCAGGAGGAGGGTTAGACCATAAACCTGGATGGCAGGACTGTTTGGTCCTTATTCTTCCCTCTGCTATTATTCACTCTGCTAGCATGGATTTTTTTACTTGAAGCATTAGTTTCCCCATCCCCAAAACAGAGATGGAAACTAGGAGCCTCACAGGGATATTCTGCTCCCTTCAGATGGAGTTGTCTCATCTGAACTCACATCTACCTGCCTCTTCGCCCCAGCCCTGCATCTTTTTCTTTCTCTGTGATTTCAGATAGACTCCCATAAATCTTGTTCCAGGCCTAAATTAAATGACTGCTTAGAAGTCAAATCCCATCTGTGGCATGCCCTGTGACCTGGCAGTCTTCCTTTCCATCGCTTAAAGCTGGCAACGTCCCAGGGTCTCAGGGAAGTTCTGCAGAAGGATTGTCAGGCTCCTGGGATTTAGTTTAGATCAGTATTTCCATCCCCAAAACCTGTTTTTGGGGGAAGGGAGAAAAGAAGGCAGTTTGATGCAGAGTTTTAAATTGGCCATGTAAAGTCCATACACTTAAAAGTTAAAATATGAAGCAATCTGTTTTATATCTGAATTTGTTGGATCCTCTTAAAGGCTATGGAAACTTAAATACAAGAAGTCCTGTTTTTCCCACACTTGCTGTTCCCTGGTTATGTGCTTTTTTCCACTAAACATCTTGCCCCCGAGGGTGCAGCAGTTGGTACCTGCTCGGCTGGCAGAGGCTGGTGAGGGGCTGCCGTTTGCAAATCTTTTGTGGAAAGATTTTTATCTCAAGTGAGCATTTTTGCTTAATTTAATACCAGCACTTTGCAGTGTCTGAGCACTGCACAAAATGTACCTAATGAATGCAGAGGAACAAAAATAACAACAGGAAGCTGTGACAAAAGCACAGAAGATGTGATCTGCACCACGGCAGGATCAGGCTCCAGCCCTGCCGCGCACGCGGGAAGCGACCCGCAGCCGCAGCCGGGGTGCCAGCAGCGTCCCCGGGGAGGAGACAGAGCTGGGACCCACTCCAGAACTTTTCCATGGGAATTCAGCAAGACCTATTTTCTGATGAAGTCGAAGTTGGCAGGACATGTAGCCGGGCCAAGGAGTTCACTCCAGAACATGGTGATTTTTAATAAAGTCACAATTGCTGCTCTGTGCTAAATGAGTCATTTTAAAGTCAGCCCCTCATAAAACAATCCCTTCTCAGATACCGCTTCCTTCCATACATGTTTCACCAGCACAGCATACTTTTATGGCGTAAACACTACCTTAACTTATATTGCTGCTGAACAGTTACTGCTTGTTCTCACAGATTTCTCAACGGTGAAACCCAGGGCGGTGCACAATGCCAGTGAACAACGTGCTTGTAGAAAGGGGCGGCAGAATTTTACATCCAAAGCCGGGTGGCGTGAGCTGCAGTTACGGTGACAAGTGCAGTGACGTGTGCGTGTGACACAGCCCCTGCTGGGGCACAACCAGCCCCCCCTGCTCCCTGGCTGGACGGGGTAAGGGACCGTGCGGCCCTGGCGGCAGGGGCTGGGCAGCGGCACAGGCAGACGTAGCTGTCGGGCTTCTCTCCTCAGCAAGGACACTCATTTGATCACTTTCTAGTCCGCTGGTTTTTCACAAACTTTGTCAAACTGAAATCTGTGTTGGAGCCTCCTTCGACCGCCTGCCAAATTACATAGAATTATTTAAAATTGGCCAGTGAGTTAAAAAGATAGGGGGTGGAGGAGGTGGGGGAAGATGACAGATGGACGGTGTGAATGCAGGCGTCTTGCGTCCTTAGGAAACCAGGCTTAAAACATTCAGAAAACTGGAGAGGTCTCTGATCCATAAACCCCTTTGTTCCAAAGCACTAATCTACCCAAACCAACCAAGCTGTTGACGTGCAGGATGATTCAGTTTACTTGGTTTTGTTTATTTGCTTTTTGAGGACGTGTGGGCCAAAATCATGTTTGAGAATATGGCATGTCTCGCATTATTTGTCTGCGGATCACAACCTTGTAAAACAGCTTTATTCTAAAATATACAGTGTGAGTATTCGTAACCTGAATGCAAACTGCCAAACAAACGTTCACGGAGCTCTGGTATTTTTGTTTAATATGTATGTATTTTCTTTTACAATTTGGACCTAATGAAAAACATGTGGTTTGTGCTGAGTAAAAGGAATAATAGAACTTTGTGATGGCTGTGTCAGTTCCTGACAGGCATTACCGACTGTGTGTACCCTCTTGCTGCCTTGTGACTCCAGGTACTGCAGAATAACTTGAACACCTTCCTCAGCCCCACCCGAACCTGGACGTCGCAGTTTTCAGAACGCTGTTGTCTTGGCAACCTTCCAGATCCTTTCTGGGCATTTAAAACTCGGCTGAAACTCATGGAGCAGTTTCGAGTGTTTTCCCAGGCCTCCAGCACAACACCCGACTGCGACTCTGCTTTCTTCCCGATACTTGGTCGCTTCACTTGTCTTTGCCCTTATTTCTGACAACAATGACACCACTGTGGTACCTCCCCGTTTCCTTCCTGTTTAAAAGAAAGCCCCATATCTGCCCAGAATTTGAACCAGGGGCACCAAAACTTTTTTTTTTTTTTTTTTTTTCTGTGGTTATTCACAATTGAAAACTGCAAACAGTGAGGAGGACAGAGATGCTTCATGGGCCCTCTGGAGAGCTGAGTCAGCAATTTCAACTTCCTGAGTGGTACAGGCTCAAGAAGGCATGAAACTGGGCTGCTGCTTTAGAAATGGCACCAAAACCCGACATAGAAAACTGCTCAAAGAAATGTAAATTTGAACGAGTGCCATTGAAAACATATAGGAAAGTCCTTCATTGTGAATGTACATTTAAACAAAATCATCTACCTCCTGCCTTCCCACACAAAGGAAACCTGCTGCCTCTTCCCTAGGAGAGTGTTTTACCAAGCTCGTATGAAACTCTTTTTACAACATCCCTTTGTCTCTCTTGGAATCTGACCAAGAATTATAAGCCTTTAAAGAGAGCTTTTTGCTTGTTCAGGCCCAAAGGGAGTAGCTGGGTATAAATAATAGATTGGCCTCTACTGTTCCCGGTGTTTCTGTTTCACTGCTCCTCGCAGGCACAACCTGGGAAAGGTGTGGCGGCGCCTGTAGCAACAAGAGAGCAGTTATCTGGCCTCCCTCGAAGGAACATGATGATAAAGTGAGGAACAGCTGACAGGACCAGAGCTGGTATGTGCAGCCCAGCGGACGTGACGTTCCAATTTTAGAAAACTACAACTGGCTCACTTGCTGGACCTTGCTGCTGTTTTCCATACAGGGAGCCTTGGGAGAGCAACATCTTATCTGTCCAGCCCACTCAGCAGTAACAGCCCCTTGGCCAGGCAGCTGATGGTGAACAATTAATACCTTTGGAGCATACACCTAGCTAAGGAAAAATGTTAGGGGTTTGCACTATACAGCCAGGCAACACGAACTCCTTGTTTTGCCAAGGTGAACAGCTCGGCCCTGTCAGCCTGGAAAGCCAGAGTTATCCTTTGTTTACAATTTGCCCGTTTTGCATCTTCCATCTCTCACTCATGTGAGCATCTGTGCTGTGATCCCAGTGGCCCAAGCAGCCCTGCTCCCTGCCCCCCCGGCTCCCAGCCATCCCTGCCCTTCTCCTTTCACCTTGTGCCTTCTAAGACATTAAAAACCATCTCCCTACCTTTTCTAAAAGATATCCTTAACTGTTCTCTTTTCTCCCCCAGTGTCAAATTCTGCCTTGAATTGTCGAAGTTGACACTGGCAATTTGGCAGAATCCCAGTTCCCACCCACCTCTTTCTCCATCGCTGTGGTTTGTCAGGATGGCAGCTCAGGGCTGCTGCATATTCCGAAGAGGAAAGTCTTGTACGTATCTCTTGGCAAGCAGAATTAGGAACCTGAGCGAGAGCATCCAGGCTTCTGCTCTCTTCCACTCCTCAGTTACCTTCTTGGTCTCTCTGGGCAGATTAAGGCTTTTGTGCTGTTTTTACCAAGGTCAGCGATCTATTCTTTTGTATTCACTGTACTCCACTCAATTAGTTGAGGGCATTTAACATGGATTTTTCATATTTGCATCACAAATTCTAAATGATCCATGAGAAGCAGCTGTTCAGAAACTTCTGAATTCATTATCCCCAGTGTCTTGGAGTAAAGAAACTTTGCCAGCCATTTGATTGGGGCCCTGTGTAGACAGTATGATGGGAAACTGTCAGTCATTTTTAGTATGCATTGCAGAAATAATGTGATGCTGTGGCATCTGGTTTCCATTTTACATTCCCTACAACCTCTTCTTTACCTCACTTGCTATTTACTAATAGCTGTGTCAACAGATCAGTAGCTGAAGGCCTGCGCCGCAGCATCCCCATGGACTCCCAGTGTTGGCACGGCCATATGCAGTGGCGTGACATGCCACAAAACCATTTCGATCTCATCCCTCCTCTCTTCTTTTCCCCTAAAAAGAACATGCTTTAGATTTGAGCTGGTATTTTTTACTTTGCAACACAGCATTCCTTGGTGGTGTTTGCGGGCTCTTTTAGAAAGACCTAGGACTTTGACAAAACAACATGATGATGTGAATGAAGGACTAAAACAATAAAACCCATGTGTTTCACAACAGACCTTGATGCCATGGCCTGGAATAATAGGGGTTAGTTTAAACCTGGGAAAGTTTCAGCACCAGGTTTTAAGGATTGCTTTCCAAATCAGAAAGGAACTACGAGAGCAGCGGGGGCAATGCCGAACATGGAGAACACAGGTTCTTCTTCCCTAAATAAGCAACAGTGGGCTCCTCAGTGAGTGCTCTGGGCTTTAACTGATTGGGAGCTCGGCTTCCTTCTGGTTTGGAGGTGCAGCAGTTAGCGAAAGGAAAATTCATAATCTTCCAACCTGAGCTGTATTTGTGGTATTCACTCCCTCAGCATCACTTAATCATTGACCAGCTCAGATAGAGGCTATGGAGAAGGACTCCATCACACTGCAGTGAGCCATGGCCAACTTTTTTGCACTGTCACTTTTTCTACATCCTCTACCTTGTGTCAATGATTTTTTTTCCTACAGGCTTTAGCACAACAGGCTCCTGAGATTATTTCTCCGCGACAGCCTCCACGCTCTCCTGGCCAGGCACTGCACAGTACACGTTTGAGCTCTCTAGTCATGCCTGTTCCCTGAACCTGAGCGCCTGCTTCTGCAGCCCTTCGACGTCTTACTGCCGGGCATCCACTGGTCCAGCCTAGAGCAGCAGGCACCTCAGGGGGCAGGGGCAGCCCAGCCCGCGCCCTCCCCTCCGCTGCCCAGCACTCCCAGATGCAGGTTTGGACCCTGAGCATAGGATACAGCTCAAGACAACTTTTATGCACCGTGTGATTCTTCTGTTTTACACACACACACGTGCAAACGCACCAGCAATCACACGCACAGAGCTCTCATCGGCCCTTCTGCATTTTCCAGGCAGTTTCTCAGCGGCCGTTGGACCGTTCGTACAGGAACAGGATGGCTCAGCGCCAGAGGCTGGTCTTGCTTTCTCCTCTCTTTCCTTCCTTCCTTCCCTTCCTCGGCTCGCTGGGTGTGACAGTCTGAACGCAGTTGTTTATTGCTTTTGTTTCCCCATATAATCAGATCTCTTTCCCTGACATTATGCAGCTCAGCACAAGCACTCCAGGTGGGATGAATCCAGTTCAGTGCCCTCCTCCCACCCTAGGCTGCTCCTATCGCTAATGAACTGCAAACAACCATGTTCCCCATGTTCAACCTTCACCCTGCCCGATGCATCCATAATCTAAATATAGGCCATAATTATTCCACTGGCGTCTGTAGACCCATTGACAGAACTGACAGTGGCAGAGGTCGGGAGACCCTTTGCACCTTTAATATATTCTCTTAACTATTTCCCTGCCACCGATGGTTACGGTCTCCCTAACATCCAATAAATGTCTGGGATTTGTCCTTTGACTGTTCCAAATTTGTTTGTTCCTTAGTCCGCTCAGTTCCTGCACCACCAAACCGCAGGCTGATTATTTTCTTCCCTCTAATTGGGACACTTCGCTTGTTTATCTGGTTGTGCAATCAAAACGTGAACTCAGAATGCTCTTTTCAAGCCAATGACCTGCATCTCTCTCAGATGCTAATCCCAGTGCCCAAGAAAATGAGTGCAGGAATCGATCTCCTGGCTGTTTCCATGTTGGAATACCCTGGAAGCAGAGGCACTGACTTTCCATATTATTATTTTTATGGCCCTATGGAACAAACAGTTGAATATGGTGCTGTGAGAGCAAATAGTGGAGGGAGAAGCTAATCTGTCCTGTAAGTAATTTGATCGCAAATCATTTAGAGAATGTAAATCGTAGGGGAGAGATGTCACTCCTGGCAGGAGGTCGCCTGTGTCACCTGTCAGACAGTCCCCAGTGGCGATCATGAAAATTTCTTTGCAGGATTATTAATAAATAAACATAATGCTCTGCATTTCTGCAGCACCTTTCACTGGAGGGACAGAAAGCACTTTAACATTAAAAACTATGCTATGCAATTATTTTAACTTCCTTTCAAAATATTATTTTAAAGGTTAAATTTGTCATTTGTTTCCTGGGATCATAAAATGGTATTAAATTTAAACTTCATGATCTCCACCTCCACCTCTGCTCATTTTGAGGTAAGGTATAATCTCCATTTGAATCTTGATAAATTAAATGAAGTGACAAGTCATTAGTTCTGAGATATATGTTAAGTAATTGCAGTGCTCTAGCTCTTAGAGAGTGTAACAGTGCTCAGGAATCCCATGTGCTACCACAACGGACAAAGTTTTTGTCCCACAGAATTTATAGTTTAGTTCGAAACTAAGAGTAGAAGAGAAAGGAGTAGGTTGGATAAGAGCAATCGTGACTGTTTAGACCTCCTGTAAGCGTGCATCACACAGGACACGAAGTTATAATCATAAAACTGTAGTGCTGTCACTCAGCGTGGAGTGATATACTGCTGCCCTTGTAAAGGATTGGATCCCGGCTGCGCATCTCGGCACACGCATCGCCGTAACTGCTAATGAGCTAGAGGAATATATGGAAAAGACAAAGAAAAGATGGAAGAAGAACTGTTGATATTGTATAACACAGAGGGATTGTATTATGCTAACCAATATTGCCTCGTTTTTCATTTGCATCCTTGTGTCTCTCTGCATCCACACGGTTATCTGACACGTAAAACTCACCTGCAGGCTTTTTCTGGGCAGGACTCTTCTCTTGTCCTGTACTTTTTGCACACCACCAAGCACGCTTTGGGGCCTGACTCATGAGCAGGACCCAAAAACCCAACAATATTACTAATCTGTCCAACTCCCATTGAAATTTATGGCAAAATTCATCCCACGTTCTCCAGCTATGAAATTACATAGCATTGCTGCTATGAACGGATCTTAGAAGGGAAGAAGAAAGCAAATCACAAAAGTATTACCCAGAATAGATTCTTCAGAAACTATCCCCCGTGCAAGGGGGCTGAGAATGGGAAGGTGCATGCATGCAGCTCCTGGCAGGGTCACACTTGTAACATCTGGCTGTGAAAGCCGGGAAGCTCTGCCAACTCCTTTAGAGTAACAGCCGTGCTCACGGAGACTGAGCCTAACTGCGCATTCCTGCGAAACTCGCCCAGAACACTTGGAAGGGGTCACGAGGAGGAATGTCAGGGAAATAGGGGAAGGGCCTAGGACTGTTAAAGCCAGAGCTGCTCAATCTGGCTTCAATTGCTTTTCTTCTTTTCTTCTCTTTTCGTTTTTGGGTTTTTTTTCCCCTATTCTCTTTTTTTTTTCCTTTTCTTCTCTTTTCTCTTTTCTCTCTTTTCCCTTTCCTTTTCCTTTTTTTTTGTTTTCTTTTCCCTTTCACTTTTCCTTCTCAATTTCTCTTTCTTTTTCTTCTTTTTATTTTTTTTTTTTTTCTTTTCAAGAAATTTACTCATAGGACTGTAAGAAAGCAAATCTATGCCAAAAAAGAGAGAACTCCAGCATGGCTGAGTAAGAGAAGGCATTTGAGTCTCGCTAACGACCAGAGACACTATATAAACAGGGGCCAAGTGAAGACAGTTCATTAAGAAAATAGGGGAGACAGAGCAGTAAAAGTTGTGCCTTTGCTAACACAATAGGAAGCCGTTAGAATGGTGCATCTTTAGCACCAGTTTAACATATGGTTTGAGTTCACACCTGAGCCCAAGCTCTGCACTTGTCCACGCTGCCTGTGTGTCAGGGCACTCCACGGCTCCAGCCCAGGGAGCCACATCCAAACCCTACCTGGAGAAGCAAAAGGGTGGCAACTAGTTTGAATCAAGGCGCTTCAAACTCCAGTGCAAATGGCAGTGGAAGCTCTAACGCAAGTACTGTGGCATGCAGCTTAGAGCTCAAACAGCAAGAGAACAGCTCTGCTTCTGATTTTTACTGCTCCATATGTGGTGTGGTCAGTCTTAGAGCAAGCCTCAGATACCTGCTGACTTAGTACAGACACTTCTGCCAACAAGACGGTTAAGAGAAGAAACTGGTGCAACAGCCAGCGCACACCATGGGATGTATCAGAGAACGTACCGAAGCGACACGTCTGTCGCCCCGTGCTCTGTGCCACACAGCCCGTTTCAGGTTTGTGACCCTCTAATCACAGGAGGTTGGAGAATTTTCCAATTCCACAAGGCCTCCTACCAACCCTCCAAGTTACTCCTCACCAGACACTTCCTCACTGAGATGTCTGTGGGGCTCCTTCTCCCCACTCTGGGTCTAGGCACAGCCGGCAGCAGCGGCGCAGGACTCGGTTTCGGGGCTGCTCTCTGGGTGCCTCCCACCGCTGTCCTGCCTCCTCTCTGCCCGGTTGTTGAGTCTCAGGGTGGTGGCAGCAGCGGTGACCAGCTTCTCCTTTGACCCCTCCTGCGTTGTCCTTACCCCGACACGCAGGCAGCTCCTCCCAGCACAGCGTGGCTCCCGGGCGTTCAGCCTGGCGCTGAGGTCCTGCCCTACCAGAGGCAGCGTTTCACCGGCAGCTACAACCTGCCGGTGGTGATGAAGGACTTCTGAGGAGCAGGCGCTGCAGCTGGGGATGACCTTTCTGCGTGACTTTCTCTTTGAAATCTCACTCAAGGAAACCTTTTACTGCTTGGCATTATTCGTCCTGTCTGCTTTCTCCTTCCATATTCTGAAGTTCCCAAAAGGATGGTGGGAGACGCTGGCTGCAGGGGAGATCACAGTGACCACATGCTGTCAAGAGTCAAGCTGCCAGAAAAGCCGGAGAGTTGTGAGCGGGCTGAGGGTGGTGCAGAGTCTGCAGAGACACCAAAAGGGAGGATGTGCTGGCTTTGGAGCAGAGGGGAAGTTACATGAATGGAGCTACAGAAAGGAAAATGCATGAGTCAATATTCATCCATATATTCATGATCTGTAGGCTTGAGTGCTGTGATGCTCATTATCTAGGCATGACCTTAAAAACTGCAGTTGATTGAGAACACGGCAGCCCATCTGCTTGGCAACACAGGCTGCTGGGGGGCTCGCCCCAGCACTCTGCTCCCTGCACTACTTCTCTGTTCTTTCTTTGAATACAAATCCAAGGGCACAGGCTTCATCTCCAAATCCTTTGCTAGGGGCTGAGACAAGGCATCCACAACTCCTTCTCTCTCAAGCGCACAGTGAGTGAAATCTGTGTGGGCAGGACACACAGCTTACTCCGTGTCCCAGCTCTCTACTTCCTCCTCCTCCCTCTCTCCCCAAAACGGTGACCACAAGCCTGTGTGCCTGAAAAACTCCATCTTCCACAAAACCAACAGAACCGGGCGTCCCCCTGCCCCTGCTCACGCCGCGAGCTCTCTCTGCGGTCCGGGCGGTGGTAGGTTACAGCGGGACGGCCCCACCGCCGGCCTGGGCGGAACAAGGAGAGCGCTAGGGCCGACGCTGGGGCGCTCCCTCTGCCCCTTACCTACCAGAGGGGCTCTGCTGGGGAGGAACACCTCTCTGTGCAGGACCATGAGCAAATTCATGAATGAAAACTCACAATTTTCTGCCCTACTAGTAGGGGACAACAGGCCTCTTCTGTTTTTTCTGTACTGCCCTGCCCTGTTTTCAACTGACCAAAGAAATGAATGAGAACTGTCTGCTGCCACTTCATCATTTGAAATACACAATCACCAGAAAAGAGGAAGCAATGTTCAATTTTCTCTCCATGTGAAAAATCCTCCTGCTCCTTCTTCCAGACACCTTCCTGAGCCTGCTTTCTAGCATCCCTTCTTCTTTAAAAGAAAACGTGTCTTTCTTCTAAGCAATTAAACTCCATAAAAGAAGGACATTTTCTCCATCATACTTTCCCATCTCCCCTTTCCTGGATGGCAATCACATACTCCAGATCTCACGCTGTGAAGGATATTCTGCCACTGGTCACATCTGGTTCCCTGATGAGATCCGCAGGCGGCTGAGCTGGAGCGTTTGCTGGGTCACGTGGTGGCTCTAGGTTGCCTTATCTTCCCAAAGACCAGCGCTTTTTAATCTCCTTTGATTCTATTTCTCTCTTTTTGCAGCACTCTTATCAGTTTGAGATTAAACTGCTGCACAAATGCTCATGAGATCAATCTACAGATCTTAAATATGGTAAAAAAGAGGTGTTTCTCTGAGCAATCTGTTGGAGAGATTTTGTACTGACTTTTAGACTAGTTCCACGCTGGTATGCATTCCTTTAGCATTAATGCTTCCTCTGGGACTCGAACCTTACAGAAATATGAGAACCGAGCGTGCAGGCTGCAGACACACTATGAAAGTCAGCCTGCATGTAGCGTGTGTGTGGAGAAGACACGCTGCAGCCATGGCTGTGGAAAGGGACACTCACAGCCCGTCTCCTCTAGCTACTGCTGGAAAAATGACTCTCCATAAACTCTGTAATTTTCATTTGAGGAAGAAGGGTTTTGTTGTTTTGCTGTGGTTTGGTGTTTTTTTTTTCCTGAAAATTTCTAGCAGAGTCTCCTCAGTGTATGCTGTTAAGATGGAAAATAACAACTAAGTCAATAGGCATATATTAAGTCAGTAAGACCAGGATTTTATTGATAATGGACTGAGGATGAAGGATACAGTGACAGTTGCGTTTAGTGCTCGGAATAAAGTAAATCAATCAGATTGACTGTATGTTGATTTAAAATCCTTCAAGATTTGGGTCAAGATCATTCTAGTTGTCCTCAAACAGACGTTGCCGGGAATCTTCACACTCACACGTAATATAGAAATTTTCCTGTTTAATTTTCTCAGCCTCCACTGATATCAGTTGCTTACTGGCTGTGCTTGGTTCTGCTTGAACAATTACAGTGGCCTCAGTAGCCATAGGTCTGTACTAAAACATTTGGGCTGTAAATAACGAGGCGGTGGTTGCTCTACAACCATGCGAGTATTAGCCATAAAAGCTTTAGATGCATAAAAGACTCATATTTTAGGTTAAAAAATAATTTATTTAAAATACTTTTATTTATGTAGTTCTCCATTCCTTAAAGGCTGGTCTTCAAGCTTACACTAGCTACTAAGAGCTCCTTCTGACAGTTGTATCAGTGGGATTTTAAATACTGTAGATTAAAACGTATATCAACCCATCCTTGGACCGTATAAAATAATTAAACTGAATAAACGAAAATGGTTAGCTGAGATCTGTGGACGGTGCAGCCCTCATCTAGATGGGCGTGTGTAAAATTCACTCCTTCCACGGCAGGAGAGGCGATCGGAGCCACAGCCTCATCTCGCAGTCCTGGGGCCCGGAGTGCCGTGCTCGAGGGGAGGTGTCCCTGCGCCGGGGGTGCGCTCGGGGCCTTACGCACGCCAGGGCGAGCCCGCCCACAGGATCAGTCCCTGGCTCTTCTTACCCACATCGAAACAAGGAAGAAGTAAAGTAAAAATCCATCTTCTGCAAGTTCTCACTTTGGGGGTTGTTTAAAAGAGAATTTCACACAGAACCATAGCATGGACTATGAGAGAGAGTGTATTTCTGTCAAGACTTAATTGAGGAAATTTGATTTTCTTTCCTAACCGAATTGCTGTTGATAATCTAAAGTAATTCTGTCCGGTCTGTCTAATTTCGCAATGAAAAACCTGGATCTTGAAGCTGTGCACAAGAATGTAGCAGATTTTTTAAAACAGCTTTTCGGAATAGAAAGACGTTAACTTATGGCAGCGTAACAAAAGATCTTTTTTTGGTCATTGTTTTGATGTGAAACACTGAAGTTCTTACACCTCAATCCGCTGACACTCTCTTTTTAAGAGGAAGAAATGCGTTTTTGCAAATGGTACATCGACAGACCTTGGGAAAATTGAGTTTGGGGAAAAAAATTGAATTCATTTTGTTTCTCTAAGCACTTTCCCATGTTTCAGATTTTGTACTGATAGATTGATGATATGATTTGCTTTAAAACCAGGTGGCCTCTTAGTTTCCATCTGTTGTGTCTATTGCTCTGTCTCTAGTGAGAAGCATTGCATAGCTGTGCAGGCATCTGTACCCTTGAGAGAAAACTCTTTACGCTATCAGAAATGCTCAGGGAGAATCTAGTTTTACAGTATCTTAAATGTGAGACGTATCAGAAACTTGAGCCCCTGGAAGGCTCATGTTTATATTCACCCAGACTGAACGCACTGAATTTATATTAGCTTTGCGTAAACAACTTCACAACAAAACCAAAACCTGGTGACGTTTCGGGAAGAAACAGTTCAAATCTTGCAAAACCACCTGAATATCCCATAAACATTTGCTGAGGTTTCTTGTCTCTCTGGATGCCAGAGGTGGCACTGCTTTAGCAAGAATGTTTTCCTAAAAGTAGGAGTTTTGATGGATAAACAGCACCATTTGAGCAAAGACCTGCCATGATTTTTCAGGTTCTGCAAAACAGAGACTTCCTCTGGAGCTTGAGCTGTGTGAGTGGAGCCTGCTGGAAAAAGCGACTTATTTGAACCAAAAGGTCTTTGGTAGGAGGTTCCGCACCGCGCTGGTGTAGGCATAGGCGATGCGGTCAGAGAGGAGAGGAGAGGCAGCAGCTCAGCGTTACCCTGGGCGCGGGCTGGGCGTTGGTGACGGTCCCGCGGGCCCCGCGGAATGGGGCCTTGTCCCGCTGCTCCCCGAGGGTCCAAAGCACAAACCCCCGGGGCTGTCGGGACGCGTCCCCAGACAGCTCCGAGCAGCACCGGGACACCCGCCGAGCCTGGCAACGCGCCGAGGCCGAGGCACAGGGTGAACGGGGTGGAACCGCCAGTCGTGTCCCGAAGAACGGGGCTCCCCGCCGGCGCGCGGCTTGGGGCGGGAGCCTGAGCCCCTCTCCCGGCCCTGCCCTCCCACCCCAGCTGTGGCGACTGGCTCCGCTCTGCCTACAGCCACGAACCGGGCTTGCTTAGAGGGCTGATTTACAAATACTTTAAAAAAAAGTATTATTTTTAACTGGCAAAGGGCTGAGCAGAAATGAAGTCGAGTGGCGAAAGGCGCCTTCGCTCGCAGAGCTCGTTTCGTTTCCTGCACTGCTCGAAGTCGCGCTGGCACAAGCGCTTTCTGCTCCGGCGGCTCTAGGAGTTTCCCAGTTGCACCAGCAAACACCCTCTGATGGAGCTCGGCCCTGGGTACCAAAGTTGACAAAATACGAGCAGTCACATTTCTCACCAGAGACGCCATGCGCCGTTCGCCCCGTTCAGGCCCCGAGATGAGCCGTGCGAGTTTCGCTTTTATTTACTGTGAAGTTCGCCTTCAGGTTTTTGTTCATTTGTAGAAAAACCCGGTTGAATTTCAAGTTGAAATCTGAAACTTGGATTTCGAGTTGAAATTCAGCCGAGACCAGCGTTTCTCTTCATCCGCACCCCACGGCACTTTGCGAATTCGGGATTTTCCAGCCGAAACGCTCGATGCGGTTCAGAGCCGGACCCGCCCGGGCCCCCTTCCCGCGCACACACCAACGCGCTTCCCTTTACGCGTGTGGCCGCGGCGGCGGAGCGACCCGCGCGTCGCCCAGACCCGCGCTGGGGAGCGGCGGCACCTCCGCGGCCCGCGCAGCCGCCGGCGGGAGCGGCTCAGCCCCGGGCCCGCCCGTCTGCGGCTCAAAACGGGAAACCCCGGGAGCGGGCGCGGGGGGGGGAGCCGGGGGCATTTCTAACCGCCCCCCCCTTCCCCCCGTTCTTCCCCCGCGGGGAACGCGTCGTTTTGCGGGGGGGGGGAGGAGAAGGGAAAGGCGGCGGGAGGGCTCGGATCACGCGCCGCTCCGCACCGAGACGTGCAAAAAAACCCCCAAAAACCAACAAAACAAAACAACACAACCCCCCCGCCACCCCCCCGTGCGGGGCCGCGGTTCCCGCCCCGCGCAGGTGGGCAGAGCGCCGCGCGGCCCCGCCCCCCGCGCGCGCCCCCGGCCCTGCCCGGCCTGCGTGGCACCCGGCGGGGCGCGCGCGGGCGGCGGCGCGTGCGCGGGGCGGTGCGGGGCGCGAGCCGAGCGGGCGGGCGGGCGAGAGCGCGCGCGCGCGCGCGCGGGGCGAAGTTGTCCGTGGGACGCGGCGCCGCTCCGCTCGGGTGCGGGGGCCGGGGCCGCCTGAACGCGCCCCCACCGCCGCCGCCTCCCCCCGCACACCGCTCCGGGACGGGGCCGCCGGCGCTTCTCCGCCGCCTCGCCGGCCGCAGGTGAGCACCGCGGGGCCCCGCGGGCCGCGCCGCGCTCCGCCGGGCCGGGGGTGCGGCCCCTCGGCCCGGGCCGCCGCGTTTCCGCCGGGCCGGGCCGCCAGGTCGAGCGAGGCCCCGGGGAGGGGGGGGGTGGTGGAGCGGGAGCGGGAGCGGGCGGCCGCGATGCCGGGGCCGGCGGCAGTCCCGGCGCGGGGTCCGGGCCGCGGCACCTCGTGTCCTTCCGCTCTCCCGGAGCTGCCGCGCCGCCGGCCCCGGGGCCGGCACGTGCCCGGGCGGGAGCGGGAAGGGGCCGGGAACGTCCCCAAAACGGCGAGGGCTGGCGGGTCGTCCCCGGCTGCCGGCGGGCGGGGGCTGTCCGGCAGCGTGAAGGTTTGGAGCAAAGTTACAACTGTTTCCAGAACACGAGTGTTGGTGGGGCTCCTGTCGGTGCGGAGCCGGGGGGGGTCGGGGGCTTTGGAGGGGTGTTGGGGGTCCGCCCGCGGTACAGGCAGCGGTGCTGCCGGGCGCACATGCCCCGGTTCCCATGCGAGCGCCCCGCGCGTCCCCCTCCCGGTGCCGCCGCCCCCCCGGCGAGCCCGGGCTGTGCCGCTCCCTCCTTCGCCTCCTCCCGGGGAGAGCCCCGGGGGTGCCGGGGGCCCCGGGCTGGAGCCTCCCCAGCTGCTCCTCCCGCCTGGCCGCCCCCTCGCCCCCCGGCGAGCCGCTGCTGCCCTGGGGGTGCTCTCCTCTGGGCTGGCTCCAAAGAGGGGAACTCGGCGATAAAGCCAGCGCTTCAGGGATTACCACGTTGCTTTTTGAGAGAGCACATGTTAGAGCTGAACTATGAAATACCTTTTTTTTTTTTTTTCCCCCAACATGTTATTCCCTCCGAAGTGCGATTTATGCTTTTTTAGAATAATGGTGGATTTCTGAGCTCCATCTGTTTGTCTGTCTGTTCGCACACACGGAATATTTCTGCCAATGGTGATTGCCTATGGCGTTATTGCAGTATAAGTAGTTTGATAGGAAATATTGTAGCAATTAGAAGTCCGGTGATGCAAGTTCCTGACACATTATGACTGCCTTGCTGTCATTTCTGTGTCTCTTTAAAAGTTCATTTTTGTGAATCATTGTAAGCAACAGTTTAACTTCTGCAACATTTCTACAGTTTTTACATTTTGAGACATCTCTTGACATTGAGTCAAACTCTTTCCACTGTTATTTTTTTCCTGTCGACATTCTTTGTGACAGTCATATTCTTTTGAGCAACAACAGAAAAAAAAAAGGGAAAAAAAAAAAAAAAAGGAACTTCTTTTAGATAAGAATGTTGCTGCCCTTGTTTCCTGTGGCTCTGTGCCTTAGAGACTTAAAAAAATGGGAGCTGGGAGGAACTTTTATTATGGTGCAAAAAGAGCATCTTCTGTGGGAAAGTGAGATTTCTAGCTGGAGTGTGAGTGACTGCTGTCACCCCAAAGGAATTGTCAGAACAGAATCAACCTTTTGGTTTCTTAACACCTTCGACATATAAAATACTTCTGCTTGTTTCGTTTTCCCTCCTTCCACTGGAATTCTGTTTCTTGACAAACGAATGTTTTATGAGAGAGGGCGGACACATAATTTGAATACGAATTTTAATGTAACTTTTCAAATTCTTCAGTATTCATTTTGTTCTGAGACAGGGCAGGTGGAGATTAATAACTTGGGCTCCAAGCCCACCCTGGGAAACAGATTTTTTTGGAAGTACTTGCTTTTTATGATCCTACCCAGAAAGTTTTATGTGAGTAATGTGCATTGAAAATACTGAGCCTGCACTGGCTTTTCTCATTTCTCTTAGTAACTGAGGCTGTACTGGAGAAAATAGTGGGAGATTCTGAGTTTTATCAGGCAGCATGCTTTTTGGCTTTATTCAGAGCTACCTGTCGGTCTGAAAGCCTCTTTAATGGCTTTAAAGAGTTTTTTGTGTACTGAATGATCTATTAATGATTGTTTACTCAGAGCAAAATGAGGTGTTGTTTTTTTTTTTGTATGGGGAGAGGAGCCACAAATAACCTGCCCGGGTTTTTCTGCTACTCTACCTCTGCTTTCTTAGCTGTAAAATGGGGGTAGTTACCAACAAATCCACCTCCTGCGCACCTTCACGCCACACTTTATAGATGTGTAGAAGGTGAATTAGTCGATGTACTTTAACATCTTTTCCTACTTTATGTAGTGCCAAATATATTTAACCTCAAGGTTATGAAAAATGTGTACACAGCAAACAACATGGCAGTACCCAGTAGACCGTGTGAACTGGAGCAGCCAACAAGCGGGGCAGGCGGTAGAAATCAAATGTATTCGTTCTGAATTTAAAGCAGGAACATTGACCATATGGTGCTGGAGAAGCAGAGGAAGCACTAGAGGAAGATTTCAAAAGCGGAGTTATGAAAGTGGGTGTCAGTGTGGCCTCTGGGACTTTTGCTCTGTCTTAAATGAAAACCTCGCTGGGATACAGTCCTCACAGAAAATGTGTTTAAGAGCCCAACTTCTGGTTTAGTTCTTGTTACAGAAGAGGTTGTTCATGGTGATCTCCAACAAATGAGAAAAGTAAGTACATGGAACCTCATTGGAGAAGTTAGTCTCATTACCATTGAATGGGCGTGTTGTCAACTGCAAGTTCCTCGGTATTGCTACAATCCCACTCATCAGAGGGTCGGTGGCCACAATGCTCCCTATGGTTTGAGCACAGGATTATGATTAAGGAAGTCGTGAATAGCCGTTCTACCTGTGACACATTCCTGCATTTGTCTTGTAAACTCACTTAACCAGTCTGTTTTAGCTTTTATGGGAATGACGGTGACTAATTCAGTGTACACCCGTCCGGGTGCTTGACCGGGTTGTTTAGGAAATTGTGGTGTATGTCTTTGCATCCAGTATAAATGCAAGATGCAAGAAAAACATTCTTACAATATTGAAAGCGAACGCTAAATATTCGTGCAGTTGAAATAGTGTTCACAATTGCCTTGATACCGCTCATCACCGAAGACCCTGAAACGTGGCTTCCGGCAAGAAAACGGTGACAGGCGTGGCGGCGGAGGACGCTCAGGGGTGTCCATGCCACGCTCTGTGGACTGGTCAAAATGGCCCTTCCCAGTATAGGATCATGTGGAAGTTAAAGGGTGTCTAAAATGGACAGAATTAACACTTTGTCCTCTTAAAGGCAGGGGCCTTGAAAATAGTTTCATCTGTTACTAAGTCCTGTTAATGCTGCGTTTATTATACTCACCCATCCCTTTGTAAAGCTTTTAGTACAAGCACATGCATGTACTCAGCAAGTTCCTTATGCTTTTTCATCGGTAGATCTTTAAGTGCCCTAGAAGATAAGCATGGTTTATTTGAAAGCTGAGGATATCAGAATCAGGAAGATTCAGTGTGTCTCAGCAGAGTCCTCAGGTGGCTGAGCTTACCCAGCCAGCTTGGTGCTGCGCAGCGGGACGGTTCCCCTTGTGTTCTCTCTTCCCCCGTGCCAGGGCCGGCGTTCTGAATATTGGTGAGTAGGGCTGCTGAGTAAATTGGTGTCGAACTAAGGAACCCACAAAGGAGGGAAAAAACCCTAAAAAATGTTGAACCATGTTATCCTTTGTGGGTGCTGACAGGGCAGTTTGTGTTTTCCATGGCTGTGTCCTGGCCTTGTCCCAGAGGGGAACCCACCCACCACGGGATCAGCGGAGGGACTGGGATGTGCGCTGTGGAAAGCGGCCTGGACCCTCCTGGCCTGATGCTTCTAAGGGAGCGTTAGCCCGTGGGCTGCAGAGCACGCTGGCTGTGATGGGGTGTAACAGATCTCTTCCACGTTTGAATTCCATGTTTCACCGTAGAGCTGTGTCTCTGAAGTTAAAAGGAGGAAAAAAAAAATAGTATGTGGGAGATAGGAGAAAAATGTGTTCCAACTGAGAGGTAGTGTTGGCCCAGACAATATTTTTCTTTTTGAATAAAAAAACAGAAGCCAAAAAATTTGCATGTAGAATCTAGATTGAAAACGGACTTTAAAATCGTGGTGTTTTTTTTCCAGCAGGCTGAAATTGCTGCAGTGTGTCTAAATTACATAGAAAATGAAGCTGTATAAAATACTTGTTTAAAAATTTCTTGCACGTTTTGGAGGTGTGTATGGAGGTGTGTGCATTTGCCAGGTTGGCAGCTGCTGCCTTTAGTTGGCTGAAACATAGGACAGGGAGAACCGAGGTTCTGTGAGTGTGTGGCGAGGTGGGCAGTTCTGGACGTGGAAGCTAAGTTTTGTTTAAAAACAGAAAACCACAGGCAGTTATTTTTAATAGTGGTTCAAATGCAGAAGTCTGTAAAGCTGTCAAAACTTTTCATGGGTAGATAGGTCTTTTTCTATCTTGGCTTATTTTTTATATGCATATTGGATTGGATCAAGATTAGTTCAAGTTTTAACCTGTGTTAAGTATTTAAACATCTGGACTTGCTGTAAGTGCCATTGCTGTACATGCGTGAGAAGTCTCCTGGATTGGTTTTTAACATTTTAGAATATTTCAGGAGGAAAAAAAAAAAAAAATCAATTAATACAGTATATTTAGCTTCCAGTGTTTAGTCATATGATACAGCTTATCACATAGCACGATGCAATAAATTGCGAATAATTTTACGGTGTCAGTATAATTAAAGAAATTAAATTTCTAAAGTGTTTACTTCAGCTTGGTGCTACTTTAAGTGTCTGCTATCATAGATTCCAGGCAGTGAACAGCTGTCTGTCGCAGATGGGAGAGGAAAAAAAACTTCCCCTTAGCTTCTTACTTCTAAAAAGGTTTCCATATAAAACCAGTAGTAATGTAATACAACCTTTTAGTCAAATTTGAGTTTCCTGTTACATGTTTAAGTGAACCGACAGCAGACTCTATCTATTTGAAACCAAATGGTGTAAGTGAATGAGACTCTAGGAATGTCATACTCCAAAGCATTCTTGAAACCCCACAAATGCTGTTTAGCAGTCAGAATGCATTATTTATTACACCCCTCAACAAAAAAAAAAAAAAACAAGAAAAAAAAAAAGACTTGCAGGTAGTTTATTAATTACTTCTTTAGACTCTGCTGTGTTTCAGTAAGATAAGGTGGCATTGTCTGTCCTGATCTTGCACGGTGTTTTATACAACAAAATCCGGGAGATTAGAAACTGTCAGGGGAGCGTGTAGCAAATCCGTGTTTTTAATAGAGTCCAAGTGCAGCGAAGTCTGAAAAAGAGCAGGTGTGAAAGGTGTAGTGGTTTTTGTTAGAGTGTTTTCTGCTAAGATTTCAAGATGGCAGAAATGGAGTTTGTGCACAGAACAACGTGAATTTAGTTTTAGATTCTAAATCGGATATGCTGTTTTATTGTTCTGTGAGCTAGTGCATGATGGCAATTATAAAAATTATTAAAATAGTTACAGCATGTCTGATCACAAAATGCAAAAGATAGTAAGATTGTTCTTATTAAATGAAAAAAATTGCTGCTGCTGCTGGCAAAAAGCTTTTTCCCTTAATGGTTGTTTCCTCACTATCTCCCCCCCCCCCCCCCCCCCCCCCCCCGGACTATTAACAGGTAGATTACAATCCCAAGGCAATTCTTAAAGTTTTTGTGTTTGTTTGCACTGGGTACCTGAGGTCTCAGTTCTGGACTCCAGCCTTTGTATGTGCTTCACATGATGCACCAAAGTAACTGGTGCCAGACGATCCTCTGCCTTTGGACAAGACCTCGGGCACCAACTCTGGCAGATCAGTGCATTTGCTTTTTAGGAAGGCAGTTTATTTTGCCATTTTGACGGGTTTTGGTCGTAATTTTCAAGCCGTTCTCATTCTGATTTCCCCATCGGGAGCTGGCAGGTGCAGTGGTCTGTGCATGGTTCGGTTCTCCCGATTTTTAAAATGTGGCTGCACCTTGGGCTGACTTGTCTCAATATAATATGTAATAAGCCTTTTTTTTAAAAAAAAAAAAACAAAACAAAACACTGCATGGATTGTTTGTGTAACATCATTTAGAAATTGTGTTGAAATGTTGTTTTTCCAAGCATGGAGACGCTGCTGAGACTGTTCCAGAACCCCCTTTTGGAAACGAGCCTTCTGGTTAGGGGGAAGAGATGGCTCCGATCTTGTGTTGCCGGTGGCAGAATGACGTGTGGGAGTGCTCCCTGGCACGCATTTCGGGCAATGCTAGTTTGGTGAGCTTAAACTTCTTCTAAATCAACCTAACTGAGAAATCGAGGGTAATAAACCCGAGTGTGACAACACCAGAGAAAAGGGCAGAGATTCCCCTTCGAGGAGGGGGGTGATAACGTCTTGCGCTGCCACGGCTGTTTACAAAATGAATGGCTGTCAGCAGCCTGGCTGGTGCGTCCCCAGAAATGCGTTTCAGCATTACCAGGAGACAGCTGAGGGACCTTCCTAGGAGGCCTCAGTGTCTCGTTTCAACGCAGCATCCCACCTTTCGGGCCCAGAATGTCCTTCAGTCTCTGATCTGGGTGGGATGCCCCAGGACTGGTCTCACTGTCCGTTCGGGGGACGCTTTGGCCATCCTGCTCTTCCACGCGCTGTAGCCAAGTGAATCACAGTCGCCTCACCTACTGCGCCAGGGGTCAAAAACCAAACTGATAAGGGCTGTGACCCCGGGCCCAGCCCAGCCTGCTGACGGAGCAGGTGTTTCTCCACACCCTGGGGAGGATTTGCAAGTCTTTCATTTTGCAGAGCTCTGTGACAGATACTGTTCTCCAGTTACTTTTGTCGTTCGGTCTTTGAGAAGCCTGCTTGCTGCGAGGTGGGAAATATCCACCCGCCCGTTGAAAACTCACGGTGTGCACAAAGTGGAGCTTTAAGTCCATGCTGACAGGAGAAAGGGGTGCCGGATGGTTGGGATTGCTCCCTCTGAGAGCCCGTGTGCTGGGAGGTAGCACCGCCCCAGCCGTTTTGGCTGGACGTGGTGCTTGCTTCCAAGGCAGCCACTGTCTCCTGGCTCAAGTGGTGCAAGTTAATACAAGTTCCAATTTTTTTTCTTTCCTTAGAGCAAACTGTCCTCTTTCAGTTCGGAGAGTTAACTTTTTTCTTAACCTAAAGATTTTTAAACTGTGGAGATCAAAACCTTCAGATGGTGCAATAATTGGGGAATGTTGACCTACAGGATGGATTGTAACTTCACGGTACATTCAATACCTTTCCAGGAATTTCAGTTTAAGTATCTGTTGTGTTCTTGACCTTGTGGACACATGTCTCTGCTGTACTGAGAAGGAATGGGGTTTTCTCCTTGTTGGGACATTTTGTTTCTTGCACAGGGACACTCTGAATGTCAAGCCTGTCTTGGAGAGTTTGTGATGGGTTCGGGTACTTGGGGCTTACGTGTGTCATTATGGTGAGGAGATCGAGAGAAAAGCCATAGATGTTTTAAGGTTCCTTTCCTCCAAGAGCAGAGACTCAGAGTAAAATAGGTATCAGCAATCATGGACACAAGAATTTCCTCTTTCATTCATGGAAGTTCTGCTTTCGTTCTTCCGTGCTGTCAGTATTTCCTTAGCTCTTCTGTCAGAGCTGTGCAAAATGGAAGTCTCAAAAATGTTAAACTGGAACCAAAAAACGTCCAAGCAACCTTGAAAAGGTTTTTAAAAATATATGAATGTATTCCAAGAAGCAAATAAGTCCCAACTGTGTGTGTCTGTATGCTACCCTTTAATCAGTTGGGAAACCTAAGTGGTGACTTTCAGCTGTCACTATATTAAGAACCAGTGCTGCCTTTTGTGGCAGTCTGTATATACTGAACTCGGTACTATGTGGTAAATATTCTTGCTGTGTTTTCATAATCATTCTACTTAGAGTAAGCGCTTCTTGGGTGGGTATTACAAAACTGTTAATCTTTATGGTATTTATAGGGTAATTTTTAACTCTCCTGAGCTCCTTACTTCCTTGCGGGTCAATTACTCAATTTATAACATGATGTCAGTTGTAAGAACTTTACCATCCAAGAGTAAACAGTGTTGGGTACGGTTCTTTACCTGTGTTTGCTCTTAGTTCTTTGTATATTAAGGTATGCAGTAACTTACTCTGACTTACTCAGTGGGATTTCTTTTAGTCTCCCTGGTTTCTACTTTAAAGTGACTGTGATGACTTATTTTAGCTTTTGTACTTCATCCCTAATGCAGGGAGAGGGGAAACTTGCAGCCGTTCTTTGTGAAGAAAAGAGTGTTCATCAAGTTGCAGATACTTAAGGCAAAATCTCTGCAAACAGTGTTATTTTTGATTGTCTGTTGATGAAACTGATTGCTCTAAGTCAGGGATTTTGTGTTGTGAGCACACGGCACTCTAGGGGAGGATTTGGCTCTGTAGTAGGGAGGGATGGCTACTTGATTTTATGTTCTTACTGTAGTTGTCTATGTTACAGTGAAAATCTGCTCTGAGTCTGGGCCTTCAGTTGGCCTATCGAAAGAGAGAATAAAGTCATCTCCCAGCACTGGAGTTTTTCTCCTCGAGATTGCCTTTCCCCTTGCTCCTTTTGCTCTCTTCAGCGTCACCACAGTGGTGTGACCTGATGGTAGTGATCCTGGTGTAGCACAGGGACGTGCCCTCTTTCCGTAGCATTCTACCTGTTGAGAGCAAGTTTGGAGCTGCGGGGTGGGAGAGAGGTGTGTGTAGTCAAGAAAATTGCTGGTGACTTGGATTTGAGGAGCATCCATCAGTGCTCATGTGGCCACTAAGCTCTTGGAAACAGCAGAACAGTAGGAAATTTTCAGAAGGCCTAAGGTAGATAAGGCCCGAGTTGCTGAACAGTCTAGTGCTGGAGTCTCTTCCTTTTGTTACCTGTGAATGCTGAAGCGTGATCTACCGGCTTCTCTTCACGTAGGCTTTTCTCTTGTATATTTTCAAGATGAAGCTTCTGCTGCAAAAGCAGGTTTGAGCATCTACGATGGCTTTTCGAGAATCTAATAAGTCCCTGAAGGAGCCCGTGTTCTGGATGTACTTTTCTTTTTTCCCAGGGGTAAGCCATGATTCATTCTCATGGACAAACAGACCTTGCAGGTTTTTTGGTATAATGTGTTGTAGGTTGTCACCCTCGGTCCAGTATGTGTTGTTTTCAAAGGTTCAGACAGGGTTTTTTTGGTGTTGGTTGTTTTGTAAGCACATCACACTACAGGTTTTTTTTGTGTGGTATTTTTTCCCATAAAACCCCTCAATATTCTGTTTACTTACGGATTAGAAAAATGTCAAAGGGGTGATGAAGGAAATAAGAACTTTATTTCGAGAATTGGAAGGTCAAATGTTTACTGCCCCAGCATCATTCATTCTGTCAGTAACAAGGCAATGAAAACCAATATTTCAGCACCGCTCAGACCATCCTCTCCTGGTCATCTTATTCACATCTTTTGGAATATTTGCTTTTAGATTTTCCTAAAGGCAGCTGTTTGTGGGAGCTTTGTGCTGGTGTCCTCTCCTGCACAGCGTGGCTGTGCCATGGGTCTCTGAGGTGCCCTCCTGTCTTTTGTCAACTTTATGTCAGAGTTTGTGGACTGGCAGGAGAACCTGGCAGTGTCTCTCCTCTGGCTGGTGTGTTGGTCAGCTAGAAAAGCTTAAGTGGGAGTGAAGCCTGGGTTGGCAGGAGATGAGCATTGTGTGTGTTTTTTAATAATCTGTTTGCATGTGGTGCTCCAGAGGAAGTAAAGTTGGAAATGAATCATTCATCACGAGTCTTATCAGACTTTGCTGAAGTCGCGTGTTATCTTTTCTGTTGTTGATCTGAAATTGGGGACAGCTGAGTGCCAGCTTGCTCATTTTCTTTGGTGGCATAGATGGCAGTAATGAGTTTGATAAAAGCAGCTAGATGATGTGGGGGATAGTTTCCCTTTAGAGACTGTCTCTAATTTGTTATACAGGGCTATATTTAAATTTACATCTACTCTTAGGTCATCAGGCAGCAGTAATAACCAGGGTAGCTTCTGTTCGTGCATCCAATAAGTGGCATTAATTCCCCTCCGGACTCAGTTGCTGGTCCATAGTTTTTCCTCCCTGCTGTTACTGTAGCATGAAACACTGGTGCTTGCAAGTACATGGCTGTACATTTTGCTGAGAGCACGCGGCAGTTACGTTCTTCCAGCCACTAAATACCATTTTACTAATGGGCTTTTGGCTTGGTTTAGACAGTAAACTCTTCAGGGAGTGAGTCGGCTTGCAGTGGAGCCAGGGTCACTGCCTGCTGTGCTGAAGCAGCTCTCTTTCCCACCGCCCATGTTTTAAAGATTGGGTTTGACCTCTCGAACTGGACGGTGCAGTCCTGCCTCTGCCTCCCTCCATGGAGGATTCATGTTTCTGGGGCTTTGGATTCACCTCTCTCTTGCCTTGGCTTGATCTGAAATAGTTCATGTCTGTCAACCACATGGTCAATGTTGCAAATTCATTAATTATTTTCTATTTATTGAAGTGCTTTTCTTCCATGTGTTCCCCTTTTCCACACATTTACTCTTTTAAAACAAGTTGTTACGCAGCTTTTGGTTGTCGTGCGGGAACTCTGTCCACTCACAGGCGTGCGTGCTGCCGAAATGGCTTTGTTGTTTTTATGGAAGCCTTGCCCACACGCTCCTTTTGCTTTCCAAATACCTGTGAATCCCTGCAGGATCCTGCTGACATGGCTGCGGTGGTCCGAGCTGGTTCTGTGATGCTGTCTAGGGGCTGGAGCGAAGCGGAGTGTGGAGTCAGGACAGGCGTGTTCTGGCCTCAGCTTTGGCTCCAGTCAAGTCTGGACACTTAATACACTAATTCATGTTATTTCAAAATAAATTGATACATCACCATTCATTTATATTTTTCTACTAGCTCTTTGAGTTGGTTGGTTCTACATTAGCTCAGTTTGGTCCTTTGCTGTCACCACTCTTTATTTTTCTGCTGTTGCGGTTGCTTTGCTGTGTTGGTTGCTGCGTCACTGGCTGTGTGTGGATTTTGTTGGTCTTGAAAAAGTATTGATGAGTAGTAGTGTGTTATTTACAGGTATTAATCAGGTGTCAACATAATGTGTATTGATATTACTAAACCGTATTATAGTTTATTTTGAAATACTGTAAATATTTGTGTTTCTTTTCTGAAACAAACCTTTGCATTTGTTTAAGTATCTGATGGTAAACCGTTGTCTTTGAATGATGATGAACTGGTCCATGGTAGATATTTTCAGCTGCATTCTGCATAATTACTCCTAAAAACTGGTTATTTGAGATGGTTGGACAATTACATTTTACTTAGCAGGTGGATTGCTGAAAGCTAAATTGCATTCTGTGCCCCAGCTGGACTTTTTTGTGTCTTTCTTTTAATTGCATTACCGTTTTAACCTGAAGTACTTCCCGTCATGGCTGTGGCTCATAGGTACCTGGTGGTAGATAGAACAGATGCTGCATTTTGAGAACATAAGGTAAAGGCCTTTGCAAATGTCTGTTAATTCTTCAGTTTCATGCGCTCCAACACAAGTGGGTTTTTTACTGTTATCTGAAAGGTATGTAGTATCTACAAACCAACTGTCAGATGGACCTAAATTTTAGGGGGAAGGAAAGACCAGGGCAGGGCAAGTCTTCTCCACTCTGCTGATTTCTTGTACCTGTATGGGGAGAAAGTGCTCAGTCTCTGATCAATATATTACTGTAGAGCCGGGAATGGCTGGAAGGCACCTTGTGGTATATAGCTGAGATTTTTCAGACAAGAAACTGGAAGGGAAACTGTGGAGCTGTTGTCTTGGTAAGTAAAGCATGATTTTTCTAGCTCCTCAAATAGGTGAAGGTTTTAACAGCACAGTATTAATGTGAGATCAGTGTGGTGTCTGGGCAGTCAGGGAGGATGGGAAAGAAATGCAGGGTGGGCAGGATAGAAGATTTTTGTTTGCGTGAGTAAGCTTATGGTTTTTAATAATCTGATACTACTTCGTTTATGCTTCAACATTGAAGCTTATTAGAATAATAGAAAATTGTTACAGGAGGGCAGAATATAGTGTGAAATGTGATTTGTCTCTTATACAGAGCTTGCACATTTAGTTATAATTTTCTTGAAAGGTTAATTCCCAGTTTCTCTTCAGAACATTCTGTGCAGGCCTTTCTGTAGGGGAAAAAAAAAATTGGACCCAATTTAAATAGACAAGTCTTGTGAATCCTGAAAGAATTTGGGCATTTAGCCCAGGAAAGGGAGAGTTCTCTGCAAGAACTTCATTAACCCTGTCTGTCATCAAAATAACTAATAAAAGTAGCTATGCAGACTTTATAAAGAACAGATCTTTTTTGTTTTACCCTGTAGCCTTGATCTGCAAGGCACTGGTGAATGCATCTCGTTCTGTAAGGAAAACTGTGCTCATGTGGGAATAGAGATGGAGGTGTGTTCTGTACAGTGAAATAGGAGTATGGGTATGAACTAAAGAGCTGCATCAATTTTTGAAAAAAATGGTGCCATTAGGTCCAGATACTCAGGAACGTGTAGGGAATCTGACTGTTCAGTACAGATAAGACACCTTGTAGCAATATTGATAATAGAGTCTTATTTAGTATATTTTGAGGTGGAAAAAATACAAACCTATTTCTGACATAGCTATTTTTATAAGTGGAAAAATGTTAAATCTTTTTAGACGGGGAAGAGTTTCTGCTTCCGTTTGGCTGTTGCTCGCAAGATCCAGATGCTGTGAACGTTCTTCCTGCAATGCTAGCATCTGGCTGCTTGGAAGTTTGCACAGGGTTTTATGAGGTGGCTTTGAAGTTGCCTTTGGATTTGAATCATATGAATCTTTAGATTGGCTGGGCTGCATAATTCTCGACATCATTTCCTCTTAATTCTGATAATGAGAAATGTAAATACTTCAAGCTGTTGTTCTGATGTTTTGAAGTTGGGTGAGCCTATATCTGTATCTGTCTGTACCTTCCTCAGTTCCTTTTCCCTGTATTTGAGGCAGATACGTCGGCTATTAACGACTGGAATGGCTCTAGAGACAAACTGCTTGGACAGTGGTTACAGCAGGTTTCATGGATTTTTAGCCCATCTGACATGGGCTTACTCTTGTACTTTGGTCTGCCTAAGATTTCCTTAAACGTTTGATAAATTACAGCAATATTTCAGAAGTATTTCTGTGAGGTTTGCTTAATACTTGTCAAGTGCTTGGAAGTGTGCTAATTAAAAGGTATTTATCAGTGCTAAGTGGTGGTGTTTCTAATCACGTATGTATATAAGTATTTATAGAAGACTGTTAGGATTTAAGGTCATATGTTTGTTAAGCTTTCTGAGAACAGACCACGCTGAACAGTTCCCACATTTGGGTTTTGGGACTGTAGCAGCAGAGCTTATTTATTTTTTTTTTTTTTTTTTCTACTTTGGATGTTTTTGTCTTACTGGCTTACGATGATCTGTTTGCCTGTGCTCTTGTTTGAGATGGCTAGTTGCTAAAGGTGTCTTGATAGGAACAAGCTGTGCGAGTAGTTTGGATTCTTAGTTGTCTGTGGTAGAAGCTTAGTTTAGGGATTGGCTTAAACTGGATGTTTTTGCCATAGGTTGGGAACAGCTGGTCTTCCCTACTACTTGATTTTTGGCTCTTCTTTTTTACAAGAGCTCTTCAGATGTTGATCGAGAGTGGAAACTGTTTGCATTTCACAGGTAGATTGTCAACTGGCTGGTAGTACAGCGAGTTTGCTTACTTATGTGCAAATAGCTGATTGTTCCCTTGATGCAAAGAGAGCCGGTACAGCCAGCATGATAATGAAGTTGACATTACTGGTACAGACAGTGCACGTTTCCTAGCCGTATGTGATGTTAGTTACTTCAGTTATGATTTAATGATGTGAAAACGTCTGGCAGTTTCTGTGAACATATACGTTATGAATATATTTCCAGCCTATATTTAATCTTTCCTTCATCAGAAATGAATGAATTCTGAGAAGGATAACAGAAATGTTCTTAAATAATTTGGCTTCGGGCTTGAAAGCTTTATTGCATTATAAATTAAAAGGTGAGCATGTTGTTGCATGCTTAGTAAGCAATACAGTAAAATTCCAGGTAGATTTAGTATGTGTTTATTTTTAACATGTGTTTTGTTAGCAGCAGTAGTGGCCTGAGAGGTCTATCTCTAATGTTGCAAAGGTTGTAAAGATGAATATAGTGAATACTTTTGGAAGGCTCAGAATTGCATCTAGAAGAATATAAATTAAGGTATGTTGGTTTCTTTATCTGAAACATGTGTAAGTGAAAAGTAGTAGGGGGAAAAATGCAACCTACTATTGGTTTGCTGTGTTCACAGCATTACCTCTCTTCAGAGGAACCGTTGTCACTTTAAATGCCAGGGACTGCTGTCCATCCTCAATTTTGGATGTGAATGTGTATTTGATATTTATCTACATCTTACACAAACATTGTACATAAATATTTGCATGTGGTGTTGCACGAGGAAGTTCCATGCAGTGAAATAAGGAATACTCCAATGAGGCTGCTGAGACAGAACATTTACCTTATCACATTGATTATTTAGTCATAACTATAAATCACCAAGTCCTCTTGGCACTGATCCCAGGACTGTTTCATAAGACTTGTGTGAAACCATTCCTTGTAATGGATGGATTGAGCTTCTTAACATCCAAAGTGTATTCAGAAGTCTTTTACAAACAAATCAGTCTTGATTTGGGGCAAAGTTCTAGGGAGCAAATACGGCAATATAGGAAAAAAACAAAACCTAACCCTTAGCTCAGATTAAACCTTTTTAAACCAAAATTAGAAGTAAGATAACTACTTTCCTGGTTGGTGGTGAGAACTGATGGTGGTAATGGGCAGATGAAGCTTTCTATCAGAAGTATCGTATAAACTCAAGCAGCATTTTCATGCATAGTAATACAGCTGGAGACGGGAGAATACTGTGTCAGACCTTGCTATTTTCAAGTTATTTTACTAGATTTGTCCCCAAACTAGAATAGAGAGTATTTGAAATTATAATCTTGCTTGTTTAAAATGAGGATATGGACCTGAGCTGGATGTAGAGAGTGGTTTGAAAGAGAGTGGGGAGTTTGACACAGATACTTAATTATTGGCAGGAAGCATTTGTTTTATTGACATCTACAGCGAGATGGCTCTGAATAGCTTTAAATAGTTGACTTAATGTCATTTTGCTTCTAGGTATGGAACAGTGAATTACAGTGTCTGTCACAGCATTTGTTTAATGAATATCAGTTGTTGACATGGTATGAAAAGGCTCTAGGGCTTTTCAGCCATTTTACTAAAACATTCTCAGTTAGTGGATTTTGGATCTCGAGAAGCCAGCACTCCATTACTGGCTGTTTAAAATCTACTTTGCACAAAATCTTAACACAAACCCACCTGCACCTGCTTTCAGGGTAATTCCAGCACTTGTGAAGTGGAAGGTGTGATTAAAACACCGTTCTGCTCAGCGGTCAGTTTGTTACACCCTCATCTTTTTTAGGGGTTTATAAGTTGCAGGTACCTTTTCACTGAGGGCTGTGACTTGGCATCTGCATTTTGATTGGGCAGCAGCTATTTGTAAAATTTTTAATATATAAATGCATAAATATATTTTTATATTATTGTGAGGTCAATTCCATAGTTTGAGTATTTGTCACATATTAATATGAGTTGTTTAAGGCTGGATGAGGATATGCTTCTGAAAGTGTTCAAAGACATCCATCTGTTAAATGAAATTGAAATAAAGGTTGAGTTGAAAACCACAGCTGGCATCCTTAGTACTTAAAAATGCTGATAAAGAAAATTTCACTGTGAAACACAACTGTTGTCTTTAACTGTGTTTCGTGACTGATGCTTTTATTACTTTTAGTACTAGATCTAGGGCCTGCCTTTTAAAGCTTCCCTGATACTAAAGGCTGGGAAAGTTGATTTCTGCCAGTTTTCATTTGTCCTTTAGCGCTTATGTCAGTGAGGATAAGTAAAGTTATATTAGATAATATATTAGCACTTTGGTCATGGATGGCATTACTGAATCTAACAAAGTTGTGTAACTGAGCTGTCTGAGTAGATTGCTTTTAAGAGTCTCTTCATGCTTCCGTCTGTGCTTTCCTGGGCTTTGCAGGTGAACAGAACTGCTGCTGTGTTACATTTGCGTGTGTATACCTGTAGATACACTTCATCTTAATGCTAAATGTGAAATTTGGAACCTATTTCCTGGTGGTAAATCTGCCCCCTGTTTAACAGTTCTTGCTGGGATGCCCTGGTTGCAATCTGGAGCCGTTGGTAAGACAAACCGTAGGGCCCTTCCTCTGCAGGGCTGAGGTGGTGTGGGCAGCTCCAGCCAGCTGGACGTTGTGTAGGCAGCTCGTTCTGAACAGTTTTTTACTGAATTGTATTATTTAACTCTCTTCTTGCAGCATTCTCTCCTGTCTCATGCATTTCAGTGGCATTCCTCATGTTGTTTCCTTCAACATTCATATTTTTTTTTTTTTTTTCAGTGTTGGCAGGTGTGTATTTCACATTAACATGAGGGATTTTTTGGATGTTAGACTGCTATTTGCTTATGGTAATTTCCAGTCATCATAAGGTGACTGTTGAGAGAGATGAGCAGAGAGGAAAAAATTGTCAAGCATTTACAGTAAATACTCTCTGCTTTTGGAAACGCTGTCAGAAGTTTAATTGTTAGGTTCAAGTAAGTTTGTCATGTGCCAGACTGAATCAGTCTGCTGTAATGAACGGGTTATGCACTTCACCAGCAAAAAGGGAGAGTGAGAAACCAAGGGATGCTCAGGATTTCCTGTCACCTTGCACTGCAGAAGGAACGGGGTAGGCTTTTTAACCTAGCCTGTAATTAGGTTTTGCATGGAAGCATATATTACTGCGCTCGCTTTGCCAGAGCTCTTCAGTATGATGGATGAGATTTAAAGGTTGATCTGACTAAATTGCAATGAGAATACTAACGACAAAGATATTTCTGTTGTGAACTATTCCTACCAGACATCATAGCTGTGACAGAAATGGTGTAAGATAATGGACAATAAAAGTCACTCGAAAATAATACTCTCCTAGGATTGGGCTGCCTTCCCCACAGCATGTACCCTGAAGCACAGCGATAATGTAATCATAAGCCAAGATCATCATTTAAATATATAGGTAATCTCATATTGTATCCTGACAGATTTATTTTATGAGCAAGCAAGAGGAAGAATATTATTGGGCAGTAGAGAGGAAGAAAGTGTTACTGATGTGGTTGTGTTTATTTTGTAAAATAGTTCATGTTGCTCCAGTCTTTGGGGAGCCTGCAGCGAGCAGCATGCTGATGGCCGGGGGGGCCGGGGCTCCCCGACCGCTCTGGACAGCGACAGCTGATCTTGGAGCCCGGTTTCTCTGCACTGGCCGGTTTTATTCACCATTAATCTCAGTTCTTTGTATATGTTAAAAGATGGAAATTTGTGCAGTGGTTTAAGGAATGTACTTGACTGTGTTTAAACAACTTGTGGATTTCTGGAACTACGTAAGACTTGCCTTTTTGATTTGTTTTACACAAGGTACCTAACCAGAGCTCTTGCCTCCCCCTCCCAAGTCCCCGTGTAGCAAGAGAATATGAGAGGGATATAGTAACTGAGTGGAAAAGCATTTATATATCTGTCACGTAATATTTGAGGGCATTAGAGCAGGTCAGAGGTCCAAAAAGCCCTGTAACATTTTGAGGGAGGGCACAGCTGCCCCCTCTTCACAGCCAGGAACGCTGAGACTCCTGGAGATGGAGTCATATCGCTTTTACAGTAGGAAGCAGTGCAGAGGTGGAAAACCTTGTCATTTATTCTGCAGAATCTTGTTTGTGGCAGTACCAGGGAAAGCTGGAATTGCTGAGGCTAGCTGTGCGTTTACAGAGCTGTTCCCTGTCAGGTCTCCAGTACGTATCACAGAAGGAGCCGCTCTGTGCGGTGCCTCCCCTCGCCGTGTCCCTGGCAGCCGCGGCTCGGTTTAGCGGGGCTGGAGCGTCTGGGTTTGCGGCAGCAGCAGAGCCGGACCCTGGACACGTGGAGGCAGGTGCTGTGACTTGCAGGAGGGTGAGGAGTGTTGATACAAAACCCAGTTGTAACACTGAGCACTCAGGCTGCTGCTCTGCTGTCTGCTTTGGAGGCACGCGGCCCTATCGTGTCGGTTGTACATCTGGGAGGAAATAATTTGGCCTGTAGTTGAGTTTGAGGCATCCAGAGACACATGGTGATACCCGATTAGACTGGTCACAGCTGTTTTGCCAAGGCGGTTCAGAGAGGAGCTGCACCTGGGGCAGTAGGGTGTGAGAGGCTGAACGCAAAGATGCTGATGAGGTTCTGTTCCTTAATGAGCCTCTCGTAACTAATGATCTTGGCCTTTGCTACCAAGTGCCCTGGGCTGTTCTGCCCTGAGAATCCCACCTGTCAGGTACCTGGAAGGGTTTGATGGGGTTTTGTCTTTTGTTTTGCTTTCTCCCGATTCAAGCGTCGGATGGACAGGATGGGTGTAAGGACAGTTTGGTACCCAAAGAGGCATTGCAACCTGGGACGTGGTCCGGGAACTGACTGCGCGAGAGGGGTTTTATTTTCCCTTGCTTTGTAAAAATTCCAGGTTATCTGTGAACACTGCTACTGTATGCAGCAGTAACTGTACTGCAGAAGGGTAACAGTAACTAGCAGGGTGCTTGAAGGCTACGATGCCAGTCGCTTACGTTACTGCATGGATGGGGTCTTTTCTTTTATAGGTTTGTTGGCATAGGTGGACAGACATTTTGTGTTTCTCCTTTTTGCATTTTTCTCCTGTAGAGTGGAGGGCACATGGTGACAAATTCAAGTTGCAGTTGGAGAGAAGAAGCTGCTGATCCCATGTGGGCTTTAGTCATATTCCCTCCCATGTTGTTACATTTATTCTGAATTCTTAGAGTGTAACTGAATTGCCTGCAAGACTATGGAGAGATGAACTGGAAGAAAATGAGGTGAAAGTTTTTGGTACCTTGGGTATTTCCAGTGCGTTGTTTTCAAAATTTCTCGGCTTATACTGTAAGATCTGCTGGGAGAAGTGAAGCAGCTATACGCTGAGTTAGTTACGTTTTCTCAAATATTTATTTATTATAAGTTGGCCTCTTATTTAATTGGAAATGTTTCCCTTCCTTTCATTGTGTCTGGGAACTGTTTCCCCAGGGGGTCAGGTACAGGCGAGCAATCCTGCACCATTCAGTTATATGGGAGCTGCCATTTTTTGGGGGGGGGTGGGGTCTATGCTGTCATGATGTCTTTCTTGTATTAACGAGTTAAAAACATATGTCTGTATTTATACTATGCAGCTAAGTACTGATATTTTAGTAATTGGAAATACAGTGTATTCTGAATTCATGAGAGTCCCTGCTGGTTTTGGTATGATAAATGTACTTCTGTGGTTGGTGCAGAGGGAAGTGAGCCTTGCGTCCGTTGTTGTAAAATGGAGATGGCACATATGCAAGGTAATTGATTTTGATAATATTGTATGATCGTAAACTCTGGTATTTGAAAGTAGCCTGAACTGCTGATGCTTTTGCTGTTGTAAAAGTTATTACGTTGGTTGACAGCCAAGCAAAGTAATTTGGAATTTGCCAAGCTGGTTAAAATTAACCCCAAATACTAAAACAACTGTGATACATCCATAACATGGCTTAACTGCAACATCCTGGAATTAATGTTGCATCCACAGAGCTTTGGTGAAATCTTCCTCCCTGCACTTCATTTACCAGTAGGCACAAACACTGTTATCTGCTCTGCTTACCCTTTCCCCTCGCCAGGACTGGAACCCAGTTGCTATCATTGTTTTATTTTTTGGTGTGTAGTTCCCAAAGCAGATAATTGCTTTTCTGGAGGTAGAGGTAAATGCTTCAGTTTGGATTAAAATAGGGTGGAAATCTGTCTTCAAAAGCTGCAAAATACTGCAAGAGATTTTATGAACTGTATACAGTCCTTCCTTTTGTGTATGTGGATTTTTTAGGCATATGTGTTATTGGGGACTTATGTGTATGAGGTACTTGAGTATTTGTAGTAATTCTAGAAAGCTGTTAGATTGTTCCTGTAATGCCTTTTACAGATGATGATCCTGTTCTCTTATCCACTTTCTGGAAAGATATGTGATGCTTCATGCAATTTAAGAATGTTTTAATTTACTGTCATGGTCAAGACCCAGTCTGAAAATGTTTGGCACTGAAAAGCTTTGTAGGAAATTTGGACGCAGGAATAAAAAAGCCTGTCACTTGAGAAGTAAAAGTGCAGAACTAGAACAATGTAGAGTAGAAATGTGCTGGTGTTAAGAGAGCTTTTTCCAAGAGCTCTTGTCTTATTTCCTACTATTGTCTTTGGCTGTTTAAACAAATTAAAAAATCCTCAATTCTTTGTCTGCAACTGCTCCCCCCACCCCCCCCCCATTTGATAATAAGGAAATGAGACCAAATCTGGAGTGTTATTGCCACTGCTTGGTTTTGTGTTGAGTCGCTCTCTTTTTATTTCCCTATTTGATTTCTTTGATGCTGTATTGTGTCTGATACTGTGCTGCTGAGAAGTGACGTGTAAAGTAAACTTGTTGATCTTGGTCCAGTTGTTAATAGAGTTACATCCCAAAATACACCAGGGTAGTAGATTTATTTTCTCCCACTTGTCATGCGGGTCAAAGATTGAATCAGATGGGGAGACATAACTTTGGTTTAGATATGGTGACCACTGGTTCGAGGTGTTGGTGAATTAAGTGTTGAATTTAAGATTGCTACTGAAAGTTTAAAGGAAAATTCATTGCCTGTTAATATTGCTGTCAGTTAACGAGGCATTGCATGCTTTAACTAAGCTGAAATGTTATGTAGTTCAGTCTTTTTACTGCGGTGTGGTTAACATTCACATGGTGCTGTATTTAGAAACAGTTTCTCTTAGCAGGAGATACTTCCATCCTAACCCCTATAGCCTGAGGTTGGAGATTGTAACTCATTCGAGTAACGTTGAGGAGATCGTTCCTTTTCAAGGGAGTGAAGATACAGCTTTTGCTCTTATCATTTAAATGCTTATTTTAATTACAAGGAGGGGTTTCATGGTAGCTGTTGGATTCTATGAGATAACTAAATGCACAGATCGTGTAGCCTGGACGGAGTGATGGAGTAAGGGGTGGCTGAACAGGTTTAAACATTTCTTGTGTGTTTGTGGTTTTCTTCAGTAGTCTAAAGTAATTCCTGTCTGACATGTTGCAGCTAATATCCAAACTAATTTCAGGATTAGTAAAATGTAGCTCAAAACACAGTCACTTCCTCAGGAGGGTGCAGGTATCTGGAATGGGATCAAAGTCACTGGTTTTAAGCAGCTGTATTGGACACTTGTCACATGCCTTGCTCAACATTTTCATGTTTAAAAACATGACCGTAGTATTGGTTCTGTAGTTAGACTTTTAAAAAGAGAGAATCTCAAAAACCCCACAGAATTTTGCAGAATTACAATCCTGTGCATTTTGTGTACCTTTTCTGACATAATAAAGTGCCTTCGCGTTGTTGGCTGCTACTTGAAGACCCTCCACGAAGCCCTTTCCTGGGGATCCCCCTTCCAGCCTACCTATAGCGTGTGCTTGCCCACAGCCCAGAATAGCCGAGCCGACAGCTTCCAGCAGGACACGCTGTCCCGTAGGTGTCATGTGAGCTGTGCCCTATCTCTTTTCAAAGCTGATATTTTGTTCTTGCTTCTTCCTTTGCTTCCAGCTGTAGCGCTTTAAACAAACAGTGACCAAACCCCAATACTCTGCCTAACGCATTCCCATAGACGCTCCTGGCAGCCAGGCTGGTCTGAGCTGCTCATTCCCTTCCCATTGTCTAACCCCTCACGGTAAGTAAGTGTACCTTGAGTTTCCTTGTGGCAACTGGAAAGTTGTGGTTCTCTTAGGAATGTCCCAGGTCTGTGACTCAGGTTCTCGTATTCAGAAATAACTCCCTTTTCTCTTTCTGAGCTTTAGTCCTTTCCGAGGGCAGGACAGTAGATAGGGTGTTTGATCAGTGTTACGCTACAGATATTTCACATGATGCTGCCTGGACATGCCTTTTATCTCGAGACCATAAATGTGACATTTCTGTATCCTGTAGAGATAAGTGTCCAGAAGAGAGGCTGTCAGTAGCCTGCAGTCCTTAGCAGTGTTTTCTCTGTGCTTGTGGACTTAGAAGAGAAGGAACATGAGTACATTCGCCCTTCCAGTAAACGGCCTTTCTTCAGATCTTGAATAATAAAATAATTAAGATAGTTCTGGCAGCGTACTGGAAGGTAGAAATTTCATAGGACAGTTTAATGTTGATATTGAGACATATTTTTATTTTTTATGTATTCACCTCATTACTAATAAACCTATAGATGCCTGATACTGAAGGAATCTTGAAATCAAACTTCATGGTAATAGTGATTATCCTTCTCCTGCTGGAGTTTCATAGTACTGACTTTGAAAAACGGTTTTTATTGAGAGCAACTCATGTTTTATCATGTTTATATGCAGCAGGTACTCCAGCTCTCATGACTCTTCTGGTGAGTGTTAGAGTGAAAGTACATTTGCTTAAAAGAGCGTTTTCGCTACTTTTTTCCCCAACACTATGTTACAGGAAAGATCTTCCAGAGCTAAAGGCTTGTTTCACTGGCAACTGTTAAAAGAACCAAGTGCAACTTGCTACAGAAATTCTTCTCCATCATATTTTCTCCCCCACTCTCCCAAATATTTTAAATACCTTTGTATTTTAAATTAAGAGTTAGTCATTGCCCAAGTGCCAGGCATGCACTATTAATACACTAATGAGGTCAGGTTTTGCTCTTTCACTAAGTGAATACTTGCCAAAACTCTTGAAACAAGTTTCTGCAAATGCTTGTGTTGGCCACTAAATCTTCCCTTGTCACCATTAGGCTTCTAGTCGCTGCTAAGGACAGCAGCAGTGCGACTCTGACGTGTTATCTAGAGCGCGTGTGGATAATGGATAACTGGCTATGAACAACATTATTAAATAAGTCAAAAAACCTGCACAGAGCCCTTTGTGGGGAAAGGACATCAGTGTATTTCTTGTGCGTGTTCTGTATATGCTGTGAATATATTTTGAGGGCTGGCTGTGCTCAGGGCCAGAGCCTGACCCCAGAACTGCCGTGGGGCAAGGAGCACTGTGATCCGCTCTCAAAGCGTCCCCTGAATAGCTGATAAAATCACCAGGATTTGTCCCAGAGTCAGGCTCAGACTGACCCTTCAAGCATGGGTTTTGTTTTCTAGAAGGGCTAGTAAATACGCGTATGTTCAATCTGCCACGCTTCTGCAAACAGAAGCTGTATCTGGAAGGCTTTCGGCCAAAAGCCCGGAACTGCCCCGGTAGTGTTTACCACAGCGTTCCAGGGACCTGTGCACGGCTCTGTGGGAGCAGGCTTCGCTGATCTGGGGTCACAGTGATGTTCAGCCCTGCCGCCGTCTCGGCTGCCTGGTGGGCAGCTCCTCACAGCCTCCGCACTTCAGGGTATGGCTTTCATTCAGGTTACTGTGCTGCGCTGGCCTGAACGGCAGCACCCGAGCCCACCCTCTGCAGGGAGGGACCTTGCGAGGGGGGAGGCGTGGAGCCGCTTCCCGTGGGCTCCGTGGGGCTGGGGGCAGGGGTGGCTCGGCTGACGCGAGGCTCGGTGGCACGGTGGCTCGGTGCTGTGCACGCTCGCTCGGAGGGACGCGGTGTTTCTGCACGGTGGCTGGCGTTGTGTTTCCAAATGTCCGGCAACCTATTTAGATAATGACAAGTCTGGTACATCTAGTTCAGGAAAGAAGTTCGTTTGCCTCATTCAACCATTGTGGGAATTTAACTTTTTGATTTTTTGCCTTTTTTTTTCTAAAATTCTAAAAAAATTGAAACCAGCTACCACACTTCCAATTCTTCAAACTGGTTTGTGCTATGGTTGATGATAATATCTTTTTTGAGCACTCTCACCCAAGTAGTTGTGTTTCTTCTTCCGGTTACCCACAAGCTTTTGCTTGGTTTTATAATACTACTCAAAATAAAACTAATCTCATCACACTGTGAAATAATTTGATCCATGGTAGACCCAAGATGTGATGTGTAGAAGTTCTATGTTACAAGTGCTGGATTTCACAGCTCTTCACCAGCTGTGCTACCAGCATAAATTTTGGGTTGTGTTGTGACTTAGAACTTTACAGACAAGATCTTTGCACTTAACAGGAGGGGAGACAGAGTTGGTCTCTATAGGGTAAAGGGTAGTTTTAGAATGAAAGTAAAGGATCATTGCAAACACTGATGGTGGATTTATTTTTGCCTCTTTACAGTAAGATCTATATCTTGCTAGATAACTTGCTAGATTCTCTTCTCCAACACCACATCCTTTTAATTTCAGTGATTTTTGCAGGATATTCTGCTGGACAACTGTGCTTTAGTAATTGCTGCAGGTAAAACTGGAACAAATTCATTCATGGAAGTTGCCCTTGTTTGTTCCTAGAATAATACTTTGATCTCGTTGAATCTAATATGGTTTCTGTCTGCTGCTTCCTGTGGCTTACCAACCTGCACGAAAACTTTTAATTTGGGGTTGGGGAAGAAAGAATGTGGGTAAAGTTACACTTCTGGGTTGTCTCTGGCCAAAGAAAGCTGCAACTGTCTGGTGGGACTTTTTGTTTTACAGACGGAAAGGTGCTTGACCTTCCCTGAACTGTCCACTGGGTGTGAGACACCACCGGGGATCATCGGGGCTCAGTAGTTCTAGGGAAAGTAACGCCAGCTGCTCTTAGAACTCACAGAAGCAAATAAACGCGGGTTCTGCTACTTGCTGTTTGTGCAATGACACCAGTAATATCTGTGATACCGGTATTTTTGTTTTGTAATCTCGGGAGAGCTTTGACCTGTTGCTGCGCCCTTTCAGCTGGCGGGCGCGTTGGGTCTGTCGGGGACTGCCGAGCTCCCGTGGGGCTGGAGGTACGCGAGGGCTTTGTTTCTGTGCGAGCTCTTCGCGTGAGCACGAGGGGAGAAAGGGGAGGAATCGGTTCTTGCTGCCCTGATGTACAGCCACGTGCAGGCACACCCCTAGAAAGAGTTTCTTGCTTTCAGTGCTGGACAGACAGTGATGAGACTTTGCTCTCCCTCTTTCTTCTAACCCCAGCAGACGCGTGAGGCAGAGTTTGGTATGATACCATGGAAGGGCAGCACAACCACCCACATCATCTAGGGGACCAGAACAACCCTCTCTGCAAGCTGCCGGGGCAGGAATACCAGCATGATCCTCAGGTAAGGGCATGTGTCTCTTTCATCTTTCTCCTTCTGTGTTTTCTTTTACAGAGGTCTGTAGAGATTTCTTAGCATTTAGCCTCCCCCCCTCCTTTGGTTTATAGCAGTTCTAGGATATATCCAGTTTGGGATTCTGCCAGACAGCCAGAGTTTCCTGATTCCAATTTTTTGATAATATGAGAAAAAGGAAGTAGTTTGAATTTTGCTTAAAGCAAGTATTTTTAAATCATCTTATAAAAATATGTACTGTGCTGGCTTTATCTTCTCTTTGATTCTTTGAAGAAAAGGCCAAAGAAAAGCAGTTGATTGTGTGGTAAATGTATTTTACGTCCTTTTATAGTTTAATAATAAAATGCTGAAGAGGTAATTACCAAATACAAGAAAAAGTTAATCCTACATGAAACTGTAGGCTCTCTGACTTCATTTCCTGTGAGTCTCTGGAATCTCTCCTGCAGTGTATTTTGTCTGTACCATTACCAAGTTTGACTTTAGCAGCTCATATCTCTCTCTTCCCAGCCCTTCTGCAGAAGTGGGCTAAAACTAGGCTTAGACCTGCATTCGAAGCAATGTCGATACCTTCGCTGCAATCATGAAACTTGTATTTTGTGAATTCTGGCTGCTTGCCTTTTTTAGACTGTTTATCAGAGCAATTAAGTTTTACCTCTATGTATTTTTAAGGACTAAACAAAACGCATCATGGAGAAGCTGTCCGCAAGGAGGCTGTGGTGTAACGTTCCCCTGGGGAGGGGGCTGTGGGTGTTAATTTGTCATTCCCCCCGTGCCGTGCGGTGGTGACCCCGGTTCCCCCCAAGCAGTGGTCGTTAGGAAAGCTGCAGCGCAGGGTTCGCGGGAGCGGGGAGTTCCCTGCACGCAGAGTACTGTGATGAGAGTATCTGATGCAGCACTGCTGGGAAAGGAACGCTGTATGGAGCAAAGCCCCCCTCTCCTAATGCAGCAATTTGTCATATTAAGTCATTTAATAATAATTGAATCCCCTTGATTAATCTCCTAGAATTAGCCAGTTGCATTTTGAGCAATTAGGGTTAATTACTGCCTCATTTGGCAGGATAGAGCCCCTGTAATTATTTCATGAACAAGATTAGGAAGTGTTCCTGTGCAGCAGATACATTCATGGCATCTTGGAGCACATGTTAGAATTTGTAATGACATAGTTAAGTGTAATTAGTAGCTAATAATCTATGTTCTGCTGTTACACTGATGCTGAGTGGGCTCATTTTGCTGTATGGTCATTGTTCAGTGAAACCTCCCCTCAACTCTGTTAATATCCAGGTTGTGTTAATGGAGGTCTTGGAGCATATTAACTGTTCTGAGAATGGTCTGGTTTGGATTTGGGATTGCAGAAAGACTTCCTTTTGGTTTTGCTGTTAAAATAATTTTTTTTTTAAAAAAAGCTGAATAACAAAAATATAGAGTCTTCTAGAGAATTGAAAAAATTGCATCTCCTCAGCGAACTCAGTTTAGAAATTAACAGAAATTGTGCTATTTCAAGGGCAGACTACCTTACATTGATGGCATGATATGATTGCTTATTACATACTTCTGATTTTTCATTTTGCAGGAACGTAATTATATATAATTTTCAATTTTCTGGTACCTATTACCTGGAAGAATCCAAAATTACATCATTTCTTTCTTCTGAAGATATAAGTAATGCTGACATGCTATATAATAGCTTGTGGAAAAGAGAGGCTTGGGAAGGAAAAATTGACCAAACTTGTCTTACAAGAAATGTCATGAATGGCAGGGCTGAAAGCTTAAGCAGAAAAACCAGAACCTGAGCTTTTAGTCTTGGGTGATGAGGGGTTTTTGTATGGAATGGCCCTCTCTTCCTTCCAGCCCTTTCATTCGAAACTACTGTGTCACCCCCAAAAAGACCAGAGCAACAGTGTGCTCCTCTAGCAGAAACTTTTCCTATAATGATGCTGCTTCCCAAAGCTTTTTCTTTTTTCTTTATTCTGACAGAGGTGTTATTTCTGTTTTATAACTAGTTAGTACAGAGCTATGAGTAATTCAGACTTTTCTTTCTGTCTCTAACTGCTATAGTTTAGTAATAAAATGACACTTTTGAGTAATGCTTCATATTTTAAACTTTTCTAGAGTAAGTGAATATATAAATATAAAAAAGGCACCATAAAACTACAATCTTAGCTTGTGGCTCCCTTGCTTGCCCAGCATTACCCTGATGAAGTTCATCAGCAGGAGGCAGAACATTTTCTGGTAATGTTCCAGAGTGAAAGTGTCAATTATTTAAGTCTCTAGATTACTTAGTGTTTATAGCAGTAAGCAATAAAAGTTATTCAGGAGTAAATCAACGATATAAAAATATGAAGCTATAATTCTTCACTTAGTTTTTGTACTAAACAAACACAACTCACTTTTAAACAACCCTTTTATATACTCCCACAGCTTCGCAGCAGAGCTGTTCATGGTAGTTCCATTTGGGCCTGAGAGTTGAAGGTAGATTTGAACTGGTCATCTAGCAGCAATTTATCATTTCCTGAAAAGCTTAGAATATTTCTCTGTTAATACTAAGAGAGTATCACCTTGGTCTAGTATTTTCAAGCTGGTATTTCTCTTTCCTCATCATAAGCTAGCACAAATATATGCTGATAGAGATGTTAAAACTTTGCTGAAGAACTTGAGAACTTTCAGACTTTACATTCTAGGTAACAGGTCGAGTTAAGGATATTTTATGGTGGCTGGTTTTGAAGCTGCAGATAGAAAAACCTAATGTATTCTTCAATAATTACTTGACTACCTGTTTGAAGGGTAATCCATATTTTAAAAGTTTCCTCATCTCTTGTGAGCTTAGAAGTTCTTTTTTTTTTTTTTTTTTTTAATCAATCTCTTCTAATGCATTCTCATAAATTCACACTGGAATTTCAACCTCAAAGTATGCAAAATTATTTTCAGGTAGGCATTACTGAATGGAGATGGGTGTATAATTTGGGACATCGTAAAGTGGTTTGAAACACTGATGTTGATAGTAAATCATTGCTTATAATGTATATGTGTTCAACTGGAGGGGCTGAAGCTTCCCCATCTACTATCGCAGATGTCTTTTAAAGGTGAAATTAGTTTACGGTAAATGTCATTCAGATGAAGTATGCGCTTTAGAAGCAAGGAAACCATTCCTTTAAAATTAATGATGCATTGCAAATATCAGAAAAAAAAACCCTTACATCCAGCATAAAGATAATTAAAATTCAGGTCAGAAGTGTATGACTTAGTCGGGCTAAATTTTTTAATGAGATTTCAGAAAATTAATTGGGCGAGTATGTTTTTACTCTTCTAAAGAATATTTCATTTCATGGCTCTACAGGAAGGATGCTTTTATTGGCATCTAAAGATTGTAGTGTCTGACTTTAACTGTTGGTTAACCAGTCTTTTAACAATTTTTAGGTTGATTACAAATAATCTGAATGTCTCGTGACCTTGTAGCCATTTGTGCAGACTGATGACTAGTGCTGGTTCTCCACATGCCAATCAGCCAGCAGTAAAACAACTGACTTTATTATTAATTAACATTAGCACTCTGGGTTTATATATTATGCAATTAGCAGTGAACATTCCCCTCTTTTCAGCTTATTGAAGCTTATTTCTTTCCGTGCCTCTGGGAGCAGCAGTCATACAGGCATTGCTCTGCAGCACATCAGTATTTTACTGATACTTTTGTCTTCCGTCTCCCGGTACTCTCCTGTGCCTGAAACGTCAGGGTAGAGGCTGCAGGAAAGGCTGCTTGGACAGTTTGCTCAGGACTGTTCATGTTTTCCCCAGCTCTTCAGTAATGACAAAGAGTTAAATTTATTGGCCAAACATTCATTGCTCTGGAGATTGAAAGTCTTTCTACAGAACAGTTTTTTCTTATTCTTCCCGAGCCCAACATACAAATTCTGAGCTGTACAACTACTCATTTAAAAAGAATACAAAAAAAAGTGTTCAGGTGATGCAGCTGTCCCACTTGCATGTGGTTATAGCAGTGTAGGAGGGATTTGGAGGAAATTGTATCAAGTCTCCAGTTGTGAATTTTGGCATGTTCCTGTTGTTGCGCGCTCGGGGAGTCGCTTGTGGTCAGGCGCCTCTGGTCGCACAGTAACACACAGCTCCGAAAATGTGGAAGTGTGAGTGTAAACGACATCCTGACACCAAGGAGCAAGTCCGTAGCAAGGAACTTTCCTCCATATTTGCCTGCGTTGCTTTATAATCTGGTATACAAAGACTTCTATTAATCTATAATTAAGTTCCTTATCCTTGCAGCATATCTGTTTGTGTGCGTGCAAGGGAATAGAGCTGAAATTTTCATTTAATTGGATTTTTTTAGTATTACAAAACCTTACTGATTCTGTTTTGCAGAAAATCTCATAACACCTCAAAATCTGAGGCAAACTTCTCCTTTAAGTATTGCGACGAGGGCTGGTGTTGCATACCTCTGCGACTTGCATCAAAGTTTTGCTCTCGCATCAGTGGTTACATCTGAAAGAGCACTTCTATGCCAGAAATGTTGTCCAGAATAGCTTATTCTTGGAATAATCTCTGTATTTCTTCTTAAAAATGAATAGCCTCTTTATTCGAATGAGGAATTAATTGACTTTAATCTCTGTCTTTTTTTTTAATGGAGTAGTAGAAGAATGAGACTTCATTGTGTGGATAAAGAGAACAGTCTTTGTCTCAAAACTCCCAGACTGTCCCTTCCTACAGCTGCCCTGGGAACAGAAATGCGCAAACAGCCCAATTTTCATAATGCCTTCAGAGGTCCAGTGGTTTGAGGGGTGGGTTGCTTGGTTGGTTGTTTTTTTTCTCCCCTTTTTGCCTGTTTTTTTTTTTTAATTCGAGCCTTCGTCACTGACCTTGAAACCAGTTCTGCAGAGGCAGTGGCTTGGTTTTACTGTATACATGCAGACCTGAACCTGTGCTGAAAATGAGAAAATTGATGAACAGGTTTGAAGATGATGGTGGTATCTAATTTTACACGCAATTTATATCTGTATATGAAAAGTGTGAGACTTGCAGAAATAAAGGTGGTGGTTTATGTGAATGAATAGGCGTTGGTTCTTTGACAGCTTTATGAAAAATTGTAGCCGTTAAACATGGAAGGACTTGGAAAAAAAACAGTTTCCCTTGTCGAAAGTCATGAGAAGTGAAATGTATACAAGGCCAGACTACAGGGATGGTATTCTGAGGAGGTAGATATTTCTTAGATATTCTAGCTGTGTCCTTTTAACAGTGTTTAGAAGTTACCTGGTTGCATTTCAGTAGGGCAAAGCATAAGGGAAAGTTAATTTTAAATGGCCTGCTGTAATCACAGGGAGCTTTCTGCTGTGGTTTGGTCTAACCTGAGCATGTTCTCTGGTTTATACTGTAATCAAGCATCTTCTAGCCTGTATGAAAGCTCCATTATTTTAATTAGGTCTGATAGGTTGTGATAGAAAATGCAAATCTAGGTCATTGCATATGTAAATGTGCAGCTGTAGTCCTGGAGGATGCCAGAACATATCAGCTAAGGTGTCCAGTCATCACCCGGCATTAACTCCAGCATGGCAAGCAGACTTTATGTGCTAACCATGTGAAAGTGGCTGGGACACACACATACACCCTGTCACTTGCCTAACATTTATTTGTATTTTCAAGGTAAGAAGTTGCTAGATATTTCTTGGCACATGCTTAAAATATTAATTTACACTTAAACACTCTTAGTATAAACACACAGTTTAATGATTTATGAAGGGCAAATGGGTACCATCCTTGACTGCAGCCTGGATTTCTTTCTTAAAAAGAATATTTTGTGGTAGTTGCTTCATAAAATACCGTTAAAACTGCTACCTCTCCAAGTCAGAAAAGCTTTTGCTCAAACTTTCTTACTACTCAAGGAGAGTGTAGCTCAGGAGGCATATGTTCTCACAGTTAAGGAAATGCTTTGATTCCTTTCTATCTTTTAATTAGGAAAAAGGATTTTGTAATTTTATATACCTTTATATACTTTTGTAATTTTATACACCTTTATTTTGGCTGGATAAAGAGATTTGACTGGACAGCTCAATTAATTTGCTTAGTAGCTCATAGGTAAAAAAGCTGAGAGATGGAGATGGTCCTGGTTAGTTACTGGTCAAGTTGAACAAATACTTGTGTTCAGACGTTCTGCTGGTGATGTTGCCACACAATAAATGCACCTAAACTAACGTTTCATTAGCACTCCCTGGAATGAGAGGAGTACTCCTGTTTATCAAATCCCTGCAAAGAGAGATTGCAACCAGTTTAAACCGAGAAAGCTGCAGGGGCTGATTACTTTAAATATTTGCTTGTCCAGTTCCATCCTGTGTTGCCTTATTTTGTTGATAATTTAGTAACTTACAGGGGAATGCATGTAAATAATAAAGCAGTGTTGCCTTAAGATCCTGCTATTTATCTAATTACCCATAGGCTACTTTCTTCTTCATCAGTGAAAGGACGCTCCCGTTTTATTGTGTAGCACACGCTGCAAAATGTAGAGAATTGAATTGTGACTCCTCATTGCTTGTAAACGTGGTGTAGCTCCAGCACAGCACAAGCACTGAGTAACCTTCCTTTGCTTGTGAACACCAACGGTGGCTGCACGGTGAGGGGGCTTCTGTCAGAGCTTAGGGGAGACTAAAGGGATCCTGAAAGGGAAACGCTCCCTGAACTGTTTAAAGGAAAAACTCTATGAAATTGGCTTCCTATTTCTGTTTGACTTGCCTGCATGAATAATTCAGATTTCTAAATTCTAATGCACCCTTCTTATTTGTGTAGGTTATTGTCCGTGAATTAAGTCTCTAGCCTAGAGAAATGAAAACCATTTCTCATAATATGAGAATACTTAAATGCTTGTGGTGACAGATGGAAAAACTTACCTGTGGCCTTGGCATTTCAAAAACAATTACTCAAAAGAGTTGTTTCATCTGAAAAGGAGTGAGTTTGCTCTTTTAAGGAACTTAAACTGAGAAGGCTGAGAACTGATGATCATGATGGCCTGGAGTTAAATTCCCAGTTATGTGCCTACTTGAATTAGCAGGCGTTGGCTGCACATTATGGCATTGGGTTTTTGTCTGCTCTAGAGTTTATGACTGCCTGAGCTTTTCAGTCGAGCAACAGTCCTCTCTTCTCACAACTGCAGAGCTTTCCCCTCCCTAAGTTCTCAGCAGCTGGCACGGTGCAGTGGTGTGGAAGTGCAGGGCAAGCTCCAGCAGCAAACAGCCTTTCACTGCCAGAGAGACGAGTGGGAAGATGACAGCAAAGAGACCTGTCTGGTCTGTGATTTATATCTGCATCTCTCTGTCACCAGCATTTATAAAACGTAATCGTTTTTCTTGAGTATCCTGCCACAGAGTGGCTTTCGTTGTGGGGATTTCTCCCACGTTTCTTGTGATAAAGATGCTGTAAAGGTGGCAGGTTTCCAAATACCTTGTCTTGGTTGATTGATGCAGTTTGTGGGTCAGAAATTACTATTTAGGGAACTTTATTGGTGAGTTTTCTTAAAAACATTGAATTTTACAACTTTGTTTACAAAACCTTTGCCAAATAACTGCAGTTGTATTTCAGAGTTGCACAGACACCTCAAAATCTGGGAGCTTTTTCAAATGTCTGATCTGATACTCTTTATTGTTCGTTGAATCATAGTCGGTTTTATCTCTGTTGAGAAGAAGTTCAAACTTACTTACTTGTTAAAATAAATACACACTGTAAGAGATCCTCACACTCTTGTATGTAGTGCTGGTAAAAGATGCTGGACTGAAAGGTTTACCAGCATTTTAAATCTTACTTCCAACCCCAGCCCTTTGTGTTAGGAAGTGACAGTGGTAGCCATAGACATCTCCCTAAAACCCGCAGCCCTCCTGGCCCGCTCTCCCTGGGCACTTGTGCTGGGGTTGCCTACTAAAGCTCCAGCTGTGAACCATGGCTGCATCCCCGGGAACCCCCTCCAGCTTTTGGTGTGTACTTGTCTTTTTGTGGTTTTCAGTAGGAACTCTGAAATGTTCAAGAAGCTGAAGCTTAAAAACCTATTCAACTTGGCATGCATGGCAACTTTAAGTAATTTTCATAATTTCTTTTAAAACTTCAGTTAGCAGTCACGTTAATTACAGAAGAGACCAGGATGGCTCTAGAGAGCACTTCCTAGCCCGTGGAGTACATCATCCCCGTTATGCTGTGTCTGCCTGCCCGGGTGGGGGTTTACCTGGGACTGCTCAGAAGGCGGCGACAGCATCTCCCAAGTGACACAAGCAGGCAAAGTTGACGAGAGGGTGTGTAACTAGGGAGACAGTAGTTTGAGACTAGTCAGTTGCTTACATCCTAGGCAAGCTTTATTTCCTTTTTAAAAAAGCAATTTAACTTAATTCAGCTTATGTTACTAATACATTTCCTAGGAACTAATGAATTTCTGGTCAGAATTATCTATAGACTGATCAGCCTAGATGAAATTCTTGACCATCAGCAATGAGAGCAAGAGGCTGTGTCCATCTGGCGATCTTCACTTTGTTCTTGACGGTTTTGGTAGCTGTTAGTAGTTTTATGCTTTGGTTAACAGCTTTGTGCAAGTCACTGCGGTTAAACGCGGGGGCTTGCGGCTCTGTGCTGGGCGTTCGTGTCGCAGCTCCCTGGTGCAGTGGGGTCTGAAGTGGGCAAAGAGGATTGAGGGTGGGAAAAGGAAAGACAGACAGTCCCTTGTCCATCATACACCAGATCAACACCAAATTTCTCTGTCTTCCTTGCTGAGCAATCCTTACTGTGAGGAATTTATCCTCCTGAATGGGATTAGTCATAGAAACCCCTGGTTTGTGGTCATAAAGAAGAAAGCTTGGGAATGCAAATTCATGGTTTTGCTTCACTTTTTCTGGTTCATTGATAAAATTTCTTTTGACTTGAACAGAGACATTTAACATCGTACCCATATCGCTGCACACTGGCAGATTTTCAGATAGAGAAAAAGATTGGCCGAGGACAGTTCAGTGAAGTTTACAAAGCAACTTGTCTTCTGGACAGAAAACCTGTGGCATTAAAGAAAGTTCAGGTAAGCATTTAAGTTCGAAGTCTTACTATTTAGCAAGTAGAAGGGGAATGTTTTAAGTGTCTACACAGGTCACTTTGACTCACATACCTCTTTCAGTATTCTTTTGTCAGCAGTAATAATGCAATAAAATGCTTTAAAAATGGAACTTTTTAGGGTTTGGGAGCACTGGATGATCTGGTTTGATATTTTAACATTAAAAACCTCAATACCCCCGCTTTCTTAATTTATTCAGTTGGGTTTTAGAAGGTGTGTTTAGGGGTTGGGTTTTTTTTTTTTTCTTTTTTTATTTCATGATAAGGAATAAAGAGTAATCCTTCTGAAGGTCTCAAAGCAGTTTTGCAAATTCTGATTAAGTCAGGTTAGTTCCGTGGTGCACAGTTTACATCTGGGCATGAGGTGAAGTGGCCCCACGGCTCCTGCCTGCCCCTCGCTGTATCCTCTGCAGCCACCTTCTCCATGTACCCCTCCATCCTCTGTCCCTGTTTCCATTTTGAGTGTTCTGTTTGCATAGTCTCTATCCCTCGTCATCTTGGAGTGGGTTTATGTTTCTAAAACAGAATTGTGTAGCGGTGGTGCAATTTCATATTAATTTTTAATTTCACTTTTTACTTCATAAGAAGGGTTCACTAATTTATAATTAAATGTGTGTGAAAGAACAAGGCCCTGATGGCCGTAGTGGTACAGCTGGGAGACTGCCATCTCGGCACAGAGGAATCATGAGAACACGAGAGCACGCAAGGGAAAAATGCCTGCACTTGCTAACTTTAGAAGAATTTCTGAAAAACTTTCATGCAAGCAGAATAGATTTTTAACTTGGCTCAACGCATTGTGCAGTGTTCAGAAAAGCATTTTGTGTGAAGGAATTTGCCTTTAATCCTTCAACACGTCCTTTAAGCTCTTGTTTCTAGTGACTTGCTCTGATTATTACAGAATGAATATTAACGCTTAATATTATTTGTTAATTATTACAGAGAAACAGTGGAAGCTATATCTCTGTTTAAAAGAAAAAAGTAAACATTTTATCTTTTCTTTACCATGTGAAATTAATAGTAACTAAACTCTGTTTTGTGAATTTGCTGCCATGATTTTCAAACTAGTATCTTTATTTCTCATGCTGCTTAGACTATTGCCTACAGGTTCTACAATAAATTTTACCCTATCGCTAGCTCTTTAGTGGTTTCAAAATAAAGAAAACATTAGTCTGTCTTTGATCTAGGGATTGTGTGTATAACCATTACAGCTGAGGATATACAAACTGGGAGAGGAAAGACCAATTTCTTGTTAAAATATAAAATTCTTCCTCTGTTGTTGTTTGATTTTTCATCTGCACATTTTTGTCTTTGAAGATTTTTGAAATGATGGATGCCAAGGCTAGGCAAGATTGCATTAAAGAAATTGACCTCTTGAAGGTAAGAATTTCTCCAATTACTTTTACCAGTTTTTGTTTTGAGAAAAAAAAAATTGTTTTCAGGTTGGCAACAATCACTTGCCTGTTAGGGTAAATAAAGCTTATGTAGCATGCACAGTGGTCTTAACAGACCGTGCTTTCTTTTGCAAGCTGTAGAATGCCTACATGATGCAAGAATTTTGTCTTAAAGCTTCATTTTATTGAGTTTTCTGCTTATCATCTAAGGAATCTATTAAAAATCTTTCTGTCATAAAAAAAATCCACAAGTACTCCTCTTTGTGAGGCATGTAAATTCTGCCCTTTATGCATTTTGATTTGTTTGTCACTTTAATTAATGAACTAGCTAAATGGGAAAACAGTTTTGCATGTGCATGTCACGTATCTATATGTACACATCACACATGAAAAGTAGTAGTTTAGATAAAGGCTCTGACGCCAGAGAGTGTTTTTTAAGTAATTAAACCAACTAGTGATTTTTTTTTTTTGTCTCAGTAATTTAGTTTAAAATGTTGGTAGAAAATATATATGCATTGCACTTTAATTATCTATTTTGAGTAAATGCAACAGATTGTAGAAGGCTAAAATTTTAGTTTAGGCAAATTTAATTCTAAAAGTATTAAATAATTCATTTTGTAAATGTGATTTTTAGGTATTTCTATTTAAATTGTCGATTTATATTCATGCAGTTGTAGACAAAGATTGAGTCCTCTAGACTCTAGTGAGGGCACACAGGATGAATATGAAGATTGCAGTTTGTGTGGACATGATCCAGTTGCTTAACAGTCATGGAGAAAAACAATGCCAACATTAAGATTCAGAAAGAGAATTTGTGATATCTTTGGGTTCTAGGTAATCTAAACAGCTTTGTCTTGATCTCTGGTTATGGAAGGTGTCATAAACTTGCACTGGAATTATTTAATGCAGAATGTGCAAATTTTTGAGAATCAGAGGAGACTGAAAATGAAATACCCACGAAGACAGGAGGTTCTAGAACGTCAGCTCCCATCCACCTGGGTGGGATGTCCCGAGGCACCTTCCTGAGTACAGCTCCCCAGAGGCTGGGTGTCACACCGGGGTTACCGAGGGAGTGGGCGCTGCGAGAGCACGTACCATAGCCTGAGCCAGTAGGGCTTCGCTATCCACTGAAATTACATCTCACTCCCCCACCCTAACACCACCACCAAAGCTCTCCAGTCAGGCTGTGGCACTATTGGAAGCCTGATTCAGCTCCTTTTGTGGTCAAAAGCCATTGTATCTGTCTCTGAGCAAGTGTATTTAAGTTAAAAACCTCTGTTTGTCTGCAATTAAGAGCTGTCTGCGTGTATTCGGAAGTCTTTGGTGGTTGTCTTTGGAGCAGAGTAGCATGTTTGCCACACTTACAACCTCTTGTTTATGATTTTTTTAAATAGTAGCTGGAGCTCTCTGGAGGGAGGGAGTTTCCATTATACCAGCAGAGTTCTGCTTTGAAAAATACTGGTTGATAAAATTGGATTGTTTTGCACAAAATTTTACAGAAGACTAGAATTTCAGTAAATTAATTGAGTTGGTACTGAAGGGAGGAGCAGGAATGGTTGTTGACAGTCTACAGAAACATACCAATGTGCTGTTTATTATGCAAAACACCACTCTGCTGGTAGCTTAATTATTTATTGTTGAATATCAGTGTACCTCCCTACTCGGGACGGTTGTGTAGTACCATCTAAGGAATGTGAAGTTTGTTAAAAAGTCCGTTTGATGAATCTTGTTGTATTACAGATGCAAAGGAGATATATTTCTTAGTATTGCTTATAGTTGGCTTCTATCAAATGACTGCTAGCTTTCAACTCAGAGCCAACAAAATCCATTGAATTTATCCAAGATGCCCGTAGCTCAGCTTCTGAGAAGATGAGCAGATAATAAGTAAAAGGCCATCAAAGCTGAAGTGCCCAGTTTTAGATCCGTGCTCTTGATGCTGTGCTGGGCAGTGTGTTTGCTACCCCAGCCCAGGCAGTTACTCCGGTGTGTGTGCGGGCAGGGGAGGGTTGCTGGGTCCGCATCAGCGGCGGGCCTGCGCGTCACTCCGTGCCCTAAGACAAATAACTGACCAGAGCGAAATATCTGCCAGTCATCTTTTGCTGGTTGATGGCTCCCATGCTGCCTGCTCTCACAGCTTCGTGGAAATAACCCACGGTCTGTGTGTGGATGTGCTGGCACAGTCATGGAAAGTCGTATTTCAGAACTTCAGAGCTGCTTCACCAGAGCAGGACACGGGTCCCCTCTCGGGACTGGGCAGTCGCTGTCACCGATTGTGCAGCATGGGACAGAACAGTCCGTGCCTGGCCATAGGAAAAAGTTTTAAAATTTAAGTGAGATTTCAGTTCCTGCTGCAGAGTATGTGTGATCTCTGGCTTGGCTTCTTACAAAATTTTGTGAGGTTTCTTGTTCTGCTGTGAGGTTTTCACATTTTGGTTTCCTTTAGAATAGTGTCTGTGCAGCTTCAGGAAAGTAGGACAAGTGTATTTTTCTCGAATGACTTATTCTCAATAATTCTAATTTCAGCATTTTTAGAGTCATTATATTAAAAGTTTAAATACATTTAACTTCCTAAATTTATCATTAAGGTAGTTGTTCTTGTGTCTGGAAAGCATAAAGTGTGTAAGGACCTAATTACGGTATTTCAGAGTTGGTTTAAAACTTGCTCAACTTTTCTTCATCCCTGTTGATGTGGAGTAGATGTCTGCCTTGCAGTTGTCTAATGTCTGGCCATGCAATATGGGATATTCATATTTTTAAAACTTTGCTGCTACTTTTAAATTCTGATGTCTAGTATGAAGTATTTATAGACTTACTAAACAACTTGCTCTAAGAGCTTTTCTTTCTTTGTTTTCTATATTTTTAATGTAGACCATTGAGGAATTTGTTGAAGGAATTGCACAGACTTGCTGTAGTCTACCCCTGTCAAAATAATACTTTGTCTTTTTTGATGAAAGACTTTTATGTGACCGTGGAAACAAAGGGGTTTCTGTGATTTGTAAATGAATTATAATTATTCAAAATTTAACAGAAGCCAGACAAAATTGTGAATTACTTTCAGTGTAATTCTGGCTAAAAGGTTTAGGTAAAGCAGCTCGATAATGTGGCTGTAATCAGCATTTGGGCTGCCAGCACCCACACTCTCTCATTTAGAGGTGGCTTACCCTTCCCCATGCCTCTTCCTGACAGTGCTGCTGTGCATACACATCAGGCATTAGCTACCATCATACTTTTAGGATGCATTAAAGAAATAGGAAATTTCATTAACCCACAATAAACTGTTTGTAATGTTTTATGCATTTAAGAATTTGTGAGAATGAATGTACTTTCTTTCTGACAAAATTCAGGTAGTCTTTTCCATGACACAGGCATATACAACAGTCATAAAAAATCCTCAGAGTCAATATATTTATTTAAAATATGTTTGACAAAAGGAAGAGTGGAGAATGGATGTTTGGCTTATCCAGAGTGGTCTACCTGGCTGTTCTGTGAAAACAAGCGTTCAGTGGTCAGTGAATTGTAGAAAAAACAATGTGTATTTCTGCATTCACACCTTTAAAAGGTCATGGGCAGCCTCCTGCGTTTTCCAGGGGAGCAGAGAGCCTAGTGAGGCTCCTTCTGGAGCGCTCATCCCCCTGCTTAGCTTCAGCAGGGAGTGGTGTCAGCTCCTGCTGCTGAGAGTCCTCCAAGATCTGCTCATCAGAAGAGCTACCACAGAAAGGTGTTGGGTTTGTTTGCTTTTAATTTTATACAACTTGATCATAATAGAAGAAATATTCCTCTTTAGGTCTAATGAGTTTCTTTAAATCAGTACAAACCATCAGTAAAAAGTGTGTACAGTCTCACAAAAAGATTTAAATTCTCTGTATCGGTTAAGCAGTGCTTGGGTCTGAGTAAGTTGAGCTTTGTTGTACACAATAAATGCAGTAAAGGCTGGGGTGCAGGAGGGGACAAATGTCAGTGTAGTTGTTAGTCCCGACAGTGTGTGGTCTTCATTCTCTGTTACAGCTGTAGTATTTTGATGTTGTGTTTTGTTGGCACATGGTGCTGAGGCTTAGAAAAAGGCTTGTTTGCTTCTTGGACTCCCCAGAGCCACTGGGAACTCAGGGCAGGTCCCACCCGAGCGTCCTCCAGAGGACACAAAACATCCCTTGAATCGTGACTGTACCCCAAGAGCTGTTGGCAGCCCCCAGGCGTCGGGTCTGCCCTGGGAGACCGTCCCGAGGTGCTGCGGGGGAAGGTGCCCCCGTTGCATGAGGAGTCGGGGGCTGCTCTGCTCGTGGGTTCCGTGCTTTTTCCACTGGAAGTTGATCTTTGATCAATGTGCACAAGAGCAGACATGTACAAGAAATTTCAACAGAAATGGTGGGCTGTGACATTTATTTATTTAAGGCTTGGGCTTGTGGGAATGTTCCTCTCCTGATGCCTGCACATGGATCCCATTAACGCTAATGTGTGCTAGTGTCAAGGCATTGCAAAGGAGAATCTATCCCCTAATGTGCATGCGGAGAGGAGTGATTAGCATGATGGATCATAACAGTGTTTCTTTTGGCTTTGTAACCCCTGGAATAGACAGATTGAGTCACAGCTGTTTCATAGATGAAATGCTCACTTTGGTAGTTTCTAAATTTACTGCATTTCTGAGAGCACAAGAGAAAGATAATCTAAGGCAAAATGAGGGAGAGTGAATAGAGATCTAGATACTACGTCATCTTCTGAGCGGTTACAGTTTTTCACTTTTAGAAATTCCGATATAAAATATTAAACCAGAAATTTTAATTTGTTGACCCTGTTTCTTAATTTAGTCCTGTGAGTAACGTGTAACAATCTGAGAAGATGCAATTTTTTAAGAAACACAGAAGGAAAAAAAAAATAATTATCAGTTGTGAATATAAGAAGCTATACCGAAATGAAAAAAGTAATTAGTGAAGATGCAAGGATAAATAATCAGAAAAATACACTGGGTGCAATATGTGCATTATTTTCCTCTATCAAAGTTTTAATTTAATCTGTTGTGCTTCTGAGAGGCAGAGAGACCTCAAGGAGTGCTGCAATCAACAGTTGGGGTTTTTATTTATATTTAATGGGGAAAAAAAATCAGTTACTGCTTAACAAAGCTTCTCTCAGGACATTGCTTTTAAACACGTTCTGAGTTTACAATAGAAGAGGTGGTTTCACGCTATTTTGGGCTGTACTGCACTTTATTCAAGACACTTTTATTATGCTGTGCTTACAATAAATGGTATTTCTTACAGGATCTTTGTCTGTAGTAACTCAGCACAGTTTGTAGTTGTACCTATTGTGAACTGTTTTGCATCACGATTACAGAAGTGGTACAGGTGTTGTATCTTGGAGTTGTCGTTACGACAGCATTGTAAATTTTCTTCTTGCCTTCCCTCTATCTGCAGCAACTGAACCACCCCAATATAATTAAGTATTTGGATTCTTTTATTGAAGACAATGAACTTAACATTGTCCTGGAGCTGGCCGACGCTGGTGATCTCTCTCAGATGATTAAGGTAAGGACGTGTCAGTTCTAGAGTGCTACAAACTGCCAGGATTAGGCAGAGACACGAGGCAGTGGGGGTGAGCACGTCTGTGCTAGAAGCACTTTTAATCTCTCCTTGCAGTTGTGCACACCCCAGGGTGCTTCCAGAGCCCAAACCGAAGGGTCTGGTGGCGTTTTAAATACACGGGGCCGTGCCACTTGCTTCTGGTCACTGCTCTGGAAAGGAGCAAAGCCCCTGTCTGGTGGTGGGACGTCAGCGTTATTTGTGAGGCTGATTTATCCACTCTGTGATTGTTGGGGATGTTTAATTATTGTTAGATTCACGATTCGTATAGCCTGTCTGCCACTCTGAAGACATTCAAGGAAGTGTATTGACTTTTTTTGCAGTAGGGATTTGGGTTTGAGAAAATGTTTCAAGTACTTGTTCTTCTTTTATGTTGCTCTTAGGAATACTTGTATTGCTGCAAACCAGCTTTAGTTAAGCTGTTACCACCTGCTTTTATATTTTCTTTGACATGTTAATCTTTAGACATACATCCCTTGTGAGAACAGATGTGTTATATCATGTTTGTTAGCACTCTCAACCTTCTCTCCATGTTTTACCTGATTTTTGCCATCATTATTCTGTAATTATCATAAATGAATGTTTGGAAAGTTCTCCTCCTCCTTGTTGTCACAGTTAAAATATCTTATTAACAGATTTGTTTTCTTTGCCAGCAGAGCTATGAGGCACTAGGCCAAAGGCTGTCAAACAAGTTATCCATTTAGTCCATAGTCAACGGCTAAATTTACAGTATCCATGAAAATCTGCTCCATCTCACAGGAGAGTCCCCCTGGGCGAGCGAGCTGGGAACAGGCAGTTGGCAGAGCTGCTCCTGGGAGAGCCCCGGCCTTGCAGACACGGCCTCGCTCCGCAGCCGCCCCGGGGCAGGAGGACGGGGCAACGACACGCCTGGGCTGGTGGCTCGTGCGAAGGCGCCCGCCGGTGTCAGGGGCTCGGCTGTGCTCACCGGGGCTTGTGGAGACAGAGCTTGTCCCTCTGCCTGGGGAGAGCTCGCGCGTATTTTTGTCTTCCGCTGTTTTCTTGTGGCTTCTTCTATGTTTTGCCCTTTCCCAACAGATCCTGGGAAACCTGCAGATTATCTCGGGCTTCTTGTAGTTGTAGGTACAGATGGGGAAAAACTGAGAGCAGGAGTTAGGGCTGTGATCATCCTGGGGTGTGCAAGTCTTTTGCTTTGATTTTTAAATCTTAGCTATAAAAAGTTTTGTCCACATAAGTGTGAGATATCATCATATAAAATATTTGCAATTTTTTTGTCGTTTTTAGTTTAAAACATTCCCTGCTGATAAATAGGCTCATTTTATCTATCAGAGTAGGTTATTAATTTTTTAAAATTACTTTTTCTGCCATTATAAATAGGAGTTACATTTTCCGAAACATAATTTGTAGATTCTTAGGTTGATAACTTGAACAGCACTGGAACTTGTGTTCGTTCTGCTAGCCCTCCCCAGTCTGGTCTGTTTTCTCAAGTGTTTATCACAGGCACGAAGATGATACACTAGGTTTTTTCAAGGTCGTATAAATGATGTTTTTCTGTTGGTGAAAATCTTGGAATTCCTTTTTTTTTTTTATTAGAGAAAAAAAAAAAATAAAACCAAGAGGGAACAAAAGTCTCCTCCTAAAGACAGCTTTTACTGCAGGAGTGGAGTTTGCCTGCCTGCCCCTCTGTGTCACCCCCACGCCCCACCCGCCCCTTGGGAGTTGAAGCTTATGTGAGGATTTTCAGTTTCTGAGGCGGTAGGAGCAGCAGTAACAACACTCTGAAGGTGTGAGAGTGATAAAAACAGGGACTGTCTTTGTCACGCCCCTGGTGCCTGCATTATTTATGAGGTATTGTAAAGCTGATGTAAGGGAGTGCTGCGGGATAACCCACTGGAGAGTTGGGACTTTCTTGTAAATGTCAGGCGAATCTTATTGGACATGACATTTAGAAAATTATCACTTGTGGTCTTGCATATCCACTCTTAAATACTTTAATGAGAATTAAATAATTTTATCATGTATATAACACTTTATCCCTCACCCTCTGTAATTCCTCTGTGCTCTCCATCAAGTTTTGGTTTGAAACTGTTGCAATCTGTCAGATTTGCTGCCTGGGGAATTGCACGGTCGTGCCCCTTCGCAGCTGATCTGCAAAAGAAAATTTGCCGTTACTTGAGTCAAACACGAACCAGTAACAGCATGTCACATTTTATATTTTATGTGAAAACGGACATCAGATGTCTGTACCGAGAGGAAAAAGCACAAATGCAGAAAGGGGCAACAACCAATTCCCTTCCTTTCTTCTTGCTCTTACACACTGCTGATGGAAATCCTCGGGGGTGCGATGCAAAAGCAACGCTGTCAGAGTGTGCTAGGAGGGTGTACAGTGTTTCAGAGGCAGTCGTTATCCAGTGACACCTTGTGTATCAAAGGATGGGGACAAATCTTAAACCTCTGGAAGCGCGTTCTAAGTGTATTTTGTTGATGCTGTGGCTGCAGAACTGGCTCAGTGTGTAGCACAGGAGGAAGCGGTGAGAAGTCAGGCGCCAGTAACCCAAAGCACTGCGACGTTGGGGTGCCTGGCCCCGCGCTGCCTGACACGCACACGGCCCATGTGTGTTTCTGACATGGAGAAAGAGTCGCTGAGGATAGATAATGTTTAGTCTTCACTGCAGTGTGCAGCTGGTTATTTATTCCTTCACTAAGTTGCTTGGGAAGATGACTTCGGTATTGCAGAGAAGCATCACCGTGCTGCGCTCCCCCGTGTTGTGTGTGTTTTGCCTACCATGGTTTTGTTTGCGAGCTGTTAGTGTTCAGAGGCCCTTGAGTCCAAGCTCAGCTGTGCTTGGCGCTGCACAAACGCACACAAAACGGTCTTTTCCCAGGTCTGGGTGTCAGTACTGCCTTTCTGTCTCACTAGAGATAGTTCAGTTAATTTAGTTTTCCTATTATGCATGAAATAGAATATCTTATTCTACCTGATTGCAGAAGAAACACGAGTACTTTATTGATGCTCTGGCCATCATTTAAAAAGGGGAAACAGATTACCTTGTTGTTGTTAGTAGACTGTACAATTCACAAGATTTTTTTAATGATCTTTTGTTACTTAAGGCAAAATATTGGAGACATTTGTTGTTTTGAGGCACTAAATATGTTTTGCAAAGTAATTAAGGAGATTAATGCTAATTATAGCTGGTGTCCATTCAAAAATGTCAAACCTATTTAAGCATATTTTTCATAATAGTTGTTAACCAGTGAACTGCATTGAAGTTTATGCAGAGAGAGAGAAGGAGTTAAAAGCTAATCAGAAGAAAAGTCATGCTGCTGCAGATCTGGAAGACATGAGCAACCTGCAGCTGACTAACACAAGTCCAGGAACGAGTCAATTATGTTGCTTTTTCACTGATCTTTTATTTATTTCCTCCCACAGTATTTTAAAAAGCAGAAACGGTTAATCCCAGAAAGGACGGTGTGGAAATATTTTGTGCAGTTATGCAGTGCAGTTGAACACATGCACTCCCGCAGGGTGATGCACAGAGGTAACATTAATTCAGTCTCTTTTCACTGAATAATAATATAATGTTCCAATTAGTAAGCGCCTACATTCAAAAACAATTATGCTGATGTTCAGCCAATGCATGTTTAGAGAGGCTGGAGCTTGCAAGATGGATTTCTCCTTCTGTCTCTTTGCCTCATTGTTAAAGGATTCAGTCCGAAGTGAGTGTGGTATTAGGAAGATGAGCTGCTTTGTATTCCAGACACTGATATTAAGTAGAAGTGTCAAACTTGCCATTAGAAAAGTGTCAGAAGTAAAATGCTGAGACTACTGGATACACTGAACTCTAAGAAATAGTCTTCATTATATTAGCTGTGACCTTAGAGAGTTTAGAAGAGGTTTTTTCTGTCTTGCAAGCTTTTCTGAAATATTAATACAAATATGTCCCACACTCTCATAAGCTGTTCTCTATTTTCATTAATTATTTTTGAATCTCTTGTCTTAGAACTTTTCGTAACTTTGAGCTCTGTCTAAAAATTACATCGCTGCTTTCAGCGTAAATGAAATGCTTTGTGAGGGACTTGACGCGGGAAATGCAAATATCCCAGAAGGCACCAACACCAGTCTCTGCTGCTTGCTGTTTCCTTTCTCCTTTGAAGCAGTGAATTCTTCACTGGTTTTTTTTCAGCAACCTGATACTGGTTTTGCTCCTTTATACATCCCCTGATGCAGTTTATCAGTTGTACATGAAATAGGTCTGTAATTGGTGGCTGAAATTTGGAGTCTCTCACGTTTAATCTGCTTTAACGTGAGGAAAGAGCCTTGGTAACTCAGTCCTGACACGACTGCTTGGGAGACTGGGGTTCTAGACATTTTTGCACTCCACTGAACAAACCGGGCTGTACAGAGCCCAGAATTTATGTGTATGTGGGACAATTAGCCTGTGGTGTGAGGGGGCAGTGGTGGGGGCAGTACAGCTTCCTGTAGAAAACAGTCGTTTCCAAAGAGGAGCAGACATATTTCTTTGATTTCCGTCAGTTAAAGAGGATGTCTCAATTCTGTTGTGCTGTTTCCTACATTTCCCCTCCCTCACTGGTATTTTTTGTGTGTTGGAAAGTATACTCTGATTTTTGTGTATGTGCAGAGCTTGAAGTCTTGGAAGATTCAGCCTATCAAAGCTCTAAAGAAACATGGTTCTGCTCGAGCCTCTTTTGTGCAGAGAGTGCTCCAGGCTATGTTTCTACTGCGGTAGTAGAACCAAGTAACCTTTTGTGGCTTTGACCTTTTACCTTTTTCTTCTTGCAGACATAAAACCAGCCAACGTGTTTATAACAGCCACGGGGGTGGTGAAGCTGGGAGATCTTGGATTAGGCCGGTTTTTTAGTTCTAAAACCACTGCAGCACATTCCTTAGGTAAGATGGTACTTGTCGATGTCAAGCAAGCACTGCTGTACAGTTGTCAGCTGGGGGGGGGTCAAAAAAAGTGGTGTCTGTCCTCTTACTATGACAGAAGCTTAATTCAGTGGATGCGAACTATATTTTCTGTGCTAGGCATTTTAAATACTCTTCCTATGAAATTAATAGGGGTGGTTTTTTGTTTTAAAACTCCACTTGATGTTTTTCTCTGGAAGGTCTGGCCTGGTAAGCGTGTGATTTATAGCAGATGTACAAATGCAGCTCTTCCACTCTAAATAGCATGTTTGCCTGCACTCTGCTTACTGGAATTAAATGTTGCACCACCACCATTTTTAGCAGGTGCTGGTCAGCTGTCTTCCCCTGAGCAGGGGTTGTGACTGTCACCTGAAGCAAGGGAAGTGTTCAAAGCCCTCACGGTTCATCTGTTTCAAAAAGGGACTTCACTTGAAACTCAGCTTGGGCTTTAAAAATTCAAGTTTTCTTAATGTCTTCCACGTATCTCAGTTGTTTTCCTGCTCTTCTGTCAGTGCAGCTAATTGTTCTTGTCAAAGTGTAGCACCTTGCTTTTATTCTTACTGAACTGTATCATGTTTTCAGACTCTCCTACTTGCAATCAATGAGTTTTTATTCTGTACTCTGCTGTGCTTTGGTTCGTCCCAGCTTCTTGCTATCCACGAAGGCAATAGCATCGCCACGCTCCCCCGTGTTGATGTGTTGAACACAACTAGAGCTACCGGCTCTCTTGCCAGACTTCACATGAAGTAGCCTTCTACTTTGGTGGTGAACTGCTTTTCTGACCAATTTTGCAGCCATTAAGTAGTTTCGTTTAGACAGATTTAACAGTTTTATAAGTAAAGTTATACAAGCTTTGATGTTAAAGTTGTAATACATCTGTTGCTTCTGTTTCCCTCCCTCTGAAGCCTCTCACATCATCATTTGTCATCATGTTTTCTGGACCAGTCATAATGATTCATTCCTTGGGTTTTTTCTGTGGTTTACAAGTAGCATGATTATACCTCCAGCATTTTTCTGGGAATTGATATTGAATTCACTGGTTTAGAGCATCTGGGTGGTTCTCTCCCTCATCTTTACCTTTAGCGTTAATTACAATGCTATAGAAGAGTGTACAGTATATGCCGTTCATTCTTTAAGTCTTACAGCATAAAGTATTTCAGAACTGTGTCTGTAGCCTCTTGAGAGGTGGCTGATTTTCCGTTTTATTAACGAGTCTGGTTTTTGAGCCACAGAGGTACTTCTGTGTCACAGCAGTGAAGAAACTTTGGCTTTTAGTGCAGTATGGAAGCTCTTTCACATTTAACTCTCAGTTGACTTTGGAATACACAACATTTGTTCCACTGTTTGGTTTTGTGCAATTTCCTCCACTGAGTGTGAGCCTTGCTCAATTATTTCTTATATGCCTACAAACTTAATTGATAACACTCACCAACAACGCTGGCGCTTCTCAGTGCACAGGAAAAGACAGATACCTGCCTTTGTGCTTAAAAAAATGAGTCTAGTTTACTTTCATAAAATAGTAGATTTCCCTTTGCATCAAAAGCCATCCTGGATTTATGCTTATATACTTAATAGATTAAAATAGACCCTCTTCAGAGAAAGTTACAATCACATGATCTGAACAGGCAAAAATACGATCATGTCTAATTATATGATCTTATCTAGTTTGACTGCTGCACTTATATTAATAAGAATAAATTGGGGCTTGGAAACTGGCTGCGCATGTAAGCCAAGCTCGTGACCTTTACCAGGGTTGCTCTCTCTTAATTGAGAAAGCTCGTGTAGGAAGAGTTAAGCCTGTTCTGCAGGAACCTTGCCCTTCCTCAAATCAACAGCATCCTGGAAACAGGTGGATAAGGTGCAGAACACTGAGGGAGCAGCAGTGAATGGAACTGGAGACAGTCCGTGGTGTTGTGGGACACAACACCATGTCCAGTGGTTCTTGTATCCAAGTAAAAAGAACACTTTAACAATCAAAAAAATATGCAGACCTGAAGCTTTTTCTTTTTTTTTTGGTATTTTGCCAGACATACAGGTTTTGTAGCAGCAGGAAATCTACTGATCTTGGGTTTGGTTTAATTAAGACATTTGTTTAAGTAGGTGTGAGTGATGAACACCCTGCAAACCAGAGCGTGGGACCCGCGCGGACCCAGGCTGTGATGCCGGGCACTTCCCGTAGCCACGTTGCCCTGGCAACCGCCCTGAACCATCATTTCTCTGGCTGCTGACCCATGAATTGAACGTGTGGCTTATGCAAATATATTCATCTAATTTTTTTTTTTTTTTTTACTTTCATTGTATTTGCTAGCATCAGACTGGCATGAAAGGGCATTAGGCAGTACCACGACCCGTCTGACAGGTGTACCACCGGGCTGCGGCGGCACGGCCGCCGTGTCAGGAATGGGAGCTGTAATTAGAGCAAAGAACAGAACGTCAGATGAATTACCAGGCAGCAGATCATATTTGTCAGGAAGGATTGCATACATAAAAATTAAGTGACAGTACATGCCGTGGTAATGAAAGAAAAATGAAAGATTTGCCTGTACACAGCTCGAGATGCTCGGAGCGCCGGCGGGATGCCTGACCGGGGCAGTGGGCGACTGCAGCAGGGAAAGCTCCTGCGCCAGGGGAAACTTGGGCACCTCCTGGCTCCCTGGAGTAACAGAACTGCGCTGGGAGAGGCAGCGGTGGGGTGGGGTGGGGTGGGGGATAAGCCCCAGAACCCAGCCAGGCCTCTGCTGCGTTCGTGTTCCCCGCGGGGCTTGGGAGGGAAGGCGGGAGATGCTTCTCCGTAGGGGAGAGCTCTGCGTGCCCAGCCTGTACCAGAAAGCTCCCATGTTGAAAGGTAACGAGTGTAGCCAAGGTGAATTTTACTACTACTTGTTACAACATGGTGGCTTACTGTCCTTCTTTCCCTAAGTTAAACTCCCCTGTAGGAGAAGCTCCAGGATTGAGTTTAATGGAGACGGGCTCATGTATTGCAGAAACTTTATTGGGGTGTAGGAGGGAAGGGGGGCACAATTCAGCATGAAGTGAGGAAGAATGCTTTTTGCCTTTTTTTTTTTTTCCCAGTACTGCTTACGATTTTCCTGAAAAATTTGTACAGCCTATTCTTTTGCAGTTTATACTACATTCATAGTCTTTCTTTCTTTTCTTTATTTCATTTGTATGGTTACTTTTCCCCCCCAGGAGCCATATGATACCTGTTTGACAGATGTTTCACTACAGAAAATGACTAAACTGAACCCAGGGCTTTGCACCCAGAAATGATGAAATGACACCGGGATGCTGGAGTTTGGGTGTGCAACACCATGCTGTTTGGGTTGATTTTATAGTCCTGGTGTGTGATGTGCTTCCAGGTGTCATCTCTCATCCAAGATTTAATGGGACTAAGAGTATTTTTTTTTTTGTCTGTTTTTAATGTTTGATTGTATCCATTGTTTTGTTGATCTCTTGACATGGGTGTCCAGAGGAATATATCGTCAGTTAAGGCTATTCTAATATGCTTGTGGGAAAGTTTAAGTCATTAACTTTGATAGAAAAACTAATTACTTACAGGACAAAAATTACAAATAGCAGAGCGCATTTGAAAACTGCATAGGCTTTGGAAAACAACAGTAAGCTGGTAGATTTCATTTTACTATAAGCTGTAATAAATATAGAGAATTTCCATTAATGTTGAAATGGGTAACTTTATTGTGAACTGGTATATTGCCCATTTTCAGCCAAATAAAGTTGGCATTATCCAAAGCTTCTGACTGACTTTACATATTGAAGAAAAAAGAGAAAAGTAAAACACAAAACAACCCCAAACCCAAAAAACAATTTTACACAGAATAGCCTTGTTTTGGAGCAGATGATTTATTTATTCTTGGGCAAGAGTAAACTTGGAGCAGACTTTCCTTTTGGGGGATGCATGTAAGTCAGAGCTTCCCAGTTTAGAACATGCAGATAGCGGTGGATTGGAGTACGTGGGGTGTTACACGTTCCTTCTGCTTTCTTTTTGGACACGAGGACGAACAGGGAGTAACTGCAGTCATGAGAAGAGCTTTTGTAGATGGACAGTTTGTGTCTCTTATTTTGCTTGCCAAGCCAGTTTGCCATCTGAAAAAATCACAGTACTTCAAGGGGCTCGTAAGCAGCACTTGTGAAGAAAAAATGGGCACAAGAAATCTGCTTAAAATTTCAACAGCTGATGTTCTGCGCATTTTGAGAAATTTTGGCCCTTTGGTCTGTGCCTGTAGTATGGTATTCGTGGAAGAAAAGACTGCTGCAGAATTACTGCAGGTATATTCTATTACCTACATGTAAACAAGAAAAAGAAAAAAAAAAAAAAAAAGTGCTGTGCACCACCCCCCCACCCCCCCCAAAAAAAACCCCAAACCAGAAAACTGTAAGGACTCTGGTAATGTTATGTATGTAATTAAATACTAATAAGAAAAAAACAGAGAGATTAGAGCAAGAGGTCTTGTAAAAACAGCTGCAATATTATGCAGAAAATATTTATTATTTTAAATTTTTTTTTTCATCTTTTTTTCCCCCCTTGAAACAATTAGTGAGGGGACCTCACGCTGAGATTTGAAGGCGTTTAAAGTGTCTTTTAGTGCCTTTGGTGACTGTTTTACTTCAACTAATCCCCAAAAGTTGAGCTAATTCCCAAATTAGCCTTTTGGGGGAAGACCTCAGCCTTCTTGTTGAAGTACACCCCAAGTAATGCAAACGTTTGAAACAGATACTTATGAACCAGACTTCTTTTAAATAATGCTGTAAATTTTTCTTGGTAACCTACAAGCATGTCTGGAGAGATGAGGCAGGTGAGAGTTGGGGACTTTAATTTTCAAGCAGAATTGCTTCCCTGCTGTGTTTGCACCACTGGATGTTACTAAAACATACTAAAGTATTTTTTTCAACTCTGTGTATGTTCATGGAGGATGTCATAGTGTGTCTTAACGTGTTAAAGCTGAGCTAATAGTTCTGGAAATAATTATTATTTTAAAAACTGGGTGATATTTTGTTATTCATGGATGGCACCTCAGGTTTTTGAGCATAGTTCTTTGCCTTTTACATTTGTAATGAGCATGTTTCAAAAATCACAAGTATTTCAAAACATTGCAAAGTTTGTTTTGACAGGAGTGGAACATCTCTAGAATGAAGGAATGCTTTAATCAGTATTACCCCTTTGAGGCCCGTGTTGCGCTCTGATATCTCTTGGTTTGAAACTGGGAATACTCTGTAAAGATACAATAAAGGTCAGAATTTGTTAGGTTCTTTCATATTCAGAACTCTGTTCCCTGCTGTGAGAAAGAAAAGTGTTAGATTCAGAAACACTGTTCAGCTCACTATTAAAGATTAGCTGGAAGGTGCTGGTGAAGGCAGAATAAAAGCTTTCCTTATCACTTGTACTTCACAGCCAAATATGGTTATGGAGTTTGATTCATTTCAAGAGATGCTGATTTTTTATAGCATTTTAAAAATCCAACATACAGAGCCTATTAAAATATTTGGAAATACTGTGCACGGATTTCAGTCTGATGACAATCCGCCTAAAGGTGTGGGAGAGCTGCTGCTGCAAGAGACTTGTCTGTGGCACATTAAATTCAGTGAATGAGACTCCGATAGAGCCTCCTAAAAGTATGAATCGGATTTTCTCTCGTTTCTGCCTACGAGCAGCTAAGGATGAATTTCACAGGAAGCATTGATCCCTGGCTGAACTGTATTTGCACAGGGAGCAGCTCTGTATAGGAGATAACGATCCTGTGTGTGACTGTACTGGTAACCCAGCTGCTGTCACCTTCGCAACAACAAAACTCCGCTGATTCAAGCTGAAAAATGTTTTCAAAACGGGTGAGCCTGATCTTTCCTATGTCGTGAAAGACTTGCTGAGTTCAGAAGTAACACAGCTCTTCACCTGGTGTTTCTGTGGCAGATGTGGGAATTCAGCCCAGAGGGCCTGTGCACACTGGTTGCTGTACTACAGCATGGGTAGGGTTTTAAATTCAGACTATATATGAGAGGAAAGGAATTTGAATTTTATTTTTGAAATAACTTTTCTGCCTTTGCCTGCGTGGTTTTTCTGGTGAAACAAGAGACTCTGCTCCTAATCTAACTGGAAATAATTAGCATTTCCCTAACTTGGGTGTTGCAGATATCCCAGAGCTGTTCTGTTCCGTGTGGGTGTTGTAGCTGTGCACACAGACAGTGCTGGGGAGAGTAGGAAGAAACGTTGTTCTGGTATCGCTGAAGGAGGCTGATATTCAAGTGAAGTGTTTCAACTTTCAGGAATAGAATGGGAAGATGCTTACTTAGTCATAATCTTCTCTACACTTTTGTGACCTTTATAACTTTAAAGTCATTACTTTACCACCTGGTGATTAATACTGAGTCTGAGCAATATTTTGTATTTCCAGCAGGGGAAATGCCAAAGAAAGTTCCTGATTAGTAGTCTCCGATTAGACTATTCTTGTCAAATTGACTAATGTAATGCAATGGTGAGCCCTGACTGATTGCACTGGAAGCCTTGTGCGCTTTTCTAGAAGGTGCTCATTATAGGAGATTCCCACGTAATGTTGGACGGGCCATAAAGAGAATTGGGCTTGTCAGTCTTTTATCATGACAGTTATTTAAAAATTAATGCCTCAGTTTTGAAACGCAGAGACCTGCTTGTTCGTACATTTGCTGACAACACCACAGTAATGATAGGTAAATGTGCAAGGTAGACTTCATAAAATCAGCTCAGGCATGGACTGCTCCACAGGCCCATTAATATAATGGAACAGACTAATGCACGGAAAATCAAATACGGGTGATAACGCACTCATCCGTGTTAGAAACCCTGTCATTCTGCTCTGATCGAAGGTCGTTTTAAGGCATTATGTGAAACGACAGTTTTAGCCTACCAAGCAGAGCCCTGCTAACGTGGAAGGCAAGGCCATAACTTTAGAGCCCACACGTTATTATTTGCTCTGAGCTTGTCACGCAGTGACCCAGAATGACTGATCGCAGGAACAGCAACGGCCCCTGGCACCGGCACTCCGAAGCACGAAGACTTTGGGGGGCAGGAGTGGGAATGATCTTCCTGGGCTGCTGTGGGCCCGTGCTCAGCTCCTGCACTCGCTCTCAGCGAGGGGCTGGCACGTCTGCTCTCAGCTGCTGCCAGAGCTGGGAAGAGCTGTACACGCTGGTGGTGCCCAGTGGGGACTTCCAGAACCGTCCTCCAGAACTTCACATAATGAATCACCCTTTCTTCTCCAGCTGTGTATTTTTTTAAGCAGGAAAAATGAATCAGTGCTATTCCAACCAAGTCAGTTCTTGTCCAGAAGTCTGTCACATGTGTGGGGATTACCTGGAGAGCTGTCGTGTCCATTGTGTGCAGCTTGCGTGCACATGGGTGAGATCCATGGAAGCCTTTGGGGCTCTTTGAACGAGTCCTCTCTGCTCTTGGTGTTCTGTCAAGTTACTCTGTACAATCTGTTAGAAATTATCAACTATTAACAGAACTCTGGTCTCATCCATACATAGAGGCCTTTCACTGGCAATTAAAACCAGCCGGATCTGGGACAGTGTCAGTCTGGCAAGCTCCTAGGCTGGATGCGGTAGGACTGAGCGGGGAAGTATAATCATCTCCATGTGTTGTTTTTCCTGTGTTGCAGTTTGTATAGAATTTGCAAAAATGTAACTTCTCATTAGGGTACTCTTCACATTGAAAGTGAAGTAATTTCTTATTTGAATGACCTGCAAGCACAAGCCGAGTTTATCATATAGAGCAGCTGATTACTGAAAGTCCCAGGGGACCAAATAAATGAGCCAGTCAGGGCAGCGGTCCCCTTTCTTGGTTACTTGTTCTATTTTGGTAAGTAGAGTTTTATATATGTATTCCTGTAACGTCTTATGTTTCACACCGATGCCATAGGATTAATTTCACACTATATGCTACATTTCTGAATAGCTCTGAGTAAAAATCGTTGAGGTTCAGTAGACTCAAGGTTTGGGCATATAAATGTGTGACAGAAATGTAGAATAAAGATTGAAGGGTGCTGGTTTCTGGGGGAGGGTTGTTGCTTTTGTTTTGAGGTAAGCTGCCTAGTTTTCACCCCAGAGAAGAAAGTGCCTTGGATATTTAAGGTGGAGTAGGTGGTGCAACGTGATCCCAGTTTACCCCACAGAAAACGTAGGGGCTTCAGAATGCTGATGTGGTAGAGACTTCAGTAATGGGGTAAACTGGGAGGATCTGGTGCGTATGGCATCCGTACTTCCAGCAAGACCCACGTGTGGGGGGATGTTGGGGATGCTTTGGAGTAAATTGGGTAATCGCGTGCTAGCACTGACAGTACTAGTTTCAAATCAATGCTCTTTGTTTTGGCTAAGTAACCTGAGAGGATTTTTGTATTTCTGGGGTTTCCAGCTTCTGTTCGGACCCTGAGGCACTGCGAGCGGGCACTGCCCGACTCCTCAGGTGCTGCCCCACACCCAACTTTCCTCTGGGTCTCGGTTTATCTAAGTGCTCTGAATTCCTTGGGGCTGTAAACGTCTTTTTGTCCTGTGAGGACGGGCCTTGTACGGTGCCTGTACCAAGGGGATCCTGGCCTGTCTGTAGGCTCTCTGGATGACAGAGGAACAGATTTGGGCTCCCGTGTGTGCTTGGCACGGCGTGGTCCGAGCTAGAGGCACCCCAGAGTGATTTTGCTCAGGTATGGCACTGACGGCAGCAGCTCAGTGCTGGGTTGTCTCTGCCCTCGGTTGGGGTGGCTTTTGGCCTTTCAGAAAGTTGTTGCTTTCTGCCCCAGAACTCATTTGTTTCCTACGGTGTGTGAACCCCTCCTTAGGAACACTGGGGGAAGGTGGGGGCTCTGCTTCCCCCTCCACCTCTAACACCATCCTTCATCTGCTTATTAGTCTTCCAGGTGTCTGCAGTCAGCATTTCAAATGGAGAAATTGTAAACTGAATGTTACAGGCAAATTAAACATTTGCCATCTTGTGAGGAAAGGTCTTTAATTAGGAGAAGGATACATTCGAATGCCAAAAGCAAAAAAAAAAAAAAAAAAAAAAAATTTGACAGGGGACAGGCAAGCAGGGGAAGCAGGAGAAACGAGAGCATATAAAGTCCTTGGATGTTTTAATAAATGATGTATCTGAGGATTATTTGATGTAGTTGAGACTGCCAGGATGTCTTGTATTTTCAGTACCACAACTGAAACTTATTTAGGATTTAAAAAAGAACCTTTTTGAGGTAAGGAGTTTATTAATAATTTCCTGTAACTTCTGTCCAAAATACTGGAGTAAATTTCTTCTGATAAAATACAGACTTCTGGAAGTACATTGAAATCCCACAGCCTCTGATGTGACTGCAAGTTGGAGCGGTGTTTTAAAGTTTGGAATTACTGTCTTGGTTCTTTCGGAAAGTTTTTGAATACCTGTCTGTGCTGGGCTGGTTACTTCCATTTCTCTGCTGGGGTAAATGTTCTCCTGAACCCTTAAGGGGGGGAACCCGCCGTACCTGGGGCCGCTCTGCCGTGCTGCCGGCGCGACGCTCAGTTAATGGGGGGGGGGTGTTAGCAGGGCACGCTCGTGGCACCCAACGTGCAGTTTCAGGGCTGTTGAGTGAACCAATGGAGGATGATCCTTTCCGATTTGCTCTGTCCGTCTGAGAGGCTCTGAAGGTACTTGGAAGACCAGGACGGGGGAAGAAAACACTCCTCAAATTGCAGAAATACAGAAGATATTTTCAGTAATGTTCACCAGTCCTCTAGCTCTTTATGTGATGATATATTTGGTTCTACGCCTTCAAAACCATGATGTTTCCAGATTTTTGTGCCAATCTCTTCTAATTAGCTATTTGTGCTAAACCTAATCCTTTAGTGAAGTCAAACTTCTGTGTAATATAGATTTCACAGTCACTTTTTAAGACCATAACTCCTCGTTTGTTTGTTTTTTACAGTGGGAACTCCATACTATATGTCCCCAGAAAGAATACATGAAAACGGCTATAACTTTAAATCTGATATCTGGTCTTTGGGCTGTTTATTGTATGAGGCAAGTATCTTCTAACATTTTTTTTTTCCCCAGGTTTGTCTTAACCACACAATATGGTAGAGGAATTGAGGAGCTCAGACTAACTTAATTGTTGAGAAACTTTATGAACAGTTAACTCTTCTTGTGCTCATCATGTGCCTTTTTGCATGAACAGCAAAGGGATTGTGTCATACAGCACAGGACTTGCACAAAGTTAATTCAGTAGGTCACAGTAGATGTTGAGGCTGTAGACATAAGCAAGCCAGCTCGCTACGTTCTTTCTTCCTACTGTGAGCAGAGCTGCTATTAGGGCAGCATATTCATAGTTCTTCCTCAATACTGCTTTTGTTTTAAAAATACCAGATTCATTTGAATCTAAGCTACTGGTTTGTTAAATTGATTTCTGACCGGTTGGAATATTTTAATTTGGGGAGCTTTCAATCAAGAAAAATAGAGGTTTTATATAATGTGAAATCAGTTTCTCTATTAGGCTATAGCTGGCATTTTTTTCTAATTTACATTGTCTACTAGCCAAATGCACATACACAAAGCAGACACGCTGTATGAACTGCATGCTTAGCATGCAGCTTTTTCTTAAAAGCTATTCTGTATGATCTGAAAATAAGTGCTAAGATTTTGTAACGGTACTTTGAATTTTGTGATTTCATTTTTGGCAGGGATCAAAGGGTATTGAACAGTCTTGTATTCGTTTATAATCCAATCTTAATCTTCTTTTAGATGTATGCATCTTGGAATTCAAGTGAAAGTGCATGTCAACATTTAGAAGGCTTTTATCCCAGCCCAGAGAATTAAAAATCCCTGGGATATTTAGTAATAGGAATATTGCTCACATCCTCTTTGGATAATAAATTGTGTGAACTGATGACATTTTGCTTCTTGCTACAACTTCTTGTAACCACATGGAATTAGAGAATAAACAGAAATGTAATTTGCTTTGTGAGCACATCAGATGTGAAGACTACTATAGTTAAGCCTGTATGTCAGCTAGTTGATTAAACAAACCTCTTAAGACGGTATAAAAGTAAATTTTCCCATAGCGTTGGTCTCCCCAGCAGGCGTGCAGAGCTGGTCACCGCTGCGTGCTCCTGGGAGGGACGCTCGGCCAGCACAATAAAGGCTTGTTCAGCCCGCTGACCCCCAGTCCCTGGTGGGTTACCAAGCCCCGCGTCGTGCAGCTCCGTGGGTGCTGATATACTGCTGCAGAGTGACGGTGCTGTGGGGTGTGTGGCTTCAGCGAGAGAGGCTGGTGCTGGGAACTCGCTGACATAAACCGGGAGAATCCAGCTGAAGGCGCTTGGGCAGTCCTGGGGGCTCAGCGCCAGCAGCCCTTTGCTCCTCGCATGTGACGGCAGCACAGCCAGCCCGGAGACGTTATGGGCTTGAGTGTGGTCTAAAAAGTGCTCTCAGGGAAAAAAACCCACAGCTGCCCACTCGTTTGACACCCCTACGAGTGTCCATCCAAAGAGCGTTTCTCCCCAGTGCTTCAGGCAGCCTCAGTTCACAGCTGCTGACTCTGCTGCACGCTTGACGTGACACAGTTTCATCAAGGAGGAAGCTTTGTCGGGGTGTCCGGTGTAAACACCCCATAAGTCACCACAGGTGGGGTAGAGTCCCAGTGTTGGCCTTTCTAGGGCCAACAAACAGCCAGTAGATCTGCTGAAGGGAAGAGCCACCGTGGTGGAGATGCTGGAGCCCAACGCAGCTGTGTCACTGTTTTATTATTAAAATTCCATGGGATAGGAGGGAGAGAAAGGGTGTCAGACACCCCAGGTACTTGATCAAAAATATTTGGAAAATTATGAGCTTAAATTGAGCAGCTTTGTGCCTATCCTCAGATTTTTGCTGCCTCTATCAAGAGACCTAATAATTCCCGAAGCAGCAACAACATACCATCCAAAAGGTGACATTTTTGAATAAAGGATGGTTTTGCTTGTAGTGTTTTAATGCGCTCTGAAAACTGGAATGGTACAGTGGAGCTCTGTGTCCTGGCTCTGCTGGTGGCACCTGAGAAGGGCTTTGGAGACTCTTCTGTGGGGACAGGGGGAGGGCGGCCTCGGCTCCCCGTGACTCACGATGCTGCTGGCTCCAGGTCCGCGTCATGGCTTAGGCCTAAAGAGTTCTCGGCTTAAGGCTTTGCTGAGCTGGGGACTTCGGCCCTGCCGTGGCGTGTTGGACTTGCCAAGTCTATCGGCAACAGTCAGAGTCGCCCGAGTTGGACACCGCTACTCGTCTGCTGCTCTCGCGTGCAGCTTCTCCGTCAGGCTGCTCGGAGTCAGCTCAGAGGCTGAGCGCTGCTGGAGATGGGATTCCAGATTTATGCAGAGAGAAATATTTAGCGTTGTGCTAAGATAATGTTTTTGTTGCAGGCAATATGGTCCCCTTATGGCACAGTAGTCTTGGTACTCCTTATATTTCAAGAAGCTGACTTAATTGCGCACTAAACATAATTCTCTGGTAGGAGTAGCAGTACTATAGTAACATGTGAAAGATTTGGCATGTGAAGCGTTTTTAAATTTACTTCCTACGTAGGTAAGCCTTAACTTTGTGAACAGGAACTGAGATCTTGCAAATTCCAAGGAGGACTGGACAGTTACCAATTTTGTGTTCTGTAGATAAACAGCTACTTGACTTTTTAAACTTTCTAGAATTTGGAAAAATTAAAAATCAAATCGGTATGTCTTTGAAGGAGCTGTATTTTATCTTCACTAATTTCTTGTCATGAGAATTTTTTTCCATTTGGCTTAGAAGTAAGGAAGTGATGTTTGTTTGGTTATGAGTCACTTCTGATATTTCTCCAGATAGATTGTGTAGATAAGCTGCAGAGAGCTTTAATGTACAAATTGCCTTCAGAGACACGCGTGTCCACTGGAATCCACTTAGGGCACGTTGAGGGGTTTGGGATGTGATGCCACGTAGCACCACTTAACTTTGACATTGATAATCATACAGTGATTTTTATTAAATCTTATCAATATAGTAGTAACTGTCTCCATCCCTCACTTCCTGTAGATATCTTGTCAGCAAGATCACTTGGAGGGGATAAAAATAAGTTGTTAATTCCCAGAATATAGCTACAAGCAGTGACTTTAGTGGTTCTGGCAAGACGATCAATTTAAGCACTAACAGCGATTCCTATATATATATTTTTTTTAACCAGTCATACTACATGGTGGTCATTTGAAATGGAGATCTAGCTGTCCTGTGGTAATTGCTCTAATCAAAATGTCAGGAGCAAACCCCAGCGTAGCATCACAAAGTGCTGTTAGTGAGGGACTGGGAGCGCCCGTGGTCACGGCCCCACAGACCTCACTGTTCTAGTCAGAACGTGTGTGCCATCTCTTGCCATTTTAATTTCCTGCATTTACCACCCCAAAACCCCACGGTGTTCCTTTTTTGTTCCTCCTCTTTTGCACGTGACTGCTTAACTAGACTTGGAAAGAAAAGTTAATGGGAATTGAGAAATCCTTTTCAACCTGACTGGCGTTATTGATGTTTGTATTGAAAGCTCGGAGCCCTTGTTTAACCCTTGATTGCCGTCTGTGCCTTTCCTAATGTGCCCATTAGTGGTTGTCTTGGAACAGTCTTGTGTGCTGGGCTCTCCAGTTTTGCTTTAATTGATTGAGAGCAGTTTGCTATCAATCTTTAATTGCAGATTAGAATCTCTAATTGGAGTCGTAGTTTTTTTCCCCCACTGATCAGCCTGTTAGTGTTATGACAGTAATCAAATAATGGTGATACAACTTCACCTTTTACCTTCAGAAACTTCCAAAAGGCCACGAGCGCGGGGCTGCCGGGGCTCTAGCCGGGCTGTTGGGGCTCTGTTCACGAGCCTGTTGGGCGACTCCTCCACCTTGGGTCTGTAGGGTTGTGGGGAATGGCGTGGCAGTGCTACTGGTAGTAGTGGTGAAACCAGAGAGGTGCCGGTGCCCATTCCCCAGCCCGGTTTGTGCAGCTGTTAAAGGCCTGATTCCTTTTCTTGCCCAGCCTGCAGCAAGATGTCACTAGCACAGCAAATCTCTCCAGCTACGTTACGTGAGGCGTTACAGACACAAAACTGAGCAGCCTGGGATTTCCTGAGGTGTCCTGGGGAGCTGTGCCCTCAGTTCATTCTGTCCTTCGGTTAGTTTCGGTGCCTTCGCATATTTGTTATTGCTGTTTATAAGCCTCTCTGAGTGTCTGATAAATACCTCAGGAAGAGCTTCCTGAAAAATATTTTAGTCTGGTGGTATATAAGGAGATAACCTTGGAGATTTGGCCAGAATATATCTTACTACTACTCGTAATGGCTCAGAACTCATTGTGGAGGCTCTCTTGCAGGGCTGTCTTGCCCCTGCGGCGGAGGTGTGTTTTCCCTAATTTCACAGAGGAACCAATATGTCTTGCAAATAAGCAAGAAACATAATGACTTTAAATTATTTAGAAGATAGATTTATGATTTGAACCAAGGGTAGTTTATCTCGATGTGTCCTGCGCTGCTGAACGCTCGGCCGCGTGTTCATGCCGGGAGGTTCCTGCGCCGGGCCGTGTCCTGCCGCTGCAAATCCAGCCCAGACGCAGCGTTGCCAAACCCTGCCCTAATCAAAACTGCTTGTCTGTCACCAAATCGCTAATAATCCATCGATCTTGATTCCTAAACTGCAGGATAATAGAGTGGAGGATCTTGTATTGACTTTTTTTAATTCTGCTGGGAGGTTGCTGTGTGTGTCAGCACAAGACAGCGTTCTTCAGACGGCTTTCACAGCGCAGGGTAATGAGCAAGAGACTAATAACTGTCCAATAACCCCCTATTAAAGCCGCAGTGAGAAGCATCAAGTTCAGCTAGCCTCGGTATGAAAAGCATGCTGATTTGATGCGGCTTCTAGCAAAATGGTTTAAAAAGATCTAAACAGGGTGGATAATATCTACAATTATCCAGTGGCGCTTCCCGGGCAGGAGGTTTTGCTGGGCTGCACGGGGCGGGCTCGACAGCACCGGGTGATGAGCAGCACGGAGTAACACCCGGCACTCGGAGCGGGGGGTCCGCTGGGCCGGGGGGCGAGCGGGGGAAGGTGCTCAGCTCCCTGCGGGGGCTTTTCAGAGACACGACTTCAGCCCCATTTCCTAAGTTCAAACGTGCCTGCGTGGCTACAGCTGCTTTTCTGAGCCTCGTCGCTCTGTTCGTTTAGATCTCCTGGTTGAGAACTTGCAGTGTAAATGGTTTTCCACGCACAAAGATGCAGTTTCCTTCCTGAGACTTAAGTATAATACAAACATGTCTTTGTGAGGAGTCTCTGCGTGCCCTGGAAGGAATTCTTCCCCACCCAGCGCCTTCCGCCATGCTCTCCGTGCTGTGTGAACAGCCGGTTTATCTCGGACATCTGTCGTATTTTTGGAGATGGCAATACTGGATTCATTAAACGGAACTGAAAGAGGAAAAAGACCAGATTGATCAGGAAAAGTTTTGAGTAGTTTGGTTCCCAAGTCAGCCTGGGACACTCCTTTCTAAACAGCAGATTTCTGGCAGGAGGGGATGTTTGTTTTAAGGTCATTTTGGGTTTTTTTAAAGGCCGAAGTACATTGCTCATGCTTATAAGATTCTTTGTAGTCTAGGTAGCTAAATGTCCAAAACCAATCCCTTTGACCTTAGTAGCAGACTGTTCAAAATCGACCAGTCACAGGGAGCAAATGAACTGAATGTGGTTGTACCAGGGGAAGATGGGAACCGTGATACGTTACCAAAGACGGAGCTGCTGCTTTTTAAAGATGATTGTATTTACAAGAGGTTTTCATAGTCCTCTTCAAGCCAGTTGGTTTCTGATTGCCCTACTGTCAGGGCATGCTGTTTATGATTTGGTTTGGTTATTTTTTTTTTAAAAAAAAAGCTACTTTTTTCTGTGTACCCACAGAATTGCCTGTGTACCCTCAGCGTTCCACATCTGAAACGTTTTGGGCATCAGGAATCACAGCGACAGGAAAACTCGGACTTTTCCAGGCTGGGCGCTGCCCGGCGGCTGCGTGCCGGGGTGGGGGCTGGCCGGGGGGGCTGCTCCGGGGAGCGGGGCCTGAGCGGGCACCGCTGGCACTGCCCGGGGGGCGCGGGGCGTGCAGGACGGCCGCGAGCCGGGGGCAGCTGTGGCTGCGGGGGGGGCTCAGAGAGCAGCAGCATCACTTGCTCCCTGTCAAAGAACAAAATTTGCTCTTGCACATCAGCAGCACCGAGGGCTATTAAATCCTTTGCATTTCTGAAGTATTTTCTGTTTTCTCTCCAGATGGCAGCTCTTCAGAGTCCTTTCTATGGAGATAAAATGAACCTGTTTTCTCTTTGCCAAAAAATAGAGCAATGTGACTACCCACCTCTTCCAGCTGAACATTATTCTGAAAAGGTAAATTGGGAACATTTTTGCAGGGGGATGTGGTGGGGGATGCAGGGAAGTTCCCGCACAGGGGAAAAGGAGCCCAGGAGAAGCCCCCCCCCCCATCCGAGGCAGAAGAGGGGATGGGCAGTGTCCTGGGTGCCTCGGGCTGGCTGAGGAGGTCCTGCCATCATGTCTGAATAGCGACGAGCTAAATTAAGATGGAAGAGAAGCTTTCTTAACGTGGGGAATATTTTGAAACTGGAAGTCTGATGCTGGCAAAAACCAACAACAAACCGTGGGAAAGCCCTCTCCTGCGCTTCCTTTCCCTTAAAATAACATACTATAAAACAGTGCTTAAATTGTCATTGATGAAGTCTTCAGTGTGTAAGGAGGAAAAGATTCTTCTTAAGAGAGGGAGGAAAGCTATTTTGTTTAATGCAATAAGCATCTCTACAGCAGCAGTACGGGGGCTTTTTAAAGTCTGTTTTTTGTGTATATGAAAGCAAGGGATGGAGAGCAGTAGCTAAACTGGAGTATATAAAAAAAACCCCAAAGTTGTCACTGTGCATGCTTGCTCAGCAATGCTTCACTTCAGCTGCAAAGAGATGTGTTGTTTTTCCTAATTATTTCTGTTCCCTTACCTAGACAAACCAGCTGTTTTTTCATTCCATTACAGTTGCCTTCTATTTGAAAGGAAATGGCTGATGTACTTTTAAATGTTCACCATATCCTTTGGGGCTTTGCTTTTGTTTTGTTCTACCTCAGAGTTCTGAGGAGCAAGAGGTAGGATGCAGGGGAAGTGGCCAGCAGCAGACAGTCTGGTCTCTACCCTGAGAGACACCCGGCACCACACCTTTTACATTTCACTGAGTTTTTTACCTGCTAAGTAACTCATGCAAAAAGATTATTTGAGAATTCTTCGGGAAAAGTGAATTTTTAAATTTTTTTTTTTTTTCTCCCCCCAAGCTGCCGTAGCAGCGAGTCCCGGCTCTGTGCATTCCCGTTTGCCATGCTGTTGTAGCATGCATTTCAGGATATGCCTGCTGGCAGCAAGAATTAGTGTAAGTTGACAGATGTGTTTCCTGTCTTTACAATTACTGTCTGTTTGCTTCCCTCTGGCAGTGCTAAAGAGTGTGTGTAGTGTGGTGATACAATCCAGGGTGAGAAGGATGGTTTAAAGCTCAAAGGCGCCAGGTCCCAGAGAACTAGACTCCAGATGGTGTTCATACACTATTAACAGAATGCTTGACGAAGTCTGAGGAGGGCTGTGCCTTTGGCTGTAGCTCATCTCGCTGCATTAGCTGCTGCTCCTTACTGGAACTGCACAGAGCTCCACTTCTGTGAATATTAAAACGTGACTCCACCATGAACAGCATCGGGTTTAGGACGTAATTTTAAAGATCTGATTCTCAGATGCTTTTGAAGTGGAGAGCCAGAGGGAAAGGTGTGTTGGTGTCTGCAGCAGCCAAGTTAGATAAAGCGTGCAGGCAGCAGGATTGGGAACACTGAGGCAGGTGCCTGCAGCAGCAGCAGGCTGCACCAAAAAGAATTTGCTCCCGTGGCCAGTGGGCGGGTGGTTGCCTGGGTCTGGACGCACACCCCTTCCTTCGGAGCAGATGTCTCCGTGTGGACTGAAAGGGCAGAGTCTTTACAACCGCTCTGATACCGTCACTGCTGAGGTTTGTGAGGGATGGGGAAAGCAGGAGAGCTGTTACCCCCCGCCCGAAGGCAGGGCCGAGCATTAGGCTGTGCCAGCGTTCCGCGATGCTCCGGAGCCGTGGGTGCGCCCTGCGCCCTGCCTGGCCCTGCCTGCACCGTGGCAACGCGGCCTCGAGGCTGACTGCTGATCACATGAATATTTTAGTTGCCGCGTTGTTGTAGATGAACAAGGCAGAGCATTTATTGAGGAATGGCTGCGTTAATGGTGTTTTCTTTCAGTGACGTTCCTCTTCTCTGTAATCTTTTGTGGCTAACCAGCCCAGATCCTCCCGTGATCAACTGGCGTGCTGCTTGTAGCAGGAGGAGGAGCTGGGACTCCAGCCAGGATTAGTTTTCTATATTGGGAACAAATTTGCCAGTAATTGGAGATACTGGTCGGTGACGCTCATCAGGGCTTGGTCCGCCGCTTCCCTGCAGGTGCTAGTGAAAGGCCGGAGCTCCCTGGTCCCCCACGAGGACAGAACCCCCAGGGCCGGGTTCAAGTGCTGGACCTAAGTGGGAGCACAGCTGCTGGCTCCGGTCAGAGCTTTAGAAGCGTTTTTGTCTGTGGGTGCTTTGGGGTGATCGTGTCTGCTCAGGGCTGAGGGACCTGTTAAAGCACCCCCCTGCCCTCAGACCAGTCAGTCACGGGAGCCGTTCGGGAGAAGGGGCAGGGTGGGGCAGAGGCGCTGGGTTCCTCCAGAGGTTCCCTGGCCGGGGGGGGCTGCAGCCGCCGTTCCCACCCGCAGCACCAGGGCCCGGCCCGCCGCCATCCCACCTGCGCCGCCATCCCCAGCGAGGCACGGGGCCCTGCTCCGTCCGGAGCCAGAACCCTCGCTCCAGTACGTGGGGTAACGCAGCTGAAGCTGTGTGTTTGATAGATGTATGGTCATGCTTTTAATTACCATTAAAATAATTGGCACTGTGGCTACTGGGAGGATGTGAGAAGATCAGAGGCTCAAGGCTGTTTCTCCTGGTGCCTCGGGGGTATGAGCAGCTTTCAGCGTCTGTATAATTAAAAGCTACAATCTTTCATGTGCACAGTAAAGAGGGTTGGGAGGTGGGGAGACTTCAGCCCTTCTGCATTTTATTTATTAAACATAATCAATGGCCAGTCTCTCTTCTTTGCAAAGGTTTTTAGGAAACTGGTGTCTGACAGCTGCACGCCCCTGTCTTAAGATACACAAGTGCTGTTCAGCCTTTGTACGTTGAAAAGCTTGAGCCGGCCTGTTGGGAGGGATTGGGGTGGGAAGGGAGGTGCAGGTTGTACAGGACACGGCTTTAAACCCCTCCCTCTACCTCCCCCTTGCCTCAGAGTCCATTTGCAGTGGCCAGTCCATCCCCGCTGGGCTGGATTTCTGGCAGCGATTTCCCGTTCCTTGGGCCGTGCCCTGATCGTGCCGCCGGTGCCCCTGGGCCGGGCCCCCTCCCACCCACCCTCTCCTGCTTCACCCGCCTGCTGACCGCGAGCTGTGCTGGTCGGCTGACGATACGGGTCATCTCTGTTTGGGTTCTCTGAAGTGAATCAAAAATCCCCCAGCGAAAAAAGATTTTTCAGAGAAAAGAAGAAAAAAAAAAAGAAATCTCTGAAACTCTGTGTCAGGAGCAGCAGGGCAGAGGCGGCGGCTGGAGCCGCGTAACCGCTGAGCGGGGCGGCCCTGGGCCCCTCTGCCAGCAGCACCTCGTACAGGACAAGGTGAACTCCACGCGGGGTCGCGGTGAAGATCTAAATCTTCAGTGCTGAAGGTTTGGGTGAAAAAGGTTCTTCCTGGGCCTTTCGGGGGGGGCAGGGGCTGGACAGCCTGCAGTCTGCCCGGGAGGGTCTGCCCGAGGGGGGGGTCCCAGCCCGCCCCTGTCCCAGCTCACGCTGCTGCCTCTTCTCTCTTCCAGCTGCGGGAGCTGGTCAGCATGTGCATATACCCCGATCCAGATCAGAGACCTGACATTGGTTACGTGCACCAAATAGCAAAACAAATGCATGTTTGGACCTCCAGCACATGAACCGCTGCGGACGCTCTCAAGAAGCCAGCACAGCTCAGTCTTACTTGAATTTTTTTTCTCAGACGAAACCGACTGGTGCCCAGTCACACAGCGAGAGGGTTGAGCACTCAGCAAGAGGCTCCATTATTTCTGCAGGTTATTTGACAAGGACTCTTACAAGGTGGTCGTGCTTTAAAGTGAAGATTCTGTGAGGTATTGCAAGTGATTTTTTTTTTTTTTTTTTTTTTAAGGCCAATAACATGTTACAGATGTAGATCATTTAAGGGTCCTTTCTTAAAACTGTCGTGTGTAATCTAGGATAGATATTAACAAGGGTGTCGGAGCATCTGCCACAGCCCTTCTATCTTAACTGTAATGTGAAATATTGAAATAATTCCTTCAGTGAAATCACTTTATATTAATGTAAGAATTACAGTAGATTTTGTGTAATTTGTGTAACTGCTACTTTGCCTCTTCTGCAAATGGTTAATAGCAAATTCAGTTTTTACTTCGTATATTTTAAAGCAGCCATTTATGTGTTTTTATTAATTCCCTCCTCTTCAGACTTAGGAACTGGGAAGGGTCGGGGGGTGGGAAACACATTTGTTTCAAGATTTCTTTTTTTAACTGAAACCTTAGAGTGAGTATTTTGCTGATGCATTTATCTGTTAACTTGGCTGAGGCCAGTGAGAGGAGTGAAGCATGTACCTGGGGAAAAACATGCCAAACCAACCCAAAAACAAGCATTGCTTCTGCAAATAATTTCTCTTTAAGCTTATTTTCCCCTTTGCCATGATTCTTTTTAGACTACAGGTTCTTGTTGAAAACCAGTGTTTATCTAAGCCAACTCGATTTTGGTGAAGATACTTTGACAGGTTCAGTAGTGCACTAGGTACTCTAGGGAAAACTTAAGCAAAGCAGTGTTTTAAACACTTTGAAAAATTTTGAAACAGAAAAACATAAAATGCTTTCTGTATCTAATTCTACATGAGGATCAGCCCCTGTCTATTTTAACTGTGAAAGCTAATTATTTACAGAATGTGAATTTTTATAAAATCGCAACCTGATTTGAAGGAGTCATCTTCTTTAACTACATGAAAATTTTCAACCACCTAAATTCATTCATTGAATCAATGATTTGTGTCGTTACTGTCGATGAGATATTCACTGCTTTAGGAACAAACGTGGATTCACGTTCAAGTGTTTCCATTTCATTCGCCTGTTGGGAGGAACGAGGCTGCACTTCGACCCTCCCGAGGGCCCCCGCGGGCAGGGCCAGGGCGGTTCTGTCAGCGCCGCCACGACGGCCCCAAGGCCCAGAGTCGGTTTGTGTGTGACACTTCCAGTGCAGCCTGTGCCTGCTTGTTTTCTTAAGAAAAGCATACAGCTCTTAATTTTTTGGAAATAAGGTTAGGGTTAGAGGGTTACATACATATATATGCTTTTAGTGGATTTTTTTTTTAACCTAATTTGCTCTATTTAAAGGAAAGCTGCAGTGCCATCTTCAAGTACTTCCTGTCAAATTTCAAAATATTTATCTAGGGTAGCAAAGAGAAGCTATTAATTGCTGTGAATAATGTTGGTATCATTAATGCAAGGTGCCGTTTTATTGAGTCTTCTCAGCAGAAAGTTGAGCCTGCTGCTCTCATGAGATTCAGGAAATTCAAATCAGCATGAGAATGCAGTGGAGGCACCAAATTGCTTCCAACATTCCCATGCTAACTTGTTTAATTCATACCCAGCTTCTTTAGCAATTCTTAGATTTAAGAGTGAAGACTGTCACTGGTCCACTGCAGCTTTCCTGCAGGCCCCGGTTGCTGCGCCTCGCCCTGCCGCACGGAGCAGCTCAGGCTCCAGGGGAGCTTCATCGGGAGGATCTCGAGGGGCCCAGTCACTTTCCTGCTACATAAAATTTAGTAGTGCTTATAAGTAAATGTATTTCAAAAGGTAATTTTTTTTTTTGCAATTGTGTCTTTTTAGATAAATAAAAAAAAAATGATTTACAAAATAAAAACCTTTGTTTAAAAAAAAGTCCCCTATTAAAAAATAAATATATAAAAAAAAATGTAACAAACCACTGAAAACCGACTTAAATATGTGTGAAACTCTCCCTACCAGCTCTCACATGGAGATCCTTCTCCAGGAGATGGCCAAACGGACCAATGATCTGTAGTGGTTGTCCTGATGGAAAACTGTGTACAAGAGCCTTTACCCTCTGACCCGGGGCACAGCTGAAGCCGTTTTTCCGGACGGTTGCCGTGGGCTGCGCAGACAGGGGCCTGGTGGCAGTCACCCTGCTGGAGCTGACCCCGGGGGATGGCCCTGCCCTTTCCATTAATGAGAAAATTAGTCTGCAAAGGGATTTTCTGCTAGCTTCCCCCCCTCCCCAGGATTATGTGGTACTGTATGAAACAGTCTGAAATCAGTTAATCATCTCAGACACCACAAGCTTTGGTTTTAGGACAAAAAAAGTCCAAGTGGAGGCAAGTAACAAGGCAGAGTCTGACTGATGCTGCGTTCAGCTGTGGGGGTTGGACCTGCCCCACAGCCTGTCTCCACACACAGACAGGAGGCAAGAAGGAGCATGAACAGCCCCCGGTAACCAGAATTCCTTCCCTGCAGGCTGTAGGTCCAGGTCAGCAGCTCAGAGCCTCTGCTCACCGCTCTCCTATCACTTCTTGATCAGGTGGGGCTCCATCAAGGACAGAACATTACGGTAAACTAAACCCCTTCGAATCGGCCTGTGTAAGCCCGGCGCTGCCCGGGCTGTTCTGCTCCCAGGGTGAAGTAACAAACCAGCTGCTGCACTGGGTGGTTTCTCCACCCCGGTGCCAGGAGCCTGATTCTCCTTCCCAGGCAGCCACTGAGGAGAGGGGGAAGAGGCTGCCCTTCTGCTCTGCACGAGCCTCACCTTTTCAGCAGTTTAAGAAGGGAGAAGCAGCAGCAATCAGCACCACATAAACACGCTCATCATGGTCAGAACCCTCTTTATTCCGTCCTGGCGGAGGTTTCTCCGGAAGGCGCCGGAACACGCTCCCGCTGCTCGCCCGGGGCCGTTCAGGACGTGTCCATGGTTTGTACCGTCTCGTCCAGCACCTCGATTTCCAGCAGCGCCACATTCTCTGTCAGCACGGCAGTTGTTCCTTTTTCACACTTGTACCTACCATACCTGTTAAAGAAATAGGTGAAAATTAAGCTGGAAAACGCATTTAAAATTTTAGGCCTGATCAGCTTTCTCTAGAAGTTTCCTAGGAAGGTCCAGAGTAAAGGAACTGTACTTACTGCAAAATCTACACCAACTGCAGTAACTGAGTTTCAGATAAACCAGTGGGTTTTAGGAAACAGAGTCTTCAAAAAAATAATTACTGACTAACTGGAAAGGTTCTTCTGTAGGAGTGGGGGGTCTCATTATAGTGCAGGACATCGTTGCTCAAAGAACAAGCAATTTACTTATTTTTTGCAACTCTAGAATAATTTTACCTATGTGTTAGCCTTGGAGTTCTGTGCTAAGATTAGCCTACACTTAACACAAAGACTGCCTCGAATTGAGCCACGCTTCCAAAACCTGAACTGCACCTGGCTAAAGGAGCTGTCACCCTTTTCACCCACTTAGAGAAGAATGCAAATCTCACTTCAAATGTGTAATAAAAACTCTCTGAGCTGAGCTCCCAGAGCCATTTCTGCTCAGAATGAGGCACTGCACTGAGGGAATCCAAATCCTCTACCTGGAACAGTGGCAATAGCATCTGCCTTAAAAAGGGGAAAAGCAGTTTCTTTACACTCTACTATTTTGGCAGTGGATTGAGAAGTTGCACAACTTGTTACACATAACAGAAAAGTACATATTGCAAAATCCTGTACTGCCTTGGGGGCTGTGATTTCACTGATGAGGCAACACGGTTCATCAAACGACAGACCCGAGTGTTCAGAAGGAACGTCTGCCAGCTCCTCCACCACCACTTCAGAATTTCATCACCTCCGGATCCTGAATTTATCCGTAACACGAGACCACAGAACACGTAACCGTGCTCCCAGACAGCTCCGTGCTTGAATGTTCATGACAAAAAATTTAAGAGGTTCAGAACTACTGTCTTAAGGAAACAAGTGACAGAGTAAATGTCACCTCTGTGAAGCATTTACAATAGTTGCACAGGCTGTGTAACCCCTCCCTGGGCTTTAAGGAGAATTGCAAAGGCGGGGGGGGGGGGGGGGGGGGGGGGGCTGTGCAGAAACCTCTGATGGAACCTGCCAAACGGAAGGGGGGAAAAGCACCAGTTTCTACATAGTGGAAATGGTTGAGAGGACTTTGATTAGGAAAGCATGAATGCTTACAAGCACTTTTTTAGTTTAATACATGAAAGGGGACTCATGTTTTGGCCAACTGAAAAAAAACCCCAACCCCTCTTGTGACTGCTGTATTTAGCCATTACCTGGAAACTGTCCTTTCAACATCACAGTGTATTTTTGGACAGTTTTGGGGAAACTGTAGTGATCAAAACCATGCCTGTGTTGTCTTAATCTTGCACAGAGCATGTTTTGCAGTCCCTGGCTAGGAGGGGGCCTCTAGAAATAGAATCAAACACAACCTCACAGTCCCAGGCTGGGGTCAGGGAGTTTTCTCACGGTTGGTCACGCAGTGGCCCAGCAGCACCTTGTCACACCCCCGGCGGGATCAGGCGGGACTGCAGAGGGCACCGTGGTGCTGCTCCGCTTTGACACCACGCGAATTTCAGCAAGAACACGGCAAACAAGGTGAGGTTGCTGCCTGACAGCAAAAGCAACCCAAGTATCTGCCCCGCCACAAGTGTAGGGCTGCAGCGCTCCCTCCCCGGGCCTGACACCAGAGCAGCCCCGGGGCCTGGTAAAGCAGCGAGGCAATTCCTTTGTTTCCTTCACACAGCAGTGCTTGCCCTAGCAGCTCTGCTCAGCTGCAGCCACTAGTTTTGTTTGCTTGTTTAGTTGAAATTCAATATACTGACAAAATTTAGTATTACGGAAAATAGGGATTGCTGGGAAGAGCTCGGAGAGCTTCAGGAATACCGACCTGTCCCCCTTTCTGTTGGCCACATCGTATGGACGGAGAAAATCCAACTTGTTCTTGCTTATAACACAGATATCGATGTTGCTGCCGGAGCCCAGGTCGTTGTAGATGCCAGCTGCGATGGCATCTCTCACAAGCTGCTTGGCTTCCTCCTCCTGCAAGAGTTAAAAAGCCGTTGTTGCACACGCGAGGCCTGGCCGGGCGTGGGAGCTGCCACCCCCCAGCGCCTCCCGAGTCAGCAGGACAGGCACAACCTCACCCCCCAGGACGGACCAGACTTGGTGAAGACAGTCAAAGAAGCAAAATTAAGATTTTTTTTTTTTTTTCCCCTTAACAAATGGAGAAAAATTCTCCAAGTTTTATCTTCCAGGCTTTTGTGCACATGCACATTAGGAGTTCCCTGTAGTGCCCTCTGTGTAACACTGCATACAAATTAAGGATTCAGACTAGTTTAGTTACAAGACTTCCCTAGGTAGGGACTATTTAATCATCCTCTGTAGTACCAAAATTATTTCTGTGATTTTGTACAATAGCCTGGTTTGCAAAATTTATTCATCTCATCTTAATAGTACCTGTGCTGCAAAGCAGCTTTTGCCTGCACTGACCCAGGGCTGGCTAATACCTTTAATTCCAGTCCTGAACACAAGTACAGAGAATTTCAAGAAACCTGCTGAAACCACTGGTCAAACTAGATACCTCTGTCAAAATACAGCAATGTGTAATTAAGTTCATTTAAGTGAAAAAATAGAAAAATTGCTACAGTTTCTTTTCTGCTACACACTTCAGAAATTCCATTGGTAATTAAAGCAAAATATGTATTTAATAGAGTTAATTTAATGCACACAGTATTTATATATTTCAAAAGCCTATTTCTAAATTCGCACAGCTAGTAGAACCGTATCTGCAACAGAACTAGAACAGGAAATAAAGCGTTTATTGCTTCTGAAGCCATGCACTAATCCTCCAAAAGTTTGCTTAGAGGTTTTGTGTATCAACTTCCTTTTGAAAGGGCAAATGTGCAGCTGCTGAAACGCGCATCCTGCACCTCACTGTCAGGAATTCACTGTTTAGAACCGTCAAAAGAGCCTGAAGGACCCAGAGCCTGGGTCACACAAACAGAAGTAACATTCAGATGAGTGTCTCTGACGAGGAAACGTTTCAAATGCGGCAAACGCTCCACTAAAATACTACAACAGGCCGTAAGCATCACCCCGCTCCGGTCCGCGCCTGGCGGGTGCTGCCGGGCTGGGGAGACGCTTTGCTCTGCCCCACGGCCCCTCCGCAGGAGGAGAGGCCATTGCCGCGGCGCGGGCTCCCTCTACAGCCCCCGGGCAGCGCTCCGCTCGATTTCAAAGGCCTCACGGAAAAATCACCCGCAGATCCACCGGGCACCCGAGACCCTTAATGCCTCTCAAAGGTGTGGAAGGACCTTCCCTGAAAACTCTGACTAGAGCGTACGGGTTCCAGTAAAGAAAGAAAAAGACTAAACCGTATCTGCAAGCACAGAAATCTGGACTGCGTGACCCTCCCGCCATTTCCGGCAGTGGCTGCTCAGCCCGACGCGATCACGGCCGAGGGCTGGGTTCACCACCATCGCTCATCCCTGCTGGTATTTCGCACCTTTGAATCACCTTCTGCTACTAGATGTTGTGAACAAGAGAGCAAGTATTCAACGCTGATTTTGATAAATGCAGCTTTTTAAAGTTTGCTGCCTGTAAAGGCCTCGGTGTCTGCCTGGATCCCGCCCCGTGGCGCGGCTGAGCGGGCAGCAGCTGCACGGGCCCCGGCGTACAAGTGCGGCTGAAGAGGAGCCCAAAATTAGCTCAGCTACGACCACGTCTGCTCCCAGCACATGCCCCGCATTCTCCGATGGCCCTCCGGAAAAGAGCTTCTTAATAACAGTCGTCCTCTTCTAACAGCTTAATTGAGATACTGACCAGGAGGGATGCGTTTTTTCCCTCAGTAAACTATAGAAATAGCATCAATTCTTATTTCACTCCCAGTTTTATCCCTCTTATAAAAAAAAAAAAATTACAGTTTCTACCAAGCCACACAGAACAAAACATCCATGCTGAAAAAATAATTCCTTCAGTGTTTTTGGTAATAAAACTGTGATGAGTATTTCCTCATTCAACTGATAGAAGACTACTTGCGCTGATCTGTTGCATGCCAAGGGTATTTTAGTACTATAGTGACAGTAAATATACTAAAGTGTGTGTAGTTATTTTTTTTTAAAAATTGTGGTAGCAAACCAGAATAATTTTAAGCTATTACGTGAGTGTTAGTATAAAAAAAGCACCACAGCTTAGGAAAACTAAAGCAGATTGGTGGGGGTTTGTTCCACTCTCCCTTTTAATCTTTTTTAGACAACAATGTAAGTCTCACAGAGTCCTCTCACTAATTTAAATTTTATTTACTTTTAAAAATGTACTCTATCAACCTACCGTTATCAAAATAGCTCTAAAAATACCCCGTGCAGTCAGTAGAGCTCAGCTGTAACTGCACCAAGGCATCCGAAACGCTGAGAAAGCCTAAAATGTAACCTCAGCTCTTCCATCTGACACAGCGCAGCCTAGTCCGTGAACCTGGAATAATTTTAATTTTAGAAAACACTGCTTCCATGCTGTTTACTCCTCATCCTCTTCTCATAATTTAGAAAGATGACCAGAATAGCCACAAGAAAAAAAAAAAAAAAAAACAAACAACCTACAGCCTTCTTTGACAGATCCTGCACGCCAAGTTCTAGCAAGGACTGCTGGTTTACATCAGGAAATAGGGGGTTAGCATGAAAAGTGCTGACACAGGCTTAAGTACAGGGCACGCATGAGGTACTGTAATAATTAATCTTAAAAAACCCTAAAAGTTCAGAGTATATAAAAGGAGCACTTCCTACTTTATGGTTGCAAAGACCAAGGTAACTGGGAATAGCATTCTCTCGGGTCCACACTGCTTCTGAAATGAGATTACAGGGAGAGTGATGCGCTGTAACACAAGTCAGCGGTGACAAGCAGCACTTTATAGAGCTATCTGTTTGTCTCCATCACCGCATCGCACAATGTGTCCCAGGACTCCAATGTGCAACTCCATTTACCACTACATGACAAATGGGCAGCACTTGTAAAAGGCGCAAAGAGGTCCAGATCAGCCGTGTAATGGTCACCACAGATGTACCGCGGTGCTTGAGGGGGGGGAAACAGACCCCCAAGTTCATTAAAGTGACCAGTAATGGATCTTTCAAAACGTGTCTTAGGAATAGTACAGTAAAGGCTAAAATAAATAACTCAGCATGGAAGGCTAATCTGAAATGGTGTTTGATAAATTATTTATAACACAGACAATTGTCTGCATTTAATATTGGCGCTACTGGTAGCATCTTTAAAAGATGATTTATGTGTTGTAATGCCATTAAGCTTTATATGGGCCCACTGCTAGCTATAAAGTCTGCTGAGATTTAGAGAATGAGTTTTAAACTGTCACTGCAACATCATAGTAGATAGAGCCTGTATTAAATCTTTACTTTAAACCTGTTATCTGGAGAGTTGCATTTTGTAGACACTCAGGAACTGATAGATTACCCCTCTCCAGCTGCTATGGTGCAAGTCCCAAACAGCACCAATAAGGAACTTTTACACATTATTCTTGTATATGACTTGAATCAAGTTTCTCTTCTCACTTAAGCAATTTCCAGATCTCAAACGCTACTGAAGGAGAAAGGGAAAGAGACTTTCTTACAGAAGATGTGGCTCTTTCTACATCATATTAATACTGCCTTTACTAATAGCTCTTAAACAAGTTTATCACTATGCCTCCAGCAGTAAAGAGAGCAGCCAGAAAGCCTTTGTGAATATTATTTCCGCAACATTTTGCAGCTTTGCAAACAAGTTAAACAGGGAGATGCCCTTTCCAGATTTAAAAAATGTAGAAAGGATTTTTTTTTTTTTAAATTCTTACCAGAGTGAAATTAATACCTTCTGTGGGTCACCAGTATACTGTTAGATATGACACATAGCGCAGTTCTCCAACAGTAAGACTTGCCAAGAATTTGAAATATAGTGCACAAGGAATATTAGTATACAATTAATGAGATAGTGTGTAACCATTTTCATAAAATAAAAAACCCACAAATACTTATCACAACTCAAATAAAATGAAATTTGTCCACATTCTATGGTGTAAAACATTGATCCTACTTAAAGTGAGAACCCACAAGACTTACATGGAAGGAGAAGGGAAGAAAAAAAATACCAGAAGCTTCAGGAAGGACAATGATAATAAAAAATAAATCTATAAAGGAGCGTTGGGAATTTGGGGCTAGGGAAGTGATACCTCTTGAAGGACATAAGCACCTACAGAAGCATAATTAGACTTTGGAAGAGTAATCAGCAGACTACAACATGCGAGAGGATGTCTAAGTCTGCCTGTTGGGAGACGCCGCGGTGGAGATCAATATGTAACTGGAAGCAATGCTAAAATCTGCTGGCTAAGTCCAAAGAGATAACAAAACTGAGAAGCAAAGTACTTTGTGTTTTTCTTGTAAGGGGAGGTTGAAAGACTCCATTAGTGAGAATGAATTTGTTTTGGCCACCTTTTGAAGGTGGAAAGAAGCTGGCACACGGAATTCAAACCACTCAGGCTTAACAAGTCTTCACAAAAAAAAAAAAAGTCTGTGTTTCAAGTAGTACCTCCTAAGCAGATGAATGACATACCTTGTTTCATAATTTTAATTTTTTTTTTTTTTGAGACCTACGCTACAATCAAAATAGTTTGCTTTTCTTTCATCTTTGATCAGGTGAATGAAATTTAAAAGTAGCCAGTCTTTCTAGTTCTCCCCCTTGTCCTTCTTCCTCCACCATCTTTTGTTTGTGCTCTAAGAAGTCACAAAAGAAGTTAGAGGCAGAATGCTGAGATTTAACAGTCCAAACAATGCAAAACAGGCTATTAAAATAGATCTATGTGATGAATATGTAGGATCAGGACTCCAAATCACAGAAAACAGCATTAAACTGACATGCCAAATGACTACAGCACAAAACCATCTACAAGATAGAAGTTGCAAGTAGAAAGACTTAAAGCAATGATCCCACCAAAGGCAAAGGGGTTATGAAAATCAGAATCTGTAAGATCAGCAGCATCTGGGAGACATGGAGCAGTAAAACACTAAGATGGGTCCTGGGAACAACCACCAATCCGTGCACAAAGAGGAATGGGCAGAAATTATCCGAATATTGGGACTAAACCCGTGCCCTGTATAGGTATGATCCGTTCCGCTGAATTTCAACCATACACTATTTTGGAATCATGTATGCTCTAAAGAAAAAACTTTAAAGAAAAATATGTCTTCAACTATTATACACAAGTTTATTTAGTTTTACTGAACAGCTGTTTTAAGATGAACCGAAACTCAGTAGTTTCTAAAGCAAAAGGGGGGAGGGAAGCAAAATAACTCATTACTTTGTGTGTTGCACAGCTATTTTAAATCAGGGTAACGTGTATCATGTTATTTTCCAGTTCTGTTTCCACGGCCTTATTTAACAAGAAACTGAAATGCTCCAAATTCTGAAACATTACTTTCATTCACTTGCAGGAAGGCAAGTGAATGACTCAATATTTGCACAACAAACAGTGTCAAGGACTCAAAGACTATTAAATATGATTAGAATTTTCTCTCCAGAATACATCCTGTTCAAACGCTGTGGAACATGCCTTCTGTTTGGAACGGTGACTTCAAATACATTTGTCTGAATTCTAACTTCTCTGCAAGCTTTCAAAGCTGGACTTTATTCAAAAGGGGGGTTAAAAAAAAAAAAAAAAAGCAGAGGCCAGTATCAGTTACATACATTCCTGTATTTCCCTGCACCACTGCTCCCTTCATCACTGGGCACCTTCTCAAGTGCCAAGTCTACAGAGCCTGTCCGTGCCACCATCACCACAACAGTACATTAAAAGACAAAACCCCAAACTGCTTAAATCCCTGGATTATGAACACACCAGGGTCATTGTGCTGCCTACCTTACACAGAAAAAAACAGAAAAATTAGTTTTGGTAGGAAGTAGCAATCTTCAGCACAAATATGGCATGGGCAGGAAATTACCCAAAAAGAAATCAGAGCGTAGCACTGATCTAACAGTCTTGTTAAACCTCAGCAATTCACATTTTTACACAAATGTACCTACAGTCATTCCTTACCAGATCACAGAATCATGGAGCAGGTAATTCTCCACTGCATTTGATGTCAGTTTCGTTGTGAATAATATATTAGTAAATGTTTATTTTTCTAACTGGTTTCTACAAAGAACTTTTCAAATAAAAAGCACCTTAGTCCCTAATTATTATTCTCGGTGATTACAGTTTTTTTCATGTTCCGATGGTTGAAGTCTGCAAGCCCAGAATCATCACCACCCTCCCCCTTTCTGATATTGTACACCACACAAGTATAATAAACCATGTTAATATTTCATACCAGTGTGAAATATGCTGGAGTATCAATTCAACATCTGCTGTCTTTAGGGTACTGGCGTCCCGCAGAGACACTTTCAATTTGTAATTGAGTTCTATACTGAATTAATCAGCAGTTTATCTTTTTTAGTAAAATAATGTCTTCCCCACTAACCTGGATTTACATTAACAATTTATGCCAAATTACCTGCCAAGGCAAGAAACTTATATGATTCGGAATTACTATTCAATAACATTAGTTCCTACATGTCATTCCTTACTTGCATTTCCAACGGTACAGAACTAAGTTACAAGCTCCTCTCACAACTACGGGATTTATTTTAATACTATTCCCATATTCTGAACTAAGGATGAATATGAAAATTCATTTAATCCCTCACTTACGTCTGTGTGAAGTTCATGGGGTTTTTTTAAGGAACTGATTCTCAAAATAAAAAGAACTCGCTCAGCAGTAACAGAGCTGTACGTTCTGCCAGGCTGCAAGTTCTACTCTGACAGTGCGATATCCTCAATTTTCTGTACAGCCACGTTACTGTACAGTAACAGACCTTCGCTACCAGGACGTAGCCAGATCTGTAAACCATGCAAAAGATGACAATTAAAATTACTATACAGTACTGCTGCACATCAAAAAACTAATAGCCAGCAATAACATGTCTGGCTTCAAGTAAAGCAAATCTCCATTGATATGACTGAGACTTTACCTTTGAAAAAAAAGATGGAAGGGAATGAAGGTCAACATTTTGTTTGGAAAAACAAGTCTTGGGCCCTCTGGTAATTTTTCCTGCCTAATCCACCAAAATGCTGCACAAAGCTCACTGGCTCAGGCAGTGCAGGCTGACTCCCACCCTCTGCCTCGGTCCCGGGGAACTGGCCCCGCTCAGACAGAAATTGCACTCTGTCTCCACAGCCCTCGCCACAGGAGCAGCACTCGGGCTTCCTGCCATCTGAAATATTTTCCAGTATGTTTTGCTTGTGTTCTGCAGTTATGGGAGATACACAAACCGAAACAATTTAAACTGGGAACACCTGCTCCTGAGAAATGCATCAAAAATAATTACCTGTCCTACATCCACCCTGTGCGGTGAAATGATCTCTTAACATGGAGCCCTGCTTCTGACCAGCTTGTCTACATTATTACCTAGAAAGTTTAAGTGTTACTTTCATAAAGGTGAAGAAATTGTTGCTTTTTGTCATGCTGCAAGGCCCAATTTAAACTAAGGTAAAATTTATTTCCCTCGACATAGTCTGTAAACAGGAAACTAGAAGAAGGTGCTACTGGGTATAACTGGAAACTCAGACTGGTATTATCAGCAGTTTCCCACCTGATTCCCGCACAGAAATCGTGCCCTGCCAGATGCAGAACACACATCTCAAAAACACCTCCCCAGTAATCCCAGCCATGCCAGAGCACATCTAGCTAGCATATTTTAAATCGGCTTCCCATTTCCTGCTTGAAGTTAGTTCTGCAAAGGAAATCAATCCAGGGCACAACTCTGTGAAAGATGAGAACCGTACTAACCACCCAGTGGATCTAGCAGAAACCAGGTTACCACAGAATAATTTTAATATAATCTAATAAGAAACAGCATGCTAAATCTTTATTTCCTGGATGACTGTCTGCACTAACACCTGAGTACCCGTGGAAACTGCAGTCTCTGAAGGAGACAATAATACAGGTATGCAAGGAAAGTATGAAACCTGTACTGCCATGAGCTCCCTCCGAAAAGGCAGTGAAGATATGCCACTAAACGTCTCGTTTATTGTCACTGGCTAATGAAATAAACAGATACACAGAGCACAAATACTAAGTACTTATTTTTGTTCACAGAGTCGGATTCCCCCCCCTCCCCATTTACTTAATCTCTGTGTTTGACACCAACAGGGGTTCAAGTATCTCAGGCAGGCTCTCCAGCTTAACTCTGATAGTCTGGCTTGATCTCTATTGTCTGCTGTCTGAGTTCAGCCGACAAACCTCCCAGCAAGTGGTCACCTTCCTATGGAGTCATTAAACCTCCGAATGTCAGCTGGTGGGATTAGCCTGCAGACTCCCACACCTGAGCCCTATGGCGGGGACACAGGCATTTTGATCACCATCACTAATGAATACAGAATTCATATGCAGCTTGTCATTGCTCTTGAGCCTCGAATCACACAGATGCAGGCTAAATAAGACTGATGAGACAACTATTGTTGAAGATTAGAGCATTTTGACAGTTTCCAAAAATAGGTCAGTGTTATTGTCAGTGGTTAACAAAAATAATACCACCAAATTGAGGGACAGTAGGAAATACGAGCATAGAAACATTTGAATGATCTGTACCTCAGCTGTTTAAAAATGGAAGAAAGTGACATGTTTTCATAGTATTTTGTACCATGCCTTGTGCATTAACTGAAATAAGTACATAGTGAAAGTTGCATTTAGACCACTTTTTACTCCGAAACAGCAGAGCCCATCAGCACACATCGAGCACCTGGAGGAAAGTATTCTTTATGCCTCAGCTGCTTCACACTGGGGACATGGGACTGCTCAAAAAATACCTCAAAAATCAGCGGCAAAACCAGAAACAAAAAACTCTGGACCAGAAGAGCCCGAGTCTACACATTTTGCAACTTCCAGTCCTCTTCCTTGCTATCATTTCTTTGTGAACACACCTACCCTGACAGCTGCAGCTATTAACTGACAAGGTTACTACCTCCAACTCCTCCTCCAGTCTGCTCCTCGTTACTCCTTTTCCAGAGGATTACCCAAATCTGCCAGCTGAATGGCTCCTCATATTGTTCCCTAACCCATGTTTGTAAGAACCAAACAAGTTAGCAAAAGTAATCACTGAAGGAGCACAAAAGCCAACCTGGCCAACAGGTGAAGGACTGCACATCTCTGGTAGGAGAGCAAGATGCAGATTTTTGGACAGCAGGGTAAGCACCCAGGCTACAAGTCGAATACAGAACAGTCTGCTCTTATTTTTAATCTGTTCTTACCCCCAGAGTATTTTTCTTTTCATTCAGTACCACTTGATTTCCTGCTACACTTAAAAAAATGGCACAATAAATGACTGTAAATATAATCTCACATTTTTGGGGTGATCTATTTTAGAAATAATTATTAAATATCTGCCAGACTACCTCCTTCCATTTTTTTTTCCACCTATTCCGTGCCCCTGAACTCATTACACAAAGATTTACTTCCCTTTCCCTGCAATAGTTCTGCTTTCTGTGGCTTCTACTGATTCTTTCCCTTTTGGATCCTCTTTTTATTAAACCTGGCTGTTTTGATGAAATACAGAAAAGAAAAATGAAGTTACAAGCAGCCTGTTTCCTTGCTTAAACATGAAGCTTTTGTCAGGGGGCTACAACATAGCCTCGCTGTACATCAAGTAATTCTTCTACAGACAAAAGGCTGCTTCTTTTCGAACAACAGAAGTCAAATACTAGATTAAAATGTAATACCTCCACCCCAATCTCCCTCAGAATTCAACAACCGCAGTATAAAGCCAGAATTCCAGCATTTAATACTGTAGACACTTTTTTCCCAGATCATGATGGTTTCCATATCCACTGACTCAGAGAATTTCTTTTCTATTGTTTAACACCAGAAGGCATGAATGCATTTGCAAATCCTGACTGTAAGGTTTGAAAACCAGGTGGCTACTCTATTGAAACTCTGTTGAAAGAAAAATTGGCTGCAATGAAAGATCTAAGCTCAAAACACTCCATTAGATGTGCTGTTCTTCCACTTATGTTTTTTAAAGTAGATCTATAGCTGCCCACATGACAGATTAATATTGTTCCACAGTAGTTAGGTGCTTGGCATTACATTTTTGAAGCATCCACAGGCCTTCAGGGCTGAAAGTGTTCACATCTTCAGCAATCTATAATGGTTCCTCTAGAGGCCAGCACTTGCTTCATAATGAAACATGCCTCCATAAATCAGACTGCAGAAGTGGCAGTTGTGTACGTCACCATCTATCTTAGCAGTTTCTCTGAAGGATGTTGGGTAAAGATCATCTCCCGGCATTGCAACCAGGGAAAGGACCATCACAGTTGGCACTGATAAAGCATGTGCTACTTAAATCTGAAGACACACTAAGTCTATGGAAAAAAACACATCCTGCTGGTGTTAGCATGCCTCAGGCGGTGGGAGAAGCTTCAGCAGCTCATCTTCAAAAGGCAGAGAGCCAGGGCTCTAGAAACCTGCAAAAACTGGCTAAGCCTGCAGTCTTCTTTTTTTTTTTTTTTAATTTTTTTTTTTTTTTTTTAAGTTGAGCATCTTCAAAGTCTACGATTCTAACTGTAGGGCACAGCAGCTGCCACTGCAGATTTGATCCTCTCAGCTTTTGGCAGCTCTCAACTTGAAATTCTAGCAAAAGAATTTTTCAAGTTGCTATTATTGCCTGTCATGGATTTATAAATATTGTGCACTATCTGCTGTGGCATGGCTCTCATGGGACACCAGTGCATGCCAAAAGCATAACAGAATGAAAAACAGTTCCTATTCTTCAAATAAATGCTAATTTTTTTAACTGTGCTCACACGATGCGTTTGGTGATCAGCTTCAATAGTACAGAATATATATCAGAGGCAAAAAAGCTGATTGTCTTTTCCAGTAGTATTCAGCTGCTACTTTCATTAAGCTTGTTTAATTACATTCCAGATGCTAATTTGCAAGTCGATACCAGAGGGTGCAGGACAGTTTGCCTTTGAATCATTTTTCTGTGATGTGATGGTCTTGAAGCACACCACTACCCTCCAGTAGCCCTAGCAAGATATTCTGACAATTAGTGCAAAAGAAAGCAGCATTGATCTTGACAGAAAAATATTAATCCTCTACCCATTTTATTAAATTAATCTCCAAGAATTTTAAGTTTATCATCATTGCCATTTCATATCAAGTTTTATGTAAAATATAGGTAGCATACTTCCAGTTTAATATGGTTTAATTTCAATAGAAATATCGTTTCTTGTTTTGTTACTTTACAGTGAGAACAACAACATCCAACTCTAAAGGTAAATATTTTAAGCAGGCAGCCATAACAGAATATGAAGAAGCATTTAAGAGTACAATTGAGCTTTATCACCTGAAACTTGACTGGTTCCGTTAATATGATTACTAAATTGTTATTAGATAACAGAATTTCAAGTAAAAACAAAGGAAGGGTTATGGTGCATGGAAGTCCCAAAGAGCTAAATATCTATTTCAACAAACCGGTAGGCTGCTTTTCTACATGCTTGTTTTAATGGTGAATATCTGCTGCCATTTATGGTTGTGTACGAAGACAATTTAATTAGGATGACCTTTCTAAATAGGAAAGGTTGGAGATTTACCAATTTTTGGTGCCTTTTTTGGTTGCTCTTACACAAAGAATGACTTAAAATACAAGCTTGAAAACTAGCTGAGAATAAGATGAAATTTTTAGTTCCGTAGCACAGCTCTTTGACATTTGTATCTTTGAAAGCAGACTATTATGCTGGAGCTGTTGATTCCAAGGATTTGTAGCCCATGTTTTCAGTATGAATAGCACACATGCCAAGTGCGGTGTCACACAAGAGGCTGGAAAAAGACTCTGTCATTCTTACAGCGGCATGAGGGGAGAGGGGGGGAAAAAAAAAAGTCTACCTCTATCTAGTGGTTCTTTCCATCAGTCATCTAGTGTAATGCTACTTGCAGAAGAAACTTGAGTGCCTATTAAAAATATTCCCGTATTTCTGATAGCATTTATAAATACACTAGAGGCCAGAAGTCCAGTGTCTTCAGACACTGCCTAACACACAGCAGCAACACAGGAATCCTGATCTTGCTGCTTTTTTGTAATTTTGCACACCTACAACTTTTTCATATATACCAGCAGAAAATAAGCCAGTTCCAGGAATAATTGGAAAAATGCTTATTATTTTAAGCAGTTTAATGAAAAACTTCTCAAAACAAGTTTGGTAAGTTTGAGGGGTTTTTTAAATCCACTGGTATTACACACCACGTTTCTTCAGGAGATTGTAACGGGATACGACACATCACTTTGAATTTTAAATTTAATTGATCAAATTTAGAGAGGAACTCAGTGGACTTATGGGGTCATTACCTGAAAATATAGTGCATCTGAAGGGGAGGAAATGACCCACAGCAGTTGCATTACAAAGATGAGGAACATCTGAAAACCTTTTCTGAAGTAAAACAACTTTCCCCTTTTTTCCACAATATTCAGTGATACTGTAAGATTTGTTATACCTGCATTTTAGGGTGAAATTATTGCAGCTGTTAGTGTTACAAGTCATTTTTAATGGTTTCAATTTTGTGTTCAATTCTCAGGTTTTCTTTACTGTGAAATTATTAATCAATTGGAATGAGAAGAAGCATTCACAGAAAGTCTAAAGAGATTAATGTGGTTTATAGAGGGCTTGACATCACTGAGGCATTTTACAAAACACAGTCACAGAAAGCCCTTTAATTGTTCTGGTTTTATTTTCATCAATTATCTGCAGATAACTGCATTTTTCACTGTTTAGTTTAGCAGGCACTGAACATGGAGTAACTGAGGGTAAGAAAGTACTATAGATAATACAAAAATAATGTACTGCATTACTGTGTAATTTATTCTGATCTTAATCATGACACTCCAGCTTTTAGCTCTCCTGAATGATCTTTTATGATGAACAACCAAATATTTTTCAGTTTTTCTCAAGATCATCAGCAAAACACAAACAACCCGTAACCTTATACATCTTCTGATAATCAGCTTTTAAGTAGATATTAAAAATAAAAGCGCAGTTACGAGTTCTGAACATACCAAATCAACCAGAAATCTAATTGGTTTCACACACTACTTGAACATTTTTTGTGGATTTTACAATCACACAGTCTCTTTTCAAGATTGAGAGGACTGACTACTGATGGAAAAACAGCAATATTGCCTATGTAGGGGCTGTTAAATTCCGGAAGTCAACTATAATCAGTAAATCGTATGTTTTTAAAGTTTTCACCTACATTCAAATCACCCAAGTTTTTCCATACATAAATTTGCAAGAAGCTACATTTCCTTAAATTTACCCATCAATTTTTACAGCTTTGCAGTAAGCTGACATTAGTACATTTTAAGTGCAGGAAAACTAGAGGAGATTTAAGGCTTCAAACCTCTTAAATTCTTATGATCATAAGGATTATTGAGGCAGGAAACACAGAGGTTTACCAAAAAAAAAAAATTCTTACCTCCATGTCCGGTTTGTATTTATCTTCGAATACTGCCATAGCTGCTAATGATCCAGAACCTACGGGAACAAAATGAGGACACTTCATTAGCCAGTGTATTTAGATACAGCTTGGGGTTTATTTAAAGCAAAAGGTAACAAATATCAGCAGCACAAACCAGACTGAAGTCTACTTTAGCTTACTACACACTCCAAAGTGTCTACCCTCTTTAAATCCTTTAATTTAATCTTAAATTTATAGCTACTGTACACAGACTTGTCATGGTCCTGGTTCTGACAGCCTTTTTCTTTTTACTATTTTGAACACTAAAATACGAAAATGAGGTTAGAAAAAGAGAGTTAACCGAATGCCACAGTTTGCAAATCCTACTTCTCCATCTCTTCTGCCCCACTTTTGTGCCTGGCCACATTAGAGGGTATGTCACTTAATACTAAGCCACTCAGACTGAATAGATTGCTTTAACGAGCTGCCCTGGCACAGTCACCTTTACACATGGGGACGAGTAAACTAGCAATGGTAATAGGGTAGCTGGCTGCTGCCATCAGGTTATTTCCCATATCTACTTTTAAACAGTTTATTATGCATTTACTTTGTGCCATTATTTTTACATTGAACAATAACAGCTGAATAGACAAAGTGACAGATAGGGAAACACGGCTTTAACGTTACTTCTCTTAAAGGATGCAGTGCAAGCGCAGGAATGGAACAGAAGCCACCTCTACCCACAGCACTGTAACTGCAGGCGTTATAAATGTGCTTTCCATAAATTGATACGAAAAGCAGTACCATACTATTTGAAACTGTAAACTTGCTTTGTTCAGAAAGAGCGAGTCTTCAGGAAGATACCTCGTCCGTCTGTGGCCCTAACCATATTTCAGAGCACACTACTTTTGGGGAGTGAGTAAAGTTACCTGCAATTTTTTACTCCAATTAGAAGATTTTTTGGCATTTATTACTTTTTAACTTGTTTTGCATACTGCTATCTGTTTAGCTGGGTCACAGAGAAAGCCATATTTTCTATTTAAAATGATTTGTGTATATCGCTTGACCACCTCAATGGTTTAGTGAAAGAAAAAGGCAGCGATTAAACAGTTTCAAATGAGGTGTCCTGCTGATTTTATCAAGTCTGCTGAATGTATAATGAAAAAGGAGAAGCTGACAGTGACACTGTTGAGAAAATACAGACTACCTTATCTGAACCATTTAAGGAGGTCCAATTATAGATCAAATTTAAAGGGTAGAAACGGCAGATTTACAGACACAAATCAATGAACATGGTAATCCCAATGAATATGACAGATATTCCTGTTACAGAATATTGCCGTGGTTGAGGATCATTACCTTTACAGTACCAAATACATCACATCTAAAAGCAGTAGGACACTCTAAGTGTGTACTTGTATTACAGGCAATGACTATTCATTTACACCTCGAAGCAATACGTGACTCCATTTTTTAAATGCTGAAACTGGGAATAAAGAAGATTTTTAAGCAGCTAAAAGCAGAAATGAACTGCTGATGCAAACAACTGATATCACAGAACAAATCACAAATAAAAGGAATTTTACTGATCCTTCAAACAAGGTCAAAATAAGGTGTGTTCCAAAACAAATACAGGACTTGAACCATAAAATAATTCCTGTGGAATGACACAGGAACATTTCTAATGAGGGAAAAAAATAAATCTGAGATATGGTCTCAAACGAAGACCACATTCTTACTACACTCAAATGAAGGCCTACCATACGCACAATGGGAAGCCTCAAAACTAGAAAACAATCTTACCCTTAGGTAATGGCTTTTTGAAAAAAAATTAGAATGTAAAGACTACAAAAATGTGCAAGAATTGAAGAATAAAATGTAGTATATCTGAAAAATTACTACATTAGCTACTGAGCTAAGAAAAAGTGGTCTTAATTTCTTAAAACTTCTACTGACAAATAAAAATCATCAATAACACAAATACTGCAATAGTCTCACGTGTGGCTCAGACTGGATTCATTCTTCCAGCTCCTTTTTAAAAGAAGTTTCCAAAATAACCTATGGGCAAGAACTCAGCAGGCTTACAAAAGAAGGGAACCTTACATTCTGTTACATTAAATCCATTATGTAGAAAGGACTATTATTTAATTATTTATCTCACTGTGTTTCCAAGACACAAATAAATGCCAAACCTAATATCAACTTTAAATAAATAAATGCAGACAGCCCTATAATGTAAGTTTTCAAAGAGCTGTTGAAAGCCTTAATTTAATTAAACTTATATGTAGACATTTACATCTGAAAACCGAGATCCCAAGGAGGTTCTAACAGAACAGGAAGTAATGCTGGAAAAGCTGAATAAACTTGATTGTGGGGTTTTTTTTCCTCTACTGCTTATAAATCCTAAACATAAGCTTTATAAGCTTGCATTTTAAAAAAAAGTGCCTCAGCAAAAGTCTCACAGCACAGCTAACCATTCTCTGAAAGAACAGATTTTTGTAATCCTAAATAGCACAATGAAAATTCTTTACTCTTACTAGCACCAGATGTAAACATTATGTTTTTAGAAGCACAAATAGATGTATACTTCTGTTATTTCCCCATCAGATCATCTGCTGCTTGACAACAGCAGCATGAGCTGTTTTGAAAAATACTAATGATGTGCACATAATTCACCTGTAGCATATTAATGAAGAAACACCCTCCATCTCCCCTATTTGGTGGGCCGAAACCCATCCCCTGACTCTCCATGCAGAAACGCAGAAAACTGGCAGCAGGCAGTTGCTCGTGAGCACAGTTGTGAACTTCCCTATCCAGTTACACCGACTTCCCTCTACTTGTCAAATTCCACATACGATCCAATCAACCCCACAATGTTCCAAGTAGTTCCACTGACCTGTGAAAGCTATGCATTGTAACAGGAGAGCTGGCAATAAAATCTGTGAACTTAAGTAAACATTGCAAGTATGGTTTTCTTATTGCAGTACCTATAAAAGCACAGAAAACTTAGATATTAAGGGTCTATGGAGAACCTGTTTGTATGTAGGGAAACAGCTGTTCTCTTGTCCACTTATTCAGTGCCCACCAATAATTCATTTTTAACAAGCATGCTTTGCCTTTATGTAGAAACAAGCTTAACAATTCCCAAACATAATGTCTGGAGAAAGATAAAAATCCAAACATTGCAAAACACCATCCGTTAATTAGGGATAGATGTTCCCACCTCATACCCAAGAATAACTGATTTAAGTCCCTACCAGTTAGGATTCAGCATTGCCAAGATGCAGCACTTCAACCTCAAATCTATTAAAACACTCAAGAAAGCTGCACAATAATGTGTCATGAAATAGCGTCTTCAACAGAGCTCAGATCCAGAGTCATACCAAACCAGGTATTTATCTTGGATAGACAACTTTAGTCTGAAATCTTAACACACAACCAATGCAGAAATAGGAAATTTTCTTTGGTGGAATTTTTTTTAGAAAGTTGGAAGTTTACAACTGTTCGGTGTATGAGCAATAAGAATAATTAAAGCAAAGTATAATTGGTAAAATCATGTATTTGTATTACGTAACATTCAGGAAAAACACCTTTCAGCCAGATTTTAAGATCCAGTAACTGCTATGAATGGTTATACTTCAACCCTGGAAACAATCATAAAGAAAAAAAATGCCATATTGATTCCAAAGAACTTACTTTGCATACATTTTCAGTAAGCTACACTTTAGAAACAAATATTCAGGAGGTATTAATCTAGCATCTAAATAAAAATACTGATTGACAAACAATTATAAAGACCTACAGAAACTGAGATGCAAAGCTCTATTCTGAGGCAAATGCTTTTCAGTCTGATAATTAGCACAAACCAGGTAATTTATGAGACCATAAGATTTTTTTTTTCCTTATTCTTTAAGAAACATTGGTCATTTCATAAGTTTTCACAACTAAGTTATTTAAGAATTTCCTGGACTCAACTGTAATAAACTCACTTTAAAAATCCCATCTGGTCTACTGCTTCAGTATTGATTTAAAGTGAAAGATAATTATTGATACATAGCAAAAAAAAAAATCCAGCCAACAGTCATTTCCACCGTGCTTTGCAACTGCTGTAGCTTTTCTAAACAGATGAACTGGATCTTTTTAGCAGAACATTCACTGAAGACAACTTCTTATTGCTAAGCACAGTCCATTTTCATCACCCAAGGACCTGTTTGCTACCTCAGCTTGCCACACTGGAGGATGTACAGAGCCTTGAGAGAGCAACATTTAGCACTTGCTAATCCATCAGTGTCAGGGCTCCCTGACAGGGCATTTATTCACACGCACTCATTGTTATTCAATTTGCTGTTCATTCTAGGTAAAAATTCGGTGATCTCCACAGCCCCATCGATCGGGATCATTTTTCACCCTGGTTCCTGGCTGAGGGGCTGAGTCTCAGCAGTGGTAGTGCTTGCTCTGCAGGACGACATTGCCAATGCATGAAGAGCTGATTTATGAATATGAAGCAACACCAGTACCAGGGGACCAGCTTTAGCCACTAGAGACTACAGGAACATACTTACTGTTTCCAAAAGCTGAACTACAGACTTCAAGTGCTTTAATTTTATGCATGCATTTCATTATAAGTCTTGGCCAGAAGCTTTCCTAGACAAGCCAAGCAATCAGACAATCTTGCACCGTTTGCTGAAATCCAATTTTGTCCTTTGTCAGCATAAACAGTTTAATTTGATGTTTTCACTCCTGAGTAAGCACTGAGTATCTTTTAAGTCTCCCTTGCAACGGAGGACATCACTGTCCATCCACAAACACACTCCAGCACATTAAAACAAACAAAACCCCAACACCTCAACCACCTTTCCTATTTAACACTGAATTTCCAGAAATTAACTAGCCAAAAATACCCACCCTGACTTAATAAACTGCCCTTAGAACAGGGGGGGGGAAGCAAATGATAGATTAGTCTAAAATTGAAACGCAATTCCAACTATCTCTGATTTGACCTCTGATACTTTTTCTGTTGTTTCAGTTCTTTATATGCATAACCTAATCTTTTTATTAAAATATATTTAGTCACTCGAGAAGGTAGCAGTGTACCAGGCGTAGAGAGGTAAAGGACATTTAGCCGAGAAGGGCTTTGTTTGACAGCACGACCAAAAGTGAGATGTAATCACCAGACACAGACCTGGTAAAGCCGACAGCAAATCAAAGGTCAAACTACAGTGAACTTAATCCATTGATATTCCACTTCCTACTTGTTTGAACTTCTTCTGCTACTATGGTACTGTTGTGGAGGGAAAGAGGAGCAGCCAGGATTTTCAGAAATGCCACATTTTAAAGCTTTTAAACAGAGACACGAAAGTAACCATGTACATAATGGAAACTCTATGGCTTTATTCAGGCAACCAACTACTGGCAGCTCTCAGTACGGAGTCACTTACAGTGTACTACAATACTGGATATAAGACAACTGTAAGAATGAGAAATTTACTTTTTTTGTGTATCAAAGGCTGAACAATGACATCACCTGACCGTTCGGTGGATTTTATCTGCCGAGTGCTCGGCCGGTTCTTGAGGTAACGGCACCATCTCTTGGTGCGGCACCGCCTCTGCAAGTCAGAAGTTCTTAGGCGGGTGTAAGCGGCTGACTGGGTTAAAAGCTGTACTGCTTCAGCAGTGCAAAGCCCCAGAAGAAAAAGAAAAACTTTTCACGTTTCCACGCATAGAGGAAGCAGGTGTTTTATCTAGAGATGCCAATCATGAACAGAAAAAGATTAACTAAAATTGTGTTTTCCCATCACAGCATAACAACTGCATCAGACACAGGCTGAATCTGATGTACTAACCTGACACACTTCATTTCCAGATCAGTTTTCTTTTCTGATGTGTTTGGACTCTACGTTACTCTTCCAGAGCTCTACCAAAACCAAGATTTCATTTAAAATCATCCAAACCTTCAAAATAAAATGCATGTCTGAAATGGCACAGTGTCTTCTTGAGTGATCAAAGAGCAAAAATGATTGCGACCCTGGTTACGTTTGGAATTTTACTTTTTCCAGATATATGATATTCTCAGTAGGGCATTAAAAGCCACAGATGAAACTGGACAAGAATATTATTAGCTCAGAAAGCTCTAGTTTAATCTTACCAATGTCTCAGTGACATCTTTTACCATTTTTTACCCTCTACTCCCAGATTATTGCCTATTAATCACAGAAGAATTCAGAACTAATCAAAAAAGCCAACACTACTAGTGAAAATACTCCCTTTGGCAAAGACTAGGCAAGTTCTGTAATATTTCAAGATGTGTGTGTCCTTCCCTTCAACAATGCAGGCATTATTTCTCTTCTCAAAAAATATGAGGATGATGGTGATCACTAAGGCTCTTCTGCAAGTCACAAAGCTTATTATACCTTATTGCTTCAGGATTCTCACCACAGGGACTCTCCAAGCATCCCTCACTAATCAAAAAACAGAACAAGGCATCTAAAGAAACAATTTTATCTAGAGGATATGGACAAAGAATAGTTAGACATAGGTGGAATGACAAGTTTAATTCACAAATCAAGGTTAGAAATGAAGATTTTGTATTCGTAGCAGTGTTTTCCTGAATATACTCCTAAGAGGCCTCTAATCGGGTTGTTTAGCAAGATCACAGGTAAAGGGGTACACACTCAAGAGCCACTTCACAACTTCAAAATATTGCTACTGCAAAGCAGCACTGAGGAGTTCAAAAGTTTTGTTCTCTCCTGTAGGTATTCTCCATCTTCTTCTGTAGAACTGGGAAGTAACGGAGCAATGTTTCTGCTCCAGAAAGCTACTGATGATTTACATTCTGCTGCCACAAAGTACCTACTTCCACATTATCCCATATTCTTGTTTATAGTTGAAATAACAGCAAATAAGAATACATTTACCAAGATTGTATTTTACAATGTATCCTGAACATTGCTTTTGTAATTGGTCTTGACAGTACCTAAATGCCAAAAAACCACGCTAAAATTTGTGGTTTCAGCTTCAGTATTATCACGATCCTGAATGTGAAACTGAGACATACACAGAACTGCACATACCTATAGCTCAAATTACTGCTATTACAGAAAACATTACAGACAGAAGAGTTGGGGTACTAACACTTAATAACCTGATGGTGGGCTACTAATATCAAGTCAACCCCAGCAATAGACAGAATTAAACTACTTTATTGAGAAGCTCCATACTGTAGTTAAGACCAACTGCAGCAAGTATGTACAAGTATGTTTACTTGAATGTAGCAAGTAAACCAGGTGTTGCTTCACTACAATGAAGCACCTTGAGTAAAATACAGCTGCTACTCAGCAAAAAAATACAGAAACACAACAGTCCCAAAGGAGAGGCAAGGCACATTTTCTTTCTAATGAAACTACAGAAAAAAATTCAGGCAGAATGTAATTCCCCAAGTGAGACTTCATACGAACCATGAGTTAGGATTACCTGCAAATCAAGTCTCTAGGGATTTATTTTTTTTTTTCAGCAAGCTTTTGGGAATTACACATTTCTCTTTAAGATATGCTTGAGGACGCACACACTAACTCTCTTAATACCAGGGTTTTGGCAGCTTAGATTTAAATAGTGTAACAGCCCATGTTTTTAAAGCATTAGAAAATAAACAGAACACTGCACCTGCCTTACAAATATGGGTACAACTTTGAAGTCTGAGGTTTGTACAGCTCCCAGCAAACAGCAGAATTTAAGTAAGAACACATGACATTTGATTTATTCACCCTTTCTACCAGACAGTTGCGTCACAATACCGAGGGAGTAGCACTTACCCATGGTCACATAAGGCAGCTTGTCAGTCGATCCATGGGGATATATGCTGTAAAGGTGAGGTCCCGTGACATCTACTCCCCCTAAAACCAAGGCAGCCCCGATGTAGCCTTGATACCTAGGAGCAACGTTTATACGTGAATCCGAAGGTCCGCAATAAAGCTCTGGTTCTTTTTAACACAATGTAAGCATTTCAAATTTTTTTCACGATTACACCAGGTACATCTCCGCAATACTTTTTTATTGAAAGACTACTTCTACTATCTGTGAGCAATGAAGAAGTTGAATAAAATATGGTGTATTTCAGTGTCAAGCAGAATGGACTAGCAAGTAGGCTGGATGACACATTTGTGCTAACAGGGAGAGAATTCCAATCAGTTTTCAACCCTTAAATGAAATTCCTGTATCTGCAATTAAGTTTTTATTTAAAGACTTCAAAGAAATTTCTTCATTTTCCCCATGAGATGTTCTTAGCTGCTTTAACTTCTTAATTTATTGTTTTGTGACACTTTAAAAAAGGCAAATTGCCTAGCAATACAGCATTAAGTGACTGAGCTAAATTATCATCATTTATCTGTCAGTTGGTTGCACAAAGCATTTTCTTTCCATTGTTGTATTCCACCTTCCTGAAGACTTTCCAATAGCTTCAACAATATCTTTACTTGAATACTCTTGTTTCATTCTCTCCTTCTCCTTCAACAGCATTTTCTAGTTCTGCAAAAGACAGTACTAAACAGTACTGGAATACTGAAAGGTCTGCCCTCACTCTACGTCAAGATGTTGGTTAGGAAACTCAACTGCCACTGACTGACTGTGATCAGTCAAGCACTCAGATCTTAGGATAACTTAGTACTACTTCCAACCAGTTTACTCATTTGTCTCATTATACCACTGGTAGGCTTCTATATTAACAGCTATGGGCTTCAAATAGTTAAACATTTCATTCTTCTGGAAATAAAATACATTTTGAGGGAGCAATTCTATTACAAGTCATATGAAATTTTCAATTTTACAAGCCTGCACATTACAAGATTATTACTGGTCCAGTCATCTCACTAGAGATACACAGCAGCTTTCATGGGTGTGATCAATAGTTTATTAAACTACTGTCTTTCTATTTTTGCCATGTAAACACTAGTAACACAACTATAGTATCAATTCTCTAAAACACTGTAGGCTTGATTTCTCTTCCACCTCAGTTCAAAAGCCTATGACATAGAGAGCAATTATGAAATCTTTCCTAAAGTCTTGTTATGAACGTTAAGTAGGCTGAGGAAGGATGCTCCTTCACAGGAGCTAAAATATTATCTAGTGGTTTTAACAGCATTGTTAATAAACAAGAAACCCATTCGGTTACCTGAAAAGCATTTGCTTTAGCATTCGATTAGCTGTGACAACTCTTGGAAGCCGTCCAGTAGATAGTGAATGGAGCTCCAGATTGGATGAAATGAGCTGAGTTGTCATATCGGTATCTGCAGCAGTTCCAGCACCACAACAACTGAAAAATATTACAAGTAAGTTAGGAAAAGATGGGCAGGACAGAGGAAACAAATAACTCTCTGCTTTATCCAACAAGTAGAAGTTTTCTCATTGTACAGCTGAGGAAATTAAGTTGTCATACAGTCAATATTTCCAGAGCATGAAACAAGATAGCTTGTTTAAATGAAATGCCAAAAATCCCCATGCCTTACTAATAAGTTATAATGTCAAAGTACACCTTAGTACTTGCTGTTAGCAAAGGACATGGCTAAAAATCCCAATACTATTACCAACACCACCACACAATAAACAACTTACTAGATATTAGGGGAGATGAAGTGTATTTTTGAACAGTTCTTGTCAGCAACAACCATTCCTTCCGTTGCTCTCGTATCTGCTCCGAGGACGATACCATCCTACAGAAAGGCAGAATTATTCCCAAAGCCTCCATCTCCAGAGGGGGCCTGTCTGGCACCGGCGGCGAGACCGGCTGCACGGCCCAGGGCGGCTCGGGGGCGCAGGACCTCGGCCCGCACAGGCCGAGACGCGGGGCCGGGGACGCTGAGAATGACTCAGCACGGCGGAACCGCCGCCCCCCGCCGCGCCGGGCCGAGGCCGCCGCGGGGCCGAGCGGCCTCTCCCCGGCCCCAGAGCGAGGGGCGGCGGCCTCAGTCTGGGCCTGGGGGCGGAGGAGCGGCCCAGAAGCGCCGAAGGGACGCGCCCGGCGCCCGCCTCACCTTGAAGACGACGCCCGCGATGGTGGTGCCGGTCTTGCGGGCGGCGGGCAGCCGCTGCCCCTTCTGGGTGAGCTCGGCCTCCAGGAGGGAGTTCCTGCAACACAGGGCGGCAAGTGAGGCCGAGCGGGAGGCTCCCCCCGGCCCGCTGCCACCCGGACCCCGTCCCGCCACCCCGCCCGCGCCGCCCCGCGCCTCACCGAGCGCAGTTGTCGAAGCTGAAGCCGCCGCTGGGCGCCCGCAACACGGACACCGCCGCCATCTTACCGCTGCGGCAGGGACGGGCCGGCCCCGCCGAGCGCTTCCGGGTCAGCCCCGGGGCGGGGCCTCGCAGGGGGCGGGGCCGCCTCTCCCTGCCCGCGGCCCGCGAAATGGCGGCGGCGGCGGCGGGGCCTTGTCCGCGGGGCGGGCTCCGCGGGGCTGCTGCCGGCCCGGCTTCGGCTGGGCCCTGGTTTGTGTCTGTGCCTTCCCTTTCTGCGTGCGGCCTGGCGGGTCTTCAGTTCACGGGCAGCTGCAAAGCGAGCCCCGCGGCCCTGGGGCGGCCTGCTGGCGTGGCGCGGGGGCCGAGCCCGGTAGCAGCCGCCTGGCGGACGTTACACCCGCGCAGACCCGCTGTGCTGCGGGCGGGACGGGGCAGGATTTGCCCCTGGTCTGAGGCTGGGGGTGTTTGAGCCCTGGGCAGCGAGTGCTGGTGCTGCTCCGGGCCCACAGGAGCGGTGGCCAAGCCTGCACAGACAGACTCAAATTTACGTGTGATTTAGTGTAAGCAGTTGGTGCTGGTCTATCCTGTGGCACTAAACCGCTCCTCCATCTCCTCGTCCGACTGCCCTGCCCTGCTGCAGTGACCCTTCCTGAGAAGGAGCCGCGGTCCCTGGGACAGGGCTGGGGGGAGCGGGGAGGGACAGGAACGGAGGAGATGCTCGTCCAGGCTCTGCCTGTGCTTTCTCCCGTAAACCTGGGCTGTCTTGTTATTCCTTTGCCTTTGTTTTAAAATGGAAGTAAAGCTGTGTTTGCTGGGTTGTAGGACTTGTCTAATGGGTTTTGTAAAAAGCTTTGCAGCTTTCAAAGAAAATGAAAGGATGGCGAAGGACAAAAAGGAGGAAAAAATCCCAAATCTTTATGTTTAGATTTTACAAAGAACTTTGAATTGCATGAGAAAATGGAAACCTACCTAAAATTGCTGTGCTGTTAATGTGATGGTTATATGGTGAAATAAAGAAGATAAATGCCCCTTTTCAAAATTAGGGAAGTCCTGCAGTGTGTCAAAGAGATCAGTAAAAAGAATTTAGTATTTTCTGGGTAAACTACATCCCACCTCCATCTTAAATTTTCCTCCAGCTTACTGACCTGGTAAAGGGAATGCCCTAATGTATCCATAGAAAGAAGAACTTGTGACAACATCTCAAGAAAGGATGCGTTTTAAAGCAAGACAGCCATGTAGTGAGATTTTTCCAAAGTCTACCTCGTATCTAATTTGCTTTCTAGATGTATAAATGCCTGAAATTAAAAATCTCGTTGATTAAAAAAAAATAAAATGTTATTTGCTCCAAACATTAAATGTTAATTACTTGAAACTAAAAAAAAAAAAAATATTAAAATGTTATTTGCTCCAAACATTAAATGTTAATTACTTGAAACCCTCACTCTTCTAGAACAACACAGGAAGGTAAGTAGTGCACTGGCTTCTTGCCTAAAGGAAACTTTCTCCCAAGTATTTTACCAAGTAAAGTGTCTTCTTCCTTCTTGAGGTAGTTAATGCTCAGAACATGGCATCGTTAGAGTAGGTGGCGTCGCTGAGAGGAGCAGGTCTGTGTTTCATTCCAAGAGGAACGATGGCTCTTACATCAGAAGCGAGCCAGACATCTTGCAGACTCCCTCTGAACGGTACCCAATTAGCAGATGGCCTAAAAATGAAAGTAGGGTCCCATGTGTCCAGACCAAATCTTCGTGTCTGCAGTGTCCCTCCTAATTATTGAAAAATGAGTGTTCTCCATCAGTGTGTTATTCAGATGAAAGTATGCAAACAAAAATGGGGTGGGTGGGCAAAGCTATTGTGCAGCGTCTGCTTTTTCCTCCAATGTTCAAAAATACTTGCCAACGGGAGGGAACAAAAAGAGCCACAGGGAAGAAAACCAAACCCCAGCGTCTTTCTTGATTGTGCCAGTCTTGCAGAAAAAAAACACCAGCCATCTTCAGAGTGGAGGAGCTGCAGAGCCAAGTGTGGCACTATCCCCTGCCAGTGAATAGGAAAGTCCTGTCATGAAATATGAAAGCATGAGCTTATGTCAGGGATTGGGAAATGAGAGATCCTCCGATTTACAAGCTCTCACTGAGGACACCTTGCAGATGGCAAACTCTGTGACATGTGCTGACATTGCTCGAAGTTGCTGTGCCGCTGAGGAAGGGGGAGAGGCGCCTGGTACCCAAAATCTGGAAAAAGGAACGGACATGTCTGTTTTCCTAAGTGCCTTTGGTTTCTCTCGACTGTCAGGAAGTGGCGCTACTCTGTCCCAGACAGCCCGCAGGCACCCGGGGATATGTTACTAAGCTGGTGGAGCTCCAGAGGTCACTCTTTTGGCACAGGCCACATCGGACAGTGTCCTGTGTGTGGATCCCTCGCTGATGTGTCCTGTGTGTGGATCCCTCGCTGATGTGTCCTGTGTGTGGATCCCTCGCTGATGTGTCCTGTAGGGCCCAGATGGGGCTGGGCTGCCTCTTGCAGTAGAGCATAATATACTGAGAGCATTTGTTCCAACAGCCCACGAAAGACCATCTTTAAGATAAGCACACAGAGAATCTGCACTCTCTTCTCTCCCTTCTTTCAACCCTGAGTAATTAAATCCCATTTTCTTGTACACCAGTTAGGCTGGGAAGCTGTCGGAGAGAAAGAATATCCTGCTGCCAGATGCTCTTTTTTTTTATTCTAACACAGTTGTTTTTCTCTTCACTTGATAAAGTTAAAATAAACAGTCTCTGGGGTGAATTACAGGCGTCAAAATTGGATTGGCATACAAACTGTAGAGCAGTTGGTGGTTGGGAGTCTGGGGAAAAAGAAACAGCAGGTTTTAGCTAGAGGGGACAACAGCTTTATTTCCCTCTTGGTCCTTGACAACTAAGCAGATGTCCTACAATTATTGTTTTACCTTCTGGTAATATAGTGTCTTTTCCTATCCTCCCAGGTACATGACTGGCTCTTTTGCAGATGTGCAGGTACATCTTTTCCCTAGTTCAAAGCCATCTTAGTGCACCACTAGCTCCATCTATTGCTGGTTAACAGCTGGCTGAGATTCAGACAAACGCTTGCTTCTCCCTCCTAACTTTATAGGATGCCTGTTTCTAGTCCCATATATGCAGATACAACCGATGGTCTTAAGAATAAGACCTTTTCTGAACATCTTACGTGGGCTTTTTCACACCATTGCAAACTTTGCTCCTGGGTTGATGCCCTCCACTGTATACACAGGTGTTTTGTTCATGTTTCCTACAGCCCTTCAGAGTCCTCCAGCGCAGGTGTCATCAGGACACTGAACCCTGACAGCTGCCTCTGAACAGACGATGGGGTAACGGGTGGCGTCACTAGGCACAACCGCTGTCATTGGGCTCCCACTGCACTGGGTTGGAAGAGGCATCATGTGATAGTCCTGTTCCAAAGAGCTTCGTAAGTCTGAAAGTATTTAGAAGAAAGAAGACTGGGGAAAAGAGTGTCAAGGTAAATGATTTTTTAAGGTTCTGGGCCAATATATAAAGGAGGGCCTGCATGGTCTCCTGGCAGACAGCGAATGGTCTGTTCAGCAGTTTCTGTTTAGTGTGAGGAAGGTCATCTTTGTACTGTCTGAAATATCCTCTTTGAAAATCTAGGGCTACGTACTTCCAGGGCTTACCTTCACCTGGTATGATGCACTGTGCTGACGCCTGAAGAATGCAAACTTTTCTCTTTATTTTTTTATAAGCAGTCCCGAAGTCTGTTTCTAGCCTTAACAAAGCTGCAATCCAGGTTTATCATCCTACAAGACATCTGACAGGGAAGTTAAATAGCACTCCAGAAACGTTTTTGAAAACTTATTTGGGATACAAGGAATGTTAGTGTTTTTCTCAACAGGTGGGCATTCAAGCTGAGGCCTATGTCTTTACAGTATGTGTGTGTATATAATGTATAAACTCCCAGGTATTTTGGTGTCTGCATTTATACCCTGCCTGGTTTCCCGAGTTTGTATTCCGTGCTTTCTTTGTGCCTGAGTGCCAAATGACATCTTGAATTCTTGGACCTTATTTAAAGAGACATTGGGTAACTTGGAATGTTTAACAAAATCTTCAGTACAGTTTTACTCTACGAAGCTTGCACCTGCTCTTGCAGTATGAAAGGCAAACGTGCTGCTTATTCCGGGTAACAAGTGTAAATCATCGGTGAATTTTTTGCTCTCTAAAATAAGGGAGTTGCAAAAAGTAAAGTCTTGGCAGATGAGGCTTTTGATCCTGTAGAAGCAGGAGTGGTTTTATGTAACAGGATAGAGTGATGGGCAGAGGGTTTCCATTGTTCCAGCGCTCTCTGATGGAATAACTTGGCACCTAAACCTGTTTGTTTAAGGGTTTCAAAGGACAGCCAGACAACCCTGATAGCCACAGTCAGCCCAACAGCTGCACACACGGAGTCTCGAGCGCTCAGTGGTGCACCAGCGAAGCCTGCAGCACTGTTAGTAGAAATAAGCTAGAATCCCAGTATAGCACTGGTGGGAGTGTGGTGCCCAGTAGCTTGTGGCAATGGGACTGGTGCCTACAACCTTTCAAAAGGAAAGGTGACAAATCACCCCTGGCACATGCAGTGAAATGACAGTCAATTAGAGAAACCCAAGAAAAGCTTTCTTGTGCTACGAGTAGCCACACTTACATCTCTGCTGCCTGAACTGGGGATAACTGAACGGCTGGCTGCCCTCACCTTCAACATCTGTCTGCAGAACTCGTGGGAGAATATACTGGGGCCCTGTGCCGTCCAACCCCGCATGGGACTGGTTTTCATTGGAGCTGGCCAGAGGCAACGCGAATCGCCCAGAAGCTGAAAGCCCATCCTGCAGTTGTGCCTGATCCCCTCGGCATGGCTGTGTCTTGTGCATATTCCAACAAACACTCACTAGTTCCCCAACTAGCCAGCAACTCCTGTAATGTCCCAAGGTGAACTTGTGTTAGGAGTGGGAGCCAGGCAGAGAGATAATCACTGAACTGGAGAATAAATGCACCATGTGTCTCTCCTGTTCAAAACCACTCTAATTTCAAACATCTTGCCTCAACAACGATCTGTTAACAAACTGCAGGCCAAGAATCTGTCAGAAGAATTTAAATACAATTCTGACAAGATCAGAACTAGATAGACTAAAACTTTACCAACCTGTGGCTAAAACAATGCTAATCAAGTAAGTGCTTGCCCAGGTTGGGACAGAAGGTGATCTCTTGGGGATCTTCTTTGTTGTGCAACTGTAGCTTCCAAAAGCAGGAGATTTATTCGAGGTGTTTAAACTCATTAGAGGAAATAGAGACTTGACCCGAGTCCAAGCGGGTGTCTTCATTACTTTGAAAACTGGAAGAAGAAAACTGGAAGCTGGGAGCAAACAAGTGTTGCAGTCAAGGGGATGATGCACTGAAATGTGAAGCAAGTTCCCAAGAGTTTCCAAAAGAACCATTTTCTGAATGGGAAATAGTTGCTGGCAGAGGTATAGACCTAAGAAATAGAGTGTTTCCCTCCAAGGGAGGGGGATAAATGAAGTACACAGGGAGCCCTCTGCTTGCTTTCAGCTAAATGCTGTGGGGCTGGAAACTCAAGAAAACCCAGTGCTGATCTTATACTATTTTCTAGCTTTATGATACTCAAATCATTATGCTACTGTCTATCACTTGTCAATACTGTTTAGGAGAAGTGCCTGAATTTCTGGTGTTCTGTTGACAATTGCAAAAGTCCTTCTGTTAGTAGTGTTGGAATCAAGTTTTCAGCTTTATTTAGGTTCTGGCAGAACAAGCTGGCAAAACTACACAAGTTGAAAGAGGAGGAAGAGAGTTTCAGGTACGAAGAGGTCTCTGTGCCGCTCTCTGAGATGCTGCTGCATGTCATTACAAGGGATGTGAAGTGGGGAGTCCATCTGGACTGTGAACATGCATTTGAGTTGACTGAACACGACTGCAGAGGTACAGCCGTTTTTAAGACAGGCTATACTTCCAAAAATAGGTGTTGGTAACCTGTCAGCGTTCACATTTGCAGAACACATTTGGAGCAGCAGGTAGAGGCTGTCTATACATTATGGCTGTAACCTGCTGTATTGCAGGAAAAGTGTCTCCCATTTGCACTGAGGAATGCCACTAAATGAGAGTGAAGTGGGAAGAAAAATACAGTGGGAATACTGAGCAGCGAGGACCCAGTCTTAAACTGGGGTGAAGGGGAGCTGGGCTGCCTGGAGCGCTGCAATCCAGCATGGAGAAAACTGCAGGGAAGTGGGGAGCAACGCCTGGCTCTTGAGAAACAGCCCGCGGCAGATGCTGCTGTTCTTGCGGGTGTGTGGGGGGCATAGCCCACAGCTTCCCTGGCTCTGCTTGCTCCTGTCTGAGAATATTGGTGTTGTCTAGCGGGTTCGACGCCTTCCAAAGGTTGCAGTCGGGCTCAGCTACACCAGGGATGGCCGGGAAGAGTGGAGGGAGTCTCTTAGAAAGGGACAAGCTGTCAGACTGGGCTCTTCCTAGCTTTGCGGGTGCCTTGTGTGCAGATTGTCCCTTCATAGGGTGGGTCTGTACCCACACTGCTGCGGTCTTTCCTCTCTGCCCGCAGAAAGCATGTGAGTACAGTGGAAACTGGGCTAGAAAATCTAAAGGATCACCCGGATTGCACCCAAAGGGGATGGAAGGAGGCGAGCGTGTGACAGCCTGACCTGAGCAGTGACTTGTCCTTGAGGGAGCATTTACATGTCCCATGAACTTTTGGATCTTTCTGGGCTTTCATTGCCAAGTGCTACCCCTTCGTTCCTCGGGCAGGGAAAGCCAAGGCAGCGTTGGAAGAGATGGCTCTTCTGTGAGCTTCAAAGCAACGTGTGGACCTTCTATTGTAACACCTGAGCATATTTTATTATTGTGGGGTCTATAATTTATAGCCCCAAATATCCCCATTTAACCTTTGTTACTGGTATCTCTGTGGCAGGAATCTCGTTTAATGTCCCGATTCTGACAAAGATGGGAAGAGCTGATGAGTAGGGAAGTGTCCGATTGTCTCGTTCAAACGGACAAGTGATGATAAACCCGTGCTACTGCTTTGGAGCTGAGTCTGTATTGAATCCCATGGGACCCAAAGTGCTTTTGTCTTCCCTGGGATCACAACAGGAGCCACCAAACATCCTAGAGGTAAAACTGAGAGTAGCTCAGATACTGATGGCAGCCGATCAGCTGCTGAACTGATCATTCCAGCCTCGCAGGATCAATTAGCTGGCGCTGGGAAAGAGCTTCGCTCTGTACCTGGTAGAAGCAAAGCCTCACATCCTTTTTGAGCTATAAAAGCCATTGTTACTTTTCTTACCACTCACTGTTGCTTTGTATAATTATCAATGAAGTATTTAAAGAGTCTTTGGGGGGGGGGGTGTGGGTCTGCTTTGCTGGGCAAGAGTGCGTACTGCAGGGAGGTGCTGCGACTCCCTGCCCAGCCCAGGGAGGGTCTCCCCGGGGGCGCCGTGTCCCCCAGCACGATACCTGTACCTGCGTGTAGGCACAGGTCCCCAGCACCGGCCACTGGATGCACATATTGATGTCGCAGTGGGAGAGAGCAGAAATAAGGGGGAACCTCCTTGCAGATGCCTGTGCTAGTCCGACCAAAACACCACTCCGAAACTACCCAGGGCTCGGCCAGACACAACACGTTTCCTCTTTCTCAGCACCTGTATGCCTGTAAATTGAGGTTGAGCTGCTTCTGATGGTTGTTTGCAGACCCTCCCTCCTGTCTTGTGACCGACGTGATTAAATCCAGTGAAGAGATGGTTTCTCTATTGCCAGGTTCCTGCAGCAAAAACTTGGGCCATCTGCTTAATGGTCTGTTGTGTATCTGGTCGCACGGTGCTGCAGCACTGGCTGGAGCTCTGCTGTTGTGCCACAGTCACGTATGGAAAGCTTCACCCTTTAATGTGAAAAACAGGAAAGACAGATGCAGTCTGGGTCTAATACCGTTCTTGTACTTTTTCCTCTTATCTCGCAGGAGCTCTCTTGCTGCTGCCTTTCCTCACTCTGTGCAAGCACCAGAGCCCCTCTTTTTACCTGATAAAGCAGACACAGAGTCGCTGTCCCCCGAAGCGAGGTCCCTGCCTCAGGGCTGTTGCTCAGGATCTCCAGAGGGTATAAACCATCTCCTTGTGTTGTTTGTGAGTCTGAGCCCGTGCGTATCAGCTAGCCCCATTGCTTCAGAATGCACCCCACGGGAATAACAGTTTGCAAACTTTTTGCTAGCTGTGATTACAGGTTAAAGCAGATGCACAGTGGGTGTCTGGTTAACCCAGCAAACCCCCCTTTATTAGAAAACTGTGAAAAAAGGGTATCAGAGAGATTTAGTGTTTCCAAGAGGATCAGAACCAAATGCCCTGTCTTGCTGGTAGGAGGATGAGAGATTTAGGAGTAGTTAGTAGCTTGAGAAAAAAACCCAAAGATGAATAATAAAGGCAGGTCCTATTTTTTTCTATTAAAAGTTTCTAGGCTACACAGGTTTGTTACAAATGATGGCACTAAATAACCAGCCGTGCCCAGGCTCCCCTGAAAGGCTCTCTAATACCAGCAGCTGATGCCCTCCTGCGCAGGGACACAATGGGGTCCCTTCCTCCAGACAATACACCTGTCATTGGGAAACAGAAAGCTGGCAATTAGCAGGGGAGGCTCTGTGTTGTGCTTTCATCCCAGACAATGAGAAGGGCCTGGAAGAGTGAGATTAAGGCTGGCGTGTCCGCAAGAGATTGCTGAACCAAACCTCGCTGCGACTTGGAGGCGTTTAAGAAACAAAACCAACAAAATAAAACCCTGCTTAAATCTAATTGTACAAACAAGTCTAGAAAACAAAATACCGCTGGAATAGGATTGTTTGCCTTAGAAATATAAGCCTGGAGTTGTGGAGAAAAGACTTTCTTCTCAGCTGAGATATCTTGTAGTTGTCAGCGGTGTCTCACAGGACGCAAACCCCAAGTGGGGTTCTGTGCACCAGAACTGCAGTGGGAGATCTGTATTGCCTCGCCAGGACTAGGACTAAGCACCAGCATCCATGGAATAGATTTTTTACCCAACTAATGCAAGTTCTAAGCCCTGGGCAATAGTCCATCTTGGAATTCTGAGTGTTTAAAAGTCTCCCAAATTACTAACCCTACAAAGGCCCTGAAAGCAATGCAGCAACACGAGGAGACTCAGCTGCTTCTTGTGACCAGTACTGAAACTGGAAGGGAAGCAGCTGACCACCTCAGCTGTTGTAGAGAGAGCTATTACAATGAACTAAGTTGGTCAGCAAGTCTCAAACGTTTTTCTGCTAGTGCAGGAGTTCTTCCAACACACAGGCATCAGGAAAGCCACGGAGGTAAATCAGGAAAATCTTTTCTTTGCTATTTGTTTCATCTCCCCAGGCATATAACATGATTGCCACATGCCACGAAGTAGCGCCCGCTGTGGGTCCTCAGTGATCGATCCCACACTGGACATTCAGCAGTGCACAAAGCGGGGAGAGGAGACAGATATTCACTGCAGAGCTCCTGCACAGCTCCCTCTTTGCAAGCAGCTGGGGTGTGCTCGTGTGCTGGAGGCAGGCCACGGTCCTGCTAACGGGGGCACGGTGGGGTGAGGACTGCAGAGTGAACTGCTGTGAGGTACAGACAGGCCCTTGAGACTCTGTCCCCCGGGGGAGGTGTTGCTCTCCCTGCCTGTGAACTTGTGCCCTCTCCCCTTGGCTTCCTGGGGGACATATCCCTGACGTGCCAGACTCTCCATGTGAAGCATCAGGAAGTTTGGTCAACCCTGATGTGAGAGACTTAAAAGGAGAGGGGGAGAGGAAATTGAGAGGACTAGACAAATAATGGCATTGCCAAACATGCAGGTGTCTGGCCATAAAAGCAAATCAGCGCAGACATTTATTGTGCAGAATAAGGATGCTTGTTTGGAAACCTGAAGAATTAGCTTGAACACGTGTGCTCTGTGCCTCTCTCCTGCAGAGCTGTGAATGTGAAATTGCATCCATGATCCAAAGTCCAAAGAGCAAACTGTGCACTTGATGACTGCTGCCAGCTAGCTTGGCCGGCCAGTGGTTGCTGTGTAGCTACAGACCAGTCTTCTGGGTAACGGGTGTGTGGATGATGCCGTGACTCTGTCCAGAGGAGGTGGAAGAGCTGTCTAGATTTTTCCAGGCATTGCTGCTTCTGATCACTCGATCTGTGTGAGAATGAGAACGCCTGTTACCGGCTTGCTTGGGGTGACAGACATGGGGTGTCCTGGGCTGACGTCTCCCTGTCAGTTGGAACCGCGGGAAGTTGTGCCACGACCGGATCGCTGCAATGCAGTGTTAATTGCTTCCTGAACACTGATGAATCTTCCTTCGGGAGAGCTGACCTGGAGGTCCTGCAGGAGCAGAAGCCAGCAGCCTTTCGGCCAGAGGGAGTTCACGGGACAGCAAGCTCCTGCTTCTCTTCACACGTGGGAATCTCAGGGGTGTGGGAAGGAGAAGGAGAGGAGCTTTAGCATGGAAGTGTCTGCTCCAGGGTTGTGTTAAATATACAGGCAGAGAACACACTCAGAAATCCGTTAGTCCTGTTCCTGTTTCAGTGGTAGACTGTCCATTCTCAGCCTTAAGTCTGCCACAGACTTTTATTTGTGGAAGTCACAAACCGCCCATTTGCAATGCCCTTCTGCAGGGCTGGGGGGCACTTGATGAAAGGCTTTCGGGGGGCAGCTGGAAAGCAGAAGTGTTTTGACCCCATAGAGGCAGCTTGGAGTTTTAGTTTCTGCACGTGACAGACATCTGGGCTCTGCCTGCACTCATAAAGTGCCTGAACGAGAGGCAGCAGAAGCTCCAGTTCTTACCTGTGCCCTCACAACAGCCCAACTGCCCCTTTTCAAGAACCCAGCATTAGCCAAGAGAGAACCAGCAATTGCTTCACTCTTCTTTCTGAGTAATAAGTAATTGGACAGTCAAAGGTGGTTTATTAGGATGGAGACTCTGTACTTTCAGTTCCTTCCAAACGCTGCAATAGGAGTATCCCTTGCAGAAGCAAGGAGGAACATCCATATGCAGATAAATAAGGGTACCACAAAGTTTTGAAAAGCAGAAGCAGCACTGGTATCTGTGAGGCATCAGCACCAAACAGCAGCTTGTGAAAGTTTCAGATGTGTGAAAGTGTAAAATAATTGAGATTCGGCAGGTGTGTGACATGTTTGCACAGCCCCAGTACTGGGGGGGGGAGGTAAACCTGCATCTCCTCCACCAATGCCTCCTCAGTCAGCACTTGGCAAGCTCGGCTCCGAACCCAATTGAATTCAGACAAAGTTTGGGCGACATTAAACTCCACGAGGAGGAGCTGGGTCAGAGGGAGGAACAGTTTTGTGCAGTAAAAAGTGGGAAAAAACCGAAGTGCAGTAACATCTACAGCTGGGCCAGGGAAGTGTTATTTTGAAGGATAACTCTGCAAGGGACGGGCTTGCAACAGGCCCGAGCGATCTCTGCCACACACAGTGCCTTGTTCCAGTTTTCTACGCATCTTGCTCAGACACATGGCTTTCTACTCCACTTGGCAAATATTTGATTTATAAAGATTAACATGTTGCTAGCCCATGTGCTGGGAAGCTCTTCCAAGGGCTGTGTGAAAGATGTGCCTTGAGGGTGGCAGATGAGGGTTTACTGGCTGGTAAGGATAACGCTTCCTAAAATGCACCTGAGCTGATTTTTTTAATTGCCTGCATGTAAACAGAATTGCAACCTATTTAAAAATAAGCTAACCCAGAGTGACAGCATCACCCAAACTGCACAAGACAATTTGCCCTCTGCCCAGCTGCTTATTAGAGAGATTTACAGGCATTAGAAGTACGTTGGGATTTTACCATCTAACTGTCTCAAGTTCATGTCTGCTTGCCAAGGTCGTCTGGCACCGGATGGACGCCTCTTAACTTTAAGAACTCTGTTATTTCTGATTTATTTTGAGATGTATGAATGGAGGCTGTCTTCAGGACCTGCAGTTGCCTTAAGGAGACAGCTGACTGTTAGAATATTTGCTTTGTGGGAATTAGTGCCCATATAGTGACAAATTTCCAGCACTGGTGGCGACGACTGCGCTGCCGTGGCGAGGAGCAGGCGGGTGGCGGTGCCTGCGTGCGCCTGGCTGCGGGAAATCCTCCGCGGGGCTGCGAGCTCCGAGGGAGCGTCCAGCAGGATCGGCGCTGGACCCCGCTTTCCAGATCGCTCAGCAGCCCAGGAGCCTGCGCTCTTTGGGGCCTTTTAGGTGTGATTTTAGGTGGAAGGACAATGAGGTGCCAATTATTAGCTTCCACTTGCTGTCTGTGACCTTGCCTTTGAAACACCAGCAAAGCGTTCTTGCCAGAGTCTCTAGAGCCGTCCTTGACGCCAGGCAAAGCATCAAAACTGATGTGAAAGTCCAGTGCGTAATTATGGAAGTCAGTTCAAATTTAAATCCAGAGAACTTGGTTAGGTGGGGTTAGAAACTCAGGTGGCATGCAGTGAGCATGGGAAACTTTTCTTCACACCTCTGCATGCGCACAGAGGGTGGTTTATTTGTATGGCTGTAGAAAAGAGGCGTGATGCTAGACGCTGTGAGCTGGATTCTGTTTCTAATGCTACCACAAAATTGCATTTAGTGCTGTTACAAAAGGTGTTTAGTTCTAAGACACGGGCATAAAGAAAATAGTTTACTGTCTGCTAGGAAACTCTGATTCAGCCTAATCCAGCCAGAAGTTTGAAAAGCACTCTGCACTTTTCCTCTGCAGGTCTTTGGTGCAAACTTGGGCTCTGCCTCAAGCCCTTTGCTCCCTCCATCACCGAGGGAAGCAGGATCCAGTTTTGGCTGAACCGCAGGAGGAGCAGAGCCCCATCCCAGTGCTGCCTCACGAGCCCTTGGCGCCCTGTGCTGTTGGTGGGTGCCGGGCCGGTTCCCAACTGTCAGCAGTGACCAAGCAGCCTGGAGCAGCTGCCTCCAAGGTCCATTCTCCTGTGAGAGATTTATTGCAGCGAGCAGAGGCGCTGGGATGTGATAATTGCCTTCCTTCCCGGACGAAGACCCTGAAGAACAAAAGCCAGTTGCCCGTGAATCCGTGGTGTGATTCAAGCATTCACTCGGAGGGGAGGAGCGGGAACCGTGTGCCCGTTGCTGTACCAAAAGTGAGTGGGCATCGGCCAAAAGAGCGGCCGGGCTGTGGGGCGGGGAGCGCTGCTGGCCCGTGGAGGTAGCCTGGGCCTCCCAACCTCTGCGCCTCCCCGGGGCTGCGGCGGGCCCGGGCTCGGGAAGCCCCAGGATGCTGAAGCTGGGGAGATCGCACCGGGGACCCGCTGGAGGTGCCCTGCAGAGCTCCTCCCGGTTTGACTCGGCCTTTCAGCCCTGACCCTGCTCCCTGTATCAGCCCGGGGCTTTTGTTTGCCCTCCTAGCCATCTCCTCTAGAGCTGGCCGCCCTCGCCGGCCCCGCAGCGCGCTGCTGTTAGACCCCCGCTGCTGTGAGGACCCCTGGGACCCCCCCACTGCCCGCCTCTTCTGCCAGGACCATGCGCCACGTTTCCCGGGAGCCTTCGCCGGGGACGTCCGAGGAGGAGTGATCGCCTGGGGAGGAATCCCCCGTGCTGCGCGCGGGCGGGGAGCGGGGAGGATCGTGAGTGCTCGGGGGCGAGGGCGGCGGGCGCGGGGTGCGGGGGGTGCGGGGGGTGCCCGAGCCCAGCACCGCCCCGGGGGCTCTGTCCCGCCGATCAGGCGCTGCCCGCCCGGCCCAGCCGAGCCCGGCCCAGCCGAGCCCGGCCCAAGGAACGGCTGCGCCTTTGTACGCGCCGCGCCCGGCGCTGTCGGGGCGGGGGAACCGCGGAGCGGAGCGGGGCTGCGAGGGCCCAGGTGCCCGGCACGGCGGAGGCTGAGCGGCCGCGGGGTACGGAGCGGGGCGCGGAGGGGGGCGCGGAGCGGGGCGGACCCCCCGCAGGACCCCCCCGGCCGTCGGGGACGGCGCTGCCATCCCCCGACCTGCCAGCCCGGCTCCGGGGCTTGTCGTGCCGGCGGCTGGGCTGGGGGCGGCCCCCCCGCCAGCCCGGGCTCCCCAGCGCGTTGTCAGCCCCTCGCTGCCGCGTCGCTCCCCCCCCCCCCCGTCCCGTTATTTCTGACAAGACCGTGTCGCAGGTTCCCCACGGCGGCATCGCCGGGACCCGGCCCGGAGAAGCGAAGGCGCGGGGCTGCGGGCAGGGACCGGGCTGCGGGCAGGGACCGGGCAGAGCGCAGGGACCGGGCAGAGCGCAGGGACCGGGCTGCGGGCAGGGACCGGGCAGAGCGCAGGGACCGGGCAGAGCGCAGGGACCGGGCTGCGGGCAGGGACCGGGCAGAGCGCAGGGACCGGGCAGAGCGCAGGGACCGGCTGCGGGGGCTGCCGGTGCCCGCCTGGTGCTGGGCTCTGCCGGCAGCTGCCCGGGCCCCCCCGTCGCTCAGAGAGCGCCGATCCCAACGCGCTTCTGCCCGGGGCTCGGAGCTGGGGGTTCGCTTCTCAAGGCCCTGCTGAACTTCGGAAGGGTGTTGGTGAACTTCTCCTCAGCCCCTTGGCAGCAAGGGGCGGCAGTGGGTGCTGTCGCTGCGCCCACGGGAGAGGCCGGGGGGGGCAGAGGGCTCACCCCCAGCCGGCAGCGGCAGAGCCCGGAGCCAGCTCCAGCCCTGTCTGCCCTGGAGATCCCACTGCCGCTTTCCGTGTCTGCACCTCGACATCTTCACAGTCCCGCGTCTGCGGCTTTACCGGCTTCCCCCCGCGGAGCAGGGGCGGGGCGGCGGAGCCCCGCGGGTCCCGGCGCTGGGCTCCGCTCCGGGGGGCTCGGGGGCGGCTCAGGGCGCCCGGCTTGGCTGCTCGGGGCTGTTCCTGCCCGCTTTAACGGGAATGAGAAACGCTGCCAGAGATGTGGCACTGCTTAACAGTGCGGTTTATGATGGCTTTTTTATTTAGTTAATGCAGATAAAAAGGCTCTGCTAACTTGCCTGTCTATTAATATTGCACATCTGTATATGTTTTATGATTAACTATTCTGTATCCTGGAAACAAATGTTAAACTGAGGCCTTGAGTTATTTAAGAAGAACTGAGAGTTATTTTGATAGGCTACTACCCAGGACAGGTATTTCAGAGAGAGTCGTTTTCTCTTTTTTGATTCAAGACTGTCTGAGGAAAGCAGCCTTGTCTGAGAACGAGCTTTCTGCAGAACGCTTCTGTCTCTGCAATACATCTCTAGTAATATTTTGTTCATTCTAGCAAAGGGTGAAAGTTTCCAGCTGATCAGCATGTTTAGGAGAGGCTTGAGACCTGATTCTTTGCTCTTCAGCTTTCTGGTGAGTTTTACAGTAATTTTTATAATTTGGATATTTGAGATAATATTCGTGCTTTATATGAATGGTACAACACCTCCTCCCCAACAGGTTGGTAGTCTGTCCAGGAGTCTCTTTGCCTTTGCAGCCCTTGCCAAGAATCAGACCTCTAAAGGTTAGTGTTTTTATCAGCGCTTCTGTATGTTTTTACACGCAATATTCAGCACAGAGAACCAACACGTAAAAAGGCGTCCGGTGGCAGAAACGAAGGTAAAGAAACTTCTTCTGATACCCTGTTTTGTGTCTGGAATTATATTTGCATAGCTAAGTATTTGCTTGTCTAACTATGAAATTAGCGTCTAAAATCAGGTAAGTGCTGCTCAGCTGCTAGTCTCTGTGCCGCTGTAACTGCAAACAAAACATTTATTTTGTGCTTGCAAATTGCACCTGCAAATGCAGAAGCTGGGAGGAGCTGGGAGGTGGGATAAAATGAGACCATTTGTTTGTACATAAGTGCTTTGAACAAGCTCCCCTGAGGGCAATCCCTGGGGGTACCAGTGAGCTTTTCCTTTGGGCTGTGCGGGGCATGGCTTTGCTGTCCCACACAAGGTGCCCAGTTCTAGCCCTAGGCCAGCGATTCAGTTTGTGAGCAGACTCACAGATGTCCCTCCTTTTAAGTTCAATATAGTCTGGACTTTTCTGTCATGCTGTCCCCACTGAACAACCCGAGGGCTGGGTACAGAAATGAGCCTGCAGCTCCTCCGGGGTGCACCGGGCCGTATCGGTAACAGCGCGGGGATGCTGCGAGAGACTCACCCTGTACCATGGCATGAAAGTGGGCTGGAGAGGCTTTCTGTTTCTCCCCCTTGTGTGTGTCTCTCTCCAGGTTTTGCTCCTGTCACGATTGAGACCTCAAGACACATGTATGAATATGTGGCCACTGCTTTGGACTGGTGGCACGCAGACAGATACTGTGAGCAACGCTTTGCTCAGCTGCTTTTTGAACCCCAGGACGGGGAGCAAGCTTCCTTCAGCAGGCTGCTGCAGTCACACCACATCCGAGGTTCTCTCTGGCTGCAGGAAAGGGATGGTGTCCTGCACAGACCAAAATGGAGACGTGAGTATAAGTGCGCTTGGAATATTTGGAGACACATTCATCGCTGGAGCTTTTTCATTCTGAAAAATTAATCTGACTGGAAAAGTTGCCACTCGTTTGTTACTGCCACTGTGGTAACACCTAGGACCTCTAGACACAAGCTGGAACTGGCAGTGTGACCAACACTGATCCCAGCTCGTCAGCGGGGCACTGTCAGGGGTTTTTAACGCTTTGCAACAGGAAGGAGCTGCAAAGGGGCTCCTCTGCTCTGCCCTGCTGTGCCATCGCTGGGTGAGGCAGGTCTGGCTTTGCTCAGCCTCGCCGTTGACCGGCGGGTCCTGCAGGGCGAGGATGTTAGAGACAGATGCTGCAAAGGTCTTATTTGACTATGCTCTTGGTTGCTATAGCATGGGATGCTTGGAAACATGCTGTTCCTTCCATATGCATTGCTTGCAATCCTATTTGCTAGAAAACTAAGTTTCTGGAAATGACACTTGCTGAAATGACGCAGTCTCAGCTTGCTTGCCCTCCCCTGATCCCCTCAGGCACAGGGGAAGCAGAAGCCTTGCTGCCTGCTTGCAGGATGTCCTCGCCTGCAGGGTCCATGAGTTCTTAGCTTGAGTAGGAGGCAAATGGAAAGGATAGTTTCATCCCGGTGGAAGATGAGCAGGGTTTGGCCCATGCTTCTTCCTTTATGCTGGCTGAAATTTCTCCTTCTAGGCGACCACATTGTACCAGTCCTGGTATTCAGAGACAAAACAGACACAAAATATGTGAAGGTGCTCTCTGACTTCCCAGCACTGCCTGCTGTCACTGCCTGCGCCCACCTCCAGTGGGACACCAGGACCCAGGAGATTGCTACCGTCTTCTCTTACGCTGTGCCGGCTTTTATTAACGAGTTCCAGCTCCGTGGCTTTGTCGATGAGGAAGGCTTTGTCCGATTTGCTCTCATAGTCCATGGGCACCATTCCCCCTACCTGCCCGTGTTCCGTGCTGATGGACAGTGGCATCACTTCTGCGTGACCTGGCAGCAGGAAAACGGGACCTGGGCCATCTATGCCGACGGGAAAAGGAGAGCGTCTGCCAGCGGCTTGTGTGCTGTGGGGCCCTCTGCCCCCCAGGCCATCTACGGCCAGGGGACTTTCATAATCGGGCAGGATCAAGATTCTCTGGGGGGCACCTTCAAGGAGAAAGAGTCCTTCAGTGGGAACATCACGGATTTGCACATCTGGCAGAAAGTCCTCGGCACCGAGCAGATTGAGAAAGTTCGGTCGTGCTGGGTGGTGGAGCAAGACCTTGTATTCGGGTGGAGCTCAAAGGCTCTGGAGGTTGAAAGCACCGTTGAAGAAGTGAGGGCACAGTTTCTCTGCCCAGGTGAGTCTCACCGGCCTTGATGCTTCAGCTCCCTTCTGCAGCGGGGGGCAGCACGCAGGGACAGCCCGAGAAGCCAGTCCCATCCTCAGGGAATTTGGTGCAGTTTATGGAATGATGCTTCTCCTTCAGGAAGGAAGTTCAGAGCGGGGCTGGGCAGTTTACAAATCGTACTTAAGAGCACAGTTGTCACTAAACCCCTGCAATGACCCCAGCAGAGGCAGCTGCTTGGATGTTCTGGGCTAATTAAGCCTGTCTCTTCTAACGAGAGGGATGGCTTCCTCCTCAGTGATGCTGTTTCCTGGGGTTTGCACAGCCGGTGCTTCGACGCTGTGCTGGGAGGAGGGCTTCAGTCTCTGAGCCAGACTGGCGTGACATCGCTGATAAATCACCATCTCGGGACCTGGCAGTGCCGCCTCCCCCAGGTCCCTTCTGGGGAGGATTTGCCGGGCGGGTCGGGAGCAGTTTCTGAGCCCTGTCCCTGCTCTGCTCTGGGCTGCTGAAGGAGCCATCCACAGCTTTTGTCTTCGCCTGGGTTTGTGTATTGCTTGTGGGAAGCGCGATAGCTGCTGGGGGTGGCGTGTCTCCGGGGGACCTGGGCCTTCTGTTTGTGTGTGTTTCCACAGGGCCTGTTGAGGAATGCCGAGTTCTGGAAGTTGGCAGCAGTGGATTCAGTTACGCGCCCTGTTTGCAGTCTTTGCCTTTTATCTGTTGCTACAGAAAGGGTACAGCAGCTGTTATTTATTTATTCATTGCTGCTTCCACGGTTTTCATTCCTGGAGGTCCTAGCTAGGATGATGACCAGCGATGGGGAGGCCTCGTGTCTGCTCTGAAGAGTTCACATGTGACTTTGCTTCCGTTGCATGCACTCTGACAGGTTATTTTGCTCGTCTCCAGCTAAGCAGTGGTTGTACACGTCACATGGCTTTTGGAGGCGATGCTGTAGAGTGCCTCCCAGTCCAGGCACCTCCAGACTCATTGGCTGGGGAGATGTGGGAAGGGGGCAGAAAAAAAGTGTTAGACCCTCTCTCCAGGTGGGACCTTGTACTAGAAATAAAATACAGCGGTGAAGTCTCCTTGTCCTGGCTGTCCTACAAACGTACCCACTGTTGAGGACTTCCCCAGGCTTTGAACGTGGCATGTGTTAACAACGCTGCTAGACACCACAGCGATGGTTATGCCTTTGTTTTATTCTCAGATGCATACTGGCAACTGAAGAAAGCTCAGCTGGAATCCAGCCGTTCGCTTGTCGGCCGCGTGAACACGCTTGCAGAGAGGACTGTGGTGAGTCCTGCAGCCCCGGCAGCAGCAGCTGGCACTGGGAGCAGGAGAGAGCTGTCGGGGACTTGCTGGCACGTACTGGTGTTTGAGGTCACTTTGCCAGCAGTTATGCCTGTGGCCTTTTCTGAGCTGTGTGGCCAATACAGGTGTAACTCGTGCTGTGATCAAACAGGCAGAGTGTTGCTTCAGGTTGACTCGTCTCGCTGAGGTTGAGAGGCTGGACCAGAGAGTTTAAAATGTTGAGGCAGTTCTCCTTCCCCTGAGAAACGCCTGGTCGGCCAGGAAGGCGTCCTCACACCGAGCAGGGCATTGCCAAGGCATAGCTGATGATCAGGCAGAACCAGGGCTCTGCACTGAACTAAAAGATCTTTTCCATGGCAGATTCCTGAGAACATCTTCACAAGTGATGTCCAAGACATGAATCTCTCTGTTGCTCTTGGTGCTCTTGATGTCTTGGCAACTGTTCTGAGGGAAGGAGAGACACCCGTGCTGGAGCCATCTGACCTCCTTGCAGTGCTTCAGTTACTAAAGCAGGTTTCTGATGTGGAAGTCCAGGAGGCAGAGGAGCTGGAGATGTTGGAGCAGTTGGGCCAGTATTACGTGGAAGTGACTGAGTTAATCTTGGAAGAGAAGAACATTGAAACGTGGTCATCGGTCAGCCAGGTAACTGTCACCAGCCGCCTGGCCACTATGTGCCACCTCTCTTCACCCTGTTGTGTGTGCAGCTCCTTGGCCTGCTCTATGACCACAGGCTGAGGACCTGTCCCGTGGCACATGTAGCCTTTCTGGCCGCATTCTGGAGCTTGTGAAACTGCTGCAAGCGTGGGCACGGAGCCTCTTTGCCAGCTCAGATAAGGGCCAGCTGCCTTACTGTTGCCTCATCTGTTAGAGGTGCAAACAAGTTCTTCTGTAAACAAGTGCAGTCAAGTGGTGCCTCCCTTGCAAACCCCTCCAGTGGCTGTCTCTGCTCTCTTCTGTCCGCCTGGATTTACAGGATTACACACCATTTGTGGATTCCCAGTGCTTTCTAGATTCTTCGCTCCCCCATCCTGCTGCCTCTGGCAGGGCAATGCCCTTCGCTTTGTCGTTTGTGTTATTTTCTGTGGGTGGGCTGCCAAGGAGCTCTCTGTCATCAGCCCCCATGCTGTTCAAAGCACCGTCAGGCTCTGTGTGAGGGATTTCCATCATCCCACCCCCGTTAGGATTTTCCCCATTAGCTTCTTCCCTTCTCACGTGGGTCGGTTGTGTCTGTGGTACAGTCTGCGCTCTCTACCTGTCTCTGGGAAATGTGTGACAGCGTCTGACCTGGCCAGTGCTCCAGGAACCAAGCCAGGGACCTCCACAGACGAAAAGCGGCTGAATAGTTCCGAGTTTACCTCATTCCTTAGAGTTGCTTAGGTTTCTGTGGCCACAGTTACTCACGACTTCTCATAGTGGCACAAAACCAGCTCTGGCCCAGTGTAGCTGGTGCAGCAGATACATCTGCTGAAGGAGAAGGGGGTTGAGTTTGGGTACTATGGGGGTGGCACTTGTGCTGCCCAGCACACACAGGACCTCGAGTAATGGGGCCGGTCACCTTCCAGTGGTGGAGTCTATCTCTGGGTGCATCCTTTTCCGGGAAGAGAGGATGGTTGTTCTACCATTAGCTTTGCAAAAATCAGGAGTCAGGTCTAAAAATCTACTTTCTTTCCAGAGCTTATTTAGTATTTATTTCCATGCTGGTTTAATGGCTTTTTATAAAGACCAGCAAGTTTCCCTCACTCTCAGTCTTGTTTCCTTGCTGAAGAAACTGGAAACATCCTTTAGTGAAGAAATCAAAGAAAAGCAAAGCAAAAGCCTTGAGTCCCAACATCTCTTTTTCTGCCAAGGACCAAGCATTTAAGAAAAGTTGTGAGCTGTGGGAAGTGTGGGGGGGTGGTGCAGGCACTGATTTCCATTGCTCTCTCTGTGTTTGCAGGTTATCAGAGGGCCCATGGCTGTTGTTGAGCTCTGTGACAGAATGGTGTCACATTTAGCCCCGCTGCTGACCGCAGGGAGAACAAAGATCACAATCCAGCACGGGAACGTTGGTGAGTGGCACTGGCAGAGCTGGGGGGGCATCTCACCAGGACCCAGCTTAGTCACCCCGCCTGGTTCCCAGTCCAAGCCACTCCTGGCACCTCTCCCCCTCTGCCTTAACCCTGCAGCCTTCTCCCCATTTCCTCCATGCAGAAGTGTGACAGTGTGGGGACACCTCTCACACTGAGGACTGTAAGAAACCTTCGGGCACCAGAGACAAACTGAACCCATATGTTTTGCACTGAAAGGGATCTGTCTGCTGCTGCTGTGGGTCTTGGCTGGGGTTATAATGTCCTTGTGGTACTTTGCTGTAGCAGTAGCTCTGGAGGAAGGCTGAACCCTGGCTCAGTACCTGATTTTACCCTTCCACAGGGATGGAGGTCAGGAAGCTGGAGCTGAGCAGGCAGGAGCTGAGCAGTGGGGCGTACCTGGTCCAGAGCCCTGAGAAAGGCAGGCACGACCTCATTGAGGTTCCCGCAGAAGAAATGCAAAGACTGAAAGCCAGAGGTAGGTTATGACGCTTGTGCTTCCCCGGGTCTCCCCTCGGCACTTCTGCAGCATCTTCCTCAATGGCACAGCCTCTTTACCCCCCACACATACAGTCTGGGGAATTGTGGGGAGGAGATGCCCTTGGTGAAAGGGAGATGGACTGTGGGGGAGAGATTGTCTACAGCCTCTCTACAGACACAGCTTGGAGCTGTGGGTGCTCTGGACCCCCGTATCACACCCCCAGGTGAGGGTGGTGGTGCCGAAGCGTGGGGTGCTCAGAGCTGCCCTGTGTGCCCGCACCATCCCGCCCTGCTCTGGCCCTCCAGGTCTCCGCAGAGTCACGGTGAAAAACATGTGGTTTGGCTACGGGGCCCTGCAGCGGTGCCTGTCCGGCGCTGCCCCCCAGGACGTGGCTGCCTCCGACGGAGGACAGAAGTGAGTGAGACAGAACCCCCCAGCACCCCAGGGCTGCCCTCTTCGCAGCACAGGAGAATCCGCTTCCAAGTGTGCATTGAGTCTCTCAGTGGCTTTACTTTGGGGTCACCTCCACCCCGCTCCATCCCATCCCGTTTGTCCTCGTCCCCGCTTTCTCCAGTACGTGTGTGGAGGCCGGGCAAGGGAAAGGGGGTCCCCGGGCAGTGCCGGCGCTGCCTCCCCTGCGTGTCCCTGCCGGGGGGGCTGGGGACGGAGCCTGCGGGGCTGCTGCGGGACCCCCGGCTGGGGCAGAGCTGCTGCAGGCCGCCGGCTGCCGGAGCGGGGCGGGAGGCAGAGCCCTCTGCTCTCCGGGAGCTGAACGCTAGATGGGGATGGCCGCCCGCACAGCCCCGCACTCGCCGCTCCGGCTCCGGGCCCCCCGGCGCCGCGGGGGATGCTCCAGTGTCACCTACACGGCCCCCTCCGGCGGTGCCAGGGCGTGGCGGCGGTTTCTGGGCGCCAGGTTATGCGAGGTTCTCTCAGCCCCGTGCCCAGACCCTTTGCTGGCGCCACTGAAACACTCCAGAGGTGCCTCGGGCTCTCTCCAGCTGCTTTGTAGAACGTGGGCTCCCGTGTTCCGCGCCCCGCGGGTCCTGTGCCCGCGAGCAGCCCCTTTCCCCGGCAGGTTCCTCCGCACCTCGGTGGGCACCGCTGTGATCTCGTCGGCTCTGCTCAGCGACTACCAGGAGATCGGCACGTCTGTGCGCTACCGCCTGCAGCACCGTGTCCAGGTACCCCAGGAGGGGCCATGGCCCCCCCCGGCCTCCCCCGCCAGCAGCATCGCACAGCCTGGCCCGGCCGGCTGCGCCCAGCCTTGGCTCGAGGCCCCCCGAGCTCTCGGATTTTGGGGTGTCCCATGCCCAGGTCTCTCACCTCGACTCCTCTTTCCCTGGGGAGGCGTTTGTCCTGTGCGGACAGACCCTGTGCACGGTATGTGCGTGGCTGTGTAATCTCTCCTCCTCCCTCTCGCCTGCAGGACCTGCCCGATAAGCTGGTGGGACCCATCTGTGCTTTCTGGAACTTCAGCCTCAGGTGCCTTGTTTCCATTCGGGTGCGCAGATTTATAAGCTTTCCGCTGGAAAATCAAACATAACCATATAAACGTAATGGTAAGAGTAGGGATCTGTAATTCTTTGCCTGCTTTGTGTGCTGGCATCCTCCATCCTCTCTCTGCTGGAGCAGAGTGCTCTCCTGGGAAGATTTCCTTTGGAAAAGTCATCCACAAAAAAGTGACCTTTAATGAGGTATACACAACTAAAATGGAAAGCCCTAGTTAATTATGATTGTTGCCTGCAGCAAAAAAGGGTTGGTCCAAGATATATAGCCTGGCAGACATGCAGGACTCCCAGCCTCATAAATACTGCTCGGCATTGAGATGTGTTTTTGCTGAATGTCACCAAAGTGAGAGCACTGAGACTGTGATATATTATGGTTTGGTAATTAAGTCATTCAAGAGCAAAAAAATTCCTTAGGGCCCCTGTTTTGTGACAGACGTGGATCAGTTTGGGAAAGGTGGGAGGAGGGTGTTTTTGGGAGCAGAGAGTTGCTGCACAAACAGCTCCACTAACCCTGCTCTGAGTTTGCTCTCCCTTGGTTCTGGGGCAGGCTCGGCGGGGCCGTGCTGCCGGTGAGGACGGAGCTGACCCGGTGCAGCCGTGGTCTCCGTACAGGGAGCGTGGAGAGCAGCTGGCTTGTCCGAGAGGATGAGACACGGTTGCTCCAGGGGTGCTCTGGGTGAATGTGCTGTAGAAGGAGCAGTTCCCAAAGCCATGCAGTTACTGGGTTTGTTTAAAGCAGGGATGGCTGAATCGTGCTTTTTAATACACACGTCGACACTAGACCCGTTTTCTTGTGCGGGGATAAGGAAAATCTGCTGAGACACAGGATGAGCCCAAGGAGAGTCCATGCAGAGATGTCTCTGATTATCCTTTTCCTCATTTCAACTCTGCTTCTTCAGGGAGAATGACCACCTTAGCTTTCTGTTGAAGCGGATGGTAATTTCCATGTGTGTTCTCTGGTTTTTGCTGCATGTTAGCCCAGATGCTGGCGGGATGTGGTCCACAGCTGGCTGCTCTGTGGTGACGCCTCTCCCGGACTCCACTACCTGTTTTTGCAACCACACCACGAATTTTGCTGTGCTGCTGCAGGTGTACGAGATGCAGGTGAGCGAGGAGCCCTTCTCTGCTGCTCCGTGGGGCGCATGGCAGAGCTGCCAGCAGCTGTGGCCCATTTGTGGGGGTTTGTGTCTTCTGTTGTTTCATGGTTGGAGCAGAGGACCGCCAAGGAGGAGCTCACACTGCAGACCTTGACTTTTATCGGATGTGGAGTTTCCTTCTGTGCCTTGATTGTTACCTTCATTTTATTCTTGGCAGTTGGGTAAGAAAAGTCCAGACTCTTGAAGCCTTCTCTGTATTTCTTTGTTTGCTATTTTGCTTCAGAACAAGTATCCAGACAAAGTCTCCTTTGTCAGTGCGGGGAGCTGCACCGGGGTCAGTAGCAGCGGGGAGGGAGGGGAGCGGTTCTCGTTGGCTGGGGGGGGGGTGCAGAGCTGGTTGTTTCTGTGGAGATGCCTGTATGAGTTGTGTGCACACCCCGGTGCCCGTGGAAAGACTGTTGTGAGCGACAACATTTACCATAAGAGCTGCTCTGCTAGAGTTAATTTTTGTAAAATAAATGGAGCAAAGAGTATTTCTTCAGTTGCCAGCCCTTCTGTGTGACTTGGCGAGCCCAGAGATCTGCCCTGTGAGCGCGGCAGCGGCTCACTCCGCCTGCCCCCTCCGCGGAGCGCTGGCCGTGCCCGCGCGCGTCCCCAGCCCCCGGTGCTCGCACAGCCGGGCAGTCCCCTGCCTCGCGGGGCTGCCACCGCTGCAGGGAGTAGCAGAGAGGCCGCAGGTCACCCAGGCAGGTCTGCACAGCCCAGCAAGGACTAGTGAGAACGTGCGCACCCTTTCATCTGACTGCAGCTGCGGCTTCCTCTCTCCTTCCTCAGTGTCCCCAAGAGTGAGCGAACAACTGTGCACAAGAACCTGATCTTTGCGTTAGCTGCAGCAGAAGCTCTGCTCATGGTCAGCGAATTGGCCAAGACCAACCAGGTGAGCTCACCAGGACGTGTCCCGTTCCGCCAGCAGGACCAGGCCTGCTCAAGCCTTGTTGTCAGAGCAAACAGAATAAAAGTGCCATTCTTTTTATTAATCTTTCATGAATTACATGCATCAAGGGAAGAATTGCCTCTCTGTGTTTGGAGATAGGCGTATATGCAATCTGTCAGGAAAATTCACCTTCTTCTGACAGCTTGTTTCTGACAAAAAATCCTTCAGGAAACTTAAATAATTATAGAACAGCAACATACAGTTCTGTCCCTTTCTGTGTCCTCTTCCACATCCTGGGGCTGGATTGAGCAGCTCTGGGATGAAAGACCTGCAGGGAGAGTCCAAGAACTGCAGGAAAAGAGCTCTCAGTTCCCTCTTCTGTGGTTTGAGATGGTCACACAGATGAAAGGAGCGTGAGCTGCAGCAGTTGCACTATTCAAGTGTTGCAATTTTAAGAACTCTTCCTGGTGCCTGTGGGTGTTTAAATACATTTCTGTACATTCTGCAGCATAATTTGCAGGTTGCCCTCTTCCTCCTGACCACACACGCTCGGAAGCCCCTGGGGGACTCTTCTTCCTGAAAGAGCGTGTGATTTCTTTCTTTTCTCTGCAGGTGCTGTGTTTCACCGTCACTGCCTTCCTCCACCTCTTCTTCATGGCGGCCTTTTCATGGATGCTGGTAGAGGGGCTTCTCCTGTGGAGCAAGGTGGTGGCAGTCAACATGAGTGAAGACAGGAGAATGAAGTTCTACTACGTGACAGGATGGGGTATCTACGGACTCCTCCACGCTGGGCACTCAGAAAAATGTGTCAATTTTTTCTCTAGCAAAAGTTTCAGTAGGAGAGATTCCAGAATGTTTGGTTTGATTCAGTTGGGTACCACTGCTCTGCAGAGGCTTTCTTGCCTTTATGTGTCAAATTTCTGGTCTTAGAATATAAGTTAAAAAGCGTTTCTTTTATTTTTCTAAAACCAAGAGTTCAATGCAAAAAAAAAAATGGAGAAGAAGGTTTCTGGTAAGTTCTTGTTCTTGGAGAGCATGACCAGTGTCTGATAGTACTCAAAATATAAATAGGGTCTGGACTAAGCACCCTTTATTCTGAGTGAACCCTTTAGGGACATAGAATTCATTTCAATAAACTGAGTTTCATATCAAAGAGGAGCCTCTTCAGATCAGTGCTCCTTGCAAAGCACACACCTAGTCGGACACTGGACGATTGGTTCAAATATTTTGGATTGCTTTATGTCTTTGATTGTCTATTTTGTTAAAAAAGCAATCTGAGGAGTGAATTGCTTTGATCAGGACTCAGGACTTGGAATGCTTTATACCTAGGAGAGTGATGCTGACAGCATATAAATCTGGTCCGGTAGCGCCGGGACAGGTTTCAGCTGCAGTAAATTGATGTTGCTCGTGGGGTTTCGGGGGCTAAGCTGGCTCACGCTGGAGCCTCTCTGGTCAGGGGGATTTTGAAGCAATTGTCTAGAGCACAGCTGACCTGCATGGGTCATCTCTGCTTTTCCTGGGGTTTCATTTGTGCTTTTTTTTTTCCTGCAGGCCTTCCAGTCGTTATCGTGGGTGTGACCCTTGCAACTTCCTTTAACAAGTATGTGGCAGACAACCACTGCTGGCTGAACGTTCAGACCAACGTCATCTGGGCCTTTGTCGGGCCTGTCCTCTTCATCCTGGCGGTAAGTGCCAAAGCCTCCAGGCGGGTGCGATTCCCTCGTGTCTGACTTCAGGAAAGCGTTGCAGAATCAGGGATGTCATCACTTCTTCTAGCTAAGGTGGCTACTGCTTTTATAAGAGAATTTTTGTTATGCTTTATATATACTTTCACAACACAAATCTTTTTATCTAAAGCAGCATTTTTATAGAAAAGAGTGCTTTAAGAAAATTCTTCTGACTAGTTGTTAGGTTGGGTGTTAAATTAGGAATGTGGGTAAGTGTGTAGGTTGACTGTGACACTGCCTAAACCAAAGGTCTGGTTTTAATACGGGAATACTTACGTCCTTGAAGTAGTATCAGTATCCTTAAACAACATAAGAGCAGAAAAAGGTGCAATGTTTAAGGGGTCTAGAGTCGACAGTTAACAGGAAAGACACTCTGTAGGAGAAGTTTTGAGCTAAGTTTTATGGGTGTCATGCTTGTGTGGATGGCTCTATGGAGCGTTTTACTCACTGCTTTCTCAGGAGCGATACATTCCTCCCCAAGTTCTGACACTTAGTTACTGAGTTCCCAGCAGAAAAGTCTCACCCCACTGGAGTTGCGATTACAGAAAGTTACTGGGTCCAGTGGCTCCTCTCTGACAGGTGAACACCTTCGTGCTGCTCCGCGTGGTGATGGTGACCGTGTCCAGCGCTCGCAGGAGGTCAAAGATGCTGACGCCCAACAGCAGCCTGGAGAACCAGATTGGGATACAGATATGGTGAGCAGGGAAGTGGATGGTTTTGCCAGCCGTGGCTGCTCTGGGTACGAAATGGTGGAATTACAGTTAAAATGAGAGTGTTTGCCTTGGTGAAGTGAAAGACCATGAGGGGGAGAGTCAGGGCAGAAAGGATTTTCTCCAGGGTGACTGCATCACCCAGAGGCAGTCTGTCTGCTCTAATTGTGCCGCTGGGAGGCCCAGGCAGCGCTTCCAGCCTGGGGAACCCGGTGCTGGACGCCCACATCTGCACCCACACTCCTAATTCTCAACACACTGGGACGGGAGACCCTCGGCAGCCCCTGCTGAAACCAAAGCTCCCCTGGGCCCTTCGGCATCCCCGGGAGCAGCAGTTCGGGTCAGGATGGCCGCTGTGAGCACATCCCCATCGTGTGCGGTGGTGACAGCGTGCGGGGGGACGGTGCCGAACGCGCTGCCCAGCCCCTTCCCACCACGTGCAGCCTGAGCCGTCCTGCGAAGCGTCACCGCGGGGAGGTGAGGTGGCAGCTCGGGGTGTTTCAGGGAGCCAGCTGGGTGCTCAGTTTCCATGGAATTTTGTAGAGCTCCGAGCCGCAGAAGGGCTCCTCTCCGCTTCGCAGAACGTTGCCGTTTGAAGGGGTTGTAATGAATTTGTCTTGCACCCAGCCCGTCCTGAGCACGCGTGTGCGCCCCTCAGCAGGCTGCCAGCTGTGGAGAGTGCAGGGCTTTGGCTATTTGCAGTTATAAAGAGCATTTTCTGTATGACTTTGGGACTTGGTGGGTTGGAAGTAACGCTGGTGGGGGTTACATCCATGGCAAAGGAGAGGTGGTGTGGACCTCTGTAATCCGGCAATATAGAGAGACCTCTAAAAAACTGCTGCTTGAGTCATTACTTTATCATTCTCTGTGAATCTTTATTGTTGTTAGCTGGCGCCGGATACCCCTGCTAGACATATTGTTCCCCTGTATCATAAATAAATTTTCCCAAATTTACAGAAGAACAAAGATAGGGCATTGCTGGAGGGCAGGGTGACATCCATATGCTAATAAAACAAATACAGAAGCCCTCCTTGTAGCAGCATTTGGGGGGAAAATAGCTGTTTTCTCATAGCTAATGACGTCAAAGAGCTCCCTTCTTGCTAACTCTCAGTGATAAATAAAGAGCAGGGCTGACACACTGGGGGCTGGGAGGTAAAATGTTTGGTTTTTCCCCCTCTTTAACTAATTTTGTTTGCAAAGGAATTTGTTCCATAGCTACCATCTTGGGTGTCTCTAGGTGGACATGCCCTCTGAAAGGCACTTGCTGGAGGAGGAGAGCTGTCTCCAGCATGGAGGCAAGGAAAGTTTCTTCTAGCCCGCAGGATACAGTCCAGGGTGCTCCGAAACCTGTGGAGCTCTGGGTAGGGCAGACCCAGTCGTGTGCTCTGTAACGCAGTGCAGATGCCCCAGGCAGCTCGTGGTGAGACCCCGGGCAGGGTTTGCAGAGCCAGGAAGGACATTTGGCAGGCTGGGGCGCTTTGCCAGGACCCCCTGGGCTCAGGGACGTGGGACACCACAGGGACCCCCGTGGAGAGCTGGGGGGGGGTGGCTGCCAGCCCACGGTGTTTCGGCTGTGAAATGCGCCCGGGTGACCCTGAGCTCTTCTTCCTGACAGGGCCACAGCCAAGCCCATCCTGGTGCTGCTGCCGGTGCTGGGGCTGACCTGGGTGTGTGGGGTCCTTGTGCACCTCAGCATCGTCTGGGCCTACGTCTTCATCGTGCTGAACTCCCTCCAGGTGAGTCCCGCAGTGGGCGGATCCTCCCATCGCAGCAAGCCGCTGCCTGTGGTTTCTCGTGCTTAGTGTACTCGTACCCGTCCGTAGTCAGGGACACCTGTCAGCTCTGAAGCTTCCCCGAGCTGCTGCGCTCTTTTGTCTGGGGAAACTTAAGTTCATGCTCCCGAGATGTGAAATACAGCCCCAGAGACCGTGTTCATCTAATGACCCTCCAGCACCGATCTGGAGTGTCTTACCGGTGCCACGGCTTTCCAGTTCAAATCCTTTCTCATGTTAGATTTTCTGACACCAGCATGGTTTCAAAACAGTAATTCCAAACTGACAGGCTTGTAGGGAACTTCATTAGAGTTTTCATTTGATCATTTAATGGCTAACTAAAGGGGGAGACATCCCAGCTGCTATTTGAGCCTCATTCCTACAGGGTAGGGATGGGCGGTGTGTGCCAGCATCAGTCGGAACAGGCTGTTCACAGAAATCCTCTCAAAGGTCACTTCCAGCCATCATGTGCTTGACTGCTGCTTGGATGGCGTGTGTTCTAGGAGGAGTGTTTTTCATCTGGTTTGTATTCATACATACTTAGAGGCTGTGTCCTAAGAACTGTACAGGGAGAACCACCTTCCCTTTGCCTGGAGGTCAGCTTTGTTGCAGGGAGATGAGAGAAGAAGAATTAAGAATCGAAGACTGAAAATATTTACCCCTAAAATCTGTATTGTCTGCAGCCATGCAGCTGCTCCCCAGGGATGCTCCCAGTGCCCAGTGAGAGGTGCACTGGGATCTGATGGGATGCAGGGGTGTTAGGTGAAAGAGGTTGCCATGTGGGCTGGTGACCGGAGCCTTGCGTGGCGGGGCTGGAACGTGTGTGTGCTGTTTCCAGCTCTGACTTGCAAGACCTTGGATAAGTCATGTCATCTCCTTCAGCCTCTTCATTATTCTTCAGGTAGCATCTGGCCACATTTTTAAGGCTGTTTGCTTGTTTTGGTGTCTTCCAGAGCCATGGCTGTGTCTCCCGAGTGCTGCCATACTTCAGAGTCCTGTTGTTAGTATGTTAGTATTAACAGGGATCTCTACAGGAAGGTAACCCTGCTGTGTAAAGCAATACTTAATATTTACTTCTGAGTTTACTGGTTTCATCCAAAGAGTTTAAAACTTTAACCAGCCTGTATGTGGTTAAGAGAGCAAAGCAAATTGTGTTGGTCCCAGCAGCCAGGCGTGCTCAGTTCTGTGCCGAGGTAGGACAGTGCCCAGGAGCTCAGGAGGTCTGAAACTCGGGGACACGTGGTGACAAAAGTGCCAAGACCCGCGATTCAAAGCATCAGCCCCTTGCTGGCAGCAGCTTTCCAAGCCTCGAGGGAAAGCAGCTGTAGATGGAGCTAGAGAAGCACTGAACAGGCCTGCTCCTGCCGTGTGCGCGGGGATGGACCCGGAGCCAGGCAGGGGGACGGCCGCGGACTCGGGCCAGCCCTGGGGCCAAGGCTGTGCTGGCAGAGGCAGCGCCTGGCTGCACCCACTGCCCCGTCCCTGTGCACCACAAGTAGATTTTTCAGCATCCCTTGCCCAGTGCTTGAGGACAAATCCTATTCCAGAAGATCCAAGTCAAGAGAGCAACTGGGTACACTCCAAACTCTCGGGATCCGGAGAGTTCACCGCCCCCATCTCCCTTTTTCCTTTGGATTCCGCAGAAGTTGGCTCCTGCTGTAGCTTCCACTTAGGGAGCAGCAGCGTTTGCAGTGCTCCCCTCCAGCATACTTGGCGGGTTTCAGCGTAGCATTGGCCCAGCTCTCCAGGGGTGAAAGGCAGGCGCTATCACCACGTGCACGAGATGGGTGGCTGCTCCAGGGATGCTCTGCCTGTGGCTGGCGCTGCTCCAGCGGCCGGGTGCTGCTCACGCACGTCCCTCGGCTCTCAGATGGGGATGTTCCAAGGCCAGGCAAGGGCTGCCTCTCGCTTCTCTGCTACTAAGGCTATCAGAAGGGTGGCAGGAGGCCTGTCGTAACTGTAATTAAATATAGCACCAGTTCTCCTTGCCCCCTCATGCCATGCCTAGGTTACTGAGCCAAAGAGAACTCCGGGCTCAGTGCTGTGAAGGGATGAGGTGAGCAGAGCTGAGAACAGCACCAGCATCTTCTCATTGACAGAAAAAAACGTTTCTTAGCTTGATTTCTCCATCAACACCAGCAGAGAGGCCGATCAGAGCACAGCCTCCCAGTCTTCCTCTGCCTTGCTGCAGTGTCTGTGCTGTAAGAACGTGAGCACGTATGTGACGCCTGGTACAGGTTCCTGCAGAGGATCCTTGGGTGGCTTCGGGAGAGCTTTCCAGCAGCACTCAGGGCTGCTCTTCCGTCTGCAGTCCAGCACTGGCAAGGGAAATCCCACAGCCAGTTCGCTGCTTCAGTGAGGGCTCATACCCCTTGCCTGTGGCCTGCCTGCCTTCTCTGGGTCAGCCTCGGGTTCATCGCTGATGCCACCAGAGGGGCTGAGGGATGCTGGCTGTGGTAACAGGGGTGCTGGGCACATGGGTTTTTTGAGAGACAAGGAATAGCTCCTGAAATGAATAAATAAATGTGTCCTCTGGATGATACAACTCTTGAGACTCTCACAAATCATGACAATGTCCACTTGGGGTGAGGTGGGAGCTGAGGTGTTTGCTGGTTCAGGATTTGTTTTCTTCCCTTGCTTTCTAAGTTATTGCTGCTTTTGTTTTTCTTCTTTCTCCTAAAGCTCAGCAGGAGCCGTGGCTGTTATGTGAACAGGCAGTCGAGGGTGTACGCATGGATATGCTGTGCTTGTTTGCTTGTTTGCCTCTGTCCCTTCATTACAAAGTTCAGGCCAATTTGCAGATTACCCCAGAAGAGAAATCGTGATGCTGGCGGGAAGCTGTGGAGTTGAGAGAAAGCAGGGACAAAGCCATCCCATTTCTTTGCTGGCTGTCTTATGGATCACCTTGGAATTTCCCTTAAGGCCAGCGTGCTTCTTCATGCGCGAGTCTTGTGCAGCAGAGTGTTGCTGCTGCGGTTGTTTGTTTGTTTGACCGCTTTCTGTTTATCTGCGGAAACCAAAGCCTGTCTTCAAGGTTACTCTGTGCGTCGACACCAAACACGACAACTCCTTCTCCAGCCAGGCAGCACAGGAATTCAGCCGAGTGACTGAAAAGCAACAGGGAGCAATGCTGTGCCAGGATGGCTGCCCCGTGGGCAGGCGGCAGCACCTTCCCTGCGCCCATGATTTCGGAGGCAGCAGCACCAGCACCCTGCCCAGCACCCAGTGCTGGCTGGACGTGCCTGCTGTTTAGAAACAGTGTAGGTAAAACCCGCGGGCTTCTCTTGAACTTGTAGAGCTGGAAGGATGGTCCTGAGGCTGGCTCGGGGCAGGGACTTAGGGCCACCCACCCGTCCCTGGTGAGAGGGGAGCAGGGGACGGTGTTGCTCCCGGCTGGGGTGTGCGGCACGTGGTTGCTGGACAGACAGACACCAGGCAGGAGCATCCATCCTGCTCCGTGGGTCCCAGCACATGCTGTGCCCTCAGCTGTGGCCTCAGCTCCACCATGAGCAGGGTCCGGGGGGCGTCACAGGCCTTGTGAGCCGGAGTGCGGGCAGGAGCGGGCTCCTCCAGAGCCGCGGCTCCGCTTCCGCCCAGCGCCGCAGCTGGGCCTCCTCTCCTCCCTTGCTCTCCTCCCAGCCGACCTCACTGCTCCCCCCTTCCCCGCGCTCATCCAGAATGATTATTTCAAGGAAGACCTGCCTTGGCAGCCTGACCAGAAATCTGGTCTGGGGGAGTGACCAGCATTGCTGGCTGAAGGACAGGTCATGGCACGGCGCCAGGGTACTGCTACCACTGCGCCTGCCAAGAGCTCGCAGATGAAGAGCAAGGCTCGTTGAAGACAAGATGGATTACTTTTCTTGCTGCAGCTGATTTATCTAGCTGCGATAACAAACACCCCACAGATATAACATAAATCTGGTGGGCCAGATAGAGCTGCCTTAAGGCCAAAATTGTTGGTCTGGAGCTGTAATTAGCCCCGGGCTGTTGCCTCCAGGCAATGCTCACTCCGGCCCTGCCCCGGGCACTTTCCCTGAGCACATCCCACTTCAGCCCCGGGCACAGCCCTGGCCGAGCGTTTGGTCGTGGCAGAGCGTGTGGTCGCTGGCTGGTGCACGCAGCAGCGCCCCTTTGGTGCGTAGGGAGAGGGTGGCTCAGGCTGTGCTGCCGGAGCCCCGGCGTGCTGGCAGGAGGGATTGTCCAGATGGGGGCTGAGCAAAGCCTCTGGGTCCGTATCCCACTGGATTTGGGACCTGTTAATGCCGTGGTCTGTCGCTGCACGGGAACTGTCCCCGGCATCATGCTGCATTTGGGCCCTGGGAGGCTGGCAAAAGCCCCTCCGGGGTCAGTGCTTGGTGGGAGGAGAGGTCTGCTTCCCAGATTTCAGTTCCCCTCGCATTTAATTTCTGGTGGCTTCTGCTTCTCAGATGTGAAGGTGTTTCCGGGGGGATTTTGCACGCACAAGTGAGTGGGAGCGCAGGAGATCTTTGGGCTCGGGAAGCTGAGTGCCCCGTGAGGGATGCCCACTCCCCCCAGATGAAATGGGGGGAGAGGAGAAGGAAGAGGGGCTGAGGCAGGGACCGTCTCTCCTTTGGACTCTCTGTGAAGAGCCTGATCTCAAGTGTCATTTTAAGGAAGATCCTTCCTGCCCAGCTGTCCCTGGCTGTGCCGTACCCACCGTCTGCGCCTCTTCCCCTGAGCCCAGGTCCTCACCCATTCTGGTGCTCACCAAACTCATTTCCTCCCCTGCAAAGTAGCACAAACCAGCTGTACATCTCTAACCCTTCCCGTACTCTCTCCTTTTCAGGGCCTGTACATATTCCTGGTCTATGCAATCTATAACAGCGAGGTAAGAGATGCCCCTGGCTGGGGCTCGGTCACTCGTCACAGCACCTGTTCGTTCGCAGTCCGGGGGGGCTGGGGCTGTTGTAGTGCACGAGGCAGCAGAGCCCCCACGGTGCTTCTGGAACAGCGGTTGCTTTTTTCTCCATGAGTTGCTGTGGCCCTCTCTAATGTCCTTGCTCTGCTCCAGGTGAGGAATGCCATCCAGAGGATGAAGGACAAGAAGAAAGCTCTCTCGTTCACAGTAAGTTGCAGGGTTGCCCTGCTGCCCCCTTCGTTCGTGTGCACTCGCCAGAGGAGGGGCCTGGATGTATGTCTGGACTCCTTTGAGGAAACGATGTTGGAAAGAAGTCTTATTTTTCTTGTCTTATGTAGGGAGCTTGACAGAGTCTGTCTCCCTTCTTTGCAGTCCTGTTGGACAATGCAGACCCAAAGTTAACGTACCCTGGTTAGGCAGCAGCCTGCTGTACCAGGGTGGGATGGGAGCCAAAGTCTCAGGGGCCGCAGTGCCGATGAAGTCAATCTTTAAAGTCGGACCTGGATCTAGCAAAGACTCATGATGCAGTTTTCACTGTCCTGTATCTCCCTGCCATCACAGAACTGCTCTCATCCCATCAACTACCTATCAAGTCCAAGAAACACGATCTCCCGGGAGACAGGGAAGCTGAGTCCTGCAGCTGAGAGTGCCTTGTCGAGCCCTGTGCAGAGAGACCCTCCGGTGAAGAACATCACCAACAGAGGTAAAGAGGGTTGTCATTGCTGTTGGCCTGGGCTGTGTGATGACACCATGGTAGAATGTTATTCCCAAGGCTTGAATTTTAGTGCACGTTCACGTGGCACCGCGTTAACTCATCTGCACACTGTGCCTGTGTGAGCCCTTGGGGGCTGGTGCTGCACCTGCAGCTCGGGGTGAAGGATGCCCTGGGAAGACAGGGACCGCCTGCGCGTGGATCTCGGAGGGGTCAGGCTTGTGCCTGCAGGCTGGCTGGGCGTGGGCATGGGGGTCTTGTTGCCGTGTTGTGCAGCATTGCACTCTATTGAGGCAGGAAGCCACATTTGTGTCTTAAAAGGAATTTTCTGGAGAAGGGGAGGCAAAGGTGGCAGTAGGAAAACAACGGGCTTAGGTTCTGGGAAAAAAGGTGTTGCATGCTCCAACCGGTTTGTGGGTGCAGTTATGCAGGTAATTGGTTTGGTCCCTTTGCTTCAGTGGGAGATACTTAGGGGACACAGAGCGCTGAGTTCTTGGTAAAGCATGAATTTTTCTACTCTCTGTTCTCCAGACTCATTGTGTTGCTTCACCCCCTAGGAAATTTTGGAGCCAAAATTCCCATGGGGATTTCATCAATGATGTCACCTGAGAGACCGGTATGTAATGTCTTCTGTTCTTCTTCCACCTTCACCCATACAGAGCACAGCGGTTACGTAGGAATGGTGTCTGATGGTTCCAGCGAGGGCCTGGGGCTCAGGACACCCAGTTCTGTTACCAGCTCTGGCATAAATTCAGTGGTTTATGTTGAGCACGTCCCCGAAACTGCCCGAGTCATCCCCCCCGTGTGCTGATCCCCTCTGTCCCAGGGTGTTACAGAAGCTGCTGCGTTGTTGAGATGTTAGCACAGCACCCTGCTCTGCTCCTCAGAGTGCTCCAGACACACGGCCCGGCTGTGAAAACCAGGGAGGTTTTGGTACACACCCTGAAAAACTCTTGTTTATTAAAATACACACTCATTATCAGCAGCATGTCGATTTAAGTCATTTGAATCACTTGAGGTGTGTGTTCTCGTGCCCAGAGTGGCCACTCCTGGTAGTCAACCCAGATGCAGCTGAGCGTTTGCTGTCTTCTGCAGGAGCGTAAGATGGAGAGCGAGGTGGGCTGGCGAGCAGGGGCTCCTGGCCAGTGCCCTGCCTGGCAGGCAGCGGCGGCCACAGGGAGGGTGATTGTTCTGCGGGCAGGAGGGGAGGAGGCCCCAGAAGGGCCAACTTCCAAGGCAAGAGCCGATGGGGAGCCAGCCCCGGCGCCGTGCCGGGAGGGTGATGTAGCAGCGGTGTACGTGAACGGAAGGAGCCAGTGAGTTTGAGCCAGTAAAGCACCAAGCGGAGGTTGGTACGGATCAAGGCAGGAGACTTCCCCCAGGGACAGCAAATTAAAATCAGGCAGCAGTGGTTTGCTGACCCTGATCTGTCAGGGAGGGCTGGCGGGGTCGTGCTGCCTGCAGGAGTCAGTCTGATGCAAAGCTCAGCGAGGCATGGCCTAAAGTAGGGAACAATTTAAATTTTACTACTCTGATACCACTTCCATCTCCCACTATTGAAATGATCATCAGTCCTTGTGCACTTGACATACAAGTGCTGTAATTTCCTCAGAATAAAATCCAACACTACTTTCATGTGAGTCTCTCACTGAAGGATCTCTCTCTTCCTCTCTAATATTTATCCTTTGAAAACCTGTGTCACATAGACAGCTCTTATTTATCCAATAGATAATACTTCTATAGCTGGCATATCGTTTTGAAGCCACTCAATAAAATCCATATTTTCATCTCTCATGATTTATATTGTGGTTAATGCTGTTCCTCCCCTCGTGCTGAGCACCGACTGGGATTCATTCGCAGGTGATGCTTTTTTCAGCCAGCCAGGTGCTGGCAGTGTAAACTGGGACCAGGGCTAAGCTCCTGGCACAACATACGAGACGTGGGCCAAGGGGATTAGCCCAGGGGCCTGAGTTTCCTAAGGCAGGGAGCATTAGGAGGCAGCAGATCTTCTAAATGCCAAGGCCGTGGCATTTCCTAGCAGGCAAAGACAGAAAGCACTTTCCTCCGTGTGAGGGTCACTGAGGACTTTGCTGTATCTTTGTGGCATAAACATTGCATTTTTGCTGTTCTTGTTTGCTTTCTAACTAATGTGGGCGCAGCAGAAGGCCAGTGCCTGGGGAGAGGGGGCACGGCCCCCTGCCCGCGCTGATCCGTGCCGCGGCGTCGGTGTGAGCCCCGCGGTGCCGAGCCGGCCGGGGTGGGGGCTCCAGCTGAGCCCCACCTTCACTGCAGAGGGGTCTGGGGGGGTCCTGCCTTCTGCTGGGGAGGGGCCGCTTTCAGGGCTCCATAGTTACGTAAGTCGGTGCTGTTTTTCCTACTCCCTTGGCTAAATGAGTCATGGCACTCCCTGGTGAATTAAGAATGTCACTGGCAGCTGCACAATAGTTTGGATGAAGAGAAGATGCTACTTAAAAACGTTTGAAAACACTTAAAATGACAAAACACTGAGCGAGTGAAGATACAAACACAGACGAGATGTTCTTTGTGCTTCAGCTTTTTTAAATGTTGTTTGGTGATATTTATTGCTGTTGGGCTGGCAGCAGGAATTTCACACCTCACAGAGCACTAACCATCCCTTAAGCACAGGGCGCAGGCTCCTTCCTGCTCTTTCCACCACAGCACGGGGGGAGAAAGTTCTCTCTCCTTTTTCCCTGGATTTTCCTGTGGTCTCCAGCACGGTGTCCAGCCCGCTGGGTCACCCCGGGGCTGGGGGGGTCCCCGGCGACGGGACGCAGAGCGGGGGGGCAGTGTCCAGGGATGCTCTGCAAGGTGCCGCTCCCTCGGGGATGGGGATGAAGGCTCCAGCTCCCGGCCTGTGGGTGCTCGGTGGGAGGGAGAGTGCGGAGCAGCCCCTGGGTGCTGGGGGAGCCCTGCCTGGCCCCAGGGAGTGTGGCGGGGGGGTTGCCAGCAGCGAAGCAATCAGACCTTCTGCTAACAAATATTCTCCCCTCTTTCAGGCCGTAGAGCTGACAGCGTTCAAATCCTCAGGTAACATTTGCCTACATCGTTTTCTTTTACCTTTTGTTACTGCTGGTTTCTGTGGCGGAGCGCTGCCCAGGGGGCAGGGGATTTTTGCTCAGGCTTCAGGAAGCATTTTATTTCCAAACTGCCCCGGTGGGTGCTGTCGTGGCCAGGCCGTGGGGAGATCCGTGAGCCCCTGAGCAGATGAGGGAGAGGGGGGGTCTGAAGCTCTGCCAGCGCTGCCTCTCCCCGGCTGTGCACCCCAGCACAGCTGGTTCTCGAGGCGCAGCAGGGACCGGCACGACTCGCTGCCTGGCGAGACCTGGGCCGCTTTCGGGAGTGGCAACAGCTCTTTGCTGCCAGGGGGTATTTTAAACCAGCAGCTGCTGCAGAAAGTGCTGGCGGGCGTTAGAAGCACCTTGCTCCCAAAGCAGGGGAGCTGGGGAAGGTGGGGTGATCGGACAGGGCTGGATTTATGAGCTTAAAAGCAGCCATTTAGCTTCTTCTGTTTCAGGTTGTAGAAAGGCCAATGTCACCATGGAGGTGGGTAGAATTAAAACCAGAAATCCCTCCTAAGCCCCAGACCTCTGCTCGGCTGCAGTTCTGGGGAGAGGTCGCCCAGCTGCAGCTCCCTGCTCCCCCCGCCCCGACTTCCCTGCCCGGCTCTGGGCAAGTCACCAGCTCCTCCGGGTCTGGGTGTAGCATATTTAACTTTATTTTTTTTTACCAATCGCTGCCAAGTACTCCCAGCACTCTCAGGGCAGTCTCTGGATGGGGTCACTCAAGCAGACAGTGCACTGAAGAAGCACTGGGGATGGATGGATATTATTTTTTCTGCATTGTTACATTTTCTTTTGTCAAAGGAAGCAGTGGATTAGCAGGTTTCTGATTTTGTTCCACATTAAGTGTCTAAGCAGAGCATGCTTAGACTATTTTCGAGACGATGCCACCCAGAAGCATTGCAGCTTTCCTCCCCACAGTGGACACATGAGCGAGGCAGAAACGGTGGCATCTGGGAGTAAATGTGCTGCAGCATTTCAGGCGTAGGAGCGGGGTCTCAGAGACAGCAAGACCTCCACCCGGCAGCGCGTTTGTGCCCTGTCCCCCCACACTCACCCTCACCTGCTCCTGCCTATTTTAATCTAGCCACATGTGTAATTAAACTCCAGCTGTGCAAAGAGGCGGGTTGTTTAGTTTGGTTTTGTTTTCTCAGGTAAGCCCCCGGTATATTTTTAAAAGCCCAGGTCTGCCCGGAGGACGGGGGGAGGCGGAGCGGGCGCCGTGCCTGTCCCCGGTGGGTGCAGGGCAGCGCTGTGCATGGCCACACTCTCTGCTACCGCCGAGAGCGGCTCCTCGGGGCGAGGGAGCCCTTGGCTGGGCAGCCCTTCAGCCTGGGGTGAACGACAAGATCTCCTTGAACCAGAAGAGCCCTCCTCTGCACACTTGTGTATGTGCAAGCCGGAGCGCGGCACCGCGCTGGTGCCGGTTACGCTGCGCTGCTCCGAGGCGCCGGGCTCAGAGACAAGTGCTTCAAGCTATTAAAAAATATAATAAAAGGCAGCAATGCCCAGCTGGAGGACCCCAGGGCAGCTCAGCGTTGCACAGGCTCCTGTCTTCACAGCTTGTTCAACAGAGCAAAATGCTGTGTAGCTCTCAGGGATAACGGCTGCCAGGGGAGGCAAACCATAAACCTGTGCTTGGTGATGGGCGAGAGACAAATCACTTCAAAGCGCTTCCCCTCTTCTGTTTGTTTTCTCCCAAGTACTTTAATGAAAAGAGACCTATTTTGCCCCAGGTACCTTTATTTGAGAATTTCCAGCCAGCTCTAATGAAAATCGTGATGTAGCAGCAGCAGGCTGGCAGGAGCTCCTGCGGAGACCCAGGAGGAGCCCACCCGCCCCGCAGCCCGGCAGGCCGAGCCGGGGCCGGAGGAGCGCTGGGCCCCAGGCACCGGCCGAGACTTGGAGCTTAAATCCCTTGTTCCCAATCCCCCGGGAAAGCTGCGCTGGACCGGGGATGGGATGCACCTCTTCTCTCCCCCAGCGCCTCGGCCATGCTCCTGTGAGAGCTGGGGGCATCTGGGGGCTTCGAGTGGACGAGGCAGCCAGTGTGTCCGTGGGGGGAGGTGGGCCGGGCTCCCAGCGGTGTGTTAACCCCCGGGAGGACAAGGGCGGATAAAAGCCAGGTAAATACCAGGCCAGTTTCAGAACCACAGAAACGAGGAGTTTTGCAGCATGGCTGTGGCAGGGAGGCAGGCGTGGGCTCCCTCCCCACCCCCAGTATTAGGGCTCCCCCCGCAAGGGCTCAATGCGCTCGGAGAGGCCGCACGTTCCCGCAGTAATGAGCTCCAGCCCAGCTGTACAAAGCTGCGCGTTGCAGCGAGCATGCGGCCCGGATTCATTACACCCTTTATGTAAGCAGGGGATGGCTGGGGGGGTTCACATATTTGCACAAACAATAAGTACCGTCTTCCTTGTCTTGGCAAACAAGAGCTCCAAGAGGCCTCCACATCCTCCATCTCTTCAAGTGATGGCTGCTTTGTTTCCCCACGATAATTTCATTATTCTGTTTGAATACATTTATATGTTGCTAAGCCACACATAGCAACATGGATCTTGTCTCCATGGCCCAGCCTTCCTCTGATCAATATTGAGTAATTCTGCAACTCTCACCATACCGCGTTAAATAAGATTGGGTTTAAAATAATAAGAAAATCATGAGTCTTTGGGATTCAAAGCCAGTAAGGCACGTGAATGTCACAGGCACCTGGGGAAACGCAGACCCTCCCCATGGCGACCCTGCGGGTCCACCCTGCGGTGGGATCACCGCTGCCAGCCGTGCCACGGTCCTTCCTGACGGGCAGAGGGAACCTGATGCCCTGACCCAAGGAGGTGCAGCCCGTGCGACATCAGCGCTCTGTGCCACGATAGCGCCGGTATTTTCATTAAATCCCATTTAAACCTCATTCTTCAGCACTCTCAGAGCTTGGCGCTGAGCGCGGCCGGCTAATTACTGAGCAGGGGGAAGAAGAGGTTTCTCCTTACAGCCCCGGCCCGGTGCACGGAGGCTGCTTTGGCTCCCTGCCCTAAGGACTTTATTTCAGAGACCCCAAAAGCGTCAGGGAGTCCATGGGACGCGCCAGTGCCAGGCAGGGCTGGCCAGGCTCCATCCTACGGGCTCCGTCCCACGGCGGGTTTGGGCTGTGCTTTCTCCCAGCGTGTACCCACGGCCCCAGGAGGGACCCCTGCCCTCCCCTCCCTGCCAACACACCTGAGATTGTCTCTCTTTTGCTTTAGGTTTCTGAGAAGTTTCTGGGTGATGGGCCCACAACACCGAGGCTCTTCCAACAGCCGGGAGGATGGCAGGGCGGAGGAGCTGGCTTCTGTGCGGAGGGCTGTCCTAGCCCAGGCAGAGCTGTTAGCCCTGCGCTTCTTCCTAGCAGCACGTGCGGACAAAACCAAGGCAGGACTGGGGTAGCGTGGGCTCTCACGGGGCTTCGTCACTGCTGAAGATCACCCCGCTCCTCCCCGGGGCGGGCAAACAACAGGCAGGTACTTGTCGTGACCCCTGCTCAGCCCGCATGCCAGCCCGGGGGTCCCCGTGGCTCAGGCAGCCTCTGCTGGGGTAGCCAAGCTCGGCCTGGCGCAGCGCTGCTGCCAGCCGCCCGTGGCTGCGTGGGCTTGTGTCTGGTGGCAGCGCTGGTTCCACCAGGGGACCTGGAGCCGGTGGCACGGGAGCAAACCCCGCTTTGCCCGTGGCAGCCCACGCTCCCGTGCCCGCGGACGGCGCCTCCCCCGGCCCCCCCCAGCTCTGCCGGGGCCGGGCTCCGGACGGCCGCGTAGGAAGCACATGTGCTAAGGAAGACAGCAGCTGGCTTCAAGTCTTTTCTCAACCAGCTGCCTTCGATAGCATCTTCCGCTGTTTAGGACAAAAATCCTCTCCCTGCTCCTCCCCGGGCTCCCGCCCAGCTGGGGTTATGTTTTCTCTCCCCCTGTTCTTTGCATCCGACTGTTCTCCTGTTACCTCCCTCGTGTTTAGAGCACTAAAACATGTTGGTTCTTCTGCTGATTATGATGCCAGTAAATGCTGATTTTAAAGGCAACCTCCTGTCCTTGTTGCAGTGTGTCCGTGGGAAGGGGGCTCGTGCTCAGGCGTGGCAGCGTGCCCTGGCTTTAGGCGGCCAAACGCAGCAGCGGGCTGTTTGCCCACGGTGCCGGGTCCAGGGCACTGCCCGTGCCCGTGTGCTTGCTCCTGCCTTGCGCCGTGTTCTCTGATCTTGTGCTGGCCGGCGTGAACTTAGGTGCGGTTTGGGAACGGCGGCTCTGTGCTGCTCAGGAGAGCGAGAGCGGGGTGCAGCCCGTCGCTCCGGTTATCCGAGTCAGCACAGCAGCATCTCCAGCCGCCAGGGTCAGGGAGAGCCGGGGCGTGGGGCACCTCCCAGCACTGAAATACCTACAGAGAGGGCATCAAGCCTCCTGCAGAGCTCTGGGCTTTGCCGTGGGTTTGCTCCGAGCCGCAGCACGTGGCCTCTCAGCCACAGTGACCACCCAGGGCTACGTGAAAAATCCCCAGTCTAAGCTCGTTGCCCATAAATGTCGTTTGTGAGCTCACTTGAAAAACACACTCAGAGTCGCTATGGCAATTCCCAGCAGCACTGTGAACCAGAGCCTGAGTCACCGATGCCTTGAATCACACGGCAGCAGCGGCCGGCAGCCGTCGTGTCCCGGCGGCGTTCCCGGTGCGTGCCGGAGCCAAGCACTGCTCTCCTGCGGGGACACCAGGCAGGACACCCCCTGCCCGGGGGGAGCCAGGAGCACGGGGGGGGGGGGGGCACCCAACAGGGAGGGTTAGAAAGACAGTCAAAAGGACAAAGTCTGCCTTTTTAAATGAACTGCAAAATTTATTACAGTGGTTTGCTCCTGACAAGGAAGTTGGTAACCTCCCGCCTGGGAAGGAAGGGTGGGGAGTGGGGAAGGGGAGGGATGAGAGGGAGAAAAGGATGTGAGACAGAGAGAGAGAGAGAGAGAGAGAGACACTTAAGGACACTTTTCATTGTCTGAAAATAAAACATCTTTTACCTCCCAAACCATTTTCTCCAGTTCTTTAAGTTCACAAAAAGAAGAAGGTGAAACCGAACCACAGACGTCAGGAGGAAAATGCACAAACATGTTGAAAAGCAGAGACAAACATGCTCTTCTGCATCTAACAAGCTTCCACAACCCGCGCGGCTCCGGGAGCAGCGTCTGCAGCTCCTCAAGGCACCGGCTCTGCGCAGAGCCGCGGCGGGCAACAACCCCCTTGGAATGAGGAGCAAACACCCGCCCTGGAAAACAAACCTGAACTGAGGCCAGCAGTGGAGAGCCCCAGCAGAGCCGGGGGGGCGGCCGTGGCGGGGGGGCCGTGCTGGGCTGCCCGGCAGTGGGGCAGGAGGAGACAACAGCATGGCTGAGCCCGAGAGAAAGTGGCAGCGAGAGTCTGGCACATCCCAGCTCAGGGGGCTGCAGCCCCCCAGCGCCGCCCTTCGTGTTGGTGAGCCCCTGCCCCGCCGTGGGGAGGAACCGGCGGCTCTTTGCCTGGGGCTTCGGCACAGCGTTTCTGTCCCACAGCAGGGCGCAACAGGGGCGTCGGGGGCTCAGCCCGGCGCGAGGCACAGGACAGTCCTTATTACTCCTTGCCCACTCTCTTGGGCAGGTAAATGCAGGAGGGGGCTGCAAAGCCCCACAGCTCCCCTGAGCCCCCAGGCACGTGCTGGTGCAGGAGCAGCTCTGGGCTGTCTGCAGCCTGGACCCGCTGCTGCCCCGGCACCTGAGTGCAGGGGCTGGACCCTGCAGCTCGCTCCTGCCCGGCGGCTCTGCCATCACCTGTGGGCAGAAAGGGGACAGGGTCTGTCCCTGGCCCCATCCTGCCCCTCGGCTGTTTTTCAGGTGCTGCCTGGACATGGGTGATGGCCGGAGGGAGGCAGGACCTGCGCTGCCCGGGGCCACCATCCCGGGGCCACCCTGTCCTCGTGCTTCGGGAACCAGCTCGGTTCGTGGTGCCAATGCCGCCTGGGCACTGTGACCTGCAAAGCTGCCCAGCCGTGGGGCATTGTGCTGGCACCGAGGGCACAGCAGCAGGACCACTCACCCAAAGTGTCCCAAGGACAGTCCCCTGTGCCCAGTACCAAATCTCTTAGAGCCTTTGGAGCAAAGCTCTGACATCCTAGAGACGTGCTGACCATGGATCCCTGTGGGCTCCAGGCACTGCGGCTGCCACGGGCTGCAAAGCCGCAGCTGCTGCCTCCAGCACCGGCAAACGCTGAGAAAACAAATCTCAGTGGAGGGCTCAGCACTGCCCATCCCTGCCTGCCCTCGCTTGGGACGCAGAGCGGGCAGCAATGCTGCAGGGAGGCAGCAGTGGGGACCCCGGCACATGCATCTTGGGGTCCCAGCATGGCTGCTTGGGGCTGACACCTCCAGCCCCAGCCCTGCCATTCTGCTTGGCTCCTGCAGAGACCCTCTGCCTCCCTGCCAGTGCCTGGGGACACCCCAACCGCTGCAAAACCACAAACTCGGGGGTTCACCTCACCTCTCCCCTGCCCTGTGCACGAGGGGCCCTGAGACATGGGGCAGGGTTGGGGGAGGGATGGCAGCAGTGAAGAAACAGCTGGTAGGGACAGCAGGAAAGAAGCATAAATAGGAGAAAAGCTGGGACGGGCTTTACCCTTCCGTCACACTGCAGAGCCGAGTCGGGCAGGCGGCCGGTCGGGCACTGCGTGTGCAGAGGAGCCGGGGGTCAGCGCTGCCCAGGGGCAGCCAAGCCCAGGGTCCCGCGGCCATGAACCGTCCTTACTGTGTATTAAAATAAACCATCTGGGACTTTTCCAATAGCACAGGTTAAATAGCATCACTGAGAAAGGCGGAGTGGGGAGGTGGTGCTGGCCCCCCCCCGGCACCCGTCCTGCCCCCGCCGTGCTGCTGGCAGCACCGGGGCTCCGCCGGCTCTGTGCTGGCGGCCGCGGTCAAGTCCGCTTGGCGTGCAGCATCTCGATGAGGAGGTTGTTGCAGGGCACCTCCCCGCTCAGGTGCTTGTGGTAGAGATACTCCTCCGCCTGCATGCTCAGCGCCCGGACCTCCGCCAGCCGCAGCAGCAGCTGGCGAAACTTGTCCGCGGAGTGGGGGTAGTGGCAGACCGTGTACTCCAGCAGCGCCGCGTTGGCCTTCTCCTGAGCGTCCTTAGCCAGCGTGTGGTTCTCCAGGTACTTCACGTCTGCAAGGGAGGAGGAGGAGGGTGATGATGGGAAAATAGGGCCAAACCCACGTGTCCGCCCTATCTGTGCTGTGCTGCACCAGGAGGGACCCACACTCCTGTGACAAGGCGCCTTGTGCATGAAAACACAGCGCAGGAGGGGTCCTGTGCCCTGTCCCTGCCCAGCCTGGGCTCCCCAGCCCTGCCCGGCCTCCTGGGGCTCCCCCATGCTGAAGACAGACACCCAAACCCCCCAGCAGCAGGAGGGCTGGTGCCCCCCGCCCTCGCTGCCCAAGAAGCTGCAAAGCCAAAAACGTGTTACCAGCTGTGCCCACGCACGGGGAGCCGTTGCCATCAGCCCTCTTTAATTCCTGAAGGTCAAGGAAGCGGCTGAATTAATTCCCCGTTAAACCTGGGCTTTCCAGTGTGGCAACCGGGCTCCCCAGCCTGGAAACCCTAATCCTCTGCGCCTGGCCAGGGTCGCAGCAGCTCCCCCGTCACCCCACTGCCAGCTCTGCTGCCTGCAGGGTGGGGAGGGCGCAGCAGGCAGCGGCACCGAGGTGTAGGCAGGGTCTGGCAGCCCAGAGGCCCCTGCCACCGCGACGGCAGCGCTGCAGGAGCCGGGGCACACACAGCCCCGGGGCAGAGATTGTCCCTGGGCAGGAGGGTGGCTGCAGAGACAACCCAGCCTAGCGGGCCAGGGTTTCTCCAGGCTTTTGGGGCAGCCTAAGCTGGGGTCTGTCCTCCGAGGATACTGCCCCGGTGCTCGGGTTGCCACCAGTGCTCCATGAAGGAAGAACTAATTTTTAATCTGCGCAGCAAGTCGTTAAACCCGCCCCGCACGCAGCTCTCGGTGGCTCTCGGGAGCGGTGCTGTGCGCTGCCCCATCAGCCGGCTGCAGCGATGGCATCGCGGTGCCCGCCCGTGGGAGCCCTTGCTGCAAACCCTGGCACCGAGCCCTTCTGGGGCCCATTTGGGGTGACTGGATTTAGCCGATTTACTGTACGGGACGGAGGCGCCCAGCAGCGCTGCGCTTGTAACGGCCCTGCCGGCTCTGCTCCCGCCTCCAGCCCCGGCTGCACGGCCGAATTCAGGTTTGTTTTGGCAGCCCGGACACATCCCCGCCACGGGCTGGAACAGGGAAATCTGGGCGTGGGGACTGGCCAAGGTGACTGGGAGTTTGGGGGGTATTTCTGGTTTTCATCCCAAAAAAGCGGGGAGCTGAACGCGGCTGTACCCAGAGCAGCTCTCGGGCGGGCGAAGCGCGGTGCTGTCAGAGCTGCCTGGGCAGGAGGGAGCAGACGGGCACTGGGTGGGGGTGTCCGTGGTGCCCCCCGCTACCCGGCTCTCCTTGGGGGGGGCCACGGCACCCAGTGCTGCTCCAGCCCAGCAAAGCTGGGACCCCCTGGCCCGTGCTCGGGCAGAGCCCGGGGAGCAGAGGCACAGCCGGGGGGGCTGGGGGGGACACGCAGCCCCCAGCCATGCCCACGGCCGGGCTGGGCACTGTGCGGCGCAGGCACAAAGCGCCGCGGGTCGTGCCAAGATGCACTTTATCAGATCACCCTTCCCTTTTCACTCCTGCGGCACATTTGCTCCTATTGTGGCCGTCTCCCTTCTACCCGGGTTGTTGTTATGAAATCTCTTTATCTGCATAAGGTTATTGTGCATGTCATTAAAAAAAAAAGAAGTTATATTGATAAATGTCAAATCTATCCCCTGAGTTGGCTCAACAATAGCTAGTTCTACTCGATGAACTCACCTGGTTCTCTGAAAGACCCTATTCACTGTTTAATTGAATATTTGAATAATCTTTTCATTCCTGCAAGGAATAAAGAATGTTGTCCAAATAACATTGACTCACTTCATTTAGAGACACTGCAGCAGTTGCAAAGACTGTCCTGTGACAAAGCCTCCCATCACACATACAGATATGCCTGGGATTATTTCTATGCCCTCAAGTGTTCTTCCTATTCACAGCTCCTTTTGTTTGGGAGAAGCTGCTGATAAATTGCAAACGCTTAAGGGAATGTGGGCTATAAAAGCCTCTCTTCCTCCCCTCCCCAAGAGTAGCTGCTTCATGAATGTAAGTCATGAAATCGAATGATAGGTCAATCCATTAAGGCTCTATTAAGCCCTTCTGTAGAACAAAGCTAACCTGTGCCGTCCTCATAAATATTGCTATTTTGAGAAGCCCTAATTTTAATTAAATCTCTTTACCTGCTCAGGAGAGAAATCTATTTAGAACTCAAATGGCAGCTCTTGTGAGCGGGGCTTGGCTTTGACTGTGCTGTGGCAGAGTGGTAAATGTGGAAATTCTCTTGTTAAAGGCAATTACATCCTGCACATAATACACAATCCCATCCTCTACAGCTGAGCCTGCGAAGGGCAAATTACTCCAAGTGAGCTCTGCAGTATGGAGAGAAAAAGTTGGATTTGGGGCAAAATGATGTCTGGGAAAATAACAGCTATTTGATTCCACGCCCTCCCGGAAAGCTGCTGCTCCGGGGACGCGGAACGAGCGGCACAAGCGTCCCGGCCGCCGGCACCGGCTGCGCTCCGGGGAGATGCTGCTCCCGCTTGCGTGCGGGGCCGGGCCGGGCCGGGGGGCAGCAAGGGCACGGGGGGGGCACTCCCTGGCTGGGCCTGTGGGGCAAAAGCCGGGGAAGGTCCTGCCTCAGGGCATGAGCCCCGCCAGCTCCTTGGTTCCACAGCCCGGGCACTGTTTGTGCCACACCTTATCACTGCTTGAACCGCAGGTTTTCGTATCTAATTTCTCTGAATTTCAAAACAGCTCGAGAGGAAAAGAAAGCCGCAGGACGGGAGGGCAGCACGGCTCCCGCGCCCCGGCACCCACCCTGCCCAGGCCCCTCGGGCACCCGCAGCCCCTGCTAACGGGGACATATCCCCAGCACATCCCAGTCAAACCAGTGGCTCCTGCAGACCGTACTGGGCCCCTGGGATGGGGGAGTGGATTGCCACTGCCTGCAGCGTGTCAGGGCTCCCACTTCACCCATTAACCCAGGGGCAGTGCTGCTCGTGGAGCGGGCTGGCTCCTCAGCGGCGGTGGCGTACGGTGATGTGAACTCTCCCTCGAGCACAAACCACCAAACACACAGCAGGGCCCGTCCGGCGCAGTGCTGCTGCGCTTGGCAATGAGGCCCGGAGCCACTGGCAGGACCCCCCAGGATGGGACCCCCCCAGATGCTGAAGTGCAAACACGGAGCGAGGCGTTGGGACAGGGACGGGGACGGGTTGGGATGGGGATGGGGACAGGGCTGGCCCAGGCTGGGGTCACCGTCCGGGCTCAGCACCAGCACCCGGCGGCTGCAGCGACCCAAACACAGATTTCCCTGGGTAAATGCTGGTCCCTGCCCCGTCCGGGTACACACAACTCGCAGCAGCCGTCGAGGTGTGGGAAGCGAAGCAGCTGCGGTGGCAGAGGTGTGAGCCGGGAGTGCAGCAGCCCGCTGAGCCTCCCGCAGGCCCTGCCGCCGTCCTCGTGCCGGGAGGTGAGAACTCCCACCGGGACGGGGCTGAGGGGAAGGTGTCAGCACCAGTAATGAAGGCAGCTGGGCAGCCTGGAGCCCCCGTGGTGCTCAGCACCACCCACAGCCACCCCACCCCACCCCACCGAGGGCTGAGGTGGCTCCGGTGGGACTGCGACGGGCACCCCTGTCTGGGGGAGAGGCCTGCGGGGGAAGGAGGCACATCCCTGGCCGAGGCGGATGGGGAGATGCTCCCTGCAGGGCAGCAGCTTGGCCAGGGCGGGAGAGGGGCAGGAGCAGGGCAGGATCGGGGCAGGAGCAGGGCAGGGACAGGGGCAGGGCACAGCCAGGGCAGGATTGGGCCAGGAGCAGGGCACGATCAAGGCATAACTGGGCCAGGAGCAGGGCAGGAGCAGGGCACAATCAGGGCAGGAGCAGGGCACGATCAAGGCACAATCAAGGCATAACGAGGGCAGGACTGGGGCAGGAGCAGGGCGCAATGAGGGCAGAGCCTGCGGCTCCCGCGTATTTTGTCTAGGTGAGGCGGGACTGTGCGAGGCGGCCGCCTGGGCCTGACCGCAGGCTCCGGGGCTGAGCCTAACCCGGAGCCACACACAGCCCCTGCCACTGCACCGGCCCTCTGACGCAAACCCCGGCAGATCGGCCTGTCCCCGGCTGCCGCCTCCCTCAAGGCGCCTGTTTTGCCGCGGCCATATCAGCCGGTTGTTTCCCTGCCCGGTGCGACGGGTGAGCGACCAAAACAGGCTCTGCTTGGCTAACAGGGTGGCAACGTCCCCCACGGCTGGAGGCAGAGCCCAGCCCCGCAGCGGGGGACATTTCAGACCCCCTGACAAGGCGGAGAAGCCGGCAGGTCCCAGCTGCTCTTTAAAAGCTCCTTCATGGCTGCCGGACCCCGGGCTGTGCACCCCGACACCCCACAGCAGCCTGGCCGGGACCCCGAGCGCGGCCGCCCACCCCTCATCCCGCTGTCCACCCCGGCGGCACTCACCGAGGCTGAAGAGGATGAGGAACTTAAGGCAGACGAACTCCTGCCGGTCCACCTGGAGCGAGTGCAAGTGCAGGACGAGCTCCTGCGCCCGCAGCACCAGCGTGTTGAGGATGGACCCGGCCTGGGCCGCGATGGCCGACATGTCCACCTGCAGGGACGGGGATGGCATCAGCCGTGGTGGCCCCAGTCCCCCCCAAACCTGCTGCAGGGGACCCCACGCACCAGCCCAGAGCGCTGACCAAGAATTAGGGGTGTCAAAACAAAGGCTGAGGGGTGAAACGGGAACCCCGTTTCTCCAGGGGGGCCCTTTGCAGGGTGGTGGCATCACAGGCACCTACATCTCCAGAAACCACCCCCAGAGAGGGAAGGGGCCCCCTTCTCATGTCCCACCTCTGCAAATACAGGTGTGAGGGCTGATCTTTCCACCAAAAACTTTCCTCCAGAACCAGGAGCTGGATGGCAGGATGGGATGGGACAGAACGTGATGGGATGGGATGGGATGGGATGTTCTGCACAAGCAGTCCCATAGCACAGCAAAAACAACTCGTCCCCCGCCTCCAGCCCCACCACCCGGCCCCCACCTCCACGCCGCGGTCTCTGTGGGCTGGCGCTCACCTCCTGGCCGGTGACCAGCAGCACGCTGTGCTCCTTGCCGTGCTGCAGCTGCCGGTAGACGTGGTCAAACACCAGCAGCTCGCTCCAGCAGTTCTGCAGCAGCTTCATCTGGTCGCCCACCTGAAAGACACCCAGAGCCGCGCCGTGACACCCACCACACCAGGACACGGCCATGGGGGCAGGTGATGTCCTCACCGGTTTGTTCCCAGCGGGCAGGAGGGGCCCTCCAGACCCCCAGCTTCACATTCGAGGGGCAGCTCCACGCTCCAGCCCTGTGATACCAACAGCTCACACTCACACTCACACCATCAGCCACGACGGCATGTTGCCACATCAGCGTGGACCTGGGCAGGATTCGCCCCCATCTGTGCCTCACCCTGAGCACAACAGAAAGGGAGTTTCTAGGAGACTGGCATCAGTGTGAAAAGAACCAAACTATTTTCACTGCTCAAGCACCCGGAGGTAGTGTCATCAGTGCTGCTGCATGAAGCAGAGAGAGGATGAGGCCTTCTGCCACCTGGCACGGACACAGCATCCACATGCCGTTTGGAGATGGGACAAACCCCTGCCTCCCCTTAAGAGCCCTGGTGACCTGATTTCCAGAGACTTGCCCAGCCCCAGCACTGCTCTGAGCACGTGTTTGCTCACCAGCCCATCGCGGGGGGTGCAGGGGGCATCACCCCCTCCCTCAGGAACCCAGCTCCTCCAGGTGGGACGGGACTTGGTCCTCCAGGACTTTGTCCCTGACCCTCGCAGCCTGGCAAAAGCCCCATTTTTTTAAGAACCTGAAACCTTCCTCACCCTCACTGCCTGCAGAACATTCCCCAAAATCCCCACACACACATTTACACGTGGAAATTGCAGTCTGACTGTGAACAACCTCCTAGCAAGGAGATGCTGAATCTGATTAATGAAACACTAACTGCAAAGCCCTGCCCTGGCTCCTCGTTCCCACGTCCTCCCCGCTGGTGTGTAACTGGGCTGGACATTGTGCCCCACTTCATTTCACCTCCGGCATCCCACGCGTCTCCTCCAGCCCCCTCCCTCCGTGCCGGCGGGGAGGAGAGGACAGCAAACCCCAACCCACAGCACCGGTTAGTGTCTATAGGGCGGGTTGTAACCTCCAGCACCCCGCAGCCGGGCTGCACCCCCAAGCTCGTTGCCCATGCATGGCACCTGTCCCTCGGGTGGGCAGCGAGCCCTGGAGCTGCACCCCCAGCACAGGGGACCCCGGGCTGGAGGAGAGGAGATGGGCCAGGCAGCGTTGCAGCGCTTTGAAGCAGCTCAGTGTGTTTCGGTGGCACTCGCTGGCTCTTATCGGCACAGGTTTTCCCCCACCAGGCACAACCTCCCTGAAGAGCGCAGAAATCTTTAACAAAATGACTGCTGGCCGCGTCCCGGGGTGGGAGGGAACAGCTGCTGCACAAAAGGCCCTGTGTCTCCAGGCAGCCCCTCTGGATACTTTAAAATGAAAGAAGACAGTATCCAGCCTTGCCTCCCTGCCTGGGATGGCAGGTTTGGGCAGGGGGGCAGCACGGCACGGCCGCGGGGGAGCTGCCGGCCACGGGGCATCGCCGTGCCCTGCTGCTGCCAGGTGGGGCCCTGCCCACGCAGCAGCACACGCGTGATCACGTGCACGTTTCCACGTGTGCTGGTGTGTACGTGCAGGCACAGGTACAAGCATCCACAGCCACGTTTGCAAACAAACGCCTGCAGTTGCCTCTGGCAAGACGATCAACCCAGGACACAAACTGCAAAGACCCCCAGAGGCCTCGCGGAAAAGCCGCTGGGCTGCCAGGGACGGGCAGGACGAGCTGCCAGCACCAGCGGCTGCGCTGGGCAGAACCAAGAGCCCTGGCACGTCCCTGTGCCCGGAGCCATGGCAGGACACGGGACACGCTGCCGTCCTGGCCCGGGGAGCAGGCACGAAGCACCCCGCTGCCCTCCCCACCACCCCGCCATGGGCTTCATCCCCTCGGTGCTGCTCTCCGTGGGACCCCAACTCCTTTCTGCAAAACACCAAACCCCCACCCTGCCCGGAGCCCCCCTCTCCTGCAAGGCTGATGTAGGGGAAGGGCTGGGGGTTATCACTAATACTTCCCCGCAGAGCAAATTCAGCGCCAGCAGAAGAGCTCTGCAGAGCCATTGTGCTCGCTGCCTTTAATAGAAGGAAGACAGATGCAGTATCACCGGACTGGATAATACCCTCATTTTGCTGAAGAGGCTGCAATAAACCAGTGCTGGGAGATTGCAAAAGGAATAGAAGTCAGATGAGAAAGAGCTTTATGGTCTTGGAGCCCAGCACTCCCCGAGAGCCACTGGGATTTGTTTCTCAAGTGCGGTGGGTGGTCAGAGCCGGACGCAGCAGCGCAGGGAGGGAGATGCGGCGCAGAAGGCAGCGACAGCAGCCGGGGCTGTGGTGCCTGTGCCTGCCCGATGGCACAAACCCCACCAGCAGAGAGGTGCAAGGGGGCTGCCAAGGCCACATCGCCCAAACCAGCAAAGGAGCCAAGGCACACGGCCCAGCAGTTCAGCTGCTGAACAAAGAACCGGGGGAAAGCATTTTCTGCATCAAAACAAAATGGAGATTTTCTGCGTTCATGCTGACCTCCGCCCCAAGGCAAGGGGCTGGCTGTGACGGTGGCCAGCCCGCGCAGGGAGCCCGGCACGGCAGCATGCTGCCAGCCCAGCCCGGCCGCTGCTGAGCCGCTCCGCGCCGGCTGAGCTGCAGCCTTGTTTTGGAAGCTCCTTCCTGTGCCTCATTCCTGAGCGGGACGAGCTCCGGAAGGGACAGGCTGAAGGTTTAGCCCTGAAAATGGTTTTAAAAAATTCAGCTTTCCCAAAAGAAAGCATTTCAACAATTTGGAAATCTTCTTCCTTTAAAAAATCACTCCTCAGCTTCTCCCATGGGTTCGGGTCCCTTGGCAGAGCCCCTCCCTGCATCGCGCCGTGCTGTGGGGCCGCGCCGCGGCCCATCCTGGGAGCGCTGGGGTGCACCAGAGCCGCGTGGCCACGGCGAGGGGGGCACGTGGCCGGGAGCAGGACGGGGTCTCTGGGGGCCGGGCAGGGCTCTGGGACATCTCCAGGGACCCCAGCACCAAACTGGGTGTCCCCGTGCCCCGGACTGGGGCAGCAGTAGGCATCAGCCCAGCGGGTATCCGCCGGCCAGGCGGCACGCACACGCTCTCGCCTTTAAAAGTTAATCAAACAATCTTTCCCCTTTAATGTCAAGGCTTTTCAACAGATTGTTTTATCAAGAACCTGGTGCAAGCTGTTTTTAAGATATATATTTTTTTAAAGCAAGCATTTAACCCATTCGCAAAATAAGGCAGTGAAACTCTCCCCACGCAGGAAGAGCACTCCCCTGCCGCTGGCCACCGATAGCACCTTGCTGCTGAATGCCTGCAACCCGCAAAAAAAGGCATTTCCCTGCAGCGAAGGGGCTGGGACCGAGGCCTGGGGGGCACAAGGGTGTGCAGAGGCACGGCCGGCGCTGCTGGGGTGCAGGGCTGCAGGACCCCCGAGCCAATACAAATTTAAACCTCCTGCAGCCCTCACTGTGGGTTCACAGGCAAGAGGTGAGGAAGCCCCTGGGAGGGTTGGGGCTCCCCAAAATATGCCCAGGCCACCCCAGCACCCCCACGGGGACGGCACAGCCCCGCTGCACTCACTGCTCCCTGCACGGCTGGTCCTGGGCATCCCCCTCCTCGGGCGCCACCGCCTGCCCTCCACCACCTCGGCAGCGCGGTGAAGCACAAGGACCCACCAGCAGCCCCACTTTGCCTCACTCCGGCCTCTCCCCACCCACCCTCGGCATGCCGCGGGCACGAGGAGAGCTCGGATGCCCCCCAGGGACGCTACCCAGGCCTTCTCCCTGATCCCTGGTGCAGGATTTGCCCCAGCAGTAGCCATGCGGGTGCACGGCACATGCCAGCACCCCGAGTCTCAGCCCGGGCAATTACCGGGTGCGAGAAGGACCCGTCACCTTGGCTACCGAGAAGTGTGAAAGTGGATTACCGTCCTCCAGCACAGCAATCGAAACCCCACACAAGTCTAAGGTGTTAATGGCCAATGCAGGTCCCCATCCCGTTGCCCAGATACCACTGTGATGGGCATCTTAAAGCAAAAAATCCCATCAAGACCAGTGTGGCAAGGCCAGGATCCCGTCTCCCTGCTGGCAGGGCATGCTGCTGTGGCCCAGGCTACTGCTTTTTGCCAGGGTTGTCAGGCAGCAAGGCTGCGTGGGCATCCTGGCTCCGTGTGCGTGCCAGCAGCGAGGGCAGGGCCATGCCAGCCGGGACGCCATCAGGCAGCGAGAGCCGTCACTTTTCCCCCAGTGCATAGGATGCTAAATATTGCGGCAGCATCCATGACCAGAAGGAGATTTTAAATCTGCCAAAAACGTTCTGGCTGTTGGCCAGGAGATGGGGTCAAGATGACCCACGCATGCTAAAGGCAGAGAAGCAACTGACTGCAAATAGGCTCCGTCGTGGCTGCGAGATGTCTAACGAGAAGCGAGGGAGAGCAGCCCAGCAGAACAGCCCCAGCGACCCGCAGCACCCCTTGGTCTGTGGGAACGGCGCTGCCCTCGGCGCGTGTCCCCCCGGCACTGCTGCCTGCCCGTGGATGGCTTTGCCCCACGGCAAGGAGGGGATCAGCATCGGCCCGTCTCCCCGTGGCCGTGCCGTGCCCCAGGGACCCACCGCACGCCCAGCCCAGCCCGGCCTTCGGGCTGAAACCGCGGCAATTTGTTTAACATTCCTGGCTGCTCATCCCAATCTAAAGGTCACCTCACCCCTGTGTGCACGATATTTCTATGGACCTATGGCAGTAACACCTATATAAACCAGGCTGTGCGAGATACGTGTGCATAAACCAAACCGAAACCAGACACAATGAGAGTGTGCAAGCGTGCGTGTGTATGCACATCTCTCTGTCTGTCTCTCTCCATATATATATAAAAAAATTACATCTGAAAGGACAAAGTTGCCTGAGACTCATGACCCAACAAAATATATTTCACCCCCGGCCCATATTTTTCTTCCTGAAGAGGTGCTGCAAATCTTCCCTCAGTCCTGACACATCTCATCTAGACTCAGTTAAAGTTCGTATTTATGGGCGTCAGCGCTGACCTCTTCCACCTCCGCCCGCACGGCCTCGCGCCGCGGCTGCCTGGCCGGCCCTCGATAAACAAGCGGGCCCCCAAATCCCCCTCTGCCGCGCGGCATTATTAGTCTTGCCTCCGAAGGCCAGCGCAGTCCGTAATTCTCTGCCTGGTGACACGAGATGAACACCGCGACATCAGTCTCCCCGGCGGATTGGCATGGGGACCCTCGTTTGTCAGTGGCAGACTGACAGAATTACTGGCCCTTAAATGAAACGATATATCTGGGAAGTTAAATCTGTTTTCAATCTGACTGCCCCGCGCCTGCGGGCAGACGTGGCGTGTGAGCCGATGTCAAGAGGCCATTAGCCCATCTCCCCCCTCCTTCCCAGGGCGCAGCGGTGGAGCCGGGGGGGCTCTCCCCAATGTCCCCCACCCCGGCCACCCCGCTGGGCAGAGATGGCAAAGCACCTGGTCTGCCTCTGCCCTTCGCCGGGCTGCTAGTGTGGGAATGGGATGGGAATGGGATGGGAATGGGAACGGGGACAAGAGCAGCCAGCTCCAGGGGGACCTGCTCCCGCTCTCCCTGGCCAGGGAGCAGAGACACGTCCTGGCCAGGCGAGAGCCGGGGGGTCCCCATGCCCCCAAGGGTTTGCTCCCTCCCTCCAGGCTCCCTGCAAGGCCGGGGGGAGAAGCCAGCTGTCTGCAAAACAGCCCCGCGACAGGAGCACGTGGGTGCTGGGAGCCGTCAGGCAGGGGACACCATGCAGGGGGTCTCCTGCCTGCACCCCCTCCCTGCTTGGCATCATCCTGGCGTGACGCCCTGGAGCCACGTCCCAGCCTGGATCCCTGCACTGGCCTCGGCCTCAGCCCTTCTCCGTGTGGGAACGGGGTCCCCACCTTCCTGCAGACGTTCCCAGGGCTGCTGGCACCCCCTGCACCCAGGAGCCCTGAGCACCCGGCAGGGACCGCCTGCGTGACGGCCATCGATCGCTCAGATCACGATTTTACTCCGTGCTAGCGGGCTTTAGGGTAGAGCCATAAACTCTGCACTAGCAGGAGTTCATTTACCGCCCCGGCAGCTGTTTGCTTTTATGTGCTGGGCAGGAGCAGGAACGGGGTTTTGGGAGCTGCAGACCTATTCCTGCTTCCCCACGGCTTCTCTCCGTGGGCCTGAGGGAAAGCCACCGCCCCGCGCTGGGGAGGACGCGCCGCGCCGGGTGGGTGGTGGGCAGCCCCGGTACCGTTTCGGTGGGGGGACACGCAGAGGGGCCCCCCGCGTGCACCAGGAGGGAGCCAAGGCCAGGCAGAGCCACGCGTTCTCACGCCCTCTCTGGAGCCAGGGTGGGACGTTGGTGTCCTGCGGCCCCTGGCCCCGCGAGACGCTGAGGATCTGCCCCACGCTCGTGGGCTGAAGGCCAAAGGCGTGAGCCCCTGGGGGGGCGGGGATGGACGGGGAGGCCCAGGCCAGCTGCCATCCCTGGGCACCGCGCCCCATGTCCCGGGCACAGCGGGGGACGTGTCCGGCTCCTGCCCAGGTGAGGCCTCCGGCGCTGCCGTCCCCCCCCGGAGCCCCACGGGAGGAGGAGCGCCCGCTGACGTGGATTCACACGGAAACGGCCTATTTTGGTGGCGCAATCAGGCTGACAATGGAGCTACAAGGCTACGCGGCAATGCAGGCGGGAGCTGAATTTACACTGTTTACAATATCTCCTGCAAAACAACAACCACCCTGTTCCCAAAATCCAGGCTGGACGCTGATATGATTGAAAAGAGCCCGACCCACCCCCACAATGCCGCTTCCTGACACTGTTCTGGCAGCCGGGGGCTATTTTGAGCCACGAGGCTCTGCCACGCTCGGCCCCATGGCACCCTGTGGGGTGGGCACGGGAAGAGCCTGGCCCTGTGCCGGGGCAGGTCCCCACGGCCCCGCGGGAGGGATTTTGGCCACAGCCGGGTAGCACAGCCACACACTGGAAGCAGGGGAAGGCACCCAGGTCTCGTGTGGCTCTCTGGGTTTTGGCCACATTGCAAAATTTTCTCTCCCATTTTTACACCAGTTTGGGATCTTAAGTCAGCCCAGGACATGAATGGAAAACAACTGAACTCTTGGCAAGGCTTGCACGGTGGCAGAGGCTGCCCCAGCCCTGCTAATCCGCCCCTCAGCCCCAGTTAGTATTCGGGGGGATTTGTGAGAGGGGGTGGCCCGGCTCGGGGGGGATCAGCTCCACGTCCCCCAGCACGTTCAGGGGCTGCCGGCAGCACAAGCGGCTCCGGAGGAGGCTTGGGGGTGTCCCCCACCCCGGCCAGCCCTGCCCCGCTGCCTGGTGCTAATAGGCACCCACCTGACAGCATCGATTTTCCTCCTAAAGGCGGAGGAGAGAATTGTCTCAACTATAATTCCTCAATGTTACATTTTTCAATTATATCTAGAGCTTGACACCGCAGTCACTCTGCCGGCGATTGCTTCCACACCTGCCCCCGCCGTGATGAATCTGAAATCATTAGCCCCGCGGCGACAGCGGGAATCGCTCCGGCGATGCAGCCGGGCCTGGTGCCCCCAGCCCTGACGCACGGGGAGCCGGGAGCGGGATGGGGACGCACCAGCAGACCTGCAGCCCTGGGCTTGTGCCCACCGGTGTTGCCCCGTCCTCACGGCATCTCAGCCCCAGCCCTGCCTGCCTCTCATCGCCCGTCCAGCGCAGCATCCTCCCCCCTGCCCAGGCTCCTACCTCCAGCTCCTTGAAGAAGATGCAGCTCCGTGCCCACTCTACGATGGCGAAGAGGGTCTGGTCGGCCATCTTGCACATGAGGCCGAAGGTGCTGAGCTTCTCATGCCGGCCTTTGCCTTGCTCTTGCTGCAGGCAGGCCAGTATCCGCGCCTTCACCTGGGCCTCGTCAGGCTCCAGCTGCAGCAGCTTCAGGATGACCTCGGGGATGTCGGGAGGGGAGCTGCTGGGGTAGGTCTCTGGGTACACGTAGGCAGACATGGACTCGTGCGCATTTGTGTAGTGGTCCGGGTACTCAGACTTGATGGTGCGGTTGGGGAAGGAGGGGTAGTGGTAGCTGGCGAGCGGCGTGTGGCTGGGCACAGTCATTCCCAGGGAGGGTGTCCCGTAGGGGCTGCGCTCGTAGTCGACGGGCGTCAGGGCGGCTGGGTTGGGCGGCAAGGTCTTGGACATGGCGTGGATGCTGTGGATGGTGGAGGACAGGCTGTAGTCGTTCTGCACCGGGGACGTGATCTGAGGCACTGTCTCCAGCTTGAAGCCGTTGGCACGGATCAGAGCTTTCTTCTGCTGCTTTAAGGCACGGTCCCGCTTGTACATGGGTCCAAACTTGTTCCTCCCTCCGCGCATCCGATCTGCACGCACAGCTGGGGGCAGAGAGAGGGCAGAGGCTGCGGTGAACCTGCCCCAGAAGGAGACCAGCGCTTCCAAGCCACATGGACAAAATAATGGGGGGAGGATTTAGTGGCCAAACAGGGCTGGGGGGCAGCAGGGAGACCTTCCCAGAAAGCTGCCATCAGGCTGTGCCCCTGCCAGCCCAGCCGCGGACATGGCTTGGCAGGTTCTGCTGCCTGGCCCTGGCTCTGGCCTTGCTGCTCTCGCCTCAGAGCCTCGGGAATTGCAGGAAAGGAAGAGACATTTGGGGGCTGGGGGATAAAGCAGCTTGCATCCCTCACAGGTTGAGGGGGCAGCCTGTGAAGCTCAGGTAGACAAGGCGGCTCAACACCCGCTTTCATTTTTACGACCCCTGACTCTGGACCAGCCCTGGGATTTCCTTCTTTCTCGAGCCTGGGACCCCACGGCCCCCTCAGGACCCTGGTTCACCCTCACCCAGGCTGCACGTGCTTCTTTCCCACAAACCTCTGCCCCTCTGGTGGGCAGCATGGCCGGCAGGTCCCGCCGGGCACACTGCACCCCGCAGCAGCGCTGTGCCGGCGTTCAGGCAGGGTCCTGCCCGTCCCTACCGGGTGTGACCAAGGCAGAGGGGCTCTGCCGGAGCGTCCCACCGCCGCAGTCACTCTGACGGCCCCACTGCGATCTCCTGGCTGAGAGAAGCAGATGTTCCCTCCGAACCCTGAAGAAACCCAAGAATGTGTCAGCGCGCGAGGGAGCAGGTGCTTCTCTGCAGCAGGAGCTCGTCCCCCCGCACCACCCCGCTGCGCTCCCGGGGCTGCTGCCCCCGGCCCACCCTTGGAAGAGCCTCGGCTCGCTGGAAGCTGGGAGCTGGCGGGCGGTGCAGGGGGTGGAGGGGAGCACGCCAGCGAGCACAGCCCGCGGACTGAGCATCAAAAGGAAAAAACCCTCCGCTAGTTTGCGTCCCTGCTGACAGCAGGCAGGTCTTGCTTTTTTGTCTCAGCTGTTCCCTCTGCCTCTCTTTCCCCTACTTATCCTGGGGGCCGCTGGAAGCGCAGCCAGCCCCCCCGAGAGCCAGGCCACCTCCCAAACTCTCCCCAGGCAGGCTGGAAATGCGGGAGCGTCGCCGGGAGCAGCAGCATTTCCAGGGCGAGCAGGAATGTGCTCCCAGGGGAGCCGCCCTGCGCTTCCTCCCTCATTCTTTATTCATGAAAACAGCATCTCGCTGGGAGCAGGGCGGCCGGGGCATCCTCAGAGGTGAGGGGTGCTGCCCCCCCCCCCCCCCCCCCCCAAAGCCTGCCCGCAGGCCTCTGGGCAACAGGCAGCTGCCCCGGGGCAGCGCCTAACTTCAGGGGTACAAGGGGGGTGGCAGCAGCGTGGTACCCCCACCGCAATCCCGAGCTGGCACGGGCAGGTCTGGCACCCCCAGCCACACAGCGCACAGGGAAAGCCCAGCTCGCCCACCCCCCCAAAGGAACGTGTTCCCAGCCCCGCTCGAGGCCGGGCCCGGCGGTGCCCAGGGATTGCATCCCAAGGTGGTCCCCGGGACCCCAGGCAAGGGTGCACAGGCAGGGGGGTCCCCACTGGTGCAGCCTGCACCCCGCCACAGAGTGAGAAGTGCCCCCAGCCCGGTCTCGCGACCGCTAGCCCACCTCCCTCCCTCTCCAGGCAGGAACACAAAGGGAGAAGAGGCCTTTGAATTCCCTCCTGCTCCGCTTTTCCTGCCGTTTGTGCCTCACTGGGAAGCGGGAACAACTTGCCGTTTGCCGCGTCCCAGCTGGCTACCGGGAAGCGACCGATGCGCCCCGACCTCCGGGGCAAGGGGGGCCCTGCGGAGCCGCTCAGGAAGCGCCTGCACCCCCCCGGACAAAACCATCTGCGGGCGGCCCCTGAGCCACGCAGCCGGGGTGCAGCCAGCCGGCACGGCACAGGAGCGGGCCCCCCGCGCTCCCCTCGCCCCCCGCCCCGCTTGCCCCTGCCCCAGCACAGAGCCCCGGCCCAGCTCTGCCCGGCTCTCCCTGCCCGGGCAGGGGCTCGGGGGGTGCTCGGGGGTGACCTGGGGCTCAGGCAGGCTTGGACCAGGGCCACGCTGCTCTCCCCAGCCAGGCTTCGCTGCAGCATCCCTGCAGGCACTTTGAGGGGGCCCTGTGACAACACTGTGTCCCCAAAATCAATCAGCTTGGGCTCGCTTTTGCCCCATGGAGCCGGAGGCTCGCCTTCAAAACGTCACCTCGCATTCCCTGCCTGAAAATATAAGGAACTGGAGAAAGGTGGGCTCGGGTTTTTACCACAAAAGAGACAGTCCCACGGAAACATCACGGGTGATTCCCCCTCGCCCCCCCCGGCTGTCTGGCTGCGGAGCTTTGCTAAGGAGCTAACAGCAAGAAAAAAAAGCAAAAAAAAGGCTGTTTGGGAGGAGCAGCCTTTTGATCCCTCGGCTGCTGTCCTCCCGGGCTGCGGGATCGGGGAGCTCCACGGTGAGCAAAACAAAAACCACTGAAAAGGGGCAAAACCAGCCTGTGCCTGCCCCCCCCCCCCCCCCCCCAGGCCAGGCTCTCCCCTGCCTGCCTGCCCCCAGCCCCCCCAGTCCTCTTGCAGCACCGGTCAAAACTGCCAGAGCACGCAGGGATTGATTTAGGGCACCAGTAACTCCAGTCCAGGGAGGAGAGTGAAACTGGGATCTGTTTGGAGCCGGGGCTGGAAGCCGGCCCACGCTGGGAGTTTGCAGGGGCTGATTTTGCAGCTCGATGTTGTGTCTTACTCCTGCGCCTCTGCTCGCAGCTCCCAGCCCGCTCCTGGGAGCGAGCGCCCGCGCTGCGGGAACACGAGCACACGCAGTTCTTTGCGATTAACCCGCACCCTGCCCCAGGCTCCGCCGGCCGGGCCGGGTGAGGGGTCCCGGCCACACAGCGGCCGCCTCCCTCCGCTGCAAAACACAAACGACTTCAGGGGAGAAGAGCGGGGGGGGCCGCTGGTTCTACTTGGGGGGGCTCCTTCCTGCAGCTGCTTTCGCTCTGCGGCCGCTCGCCAGCGATCTGTCCCCCCCAAATGTATTTTGTTGGCCAGTGTAAGCGCTGCAGAAACCACGACACACGACTCGGGGATGCTGGGGGCCGGCTCTGATGTCTCGATCGGGATCCACTTCCCTGCCATGAGGGAGGTGGCGGCCGTGGGGGCTGGAATTGAGCTCCCGGAGAGTCAGACAGCCCAGAAATCTGTTATACTAAATGTCACCGAGAGGAAAAATATAATTCGTGGTGGGTCTGCAGCGGTTTTATTGCGAGCCCCATCGTTTTTAATGTTTTCCTTAAGTGTCGGCTTCTGGAATTATGTGCTTAAGGAAAACAATAATTTCTACGCTATTTCCCAACCGTTCTGTCAGCAAAGAAAATCCTGGAAAGTTGAAGCCGTAGCGGCCAAATGCCCCGGGGAAACAAAACAAAAACAAAAAAGGGAAAAGCGGGAGGCGACGCGAAAAAACGAATTTTTTTTTAACTTGGGAGGGAAAAACGGAATCGAAGCGGCCGCGGGAATTACCGGCCCGGGGGCGCGGCGGGGACAGCGCGATCGCCGCCGGGGAAGGGCGCAGCCCCGCGCAGCCCCGCGCAGCCCCGCGCAGCCCGGCCGTGTCCTACCTTCCAGGCGCATCCCCACGGTGAGGCACTTCTGGAAGCGGCAGTAGGGGCAGCGCTTGCGCTGGGTCTTGTCGATCTTGCAGTTCTGGCTCTCGGTGCAGGTGTAGTGCTTGTTGTTCTGCACCGTGCGCTTGAAGAAGCCCTGCGGCGGCGGCGGGCGGCGATGCGGCGGGCACCGGCACCGGCACCGGCAGCCCGGGACGCCCGCATCCCGGCACCCCCGCATCCCGGCAGCCCGGCACCGGCACCCCCGTACCCCGGCACTCCGGGACCCCCGTACCCCGGCAGCCCGTCCCCGCGTCCCGCTTCCGTCGGAGGCTCCCGCCGCCCCCCGCCGCGGTCGGGGCTCCCGTCCCGCCGCCGAGCGCGAATCCGCCGCTAACGAAAACGGGCGAGGAGCTGCCCGCGGCCCCCGCAGAGCCCCCTCCCCGCTCCCCGCACCGCCCCGGGCCCCTCTTCCCCGTGCAGCGATCCCCGCACAGCCCCGGGCCCGTCTCCCCGGTCCCCGCACAGCCCCGGTCCGTTGTCCCGGCCCCGGTCCCGGCCCCCCGGTGCCCGCACGGCCCCGGCCGGTCCCTACCTTGCAGCTCTCGCAGGTGAGCAGCCCGTAGTGGTACCCGGAGACCTTGTCCCCGCAGACCGGACAGAGCTCGTCCAGGTCCTCATCATAGGAATAGTCCATCCCCCCGGGCCCTGCTGCGGGACGAGCCGGCGGGTCAGCGGGACGGGGCGGCGGGGGCCGGGGCCGGGGACGGGGCGGGCGGGCGGCCCCCAGCCCCTGCGCGGGGTGCGGAGCGGGAGCGGAGCGCGGCGGAGACCGAGCGGCAGGTGCTGGAGCCGGAGCCCTTTATAGCGCCTGGAAGAGCATCTCCATGTTGGTGCGGGCGAGCGGCCACCCCCCCGGGGGCTGGGGGACCTCCTCTGGGGAGAGCGGGCGGCTCACGGCGCCGGGGACGGGGTGGGGGCGGAGGGACCTGCGGGGACACCCACGGGGACACCCACGGGGACACGGGGGACGCGCTCTGCCCCGGCCCGGCAGGCCCCGGCGGGCAGCGCGAGCGGCCCCCCCCAACACCCCGGGCGGCAGCTCCCGGGGGCAAAAAGGCAACCGGGGCCGGGTGGCCCCGGGGGATGCTCCCGCCGCGGGGGAGGCTGCTGGCCAGGCCCCGGCAGCACCGGGAGCGCAGGGGCTGGCCGGGCACGGGGCACCTCTCTGCGGGAAGGGGCACCGGACCCTCCCCGCTCCCCCCCCGGGGCTGGCAGAGCTGCCCCCGCACCATCAGTACGGAACAACGAGCCCCCACCTCCCCGGGCATCTCCCACCTCCCCGGGCATCTGGCCTGCGAGCGGCAGGACCGGGGGGGAACTGGGAATCCTGGGGGCCGGAGGATGAACAAACGTGTCTGAGCAAGAGAAGCGCCCCGCCGGCAGCCCCGCTCGGTGCTCGGCCCCCGGACCCCCGGGCGCCGCCAGAACCACCCCCGTGACCCCGGCCCGGGCTGCGGGGAGGTGCTCAGAGCCCCGGGCGAGCTGCAGGAGGAGCCCTGGGGTGTCCAGCAGCTCCTGAAACCCCCTCTGGGGCCACTACCAGGGGGGTGGCAGTTGGGATCTAGCACTGGCCACGCCGCGTGGAGCTGGCGGCGTCCGGGTCCGCCTGTCAGCCAGCGGTTGTTCACTGCTGGTGTTTAATTCATTGCGTCACATTTAGGGATCCTTAATGAAATGTTCCGTGACGGCAGCAGACCGGCACAGGAGCGCCCGTGCTCCCGGCATGTCCTGTTTGTCGGGATGCTCCCAGGCCGGCTGGCCACACGCCGTGGCCCGGGCACTTGGCCACGGGGAGCTCGAGGCCCCGGCTCAGGGGCAGGTGCTGGAGCTGATCCCGTCCCGCTCAGGAGACCCTTCGTGGGCAGGAGAGGGCAGGAGCCTGCTGCCTGCACAGCCCCAGGGTTGGCGCTCCCGTTCGAGGGGTTTTGACCCCAAAGGAGCTGCAGGGAGGGCAGCGGTTTGGAGGCCGTGGGTGCTTGGAGCTCCCGCGCCTGGGGAAGGGGAGCCATGGCTGCTGGTCCCCCACGGCTCATCCCCCACATCTCATCCCGTGCTGCTGATCCCTCCCGGCGCGTCCCTCCCGGCTCGCCCCACGCGCTGCGGGTAGGAAGCGGCGCTGGGCAGGGAGAGCGGCAAACAGGAAAGGGGCTGGTGGGAGCATCGCTCCGGAGCCACCAGGAACCGAGCCCAGGCTAAGAATAGCAGCCGAGCAGCCGCCGGTGCGGGGCAGGCCGGGAAGGACGATCCCACCGCCGGGCAGAGCCCCTTGGCCACGGCCCCCGCGCTCGCCGCGAGCTCCCGGGGGAGCTGCCGGGCGGCCGTGGAGCGGGACCTGCCATCCGGGAAGAGGAGCCCAGGAGGGGCTGCGGGTCGGGAGAAGGGCCGAGCAAACACCGCCAGGAACAGAAGTGACTCGGAGCCGAGGGCTGCGGTGCCTGCAGGCACGGGACGGGGAAGAGGCGCCGGCTCAGCCAGCCCTGGGTGCTGGGGGGTCCCGGCCGCCTCCCACGCCTGCTCCGGGGTGTGGGGGCTGCCTGCGTTCCCATGGGCAACACCCAGCGCCAGGGCGAGCGGAGACCCCCAGCTACCACTGGCCGCACTCCCGGAGCCCCTCAGCAGCCGGATCTGTCACTTCTGGCAGCAGCACGGCCACGGGGCCAAGGCTGCGGCGAGGCCTCGCTCTGCTGCCCACGGCGTGCAGAGCCTCCGTCCCCACGCCCGCTGACGGGGATGGGACGGGAAGCGGAGGCCCACGCACGGCTCCTGCTTCCTCGCCAAGCCCGGCCGCGTCCCCAGCTCCGGCCTCGGCCGCCGCCATGCTGGGGGATGGCGGCATCGGGTGGGAGACGGGCAGGACGGACGGGGGGACCGCGGTTCTCCCCACGGACACATACTCACCACGAGGCAGCCGTGCACCCCGTCGTGTGTGGGGCCAGTGTTGCAGGACGGGCTCCCTCGTGTCACCGGCCACCCGAGGAGCTTCCACGGGGTGCTGGGCACCGCTGCCCCCTCCGCAGCAGGCTGGAGGATTTATGGGACCTGTGTCCGCTGGGAAGGTGTCGGGGCTCTGGCTGCGCACACACCGCCCTGGGCAGGACACCGGCCAATCTCCTCCCCGTGGGGGCCAGGCTCAGCCGGGATGGACCCACTTCGGTGCCTTATTGGCTTCTGTGGCCACGTGACCACGCTGAAAAATATCATAATTAAGCTACAAACCGCGGCCCATAAACTAGCATTAGAAAGTGACAGCGGAGATAAGTGGGACCCCCGCGGCAGATAACACGCCATGGGAGAGAGACCCCGCGGGGAGGTGGGGGGCACCGGCGGGCGGTGGCGAGCGCGCCAGCACCCACGGCCATGCTGATTTACGGCCTGGGGCGGGAGGGAGGGGGCTGTGGGCGCAGGGCAGATGGCTTCGGGAGGAGTGTGAGCCCACTGCACCCATCCAGTGCTGGCCCCAAGGGTCTCCTCTGCCGGGGAGGGCAGGAGGAGGCTCCGCCACACATGGGGCCCCAGACAGCACTTGAAGGAAGCTGGTGCCCCTGGGCCGGGGGGGTGACGGGGCTGCCGAGCCCCCGGCAGTGGAGCTGGGCCCGGTCCTGACCCACAGGCAGTGTGGTGGCCACAGGGCTCGGGTTTTCAATCACCTGGTGAAAACATGAGGGTGGCAAGCCGGGCACTGGGGCAAGAGGCCGTGTGTGAGACCTCCGGGGGATTTGCTCCCGCCGCAGGCCCTGTGCCTCGGCCACCGTCACCATGGTGTGTCCCCGTGTGCTTGTGCACAGGGTCCCGCTCTTTGCTGTGTCCCGCAGTGACAGCAGCCCTGAGGACAGGCTGGCCACCGCGGCCCCGAGCCCTGTGCCGGTGCAGCGAGGGCTCTGCCCTGGCCAGGCGGCTGCTGGCAACTGGACCATCATGACAGGACCCGAGATCCCGGGCTCAAGGGCCAGGGAAAGGCTCATCCCCCCTCGGCACCGTGACAGTCCTGACGCGGGGTGACGGCCCCTGCGGGGGACCCACGCTGAGCCGGGGGGAGCAGGGAGCCCCCTGGCGCTGCGGCCGTGAGGAGAGGAGCGGGAGCAGCGACCTGTGCAGCACTGCTTGTTTTTTCCTCACTCTGCAGCTGAAGAGCAGAGAAAAACTAATGAAAACAGAGCTCTGGAAGAAGCGCCAGGCCCGGAGCGGCTTCCGCCCCAATCCCCAGCAATTATCAGCCACATGCCAGATGTTCCGACGCGATGCCAATGTCAGAGAAAATAAATCTGTGGCAGGTTCAAGGTCCTTGCCGGGCCGGCACGCAGCGGCTCGCGGCTCAGCACCGCGCGAGGCGGGGACGGAGCTGCGGGGCGGCCGCAGCCGCTTCCTCCCACCGGGCATTGTTCCCCCGGGAAGCCCCGGCCTCGTGCCGGCCGCTTGCTATTTTTGCAGCAAGGTGCTTTCAGGGGCAAATACGTCCCCACTGGCCTTGGGCACTTTCCTTTGCACAGGCCTTGCCAAGGCTGCGGCCCAGGTTCTGCAGCGGGCGCGTGGCCCCGGGTCAGGGCCGGCGCAGGGGCCGCGGTGCAGCCCGGCGGGTCCCGGCCGGCGGCAGGAGGGCGGATTTGGGAAGGTGATTTGGGAAGGCGACTCCGGTCGGGCGGGCAGGGCGGGCACAGGGGGCTCCAGTTCTGATGTCAGAGCCCTTTGCAGAGGCAGCACCGAGCCCTTGCCCGTGCTCCTGCCCTCCTTGTCCGCCTCGTGGTGGGTCTGGGCTGGGACACGGGACCAGCGGAGAGCCGGGATACCCCCGGCAGCACGTGCCTGAGCAGGCAGGAGCGGCCAGCAGAGGCAGAGCCCTCGTCGAGGGCTCCGTGCAGCCCCAGGGGGCCCTGGGCACGGGGAGGAAATGCAGACCGGGGTGACATTTTGGTGGCCACAGCACCCAGGAGGGAGGGATGGGGTGGCCCTGGGCTTCCAGCCACATGGTTCCCTGGGGAGGGGCCGGCTGCTGTTCGGGCTGGGGATGGGCCCCAAAGCCGCTGCCCTGCCGCAGCGTTGGCAGGACCAAGAGACCGGCGCAGCCTCCGCTTCGTGCTGCCGGGGGCCCAAGCACCGGCACGTCAGTCCCCAAAGCCCCGGCTTTTGGTCCAGCGACTGTCCTGGACATCCCATCCCATCCCGGCCGGGCCGCGGGGCCGGCTCGGCTGTGGGGCAGCTGGAGCCAGTGGAGCCGCACCACCCGCCGCGGGCCGCAGCCGTGCTTTGGCTCCTTGCTGGTGCGTAGCCTTGATGCTCAGCAAAGCATATCTCCTCCTCGGATTTTATCTCCATCCACTCAGCTTATCGGCGGCGGGGCAGCCCTCCTGCCTGCGCCACGTTCCCGGAGCGTGCCTGCAGCAGGTGTGGTCAGCACTACTGTTTGCCAGATCTGGCCGCCTGCGCCGCCGGCTGCCCGCAGTCCCTGACTCCGGGGCCCGTGCCGATAATGCGTGCGCGGCGAGGACTCTGGCGATAGCGTTCCCGATGACATTACCTTGTCCCCCGCATTCTTCCGATGCCACGCACGCCTTCGCTCGGGGGCGCGGGCGGGCCCGGCGCACGGCGGCGTGTGCAGATGCTGCGCAGGCAGCGCTGGGAAGCGCTGGTGGTCTCTTCCCGGGGGGACTCATTGACATATCAGTCACATAGTTCTGCATAATTGGGACTTGGATGCAGCCTCTCTTTATGTTTCCTCTTGGCAGTTGCCAACAACATGAAGCACTCCTGGGTCAAAATGACAGCCTTTTGTTTACTATTCCTGCTTATGTGCCTCATTTTCTTCAAGGATAAGAGCTCTTTATAGGAATCTTTATTGTGATGAGGTTAGCAGAGAGAAAGATTTCTCTCCAGCTTTCTCTCTCTCTTTCACAGCTGATTAGCGGGGTTGGCCCATGGGGACAGCGACGTGGAGCTCGAATCCAGCGCTCGCCTCGGGGTCCCCCCAGCCGTGAGCCGCGTCTGCTCCAGCACAGTAGTACCCCCCCCCGGCCCCGCCAGCACCCCAACAGTACCGCTCCCCTCGGCTTCGGGGGGGGGCCACAGGGACAGGGTGTCACCAGCCCAAGCAAAGGTACCGCGATATCCAGCCACACCCCAGGAGCTGGGACAGGAGCTCACCAGGAGCACAAACCTCTTGAGCACAGAGTTCCCATCCCGGCCATGGTGGCCCATCCTTTGAGCTCCCCTGATCGGTGGTGATTGACCCCGTCAGAACCGCCAAGAGCAATTCTTGCACCTGAACTTGGCAAAATGAGCGGTGAGAGACGTGTGATGCTCCAGTAAGGGGTGACCCACCGGTCTGCTGTGTGCAACGGACTGGTTTTCAGGTTTGAATTCCGGAGGGACAGTGACTGGGCAAGAGATGAGATGTGAGAGCAGTTGGTGACAAGGTGGGGAGAAGCTCAGGGAACAGATGGACACCGGTGAAAATCCTTCCCCCGCCCTGGGAGATGCCCCACGCGACCATCCCAGCGGGTCCTTCACCCATTGCTGGGCTGACACACCAGCACTGTGGGCGCTGTGACCCAGCCTCACCTCACAGCCCAGTCCCAGCCAGTGGCCGTGGGGTGACACTTTGGGAACAGCAACTCTTTTTAAGAGGAAAGCAGCCTATCCTTGAAAGTTACTTTCTGAAGGTCAAGAGTGGGACTGTGACAGAGCAGCCTGACAAACGCATCTCCCAAAGTCCTTGGGCCCGATAATGTATGTCCCGTGCAATGTTGACACTAGTGATCCACCAAAGATCAGGTTAACAAGTTTGACGTTAGTGACAGCGTGATTTGTTCAGCGCTGGCTCTGAATTCATAGAGCGGCTGGCCTTCAGTGATAAACTATTGCACCGCGCGCACGAGGCTGTGGCAGTTGTCACCAGCCGGAGCACCGAGATGAAAAGGAAGCAGAGCTCTAATCAAAATACAGTGGTCAGTAGAGGTTGAGCTGAAAATTAAAATGTGCTGGTACTTTTCCCTCTCCAGCCTTGCTTCCCAGGCAGCCCTTTCTGCCAGCGCCGGGCGAGGGGAGAGGCCACCCCATCGCCTCTGCGCGGCTCCAGCAGCTCCTCTTGCTCAGTTCGTCGAGGACAAACCCATCGCCCCACGTGCGCGAAGCGTCCTCTGCCACCTCCCGGGGAGCCCCGCCACTGCTGACCTTCAGGGCCCCCTTGCAGGGAATAAATCCAGGGCGGCGCGGCGTCAAAGCCGCCCGAGCTGCACCACGGAGGAGAACTGCTGTAAATAAGGAAAACCAACACAGCAGAGAGGGCAGGAGACGTGAGCGGGCTCGGCAGAGGAGCGGGGCAGCGCGGCACATGCCAGGATTGAAGTGAGGATGCGATAAACCCTCTAGAAGGAGCGGGGAGGGGGCAGGCACGGTGCTGCGCAGCTCGGGGAGCAGGGACCCTGCGGCGAGCAGGGGCAGGTGGAGGCGCTGGGGGAGATGGAGCCGCTTCTGGGGCAGCACCTGGGGTGATGAGGAGCTGCCCGGCCCCTCTCCTCTGCACCGCCCCAGCAGCCCTGGGAATGCTGCAGCCTCTGAGCCCTCCGCATCCAGCACATCACGTCTCCCCACGGCCGGCGCCTGCCGCCTCGGGGAACGGAGCAAAGCTTTCCTGGTGGGAAAGGACTTTCTGCAGAAACACCCAGGGCTGGGCTGCTGAAGCAATTCCCTCCCCGAACTAGGTCTTCTCCTCCCTCTCCCTCTGCTCAGTGTCTGCTCCCATGACACTCTGGGGAAGGGGACGTGCAGGGGCTGTGGGACAGCGCGAGGGCTGGAATGAGCATCCCCCCAGGAGTGAGCTGCGAGCTGGGGACTGGACCTCAGGTGAGGCTGAACGTGCTCAGTGCCGGTTTATGGTCCGACACGTTTGTTGCATCTGCTGTGAGGGATTATTGCCAGCACAGGGCTCCAGCGCGGGGGAACAACCGCTCCACCTGCCTGCAAACGGCGGCCACGGGCCCGGGTCAGGGCAGAGCACGGCTCTGCCACGTCCTTGGCTGGGCTCAGGTTTTGGGACAGCCCTTCCCACCTTCCCCCGCTCCCCAGATCAAGGCCCCTTTTTAGGTCTGAACAAGCAGATTTCTGTTGTCTCTGGGGAACAGACACCGAGGAATTTCCCAAGCACAAACGCCCGTTGCAGGACAGCCCTGCCCTTGTCCGTGGACCCACCGGCTCCACGCAGGACCCAGAGCCACCGAGTCTCTCCCGTGAGCGTGGCGGGGAGGGCTGAGCTCTTCATCCACCCCCCCTGCACAAGGAACTCGTGTTTCCCTGTGGGGACACTCACCTGCCAAGGGGACTGAGGGCAGAGACATATCAGTGCTGCTCAGCCTCCCGAAAGGGACAGCAGAGCCACCGGTCGCTCCCCCTGCAGCTGGGGGCCACAGCCAAGGGGCGAGTGATGGAAAGAAAACACCCCAGAACTGTCCAGCGAAGGGAAGCAGCCTCTCAGCCCACACTGCTCTGCCCTGCGGCCGGGGACAGGCTCTCCCCCCGCCAAAAACCACGTGTTAGAATCCAGCAGCTCCGTGTTCAGACCCAGGAGCTCTGTCAGTGACGAAATCCTTCGGCTTCGGAGGAATACGGGGAGGGCTGTATCCCTGTGTGCCGGAAGACAGACACTTAACTGCTGTTTCTTTGCCGTACAATCTCCCACTATTAAAATAAGTGGGGAAAAAAAACCTCCTAAACGCCCTTAAGCACAAGAGCTCCTAAACATTAAAAAGGGAGAATTTCCATTTTTATGAGTTTAGCGATGCGGGAAGTGCCGGCAGCCCCGCCGGAGGGAGCAGCGGAGCGCAGGGGCCGGCTGCTCACTTGGAGCCGCCTTTGTGGCAGCGCCGGCGTCTCCCTGAGTGGGCCTTAAGGTGCTAATACACGTGGAAATGTAAATACGAAAAGTGCTTCTTAGTCTTTTAACACGCACCCACCTCAGTGACACGAGAGACGGTTAAATGATTCCTGCAGTTCCTCTCCGGAGCACACTGGTCAAGGATTCCCGGTGTGTTTGCTTCTTTGGATTATTCCTCCTGCCTGCAGCAGCCGTTACCGCTCGGGTCTCCTCCCGCCGCCGGCGCAAACCTTCCTCCCGCCGCACCCCGCTGCGACAGCGACGCGCCCGAACCGCTGCGAGTTCTGGCCACCCCGCACAGGAACCCCCCGGGGACAGGGTGGGCACCTCGGGCTGCAAGGGCGCAGCGACCAGGAGAAAACCCGTCCTCCTGCCTCCTCCTCGGGGCCCGGGCGGGCGCCCATGGCACGGCCGGGCTCAGAAAACCTTCAGGTGTCGCCTTGTCCCCCCGCCCCGAGGCGCAGGACCCCCCCCAGCTCCCGAGGGAGAGCCGCTGCTGAAAGGGGAAGGTGCAAGCAAAGCGCAGACGCCAGCGGTGCAGAACAATTCACATTTATTAGTTCAAACAGCTAACACTCGCTAAACATGCGTTCAACACTTATTGGTCACATTTCCACAGGTAGTCAAGTCACAGAGCAGAGCCGCGGGGCAGGGCAGGTCGGGCTGACACGGACCCACGCCGGCCCCGCCGCGCGAGGGGGACCGGCCGTGCCCCGGCGCACCCGAGACGTGCCGGCAGAAACATTCATTTGGTCGTAGCGTAGGGAGGGAAAGGCAGCTCCCGGGAGGCCGCACCGGGCCCGCTCCCCCTCGGGCGCTGCGGGGCGAGGGCCGGACACGCTCCTCCCGCCCCGGCCCCGGCTCTGAGCGTGCCAACGGTCACCGTGTGTCATGCCGAGGCAACATCCTGCTTCCCTGATTTACACAAGGGATCGTGGGAAAAATGAAGCGTTTTACCGGGAGCGACCAGCGCCTGGAACATCAGCGGGAGGACCCGGAGAGCGGGACCGACCCGTCTTGGAAACGTCCCGCAAAGCTGGCGCCGGGCAGCCGCGCGGAGCCGCTCCCCTCCGAGCTGCCAGGACGCTGGCGCGAGGGCTCTGCGAGGTCCCGGGCTGCAGCTTCTGCAGCTCATCTGCCGTGGGACAGCGCTGGAACCGGGCCCGTGGCTCAATGGGCACCAACAAAAACCAAACCAAAGAGCCCCCGTCCCGCCGGGCTGCGCAGGGACAGGCGGCCGCAGGACACGGTGGCTCGGTGGGGCAGTGGCCACAGTGGTCACCGCCATGGCCCAACGCTTCCCGGGGGCCCGGGTGGGCTGGGAGGAGAAAGCCATCACCCGGTGCAGTAACGGAACCACCCCCAACCCAGGGGAAGGGCACAGAACTCCAGCCACCACCGGCCCTGCTCTTGGCTGGCAACAGGCACGGGCAGTATTTTGTTTTTCACACAATCCCTTTGAGATGATAAACAGGATGTCACACGAGGTAGTTTTGTTATGGAAATTGAGTCAATAATGTTATCAACTATTACAAGACATTTTATAAATTGAAAGAAAACAATGAATCACAAAAGGCTTTGTTAAGGTTGATCGTCATCTGGTTTCAATTTCTGTTTCTTTTTGCCCTTGGGGGCATTTCTTCCACTGAACCATGTTGCTTCTTTCATAGACTTGTTAGAGATCAGCTGCACAGGAGCTTTTTACATTTTTTTTTCAAAGGGAAGATATTGCCTGGATTGGCCTCCCCAGCTTTTTGCAGGGCTGGCTTAAACTCAGATTTGCAGCTCCTGGCTGGTGAGACTGCGGGGAAGGTGGGTTTTGGCCCCGCAAAGTTTTGCTGACTCTTGGGGCTCGGTGCTGGCTCTGCCCGCGGCAGCGCCGGCCTGGACGGGGCCTTTTGGGTGCTCCCAGCAGCTGTAACGGGACTAGTTCCACAGTCAGTACCTTTCTCGAGCAGTCTGACCGAGTTATGACCTTACCAGCCCACGATGGGGAAGCTGTGCTGACTGGGAATGAAGACGCTCTAATTCCTAAGCAACAAACCGAGCACAGGACCCTGGAACTGGCGGCCAGGGACGTGCTGAGAAATTCCCATTTTCCCCTTTTCCACGAGCACCGCCGGGACGCTTTTCCCATCAGACCCCAGCTCAGCCCTCGGCAGCCAAACTGCCCACAAGCCAAACCAAAAGTTTTCCCCGCCCAAATCTCCACGCGGGGACTTTGTTCAGCTTCCGATGGGTCCTCCAAACAAGTCATGAAAGAAGCAACTGTTGCAACATCAAAACTAGGGTTTCTCTGGGTCACATTTTAAATACTTATCCCTGAGCTTCTGTGTATTGCAAACAACACACCGTGAACCCAGAGAAACGCCACAGCTTGACACTGACACCCTATGTATTACCCTTGATTCACACATCATCTACAACTTAAACATTAGCTTCATACTTAAACTAGTTCCCCAAGTTTCCCCCTTTCTCCTGCCTTTTATGTGGCAGGGATGATTGCCGCTTATTATCCTGAGAAATAACAACATTTTCACAGACACCAAGCTTCATAGCTTCAAATCAAAACCAAGAAAGAAGAAAGAGTGAACGGTAAATAGCACATTCACAGGAGAATATTTTTTTTTTTCCTCATTTTAAAAAAAGTAGTAAAGAGAAAAGAAATTCAAGTTTTTTTAAAAAAGGTTGGTTTGAAGGACAAGACTTAAACTCCTTAACCCGAGGTGGCTGCGGCTCTGCGCAGAGGCCTGGAAAGCGAGGGCGGGCAGCGAGCGGCGCCAGACGCGGGCTCGAGCCTTTGCACGGGCAACTAAAGGGCAGGGGCCCGGCCACCGGCCGCCCCCGGGGAGCGAGCGCAGCCCCGCCGCAGGCCGCAGCGGCCACGAGCCCCCTCGCCCTCACAGGTGACACCACAGCACTGGGACAACGGGTGTCACTGGGCCAGCAGCTCGCCGGCACTGGTTGCCCCGCAGCTGGTGATGTGACGGGCTACTTTGCACGGATCAACCCGAAAACGCCGTGTTCCCCCTTTGGTCTTTGCGTGATGGAAGACGGCAAAAGCTCGGGATTTAATAATGACAGAAAGAATCCAGAGCTGCACCCTGGTGACCCAAAGCACCCAGGGCCGCGGGCTAGCAGGCACGAGACGAGGACGACAAACGCCACGGGCATTACTAATGCTCAGGAAGAGCCAACGCGTAGGCAAACCCGCCGGAGGGTTCCCCCCGCCGCAGCAGCTCTGCCGTGCCCGGAGCCCCCCAGTTCCGAGGCACCCGGTGTCTCCGAGCACCCCGGTCGCCCTCCGCCACCCAGGGCCCGGGGCCGGGCACGCCGAGGACCAGGACTCGCTGCTGACACGCCCGGTGGGGCCAAGGCCCAGCCCAGGGGACACAAGCCTGGCCCAAGGGCAGGCAGTGGAGGAAAACCCAGGCGCTTTCCAGCAGCTTTTGCTGAGGTGCTGGGGTCTTGCCCCCGAGCTGGGACTCGGCCCCACCAGCCGCCAGCAGCAGTTTCTGCTCCATTCTCAGAACTGAGGGAAGAGCCTCGGGCTGTAAAAGAGCAACGGGGGTACCTCGGCAGAGTCCCTCCACAGCGTACGTGAGCTGAGCACTTCAAATTTATGTCCCGAATCTCTGCTCGGATTAAAAGTAACTCTTCAGCTTTCCATCTGCACAAATGCTATGAAGGAGAGGAGGGGGTCAGCCAGCCAATTTATCTTTCAAATCGGGGATAAAAATTGACTTGTCATGGCAGAAAATTCTACCAAAGACTATTATTGTTGATTGATTCCTCTATGACAGAAGGTCAGATAAGCAAGAGCAGATAGATACCAAAGATAATGAACTTCCCCCTACTAGCATTAAGCACAAATAAAATATGAGTCCCTGTAAACCGAATGTTACGTGAAGAATGGAACAAAAACTCCAACCTTTCCAGGGCGTCCTTCAAACCAAATTCACAAATACATCTAGTGACTGACCTAACGTCTCTACGTCTCTAGCTACATTCCTACCTTCTCATAATACCTGAGTTTGCAATGCAACACATTCACTTTACCCTGTTTAAAAAATACAAGTCGTTAGAGGACTTGGTGCAGAAGATATTAAGAACGACTGTCCGGTGAGCTAGACTGGTTCGGTATATCGGCTTCTGCCTTACTTGTCAGTTAGCAAGGCTTTTCTACTCCCTACAACAAATGGGTTATTCCCTAACAGATACTGCTGCCAATCAACCTTTGTAAAATTTGCTTTATACAACAGAAAGTAGAACATTCTTGTCCATTCATCAGCATAAATGAATTTAGGTTGTTTTGTTGTTGTTGGTACAGCATTAGTCTTAGGAGTCTGTTTTGGATAAGCACAGAACCCCCAATAGATTATTTTGGTTGGGTATTTGGCAGCAAGATGACCACTTTTATGTACACTAATTAAAACAAACTCTTATTCATCAACAGATTATAATAATTCAGTAACTGTAGAATAAAATTACTCCTATGCAATTTTAACAATTCCTTGAGTGTTATAAAACAGCAAGCCAGAAGATAACCCGTAATAAAAAGATCATATCAAGCTATTTGGAAATTAAACTTAAAAGCTGAGAAATACTTTCTAACTTACAAACAGATACACTAAAATCTTCCCATTTACACTTGAGGTATAGGCTGTATGCAGAAGGCTTTCCTGAGAAAATACGCGCTTGTCTCATTTTACAGTCAGAAAGTAAACGAGATTTACGGAACCACCTTTGGATTGTGAAGCTCTATCAAGCTGAACTGCTGCTGGGCCCAGCAGCTGTTACCCGTAACATCCTATTTAAATAATGAAAAACGAGCAGCTAGTGGACTAGGAAAGGGAACCCGTGAGGCTGGCGGGTGCCCGAGCGGGCCGGCAGAGGCGGCGATGCAGCGGGACACGGCCCGGGCGCCACCCGAGCGTGGGGTGTGCCGAGCCGGGGGGGGGCACGCGCCGCCGGGGCTGCAACCCAGGGAGCGCCCGCTGGGCAAAGGGAAGGAAAGACTTTGGTGAATGAGGTTTTTCTCCCGTTCACTGTCACATTCATCTCACAGCAGCTTGAGTCCCCTGAGCAGTGCTCGCTGTGCGCCGCAGCCCTCTCCAGCACAGGACAAAGGTAGCACCTGGTCCCTCCTAGCCCAAAGGAACAGAAGTTGTTTCCCAAAATATTTTTAAACCAGCATTCAAACGCTTGCTGATGAACCCTCTTGCTACATAAACATCAAATTCGTATCTAAGGACAGAGGGAAAGAAATCCAGCCAGGACGAGGCGGCTGCCTAGGAGAGTGACTGAGTCTTGGAACGTTAATCCTTGATGAAGAAGAGAACAAGAGCATCTCATCCAACCTCCCCACCACCACCACCAGCAGGAAGCCATGAGGTTACGCACGAGAATACCCAAGTTTAGACAAACACCAGCCCTTAGCAATTACTCAGAGCGCTAACCAGCTGTCATTAAACCAGTTCTCCACGCCGTGGAGTGGTGTGGAGGTTGCGAGATGGGAAACCCAAGCCTTGCAAGACCTAGGACAGAACAGTTTACCAAGAACTGCATCAACACCCTCTTCCCTGGTCAGAAGGGATCCCACAAGCAGCAGAACGGTCCTGGCAGATTATGACTATAGATCACACATTCCCCGGGGCCAGCAGCGAAAGCCATGCTGGAGGACACCAAAGTCCTGTACCCCGCCACACAGGTCACACTTAACCACAGGGAACGTTAACTCTTCCCAGAAACGGGCTGCCTGGGATTGCCGCAATGCAGAACCCTCCCCAGCAGCCAGATACCGCCGTGGAGGAACGCACTAAAAGGGGCAATCCTGCCTCTTCTCCAAGTGAGGTTTTTCCTGCTTTTGTGAACCTAAAATGGACGTTAAAGAAGTGATGAGAAATTACCTGCAGTTCTCTAGCAACAAGAGTACCTTTGTGTAATGCCAGGAGCCTGCTCCGAACTGCAGCCACGCAATTCCAGTCGGGTGGAAAGGTGCTGCAGCGCCGGTGAGAGGCCGGGCTGGGGCTGGGGGCAGAGCTGCTCCTGCAGCCCCCGGGGGGGGCCGGGCAGCGCGGGAGCCCTGCGGTCCCGCTGCGGTGGGAGTCGGGGAAACCGCGGGAGCTCCCACCTGCATCTGAAAAACTGCCAGGGGAAAAGAAACCAGTGGGCTGGACAGACTTTTCCTTCTTCTCCACTCCCTGCCTTTTTAAAACTATTATTATATCTAAAGAAAAAAAAGCTTGGCACTTCTCTAACACCCGTTCTCCAAAATCGTCCGTCTGGGACACTAACAGCTCTGTCGATGCGGCGAGGCCGTTCGCTCTCTACAACAAACGCTTCTGGATAGAAATCACGGAAAGAGCAGTGCGTGAACAGCATCTTCTCCTTGAGGTAGTCTTAGTCATCTCGGTCCCCAGCCCCCAAATACAAAAGAACTAACCCTAACAAACACTGTAACATTAAACATCTTCACATTCTGTAAACCGCTGGAGAATGCATCTGCTGCATTCATACAGAACCATGTGCATCGTGTTGAAGATCATACATTCAACTCTGTCGTGAAATAAATATATAGGAAAAAGAGTAAAAAAACAAACACAAACAAAACAAGATTCTTGCTACAACGGCAGGGACGCCCACCGCCCCGCCTCCTGCCTGGATGGCGTTTGCCCCTCTCCCGGGGTGAGCCAGCTCCCTGCCTGAGGCACAGCGTAAGGCACCGGCCGGGGCCAGCTGGGCTCACTCTTTGCTCACGCTCGTCTTGCAGGAATGTAGAACGGCCTTAAAAAGGAGAGGCAGCTGCTCCAGGGGGACGTTCACCATTTTTCCTGGTAAGAAGAAAAAACAGAATTAGCAGCCACTCCTGAATCAGATTTCAGAGACACCTAAGCCAGCAACACTGGAGCTGGTTTTACCTTGAACCTCTCGGAGAAACAGTTAATCATCCTACTGCTACATTAGATATTTGATATTCGTTTGGACATAACAGGATTTATTATTTACTGAATCGAAAGCAAAATAAATGGGCAAAGTCAGATCAAAATGATTTCTCCACAATGAAGCAGTATTTATAGAAACTGGGAAAGACTAAATCCTGTCTCTCCCCAAACTCCCTTGTTGATCTCAATGAGTAAATTACAAGAGCTGCTCTGTGATTATTATCTAGTTCATTACAATGGAGCAGGATGAAGCATACGGAGCCTTGACACAGGGAGGCAAGTATCTCCCTTTGCCATAACATCCAGGAACAAACCATGTTTTAGTAACACCGGACCTTGTGGATCTAATTAGTGACACGACTGCATCTGAAAATTCACCTGCGGATTTCAGAGGTCCAGGCGAGCTGAGACCTGGGGGCTACCCTGCAGAACGGCTTATCATCTGCTCCTTACGCAGGCGGCAGTGCAGGGATCTCTCTGCTTCTTATGAGAGACCTCCTCAAGCCAGGATTACACCCTTCCGAGACAAAATGCCTCCAGGTTGGGAGTGAAAGGAAGAAAAAAAAATGAGAACCTGACCAAAGGACTTAAAGTGTGGCAGGTCAGAGCAACGTACATCTCCCTGGGAGCAGGAGGTGACGCCGCGGCCGCCAGCGTCACAGGGACGACCTGCAGAGACCTGGCTTCGGTTGGAGAAGGCCCCACACAAACACCCTCCACCGGAGCTAGCGAGAATTTCACTGTTACAAATTAATTTTCTTTTGAAGGCAGATTTTGTAACTTGCATACGATCCCAGTGGGAGATGAGCTCAGAAAGTTACCTGCAATGTATCGTATCTCTGGCAAACACATCATTAAATCCGGAAAACGGTTTGGCTGGTGGGGGTATTTGTACTCCGTGAAGTCCTGGCAGACGTACCAATACCGCTTGTTCAGCTGCTCCAGCTGGGACGCGTTAGTCAGACCCCTGATGTCTGAAAGCGAACGTGAGGAGGGTAATGAAAACGTGACAAAAACATCCTAAGGAGCAGCAGCCTCGCACTTATTGCCATTTCTGCTGGAAAGACAAACCGACTGCTCAAGCTCTAAGCTGGGTCCCTGCTTCGGAGACTGGGTTCAAGTGCCCAGTTGGGCAAATACTAAAACGCCCGTCTCCCCTCCGGGTGCGCCCGGATGGGCCTTTCCACACGTGTCTGGGTACAGGATTTCCTTCCACGGAAGATGGGGATGAGAACAGCTGATGGCCTAAGCTGCTCATCTGCAGAGCTCAATGGATGCTCTTGGAGATAACAGCTCCAGCAACCTTAAATCCCCGCCTGCCTGGTGTAAAGTAGCTGTATGTCAAGGTTTAGTCCTCACAGCGGATTCAGCGTAATACTTCCTCAGACAGAAACATGTTGATTTTAGCTATATCATCTCGGCTGAGGAAGGCGCTCAACTCTATAATTCAAGGTATCATCATATTTCTCCCCATCTGCTTACGAATTATGTCATATGAGCTTTATAAACTTGTCAACTTCTTATTTTTAAATTTAGCTTTGCCGATGTCAGGCAACACACAGAAAGGAAAAATGGACGTTTCCCAGCTATCAAACTGGCAGGAAGTCCCATTGCCACCGTCGGGCGTGATCAACGGCACCGGCACGCTGCCGGGGGTCCTGGGACGGATCCAGCGCGCTGGAGCCAGGAACCTCCGGACCCTCGGTGCAGGCTCGGTATTGTAAGACCATCTGACGGAAGAGGCATTTATCTACTGCCCAAAAGCTGACTTTTAAAAATAATTCTCAGGTATTTCACATAAAAAATTGCAAACTTCAACTAAAAATAAAAGAAGACAGGAAGTTAATGAAAATACATTTTGGAAAACAATGGAGACAGCTCGAGAAGTGCATTATCCAGCGTCAGGAAACTGCCCAGGGAAGCAAACCGGAACCTCAGCCCGGCACAGACTGAAGCGTCAGCACTATCTCCTGCTGGAAACGAGTGGGGGAGGAGAGACCCTGCAGCACATCTCCACAGACTGCAACTATCTTTCACCGTACAAAAGGCTTTGGGGACATTTATTTCCAAAATCACAGCTGAACACCATCCATTAAGCGTTTGCCTCTCAACAGTTTTCTTCATTTACATGAGGAAATGTCCTGCGAGGCCCCACAGATGCGGGGCCACAACAAATGGCTGGGAAGGGGGATCCACAGCAGAGGATCAAAACAACGTACAGGGGTGGAGACGGGGACAAACACTACTGAGGAACAAATCCCCTCTATTCCAAACTATTTCAGCCCACTACAGCTGTTAGGAAATGACCAGGATCTTCCGACATGTTGAAGAATCACTCTGCAATGGATTTTGAAATGTCCAGGGTCTTGCAGCAGCCTGGACTACCAGGTTGAACACACTGGTTCATCCACAGGAGGATGCAGTCCTTTCTCCAGCAGAATTCACTGCCTGCACATAAATGCTTCATTCACGATTACTTTTCGCTTTGAAGAGCTGGCAATCTAAAAGTAGGAAGTCAGCTAGGTGACCTAAGCGTCTATCCTGAAGGTAAATATTTTAAAGACTCAGAAAAGCTCTAAAAAAAAGGGAGGACTCGTTTTGCAAATCCATTCTTTAAAGCAGAAAAATGAACAATACATTTTCTAGTTAAGAACCCTTGACAGGTTGTTATGCAAATAGTCAACATTTACTTCAGAAAAAAAAAGTCATGCAGATCAACTGGTTTTAAAGTATCGTTTAGTTAATCGCAGAATGGTTTGGGTTGGAACTGACCTTAAAGACCATCTAGTTCCAACCCCCGTGTATGGGCAGGGACACCTCCCACCAGATTTTTCAGATGACACATCCTTGTCTGATGAAGTCTGTTAGCAGCTGGTAAGTCATCATCCACCCAAACCTTTCCCAGAAAGTTTTCACCAGCCTCTCTGCTCTGTTCGTGTTCTGGCATTGGTACCCTTGGTACATATGTAAAATGACACACTTACTGTCGTTGGTGCCTATATTTAAAGGTAATAAAAAGAGTCTAAGCAAATGAATTCCTTCGCTTGCAGGATTTCACTCTGCACGGTGGCAAATGCATACAGAATGGTTTCAGAGCTCGAGGCTCTTTGTGGGTCTCGGACCCCCACCTCCCATTTCTCATCAGAGAAGCAAAGACTGCTCAGACCGTTCCTGAGAAATTCTCCAGCGGGGCCGATACCTTCTCTTCATCGACTCACCTTGATTTAGAAAGTTAATGGCTTTCATACACGCGTACTCCTCGTTGCTGACCTTCAACTGGTTAAATTTGCGAAAGAGGTAGATCAATCGCTCCATCACCTCCATCCCCTCTTCACTGAATCTGGAGGATAGAGATCACACATCAGTGTACACAGGGCACAGTCCACATAATAAAGGCAAGAAGCTTATTAAAATAACTTCAGAGATTTTAACATCTTGCAAGAGAATTTAAAAAAAATTGTCATCAAAACCGCTTCAAGTCTGCTGGCACCATTAAATTAAACTAGAAGTAAGAAGGAAAATGACTCAGTTACAAACTTAACTGCTACAGATATTTTAGCAAAAAAACACCTTTTGGTGATTCAGTTCATCACCAGCCTGCCCTGACAGGTTTGATGGAGCCAGGAACATGCAAAAAAATTCCTGGTGTGCTTGCAGGCACGCTGCTTTGCCTCTCTGCGCTTGTATTTCCCCAGATTTCCAGAAGGATTGTGCCTTTGCACTGCGCTGGGCTAACGGGAGGTTTAACTAAGCAGTTTGGGGAACGAGATGAGATTTCACAGAAATGCGGGATCTTGTAGGACATGAAAATATCCTGAAAAACACCCGTTGTCCTGCCAGATGCAGGGGTCTGTAGGTATTTCTGCTCTGCCTGGTGTTGCACTGTGCCCATGCACGACAGAAAGCGGCTCACAGCCGTGTTACGCAGCACTGAGCCTTAGTCCTGAGGGATATTTCTGCAGGATAAAAGCACCTCTAGCAATCCTTGGAATAGGAATCCTCAGGAGACAGGCCACCCGCAGCAGTGTTTCACATGTTCTTGCCCCTCCCCACCTCCCTCCTCTCTTCAATTTGTGCTTCCCACCACCTGGAGCAGCCCAAGGGCACCTGCACTGGCCACCAGCAGAAACACCAGCACATCCCCGGGGCCCGGGGGTGTCCCCAGGAGCTGTGCAGCCGCACAGCACCCCGCATCCCCCCGAGAGCTGGGAGTGGTGCTGCTTTACAGCGCGGTACAGAGGAACGCTGCTTCTCTGCAGCAAACACACCCAACCCCACAGCCACGCTGTTGGCTTTAAACAGACCCCTCCGTCCTACAAAGCTGAGCCGTTGGTTTTAACCTTTGCCTACAGAATCAGGGCAATGCCCAGGCCTTGGCTCCGCACAGCACCTCACAGGGGACCAGCTGAGCACCAGCACCCGAGCAGGGCTGCCCTGGGACTGCAGGAACCCCAGACCCCGCTGCACAGACACCGCCTCCCGGAACAAAGGCTGTTCCCAACAGCAGAAGTGCCTACAGCTTCTCCTATCTGTAGAGCGTCGCTGGAAACAGCCTTGTTTTAAAGCCTGACCCACGCACAACAGAGGCACATGGTTCATTTATCGGGCAGACAGGTGAGGAAGCTTCACCTCCCGAAAATTCCCGGGAGTGACTCACAGGGAGCCTGCACTTCCACACAGCTGTATTTACTGCTCATTCACTGTGGTTTGCTAATTCTCCTCGGCTGAGAGCTCCTGGAGTGAGACATACTGCAGGAAAGCTGGGATCCCTCTCACAAATACAAATATGCATGAAACTACAAATAACCGATGTTAAGGGGCGTGAAGCTGCCGGCTATGGCCCGAGGTTGAACCGTGCGCTCTAAGGAACCCACACCATCCCCTCCTCAACTTTCCCCTCAAACAGGACGCGCGGGACGCACTGCACTTAATAAATGCCTATCAGGGTCCAGAACAGCACCGCTGGCAGCGCGGGCCGTCCGGGATCCTCCGCTGGGATCCTCCGCTGGGATCGGGATCCTCCGCCCGCACCAGCTCACCAGGCAGAGCCGCGCTCGTTTCCGACGGTGCCGCTGGCCAAGAAGGAGCCACACGCGCGCCAAGGGACGGGGACGCACAGCGTGTCCATCTCCCCAAACTCTCCGGGGCCATTGCCTGATGGAGGTTTTGCGGGTGCAGAGCGAGGTCGCCCTGCCGAAGGGAGCGCCGAGCGCCACGGCAGGAGCGGAGCTGGAGGGCACGGAGGCTGCCGGTGCCCGCACGCTCCGGACCTTCCCACGTGTGCCAGCGGCCTCTCGGGAACACTTCTCACTGCAACACCCCCCGTTTCAAATAAACCACATACTGCAAAAATGCTCAGAAGTGGGACAGAAGTGTTTAGGGAAGCTTCATCTGCGCTCTGGCATTGTACAGCACAAAGAATAAGAGCACAGCCAGAAAGCCATCTTTGAATAGAACAGAAATAGAACCTTTTTCACTGAATAATACCTTATTTTGGCATGTGTGTTTGTTTACTTCAAAGTTATTTGTAAAATGCATGGTGGATTTTGACCTCAGAGAAGTGAAAACAAGCTATCTGAACTGCAGGTCACTTCTTCAAGAAAGTAATATTGTAAGTGATGAAAGCCTTGTCGGCTAATCTAAAGTTGTACAAGTTTTCTTGCTCTCAAGTTGACATAAAAAATCGTGCAGGTGCAAGATTGTAAAGCTCAAGAAGTTAATGAGCACAAAGACCACTCAGTTGTCTGTTGGGTTTAATTGTTTTTAGAGCATGCACATTTTTACCAGCCACTCATCACTTCATAAATCCAGGAGAGCTCTTCTCTCATTCCTGCAGTTGAACTGTCTTACTTTTCTGTGCATACTTTCCTCCCCCTTTCAAACAAAGCCGTTCTGTTTTTCACAGCCCTATTTCTTCTCGAGGACTGACTCCTCCACACACTTTTCCTCGCAGTTTACACCAGGCAAGTTTCTGGCTGGGAGTTATCGGGATCAGCTGGGGAAGAGGGGGAAGGGAAGCGCTATCAGGAGTGCTGGGGGAGGTCAGGAATCTATTCATTTCAGATTCATCTCCAGGAAAACAGCACAATAAGAAAACATTTGATCTAGCAGACAAACAGAACATTTAGCTGGTTGTTAGAAGCGATTAAAACACAAGGGCTGGGGAGCTCATCCTATGCCTTCACTTCTCACCTGCCTAAGCATCAGCACTGCTCCCATCGATTCCCTAAATAAGAACAGGAGTTATCCCAGAGCGCCAGACTATCGCAGCTCGCTGAGATTTCTTCAGCCAGCTGCGAGACCTAAGGAACGTCAGTCTGTATCACTGCTGGCCAACGCCAGAGGGAACGGGGGCTCTCTGAGAGAGCCCACAGGTCGGGCGCCCCTCCCTAAGAGCCCCTCTCAGGTCCCAAGGGCCACGGGTGCATCGGGCAGGGGGGCTGACACCCCCGGCCTGTCCCGCGGCCGCCCGCAGACAGCCAAGCTACGGCTGAACTACCACAAAGACAACCAGGAGGGAGCCAGGCAGCTTGAGACGCCTCTTCCACTTCCCACTAAATGGCTGCTTTGGTGTGTGTTTTCCCATGTTCCTAGTGACAATTAATACTTGAAGAGCTAAATCAGAAGAGACTGCAGAAACATCCCGCTCCCAGAAACACCTATTTTCATCCATGTGCACAGATCTTCTCTGAAGGCGACCAGCTCTGAATTGCTGTTTTCTGAAGGGCGAGGATTCCTCCTTTGTCTTGTTTTCTTACCTTTCGCTCGTATTTATCGCAAACCCAAAATGAAACAAACACTTCTCTTCTGAGGCTCTGACCAGGACAGCAGGAACAAAAGGACGGCTGAATGCAGGAACAAGTGTTATTGTGGTTTTCTATGACTCTTACCGTGCCTGGCAGGAGCCGCACCAGATGCACGATGAATGGCCGGGCAGCACGGCGCCGCGGAGGAACCTGCCCAGGAAATGAGACACCTGGGTCCCGCTCTCGGCTCCTCCACGGTCTCAGCCAGCCCCTCTGCTTGTCAAAACAGACGCACAAAGGAACCTCAAAGAACCGTTAGATTCTGCGATGGCCGAGGACCACAGCAGTATTTTAAATCTCTGCTCATCAGACACTTAGATCCCCTGGCGACTCTTGAAAATCACCGAGCCGAGCAAGGGCAGAGCGCAAAGGGGGCAGATGTTAAAGGGAGGGTGGGCAGCAGCTTCCGTAAATCCTACCTATTCTGCCGTAACACTGTGAGTCTGCTACCAAAAGGAGGATCTGCCTGGCACCGAGACTACAAACAAAACACCCAAACCAAAAAAAACAACACCCTGACCAAAATGATAAATGAAAGGCAGGTTCCTCAGAGCATCAGATAGCACGTACTATGGAAAACACAAGAGCTAAGTTGCAACATCTTTAAATTTATGTAATCAAAACAATCAAGTAGCAATTAATAATGAGCACTTTGATAATACAGACAACCAGCTTTGTGAACAACCCTTCCCCTGGCCCAAAGGGTTTCTAAATAAGACCTTCCACCCTGTATCTCAGGGTTACCTAAAGTGTTGGTTAGTTCTGCTCTCATAAAAAAGGCAGTTTGTAGGGCTGTGCGGGAGGACGACAGCATTGCCAGGGGAAATTCAAACAGCACCATGCACCTTCCCCTGCAGATGGAAGTCTTGATTCAACGCTGACTAACCATGGCATACCTTCTAAGCCTGGAACAACCATTCCTTGAAAATTAGAAAAGGAAAACAGCAGCAGGTGGGGTGACCCATCCCAGAAGAGGTGGTTAGTTGGTCACAGGGCCAGAAACACGCACCCGAACACCGTCCTGCCGACAGCTCCTCCATTTCCAGATCTCACTCCCTCACCCTCGGGCTCAGCCCAACGTCTCACCTGTGCAGCTCGTCGTCAGAGGGGGAGTACTTGGAGGTGACATCCGCAAGGTCACCAAAGATCTGCTTGCTGTAAACAGTCAGCGAGGAGAGCAGGATCAGCTCCTGCCACGTAGAGCTGAGCAGGCAGGTATAGTCCTTGATGGAGAGTTCGCAGAAGAATGGCAGCTTCTTGATCCAAGCAATCTGCCTGAAAAGCAATTCATCCGCCAGACGACACAGCAACGCAAACAGCTCTGCCTGAGTCACTTTATACCTGCAGGCACAGTTAATACGAAGGCATAAAAACAATTAACAACATTGAATGACGTCATCTGACGAGGCAGTTGAAGAGCAAGGCAAATACCACAGGAATTTGTCTTCAAGTGCCCAACATGCCAGTGCCCGGAGGGTCACCTGGCAGCAGGAGCCACAACGGCCAGCACCCAGCCTGCCCAGCCAGGGGCTGCGAGGGGAGCCCCCCCAACCCCTGGGGTCACCCACCCATCCAGCACCCAGCTGCTCGGCTGGGGGCAGCTCTCACCGACAGATGGACTACCCAGCATTTTTCCACCCATGCATATTTTTCCATCTACCATGCTATTACGGGGCCTTTTGTACAGTGAATGCAGTCTCGGGGCTGACGCCCATCGCTCCCGCGCAGCCCGGAGCCCCACGCAAGGTCCGTGTGCGCCAGCTTCAGCCCCAGGCAAGGCCACGGGCTGCCCACGGGACAGGGGCAGGTTTGCTGCTCGCACTATGGCTGCATCTTGCCCCAGGGGCCGCGCTCCCTGCGCCCATCAGACCGTCAACGCACACACCCAGCCGCCCCCCTGGCCGTCAGCGCCGCGAGCTGCAGCCGCGGGTGCAGGCAGGGACAGCCGGGCCGGGAGGGCAGGCAGGAGCAGGCAGCCCCTTGCCCCGCGCACGCTCACCCGTCCTCGATGAGCATGGGCGTGCCGAGCGGCTCCAGGTCCTCCGCTGACACCAACTGATTGATGAGACTGTGCGACTGGGGGTCCAGGCTGCGCGGCTGGGGGGGCAGCAGCGCCGAGTGGGCAGAGTAGCTAAAAAGGTGCGGGAGGTACTGATAGTGCGTGGACACCGGCGTCCCGATGTACTGATCCCTGAGTGCAGCGAACCCATTCAGCTCCACAGACCTACTGGAAAAGGAAAAGCTTTTTAATATACCCCCAAAACTCCACCCGATTCCAGCTCCATCAGAAATGTTAATAAAAATAGGGAAATAAAACAGAATGGAAAATGCCTTTCTATTTAAACCCTTCACGAGAAATAACAGGGAGTGTGCAGACCAGACGCCTCACTCTTGCCTCACACCGAGCCAGGCTCAGCCCTAGTAACGGGGATCTGGGAAGTGCTGCTGAGCAGCCAGTGGGAGAGTAAAACAGCAACCCAACTGTACAAAGCATTTCCACCCCAGCTTCCCTGAAGGGCCAGAATTTAGGATTGTAAATTAAGTATTTACACAGCCAGTGAGCACCAGTATCGCCTGGCTTCAGCTGCAGCTGGAAGCAGAGGGAATGCAAGTCTGAGATTCTCACCGTGTTTACAATCAAAGGCTGTACCGTGAGGTGAGCACTAACAGTAACTGGCATCACTTCATCAGTTAGTAACCTAAGTGGAGTCATTTATTTTCAAAATCTGAGCAGAGTGCAGAAAAAGAGCTTATGCAGAATGAGCAGTGAAAGGTAATCAAGTTTCCATGATCTGCAGAAAAAACTGTCACTACAGATTAAGAGACCTATTTTAAATATCATTTTAACTCAACATTGCCTTCTTTTTCATCTGCTTATGAACATTTCACCTCCCAGTTCAATTCTTTTCAACCCAGTGGCTGGCTGTCTTAAAACACAATTAGAGATGTAAGAATCTGCAGTATGCTCAGTCTACACAAAAATGCACTTTATTTCTCCTACACTGGCCCAACGTATCACGCAGGGAAGGACAGCCAGGATCGCTGTAATACGAAATTCTTCCAGGGGTCATTCCCACCTTGAAGACGGAGTAGAAACAGGTGAAGGCTGGTTGCTCTCAGAAACTCCATTTCCAGGGGAACTATGGTCACTGTCTCCGTTGTTGCTCCATGACATGTTTGCCTCTCCCTCAAATTCTTGCCCAGACATAATTCTCTCAATCTCTTCCTCTGATATCTGTCAAAACCAGGATGGTTACGGTTACTTCAGCTGAGAAGAGAAACAAGGCAGAGCCTCTGCAAACACTCTGACCATACGGTCACATCCAACAGAGCTGACACCTCCCCGCAGCAGTGGAACGCTTCGCCGCTCCCACAGATACCGCATCTGCCCTTTACCTTTAACAGCATGCAGGAAAAATTCTATTTACAGCTAATTGTGGTGGCCCCAGCGCAATTCAAGTGACAATAACACAGTAGACAGGAATGGACACATGAAAAGATGTCAAATACACGCAGCAACGAGCCGTAAATCAGCTACTGTCACACAGAGAAAAACCCAGGAGTAACTGAGGCCGGTTCATCAGGAACATCGCTCAGTGCTCGGCGGGGTAAAGCCAACGGGAAGGTGGGGTAGGCTCCCGTTTGATAAAGCAACTGAGAGAGGCAAGGTGACACAGATAAAATAAGTCAGTAAAACATTTACAGTGAATCACTGTTCATTATTTTTCCCCAGGTAAGAACCAGACGGCACTCTCAAGCACCTAATACTTAAAACAAGTATTAGAGTAATATATATGAAGTTAATACGGGCTAAAAAAAAGAAAATTGAGTTCAGTGAAGTATAAACTTTCAAGAGAGCGCTGAGCATGCTCCTGGAGAAATGTTGCATCAGTAGTGGGGAAAATGCAACATGGAATTTTTGGGGCTTTTTTTAAAATTCTGTGCATGACCATTAGCAAGGCCGTCACAGAATATGGAAAGACTTTGAGTCAGCGTACTGCAAGGAAGGGCAGTGAACTCTGAACATCATTTTCAAGAGCCAAACATTGCTTAGACAGTTTAGTCCAGTCTTACAAAAGCATCAGAAAAACTCATTGGCTTGCCCAGGTACAGAATCTGAGGAGTGCCATAGCAGAACAGGAGGTAACACAACAGGTAAATTTATTTCACCCCAGGAAACAGAGTTGATGGCACAACCTCTGGTCCGGCGCTGACCGATCACGCACGCCTCGGGCGAGCAGGGGCCCACCCTGGCGAGCAGAGCTGCTGTTTTATTACATCGCTCAGACAGTCACAATTGTTACCTGGCCAAAAACGGAATGTTTGTTCGTTGATAGACCCACACGGGTTTTAAGAATCAGTAACTAATGCTGTTGTAAAGGTGAAGTCAGCAGAAAAGGTTCTGTCGTTACTAAGCGATGGCTTTGCTCTCTGGGCCAGGCTCTGATGCTGACCACCGGCACGGCCACGCTGCCCGATTCCTGCTTTCTCCTCAGTTCATGGAGGACCTGACGGAGCAGGCAGAGCATCTGGTGCTTGGCTTCTCGTGCCTTGGGTTTGGACTGGGGGGAGCAGCCTTTCCACAGGCACACAGACTCACAGAAAATGCTTTCAGTGTTATTTCTATTTTATTAAAATAAACAGTAAACTTTTAAAAGACCTCTTTTCTAGAAGCAAGCTGGAAATGGCCATCATTTCTCACGCGTGCAGTACAAGCTGTTGTGCTGAATTACCTCGTGCTTTACAAGTCATCTCCAGACAAGCTGCGCCATCAATCAGCGAGACATTTACTGGGTGCCCCGCCTGCAACAACTGAAGGAATTGCAGCAGGCAGCCCGCGAGATTTACTGGGAGCCGCGGAGGGACCGATGTCCTTGTGTGGCTCACAAAGGACAGAGGGCTGTGACGGGCAGAGGCTGCCCGGGCATTCACTCAGGCACCCCGGGACTGCGCCGTGTCCCCCCCCGGGGACAAGCCAGCACCGAGCTGTGTTTACAAATCTGCTGCTCATCGGATGTGTTCCTAATGCTGGGGGGGAGTCAAACCCTGCTACGCCCGCAGGGGCACGGGCAGGGCCGGGAAAGGCACAGCCCAACGCTGGCCCACGAGCCCACCACGGCCAGCGGAGCTGCGTGCCGAGGGGGAGGGCAAAAGCCGAAGGGAACCCGGAGAAACAGCCGGACGCGCTCACCTGGACAGGTCCGATGCTTTTGTTTCTGCCTCCTGGCATGCCATCCTCTCTGATTGCTGAAAGAAAACAACCAAACCTTGGTGAGGAACGCTGCTGTTTGGTATTCCCGAAATACATAAGAAAGCATTTAGTGTTTCGAAACAGAACTGTGTATCTTAACAGATTGATTTTGTTCATCAAAGCAGTTTACACAGAAACCCCCAGTGCTTTCCAGTGCAGCACACAGCGTGGGGCACAGACACCCCAGAGGGCACAAACACATCGATGGGGCTACAAGCATTACTCAGGGAGTTCAGTTTCTTCATGTGATCCTTGAGTGACAAGTAATGAAGGAATAGCAATCCTTTATCACAATGAATTCCAGGATGATTTGAGACAGCACACAGAAAGCAAACGTACTTCACCTCCAGAAATAAAGCAACGAATACCCACGAAAATGGAAAATGCAATGGAAACTCTGGCGTTTCTAACACGCAGCCCTGTGAACGAGCCAGACCCCACCTGCAGAGACCCCAACCAGTGCTGCCGACAGCCCAGAGACAAAGCGCTGCGCTGGGAACTGCTCACACCGCGGCCACTTCAGAGGGTCACACCCACAGCTGCCACGGAAAATGGAGGGGAGATGTTTTACCCAGCCAGCGGCATGCAAAGCCCTTGTTCAAAATCCGAGTCACTAGACTGAGCTGCACGGCTGCGTTCCAGGGCAGCCCAGTTTCTCAACACAGCCGCTGCATTTTTAAGGCTCTTTAAACAATTTCCAGGGAGTTTCAGTGAAGTCCAATTAAGAGAATTATCCTTGAGCTGCCTCCCTACCTTCCTCTTCCCTCTGCTTTTCTCTGTATGGCAGAGCAGATCTGCAGGAGCCGCCAGCATTCGAGGGCCAGCCCTGGTGCTCGTGCGCCGCCTCTCCCGGGCCGGGTCCCCCTGTTTATCAGATCCCAATCTCTTTCCCACCGCGACCTGGCCAGACTTGGCAGGAGGCTCTCCCCAGCTGCACGGTGACCTTGCTGCTGCCGGCCGGCCTCACCCTGCTTGGCACACGGGGCTGCAGGAGGCCCGCCCGGAGCAGAAAATGACACAAAATTGAAGGAAAAAATCCTGTACCAGAAAAAAGCTACGCTGCTGTTTGATTTTAGATCTCCTCAGCTCAAATCATCCTCAATCTGTCTCGGTGCCACACTCGCAACTCCAGGGTTACACACCCGGGTTCAGCTGAGGCTGAGCTACGCACGCCCCGCGCTTGGACCTAAACGGCACGTTCCTGAATCGCAGCCACAGGGGCAGGCCGCGCAAATCACTATGCAAAAGCGTCCTGGGGATTCACGGCTGCGCCAGCCCGTGAGCAGCAGCACAGCGACGGCTCCCTCCAGCAGCACCCGACGGGGTCGGCAACACAGCTTCAACCCTTCTAACACAAACTCCACCGCCTCCATGGAACAGCCAGTGGTTTTATCTAAAACGCCAGAGAGTGTTGGAGAAGTTGTAAACCCAGGATATAAACCAATTCTGGTCACCTTTTACATCGTGCAAATCTCTTAAGGTACAGCAAAACGCTCTCATTTTAACAAACTGGCTGTTTAGTTTCTGTGAAAGTTCTTTCCGAAAAACATTGGTTTCTCATTAAAAAAATGTGACTGATGTAAAACTAAGCCATCAGGGTTAGCTCTCTGATACTCCCTTTAGGTTTTTTTAACTTAATGGGATTACAGTAGCAGTAACTAGGCCTAGTTAGGCAGCGACCTGGCGATTCGACTATGCAGTAATTCTGGGAGAAAAATGCTCCTTAACCCAACAGCCCCGACCGCCGGAGCTGCCTGCGCCCTCAGCCCAAATCCTCCGCGGAGACGCTGCCTGGAAGCAGAATTCATGCGGTTCCTCGGGGATGGAAGAGGCAGCGGGCAGTGGGGGGGCAGCGGGGGGGCAGCAGGTGGGCAGCGGACGGGCAGCGGGAAGGCAGAGGGTGGGCAGAGGGTGGGCAGAGGGTGGGCAGAGGGCAGCGGGCAGGCAGAGGGCAGGCAGCGGGCAGCGGGCGGGCAGCGGGTGGGCAGTGGGCGGGCAGCGGGTAGCAGGTGGGCAGCAGGCAGGCAGTGGGTGGGCAGCAGGCAGGCAGTGGGTGGGCAGTGGGCAGCAGGCGAGCAGTGGGCAGGCAGCAGGCAGGCAGTGGGCATCGGGCAGGCAGTGGGCGGGCAGCGGGCAGGTAGCAGACAGCAGGCGGGCAGGCAATGGGCAGCGGGTGGGCAGTGGGTTGGCAGGAGGCAGGCAGCGGGCAGGCAGCGGGCAGGCAGCGGGCAGCGGGCCGGCAGGTGGCGCTCCGTCCCCACGCGTGAGCCGCGGAGCGCGTGCTGCCCACACCGGCACCGGCAGCGCGGGCAAGGCCTGAGGGGGCAGCGGGGGGCAGCGGGGGGCAGCGCTATGCCCGTAGGTAAAAGACGAGCGGGGAAGCGGCCTGCCTCCCCCACCAGATCAACCGCCCAAAGATAATTAGTAATCAAAGCAGCCAGGAGATAAGCTTTCCATCTCGGCCCCAAGATACATTTTCTCAGGAAGATCCTGGCGGATTTGCGGTAAATTTATGGAAGTTTTAGTGCTTCTGACAGGCGGCTTTCGTAAGAACGATGACACTGGAGGCGTCAATAGCTACATTCAACAAACACGGGGTGACAGCTCTGCTGGGCAGCCAGGAAGGGGTGTCCCCCCCCCACCTGAGCATCCAGGAGGCAGCACGAGCAGCCCCCACGCTAGAGCAGCACCCGCTCCTGCTCAGAGTCCTGTCTGTCCCATTAAACCAAGAAATCACCACTTTTAATGGGCCATTAAACCAAGAAATCTCCACTATTAATGGCTAACAAGATTTCCAGAGATTAAAAAGTCGAAAGATTGGAGGGAAGAGTAGAGATGTGACACTGAAAAGAATCCGTCTATTTTTTTAATATTAATTTTCTGAGTAAATGAGTAATTCTGAGAAAATGAATAACCTTCTGATACACTTAAGATTTTCTATCCTGAAGATGAAAGCGTAGCACTTCCTCACCTCTGCACAGGTGGGGACTAAGGGGTGGCTGTCCCTCACCCAGGTCACACGTGTCTCCTCAGTGACCTCGTACCTGGCAAAACCGCCTCGCCTCCACGTGTCATCAACCAGGGACGGGCGGTAAGTGAAGACCCTCACACCTCATCCTTGGGCACAGCTGCAGGTCTAAGCTCCCAGGACAAGGCACAGGCAAAGTCTGACTGGGATCTCTTGGGATTTCAAAAGCCTGTTTAAATGTACTCATTTTTGCCACATTAGTGTACTGAAGCACAGAAACAGTGACCACCTCGCTCAGGATAAACACAAGGACAGATCCACCGGGAGGGACAGTAACAAGCTGCTACTTTCCCTGAAAAAAGGGATCACCACGATCAGTTCTCCAAATATTGATACGTGCTTGTAATTCATACAGGTTTTCCCTCTGATACAAGTAGTTCAGGAAGAGTATTTTACCCATGAATAATTTCGCTGAAGCTTCATTTTTTCTTGTCAAGAATTTGAGAGGCAGAACTGCAACACAAAATGGTGGCAGAGGAAGGGTGGCACGCATTGCTAACACAGGCCCCAATCTACCTCCACCAGCAAAAAGCCCATTTTTCTTTACCTTTCCGGTTCATCCCCATCTGGAGGCATTTGAGCAGCCGGCAGTACTGGCATCTGTTGCGCTGTTTGCGTGACATGACGCAGTTCTTGTCTCGACTGCATCTGTAAACCCGCTTGTTGCAGATGCTCCTTTTGAAGAACCCCTTGCAGCCCTCGCAGGAGATGATCCCATAGTGCAGCCCCGTGGCTCTGTCCCCGCAGATCAGGCAGGTTCGCTGATCCACCCGCTCATCTGCAAGAGAAAAGGAAAGGCCTCGCGGTCAGCACAACGGCTTCAGTTCAGTATATTCATAAGACACTAAGTCCAGAAATTCTCAACGGTGGCAAGAAGAATGAAGAAAAGCAAACCCCAAGTTGGTTTAAAACCGCCCGTGGTCCCCCCGCCGATCAGAAACGAGCGTGGCTGGGGGACAAAGCGCCGTTTAGGCTGCGAGGAGCCCGTGTTACAGCCGGGAGAGGCCACATCGCGGCACAGCCTGCCCCTGCCACCACACAGCATCTCCCCCCTCCACGGGCAGGTCACACCGCCTCACCCAGGGGCCAAACAACCCCCCGAGTGGCTTCCCTGGCACCACCTGCTGAATTCCCCTAACGAAGAACAGAGATGAGAGCAAAGAAATGGATGATGTTTACTCATCAGCGTGGCACAAGCACGCTGTGTCGCCCCTGAAGTTTATTTTATTCCTAGTTTTCATGTTTTCCTCCAAATGCTCCACTCGGTGGCCAGTGGGGCCAGCACCTGCTGTGGGCACGCAGGAGGAAAAACCTTGAGTTTCCATAAGGTCAGGGTTGAGGAAGAGGCAGTGGCTGTGGGGCTCGCGCAGACCCATCGCGCAGCACTGGAGAGCAGCAGCACGTGGCTGCAGGGGGAGGCTCCATCCTTCACTTCCCTGCGCTGGGACGGGACCCCTGGAGCAGGGCAGAGAGCGTGGCCCCCCCCCGGCAGCCTCCAGCTCCCCCCGGCAGCCTCCACCCAACTGTTCCAAGAGAGGAACAGGAACCTGCAGGGGAAAAAGGGTCTGAAGAGCCCCACCTCGACTGCACTGACCAGGGTGTGCAGATACACGAACCATGCTGGGCGGACACCAATGGACGCAAAATAGTCACACCTCATGTGTTCCTGTCACACCTCGTGTGTTCCTGCCACACCTCGTGTGCTCCTGCCACACCTCGTGTGCTCCTGCCACACCTCGTGTGCTCCTGCCACACCTCGTGCATTCCCAGGGACAGGCAGAGGGACCCACTCACCTCCTCCTGCAACAGCCTCATGGCACATGTCGCTGCCTGGAACCCAAGTGAATTACCTTATTTGTTCTTACAGAAACCACGGTACGGTTAAGCCACAGCGATGTGATTTTACTGTTCCTTTCCCAAATCTTTGGAAGGGTTTTGGATGGCTGAAAATGTAAATTGCAGGACTCCCAGCAACAGGAGCCATCACATTAAATTCAGTATCTTAAGACTCCTACATTGCCTCGGTGACAGAGCAGGGACGATGTGCAGCTCACGAGAACCTGCAAGCAGGCCGTGGTCTCCAGCGATCTCCACAGACACTGATGTCAAACGGACAGGAGAAGGTCCAGGGTGGCTGGAGAGACCCCAGCAGATAACCCAGCTGGAGCCACATCACCCTGCCTCTGCGCAGGGCGGCCTAAACCCCGCTCACAGAAACCGTCAGCCAGGCTTAAAACAATGCCAGCAAGTTGCACCAGCAGCTTTTCCTCTGGCAGATGTTTAGCACAGCCCAACAGCTTAACCCCTCGCAGCCAGGCCAATCTGCCTTCCCCGCCCCAGGGGTTTAACCCGTTGGTATCCCAACAGTCGCCAACAGAGCTGCATTTTGAAGATGGGGGCTATTCAAGTGCGATCAGGGGTACACACAAATCTGCTGGTTGCTTTCCCAAATGACAAATCGTCATTACCCGGATGACGAGATCCCCCTGGCTGAGTGAGGCAGGGAGGCACCAGGGAACAGAAAGGACATCGCTTTGCTTTGGAGCAACAGGACTTGAGGAAGCACACTTCTGTCTTTCACCCGACTGCACATTTCCTAGGGATGCTGGTTAAACCAGATTACTTCTGGTATTTCTTGGCTTGAGCGCACGACTGTGCAATCTCCGACAGGCAGAAATACCCACAGCTAAGGCAGGACCCAGATGACAACAATTCTCTGCAGCTCCCTGGGGACAGGTACTGCACGTGGTTCTCCACGCCAGCCTCGTGTACCCAGAGTTTAACTTCAGTGTCTCGGCCCCTTCCCTCTGGAGTTTGTGTGATACATCCTCTTCACCCCATTTAGTTAAAGACAAGCTGCTCAGGAGACACGAGAAGTGCATACGCTCTCCAGGACCCGCCCTGCAGACGCAGGCTGTGCTGCGGAGGAAGTTATTCCCCTACAGCCCAACTGTTCAGAACACAGAGGAGAAACTTTTGCAGGACTCACACGACAGCCACAATCAAATTAATGGGGGGCTCAGGAGCATGTGGCAGTGCTTGGGGGAGGCACCCCAAGGCAAAGGTTGTCTCTTGGGAAGGGGAAGGTGGGACAGCCCAGAGCTCGCCGGCGGAGCTGGGGTGCAGAGCAGCCAAAGCTGCTTTTCTCTTCCTCCGAGACAGCCGCGAGCTGCAGAGCGAAGGCACCCGAGGGCCAGTGCTCCTTTAGGTACGTCAGGTGACGGGAGCAGAAGAGGGTGACCCAGCTGGCGCCCTGGCACCTCAGCAGGGACAAAGGCTCCTTCCAGACAGCACCCACGTGGCCACGGCAGCGACTTGTCCAGGTGAGGAGGCAATTACAGCGATGGTCTGGCGAGGTGGCTGAGGGTCACACGGTGCTGGAGACGACGGGTCTCCACGGGTAAAGGAAAGAGCTGGAGAAGACGAGTAACAGGAGGTGGGGAGAGGGCAGTGAGAGAAGGGAGACTGACAGACCAGGTCAGAAAAATGTTGAGACAGTATAAGGGTCAGAAAGAATAAAAAAATCTTGAAGAACAGGAGAAGGAAAAAAGGCACAAATTCAAACCAGAGAAATGATCTGACATGATTACTCTAAAAAAGCTCAGCCAGAGCAGGAAGGGAGGAAGGAGCAGGAGATGGAGCGGGGCTCGGCCGCTGCCTGCGCCCACCGTCCCGCGCAGGGAGCTGACACCGGGCAGACACACAACTGCCCCGGCCCGCAGCCCGCCTGGCGTCCTGCCCACAGCCTGGTCTGTGTCACCCGTGACGTGATACAGACCTTGAGAAACCCCAACCTTAGGATGGCATCGGCTTGTGAAGATGAGCTGGTTCAAACCCACTTCAGCATGACACCACCGAGCCTGGTTTTCCTCACTTAAAGCTGGTTTTATCTGCAGGATTTTTGGAGTGGCAGGAAGCAGAAGTCACAGTGAAGTCCTCTCCAATCTTGATAACGCTTGAGCAACCTGACAAACCAGTGTGTAGCTTTGTACTACTGGAGAACATGTGAAGGCAATAGAAATAAATGAGCAAAACGCATTAGGATCAGAAATGAAACCAGTTTCCAGTTACATGAGCCAAGTAAAAATCTAAACCAGCTGCTCTTATTCACAAGCAGCTTTCTCCACAGTTTAAACCCAGTAGAAACCACAACCAATCTGTATTAAACTTTAAAAGGCTTGCTAATGCACAGCACGCAAATTTACACTTTTCTGCAAATTTCACTGCCATTGTTATAAAACCTTAAAAATAAAGGGATGAATAAAGGAAGTGCAAGCTTTAACTAAGGAACCCTTCACGGTGTCATCGCCACAGTAAAACACTCCCAGTTTTACAGGACAGACAACCTCAGGTATGTGCTCACTGAAGACTGCAGAGGAATGCCGGTCGGGATCAGGGCTGGGGCTATCTGAGCATCTCCCTGAAGGGGGGCAGCTAAACCTGACTTTGTAGTCAGCAATTGCATAATCTCTACCTTCAGCTATCTGATAAAGGCTGGGGGGGGGGCCGGGGGATTAGCCTGGGACAGAAGAGTCCTCTATCCACAGGGTTTAGCTCAGCCTCAGCTTAACTCCCGGCCCTCCCCCTGCTCCCACCAGCGGCGCCATAAATCGGGGGCGCTGGGGGATCCCGGGGTCGGCAGCCCCGGCCGCGCTCGCTGCCGGACACGCCGCGCCACGGCGGAATTCAGGAGCCACGAAACCACCGGTTTAGCCACGCGGCAAAAGGCAGAGTAGGACGCGGGGGGCTGCGGCAGCCCCACGGCGCAGCACCTCAGCCCGCAGCGTCCCGTGGGGGTCGCGGGGCTCCCTCCTCACCCAGCGTGGCTGAGCGTGAGCGAGGGCTCATCGCCAGGCGCAGCTTTTTTGTTGGGGGAAGAATGGGGCCGTGGCCTGGAGAACATGGGGAGCCTGGGTGATTAAAGCCAGGAGGAATCCAAATCCTTCCCTGGGTGTCCCCATCACCCCGCTGGCAGGGTGATGGCGAGGTGGTGCGGACGGCCCCATCGCCACAGTCCCCGCAGGAACCGGTAACTGGGTGCGTTTCCAGATTCAAATTCACCGTAGAACAGCCGCACGCACCGTGAACAAAGACACGGACCTCCGGGGACTACAGAGGTGCCCGTACACCCCGTAAACTGCCGCTCAAACGAAACTAGCAGATAAAAAATCATCACCTGCAGAAAGTGTATGAGTTTCAGAGGTTTAAAAAATCCTGTAGAAACCATGACCAGGCCCAAGACGTTGCCCCTGCAGCCCGCGGGTTCGCCGGCTCCTGACCTTTGCTATTTTTCACCCTACTTAACGCAAGTGCCTTGTGCAGGCGAACGGCGGGACAGCCAGGGCAGAATCCCGGGGAACTTTAGAGAAATGGGAAAGCACGGGCAAATTTAAAGCAGCTTTGCACTGGGGGGGGGCTGCTCTGAAACCCCTTAACCTTGAAATTTCACCAGAATGTCGGAACACACAGTGAGTATAACAATTTTAAACCCTCCCCTCCTCCCTGGCTCTGTTAGCACTCGTCTCACCGATTCCTCTGGTTTTAAAAGCCATACAAGGCAGATTGGCAAACAAAGCAATTGATAAGAAGCTTTTTCAAATACCTTGCCCATGTTTTATTTCAGAGAGGGCTGAGGAAGATCCCCCCCACCAAATCTTCCTGACGGGTCTTACATCTACGCATGCATACACGGGATATTCGGGCTTTGTTCTCACAACCCATTGTAGCAGGGGCCACTAAATCAAACAGTTGCTGCTACGACAAAAGCACTCACAAAAATCTCAACCTCATCTTGAACCCTGAAGATTTTTATGGCTACTCCCTCGCTAACCCCTCCCCAAAGCCACATTAAAGGATGTATTGTTTTCAAAGGTCATGGTAGGTTTCATACCACATTTTAATACAATGTAAATTCTCCAAGAATATTATGATGTTACACAAGAGTCACAGAAGACAGAGTGAGAAAGAGAAGAAATCTTTCCGTGTCTATGTTTTATAAGACAAATAGTAGAAGCAATACACTTATTTTTCAAGACTTGCTTTTTCCCTCAGCGAAATGAGTAGTCGCACTAATTTCATTTAAAAGAAAATTCCTATGAATTTCCAAAAGGAAATACCTTAAAATCCTGCTGAGGCACACGGCAAAGACACGTACAGAAAACACTAAAGCGCATGAACGCGCATGTGAAATACAGAGCAAATAAACTGAAGTTCGGGGACACAGGTCCAGCCCTCGGCCAGCCCCCATCACCGCTCCCACCTGTGTCACCCCTGCGGCCCAGGAGGCCCCGGGAGCGGCCGCGTCGCTGGAGGGGACCCCCCCGCTGCGAGGGATCGCCCCCACCCCTGCAGAGGAGGTTTAAAACCGTAGAGCGCCTACAGCTCCCTGCGCGAGATTTCCCTTGGAAAGAGGGCTGCGTGTCGGTGCAGCCAGCTCGTGCGACTTGCAATATTGGTGCTTGATAATGGAGCAGAAACAAAGACTTTATTTCCTAGAGTGAGGCCAAAAGTGAAGGCACAAACCCTCACCCAAGCCCCCGGAGCGGACGCTGCCGGGATTTGATCCTGCTGAAAAGCGAGAGGGAGGATGCACAAAGCTGCAATTTGCAAAACTTCCCATTTCTACAAGAAGAGGTGATTTACAGCTAAGAAAATCTTCCCTAGCTGAAAAAAGATTACAGACGACACTCACCACTGCAATTCATTAATATATTTAATACCTTTACAACTGCGCATCATTTATTTGCTTTGCGATTAGCTCGCCCTGACACCACCCCCCCAGTACCCCTGAGCTGGGTTTAAATCCCGAACAGCCAAACACCAGCTGTTTGGGGAGGGGGAGCGGAAGATCTCACACATGTGTTACTTAAATCCGAACAAAATCTCCCTCGCCTCTCATGATGCCTCAAACACAAACAAATGTGTTAGGGTTTCTTTTTCTCCTTATCTTTCCCAGCGATTTTTTTCCTCGTCAATTTTCAGTTTCAAGAAAACCATCTTGTTAAATTCAAGACACAGAACTGGAGTAATTCCCTCCTCGCTGCGGAGTGCTGCATTGTCCAAACAAGCCCACCCCCCAAACCAGGCGCGTTTGCTTAAGGGGCTTTTCTTTAACTTATAATCGATGAACACGGGGATTAAATTTTCTGTTCGGTGGCCCCTCCCCGGGACAGCAGCCACCTCGGCAGCCGAGCCCATCGCCGGGCACACAATGGGCCGGGGCGTCCCGCTCCCACTCCCCCATCGACCCCGCAGATGGGGGTCCCAGCCCCACGCTGGACACTGGCGAAGGCACCAAGGTCCTGCCTAGCCAGGCCGGGCTCAAAGAGCAGATTGTGCTGCCTATGATCAGGCCGGCCACGGTGCGAGCCTGAATAGAATTAACCCTCTGTGAACTAAAACAAAAACATTTGTGTACCCAGCTGGGATAAAGGTTAATTTAAATGGACAAGCCTCCTCAAGTCCTTTAAAAAAAAAAAGAAGAAGAAAGGGAAAGAAAGGCTGCCTGCAACCTTATTCTCTGTACTGTAAAAAGATGTTCTGCTTAGGGAGACTTAAGGGAGCATGGTTGCATTTTAAAAAGCACTGAGTATTGAAAAGAGGAGAGACGCTGCGACAGGGAAATGGCCAGCGCATCTCAGCTTTGCTCTCCCTTTCCAGTAATTAAATCCAAAACTCACAGCCTTATTCCACACTGATTTACTTTCTGCCAAAGAAGAGTTAGGACAGAAAACCCTCCTAAAACCCCCAGAAATCATGGGTTGCTCTTTTTCGTGGAGGTATAAACCAAGAGCGTGCAGCTGATGAAACCCATCACCCTTCCCTTCCCCGGGCTGGGACCGATCACCATTTGCATATCAAAAACTCATCTGAGAAATGCAACTTCTCCGGGCAGGCCGGGAGCCCCTGTCCCCTCCTCACCCCAGCACCCAGCCCCGCACCCCAGAGCACCCACGTCCCGCGGGACCCGGCGCCGGCCCCACAGGAGCCGGCCAAGGGCCAAGGGCCGCGGCGAGCTGGTCGCCCCGCTCCATTGTGCGGCCCAGGAGGACGGGCGAGGGGGCCTGATCCTTCACTCCGGCCAGTTGTCGCACAAAGAGTTTGGAACAAAAGCCCTCGGCACCAAAATGTGCCCCCGGTAGCCGAAAGGGCGTTCGCAGCGGCTCTAACAGGCACGAGGGTCCCACGGCCCGACCCGCGTTCACACCGCTGGCAGATCGACTCCGAGTTTACAGTCGCGCTCCCAAGGGATCAACTTTCTCTAATCCAATTTAAGAAAAATAAAGCTTTTGGCATGGTCCCCCGCCCTTGCTCCAGCACGGCCACACGCTCCAAACTGCAATCCGGTTTAGACTCTATTTTTTAAAATTGATACATTACAAAGCAGTAAGGTTAAAAACTTGACCTGCCTGCCTAAAAATAATTCTCTTGGACCTGTTTAAGTTGTCTAGATGTGCAACGACTGAGACTGATGAAGAATTAAGAAAATCTAAGATTAAAACAACAACAATAAACCCCAGCAGTCCCTGCCTACAAGGAGGCAGGGCCTAAGCACAACTAAAAATAATGACTTTCCAAAATGCTCATTACCCAAACACACTACGCGCTTTCCTTAAATATTTTGGCCTTAGTCTGAAGAAGAGCTTTTCCGCTGTCTTCAATCTTAGGGGGAAAAAAAGCTGTAAAATATCAGTGAACTCCTATTAGTCCCAGGAGAGATGGAGCTACGTTATCAAGTGCCTGCATGACCCCGATACTATCAATAATTAACAATACTAAAAAAAGCTCTTCCAGATGGTCAAAGGGATTAGGAAGTTTAAAATATAAACAAATTAAGCCACAAAACAAACTAATACCCTTTCTTTCTCTTTTCTTTTCTTTTTTTTTTTTTAAAAAATTGCACAATCCGGTTCGCAGCTGAAGGCGGCGATGCCCGGCCAGCACACGGCAGCTCGGAGCCGCCTTTTAAAAAAGAAAAAAAAAAAAAAGGGCAGAAAAGGAAAAAGCCTTCACGGGTGTTTCCCTACGGCAGCCCCGGCGCCGCTCCCGGCCCCGCACCGCCGGCCCCGGGCGCTGGGACGGGGCGGCCCCGGCCGCGGCCCCAACCCCGGCCCCGGCCCCGGCTCCAGCCCCGGCTCCGGGGGGCGGAGGCGGCGGCCCCGGGGCCGCGCAGCCGCCGCCGGGCGCGGCCCGCGCCGTGGCCCGCACAAAGGCCCCGCTCACCTTCCATGCAGGTCGAGTCCCGCTTCATCCCCCCGGCGCCGCGCTCCTCAGGGCCGCCTCATGGCGGCGGGGCCAGCGGCGCGGGCGGGCGGGAGCCCGGCTCGGCCATCGCCGCCGTCCCGACCGCGGGCCGGGCCTATGCTAACGAGCCGTGATGTCAGCGCCGCCTCCGCCGGGCCCCGGGCCCCGCCGGGGGCGGGCCGGCAAGGGGCCGCCTCGCCCGGGGTCCCCGCCAAAGGCCGGGCCCGGCCCGGCGGCAGGACGCGGCGCTGGGCCAGCAGCCGCCGGCCCTCGGCGGTCACCGGTCGTCAGCGGCCACCGGCCACCAACTGCCACCGGCCCTCGGCGGCCACCGGTCACCAGCGGCCACCGGCCATCAACTGCCACCGGCCCTCGGTGGCCACCGGCCATCAACTGCCACTAGCCCTCGGTGGTCACCGGTCATCAGCGGTCACCGGTTGTCAGCGGCCACCGGCCATCAACTGCCACCAGCCCTCAGCAGCCACCCGCCATCAACTGCCACCAGCCCTCGGTGGTCACTGGTCGTCAGCGGCCACCGGCCATCAACTGCCACCAGCTGTCAGCAGCCATCAGTCCTCAGTGGTCACCGGCCCTCAGTGGCTATGGACCGTGAGCGGTCACTGGGCCGTCAGCAGTCACTGGTCATCAACAGCCACTGGTCCTCTGCGGCCAGTGCTCCTCAGCAGTCACTGGCCCTCAGCGGCCACTGGCCATCAGTGGCCCTGGAGCACAGCCACAACTTGTCGGGGTTCTGCCACCGACCCCCAGGTGCGGGCAAGTGGAGGGTCTGCTGAGGGATCCAAGCAACACGCGCACCAAGCAAAACCCAGGGATTTCTAGAATGAACGTTACTTCCTCAAAGCGGCACCAACGGCTGGCCAAAACCTCCTGCCCGGTTGCCATCCCGGCGAAACACACCCGGGTCCCGCTCCCCAGGGCAGCAGAGGCGGGCGGCGCCAGGCTGTCACCCACAGCCAAACCAGGAAACCCCCAACCCGCAGGTAGTGCAGAAAACCGGCACTGGGCATCGCCGCGCTGGGCGCACGGGGGATTCCTCCTCCGAACGTGCCCTCCGAGGGGCAAAAGCACGCGCGTTATAGACCTTTAAAAATGAATATTCGTATAATTTCTGAGAAATCCTCGCCTATTTCCAGGAGATCTAATGTGTATGTTAACAGGCGGCGAGGCTGCCTCTGCGCCAGCGCGCAGGACCGGCCCTTCGGCACGGGGACTGGTTATCTCTGTGCAAAGCCCATCCCAAGGGCCCGTTCTTGGTTAATTAACTAAATTGGTTCAGTCTTTGGTATCGAGGTGACAGGCAGCGGTGCTGGTGCCGCGGGCGAGGAAAGGCCCACACGAGCACCTCCCTGTGCCTGCATGTGGCCGAGCGACCCCACGGCACGGCCACCGCCACGGCCCGCTCCCAGCAGGGACTGGGACTCCCAGTTCCCACGGGACTGGGAAGTTGGGCGCTGCCGTGGCTGCGGCGCCGGGGACCGGAGTCATCGTCGCCGTCGCGTGGGTCTGCACCAGCCAGCCCGCGGGGACGGGACGCTGGCGGCTGGATGCTCCCTTCAGCCCCTCACCAGAGCAGCGCGTGCGCTTTGTCTGTGATAATACGGAGATCTCCTGAGCGTGAACAGCCAGCACGGCACGAGCCCACGCTCTGTCTCACAGTCTGCGTTCACAGAAACGTGGTTGTTGCCAGACAAACAGCAGCTCCAGCATCCCCCTGGCCATGCCCAACACGAGCGCTCTGGAGGAAAGCTCAAGAAACTGCTGCGGAACCCACTTTCTACCCTCTGAGGTTGCTTAGCACAGGCTTGGTTTAGAAAAGTGATTTCAGCATCAGTTTGTGGTTTTGTCATCAGCTTCACAAAAGCTGCTGTGAAGATCAGTACCAGACTGGCATGGAAAACAAACCTGGCTCTAGAAAAAATACCCCCGCTGAGCCACGCTGGGAACTCGGGGCTTCTGCCTCCCGCCTGCAGACGCAGCCAGCGCTGGCAGTGCCCCAGCAGCATTTTAAAGTTGGGATGGAGCGGGGAAAACACAAAGCACTCCCTGAAGAACAGCAACAGATGGAGAAAGAGAAGTTAGGTGTGCCATCAGCGGGGAGAGGGGCTCTGCAGGTCCCCGCGGGGAGCGGCGTGGCCGACGGGCACGAGGGAGCTGGGCAGCCCCGTTCCGGGCCCTGGGCCGGGCAGCGGCCTGAGGGCGGCTGAGGGACACCCAGAGGGGACGGAGGAGTGCGAGGGTGGCTCGAATGATCAGAACTGATCAGTGCGATCCACACCGGCTTGTCAGCGAGCTGGCGTTCGCTTCCCTGATGGAAAGAGTTTCAGCAGCACTGTTGCTAGAACGGAGTTAAAACTGCACTGGCCCCTGCTCCAGCAAGGAAACCTGCACTATAATGAAAAACAAGACATGAGACACCGCGTCTTTCATCTTTTCCCAATTTCTCTCTCACGTAAGGAACATGCTGCTCATCCTCCCCGAGGCAGATCATCTCTGCCTCTCAACTGGGTGACTCTGCACGCTTTCATAACAATAAACCCGTGGCCGATTCAGCTGCCCGCCTCAAACCAGGTTCCACCATGGCAGCCCCGGTAAGGGCGAGCTCCCCACCATACATCCACCAGGGAATGTCTTCATGAAGCTCTTCTGCCCCTTCACCCTCCTCCTGGGGTGAACTCAGCCCTGGACATCGCGCAGTTCCTGTGTTCTGCCCCATGACCTGTCCCAGTAGTCAGCTGGGTTTGACCAAGCCCAAACCAGTGCTCACCACACCGAGGCATTTAAGGGACTGGCCAACACCCAGTTCAACCTGTCCTCCAGATCTCCACACCGACTCCCTTCAACAGCACAGTCTGCTTCTGCTCCTCACGCTGAGGGCCATGGGGCTCAACCGCGCTCTGAGAAATGGCTGACAAAATAAACAAGGTGCAGAGGCAACAAAAGAGGTCACATTTCACCCGATCCCGAGCCTGAAATTTTATTGCCTTCTGGTGACATCCAGCCGTGCAAATAACCCCGTGTGCATGCGAGCGGAGCTCAGCAGCATCCTGGGCACCCTGCTCCTGCTGACCCCGCGTGCACAGAGCGGTCGGATCAGGTGGTCTCGGAGGTCCCTGCCAACCCCAACCCTGCCGCCATCCCGTCTAGTCCTAATCCCGGTTTTAACCCCACGTTTCTGCAGGAGCAGGTGCATAACGCGGGAGCAAGATGTCGCAAACCAGTCCTGTGCTGGGCCAGGTCTCCGGTTTGCTTATGCTGTAAATCTGTAAAGTTGCAGCGTGGGTCCTTGACACGCTCTTCGGATTGACCTCTCTTTTTTGACTTTGGAGGTTTCCAAAGCAGGGCGGTGTGAGGAGCCGCTGCCCGGCCCTCGCAGGCCTGGCCGAGGGAAGGCAGGCCCTGGCCGCGGTGTTTACACAGCTGTTTGCGATTGAGCCGGCTCCCAAAGCTCCGCATTCTTCATCCCTTGCGAGCACTCTGCTCGCTCCTGGCGCCCCTCGGAGAAGTGTGACCAGAATGCAGAGCGCTTATTTTGTAACACCGCGGTGTGATGTGAACACAGCCGTCTGAAATAAAGCAACTTAACCTCAGGATAACACGCCGACATGAAGTTGCTCACACAACTGCTGCTGGAACTCAAAGCAGAGATACACCCAAAAAAACCCAACCTTGCTAATTCAGAAACAACTGCAAGTATGGACAAAACCTGGCTGGGTGAAAGGATAATTGGCCAAACAACCCAAACCTTCCAAATTGCTTAAAACTCACATTAAATACACAGTCACCGTTTGTCCATAATAAATCCTTAAGGGCAGAAAATAATTGCAGAGATCTGGAACTGCTCTGTAAAGTGAGAGGCCAAACTAGGAACGGGCAGAGGGCAGCAGGCAAAGAGACGAGAAAGCTTAATTCCATTGTCTGAACCAAGCAGCCTTAGAGCAAGCCTGGTGAAAGGGAAAAGAAAGTGACTGGTTCTCACTTGAGCCTGAATCAGCCAGTTCCCACCCCAAACAGCAAAAGCTGACACTATTGTAACTGACATCTAAACTGTCAGAACAGCACCAGTTCATAGCAGAAAAAGTCAAACCTTTGCCAAAATCTGGGCAAGTGACACTGCTGCCTGCAAGGGATTTATTGTCTCTACGTTACGGCCATGAGGGACGGGCAGGGGAAGCAGGAGGACCCAGGAAGGTCTCCGGGGTGTGCTGAGCCGTGGCTCAGCCCGTTACCAACCTGGCCCCTTGTCTGGGAGCGCGGACGGCAGGAACGCCGCGATCTGCTGCCGTTTGCCCGCAGCACCCTGCGGTACCAGGCCGAGATGGCAGTTAGAAATGTGGCAGGAGGAAAAGAAAATATGCATAAGAGTTGTGCAACACTTGAAAGGGCATCCTGTACGAATGCAGGTGTGCTCTGAGCGTTTTTTTGGAAGAACGTTCTCCCTATTTGCTTTTGGGAGAGCGCGGGTGTCCGGCCCAGGCTGCCTGCGGGAAGCGACTGCAGGCAGGAGCAGGGTGGGCACCACCGGGCGCTGCCCCTCTGCCCACCCCGGGCACGCGCCGTGAGGCCGCCATTCCAGAGGGAAGGGATCCTCAAAAGTTGTGACTTTTTCAGAAATGTAGAGCCTAAGCAGTGTCGTGAGCCAGCGCCGAAATGGGTCAGACACGTCCAGACCAGGGCAGCGACATCTTCCAGGAGACTGTCTGCTGACACCGTCACTTGCCACGGCCGATCCCTAAAAACTCTCATGAAAAACCCAAATTTGGGCAGAGTGGGGCTGGCAGAGCCGCGTGGCCCCGGGACGGGGGGCAGCCCTTTTCGAGCTCTCGCCCTCCCACCCACAGCCACCGTTTCATAACTCTGCAGGCTCCAGCGAGGCTTTGCCCATTTTCATGACAATCGGGGCTCTGTTGTGTCGACGCAGTTTGAGACATCGGCCCCTTTGTGGCACAAACAAAGTCCGGGCTGCGGATAACAAAACCGAGCACATCTCGGCGCTCAAGGCGACTAAACCCAGAGCTGCCTCCACACACCCAAGCTTGCCACGGACCAAACTAAAATACTGAAGTGGATTTGATTTCAAGCAACAAATAGCGCATAAGGAAATACCAGAGTCCTGGTTTTGTTTTTATTTTAGCGACGCCCGGTGCCGCTGGCAGCACCCCTGCTCTGCAGCGCCGGCGCTCCGGAGCCCAGGCTCAGGCGCAGCAAGAGGGGAAGGACACCCAGCACCCACGTGCCAGGACCGAGCTGGTTTGCAAACCTAGCTGAATAAACGTTATAAACTCAGATTAACGCATCTCAGCAGCCTCAGTACTGCAGACATTACCCCTTTCAGTCACTGCAGCGAGAGAACTGGTTCCAGGTAAACACAGCACATGCTTTCCCCAAAAACTCTATTCCCCTCACTCTGTGTATACATATATTTCAGAGAAAATAAAAAAATTACAATGAAATGTTTAGAGAAGCTATGGAAGGAACTGCAAGAAATGGTAATAAATATCTGCCTGACTTCTGAGAAATCCTGTGGTAACCGTTTAATAACTGATGGGGGTAATTCCTCTGCTCCCCAGCGTTAAACGCACCAGGAAGGTGGGGTTAATAATTCTGGTGAAGGTATTCACTTGGGGCACATAAGATTAACCATTTTCCTCCTTCTTACTATTTCGATAGGTCATTGTGCAAAATGAATCCTTCTATCAATTTCTGGTTTTATCTGTTTATTTATATTTTTATTTGCTTGGCTACTGAATTTGCTGTCGCAGTCTACTGAATTGCTTTCAAGAAGCGTTTCATTGCATCTCGCCTGTGGGGTGACAAACAGCGCAGCCCAGCTCTGTGTAACAGGAGAGAGCAGGGGGGAGGTTAAGGGCTTCTTAGAGAGGTCGCCTTCAGAGAAAAAAAGGAAAACAAATGGGATTGTAGGCATGAGGAGTATATGGTTTTACTGCCTTAGTGGGCAAGTACAAGAAAGGAGAATTGCAAAGGGAAAAGCTTTACATTTCTATGAGCAGTCAATCGAGCTCCATTCTAAACCCTTCACGGAAAGTGCTTCCCTTCCTATGGGGTGACTCCATCCCATCCTGGGAGTGCGTCTCCCGTAACTCCCAGTTAACTCCAGTAACCCAAACGGGGTCACGTGGCGCCAGGTCATTCCAGAAAATGGGGCGAAGTCCTTGAGCTGGGTGACAGTGGGCCTCGTGCACCCTCCTCCTGTCCTCCCGCAGCAGTTGTTCCTCCCGTGGGGCCAATATTCAGGCACAGAACCCCCGGTGTAAAGACCGGGTGCAGCAGTGGGGCTTCGTCCCAGCGGATCCCACCTGCAGCCCCAGCGCACCCCATCGACACCCGCGCGTGCCCGAAGGAGCAGAAATCTCTTTATCCGAACCTACGCGGGCCCGTGCCTGGGCAGAAAATGTTTAGCAGGAACGTAGGTCAGAAGGCAGAGAGTGTCTCCTGGACCTGAAGAGGCAGGAAAAGTTTTCTGCACCCAAGAGATAAACTGAAAAGCCGAAAGATGATTTCAGGCCTGACTTACAGACATTGCAGTCGTACCAGCTACGCTGTCTGCTGCAGCTGATGGTATTTTTAATAATAATAACAACAACAGACCAAAGTTTGTTATTTATAACTGTTGTTGTTGTTATCGTCCTGAGCATTATTTCCAAATAGGCAGCAACAATTGCTGGTATCTCCAGAAAAAAACCCAAACGAGTGAAAGGACGTTTCCTCAAATTTCAGGTCAGATGGCAAAACAAACAGGAAAAAATCTTCAGAATTGAAAGTGCCGATTCTGTGCCTGCATCGAACACACAGTTATGAGTGCAGTTGCTAATGAGCTGCTTTAGATCATCGGGCAAACCCTGTTTGTGAAGTAACCGACGCTCTGCGCCTCCTGCGCCCCGGTGGGACTCGGCAGAGGGGACGGGGAGGTGGCACAGGCCCGCGGCGCGGGGCAGGGCCAGGAGCAGCTGGGGCCGTAGCCAGGGCTGGCTCCGAGCGAAGAGAAATGTGGGTGCTCTACGGCAGAGAGGAAACATCGACAGCTTCTCATCCTTGGGACTTACAGCCAGTTTAAAAAACGCGCTACCCTGAAGCCTCACTGCGCTCAGGTGAGATGGGACCCTGAGCGCGGGGGCATAGCGCACCCCGTGCCCCCCCGGCCCCGTGCAGGGGCTCAGCCTGCCCCGTGACCACCGCCGGCCTCCAACGGGCTGTTTCCCGCTGCTACGGCACCGAAGGGCCAAGTTTTCCGACCGCTGTCCCTTACCCGACGGGAGGCCCCAGGCTGATGGCCGGACAGGAGAGGGCAGCAGCCGACAGACCGACGGACGGACAGAGGGACGGCGGCGGGGGGGCAGGGGGTACCCCAGGGGCACAGCAGGCCCAGCTGCATCCTACAGACAGTGATAGAGCGGCTGCGGAATCTGCAATGTGCCGCCTCAATCCCACTGGAAAGCCGAGTACTACACAGATATAAACCCAGATTTTAAAATCAGGTTTTACTGTGCTCAACCGCCCAGCGCTGGGCTGAGCTCGGGGGTGAGAGCTCTCCTGGCCACCTGCGCTGCCATCGAGGGTTTGCCACACTCTCACCTTCCCTGGGTGCCCCACGGATGACCGGGGCATGAGTCCCACAAGCAGGCCGGTTGGCCCTTTGGTTTTCTTTTTACAGCAATTAACTTTTCTGTTATTAGGAGTAGCTATTTAAAATGCCCTTTTTTGGCCAGTCTTCTTTGAGGATTACATTTAACTTGTTGAAGCTTGTAATGTTATTTCCTTATTTCACGAGAAAATGAAAAGCTGAACAGAAATGTCCTTCCAGAATTTACAAGAATGAGAATAAAGGTATGGAGGAGCTGTCTGGTATACCCCGACAGTACCCGCAGACTTCCCTTTTGTTCCCAGGTAACGGAATACATCCATTCAGAAATCAGCATATTCCGTGGGAAAAAAAGAACATCACCAGAACGCCCAGCTTCTGTGAGAACCTCTGCCAACACCTCCTCAGCTTGAAGACTGCATGATTTACACCCTTCAACACATCTCACCATAACCATCTCTAAATCACAATTACTTCCTGAGATGATGTCAAGTTCAAATGAAATTTTAAAATGTCAATCTATGGAAAATATTTTTATTAGAAACACAAGGACAATTAAGGAAAGCGAAGATGACACTGGACAACAAGGCAGGCAAAACTCCTGTAGTTAAAAAAACCCCCTTGTGTAAATTCAACCTCCTTTCCAGAGGGAGTCGAAGCAGTAGGGAAGGACACCCAGCACGGCAGAGGTGGCACAGTGACAGACTGTGCTTGTAATATTATTTCCTTGTTTCACCAGAAAATGAAAAGCTGAACAGAAATGTCCTTCCAGAATTTACAAGAATGAGAATAAATTTTAATTTATTTAAATTTTAGAGCGGAGAGGGGTCAAGGCCAAGCCTAGCTGCCTGTGGGCATGATTTTTCTGAATCCCCTTCCATTGTCCAGCCATTATGTGAAGCATCCAGCCCAAAACTTCATCGGTGGCTCCTTCATCACTTTTAAGTTTCTGCTGCTGCAGATGTCAGGACAATGTTCCCGTAAACCACACAGGTTGTTCTGCCTCCAAAGTGGGATCCTTAGTGTACAGCAGGCAGAGTGATTTCAGCGTGACGCCACAGAGGAGGCCAGTGCTCGAGAAATTAAATCTTTGTTTTCTGTCCAGTCCTTTGGAGCAGGCTGGAAATCCAGGGCGCTTCGGCATTGCTCCCGCCCTCCTGCTAATATTGCTCTCCCTTTTGAATAGTGCAAGAGCTGGGTCCTGAAAAAATAACTGTTACCTCCCTGTCACCCTTCTGCTAAATCTGATCCTAGTCCTTTCCTTCTGAGAAACTCAGTTCTCAATTTTCACGTCACCTCTACCAGCAGCTCCCAGGCCTCAGATACCACCCACCCTGGAGAGCACGAGGTCCCAAATTAAGACATATGTGACTGCAAATAAGAGCCAATTTTACCAGACTAACACTAGGGGAAAAAAAAATCTTCCATCCTCCTCTCCGTTTGTGAAGTCACACAGGGCAAAATATTCACATGCTTATTACCGACAGATAGCGAGGCTGCCACGGAGCAGGGGCTGCTTCTTTGGGTGTACAGACTGAATCGAACATGCAGTATTTAAGACAATTAGGTTTTCAAAGAAACTACACTAAACATTGCTTTCATGTGTAATCAAATTATGTTAAAGCAAACCTCATAATTTAAACCATTCCATTGGTCAGCTCCTATTTGTTTTCCCTGCACCCTCATTTTTGCTCCAGATCTGTCACATTACATTAACACCTTTCCTACTCACTGCCTACAGAAATAACAGCCTTCGACATGCCTGCACAATCCATTTGTCCTGCTCTAATTACTTTTTGACATAGCCTCTTTTGCTGTTATCTTGCCTTTTCTGACCTCTGTCTGTATTAAAGCCATTTAAAACAATCTTTAAACTCGGTGTCTATTGTGATGTGTCTTATATGATACTACTGGAGTATCAGGCAGCAACATTTTGTAGATCAAATATTTCAATCTGTGGTAACGAGACAAGGTACTTGAGGAGGAAAGCTACTACGTACTGGCTACAGCTACAGCTGGCTGTTCACAACGCGAGTCCCCAGGACTGCAACACATTTTTCAGGATGAAATTCCTGTAGTCATAAAACTGCTCTGCGTAACTAGGTAGCTCAAAGATAAACAGGGTCTTCTGTGAACTGAGGAATGTCCCTTCGTTTCACAAAGGGGGAGGAAGGCAGGAGAAACTGAGAGAAGTGGTCATCTTGCACAAAAAGAACCCCAACAACCCCCAAAGGAACGGAGCGGCAGGAAGAGGACTAGGCAGGGCGCGCCAGCAACGGCAGTTCAGAAGGACAGATCTCCCTCTCCTCCAAAGCCAGCGGAGAAACCAAGAATCCCAATATCCCGCTGGTTTCATCTAGCCCATTCAAAAAATGTGTCCTCATTTTCTTTTGTGGCTGATTCACAGAAGATGAGCCTCTGATTTCCAGCTACTTCCCCGGCTGAAGCAGCAGAGGATCTGCTCTGTGCCAAGTGTCTGCTTTGGAGTCAAGAACTTCTTCCACATGGTGGAACTAATTTGTTGGAAATGAAGTTGAGCCCTGTGTACATATGTCTCACAATACAGCCTAACTACCTCTTCACATGCTATTTCCACATGATCCAGCCTCATGCTAACTTAATTGGTAGCTAGTCAATATTTTACTCACATTAGAAGATACTTCACAAACCTACATTTGCTCTGGTTCATTTACAGGGTAATTATCCAGTTCACACAAAGTTTGCTCTTCCAGATACAACCAGTACGGATACAAGCACAGCTCTGCCGGGAAAGCACAGCTCTATATTTTGTCTTCCAGATGACAGCACTATAAAACCAACGGGGGACAAAACCAGAGTCAATTAAAATACATTAAATGTAATGTAACAATGCTATGATTTGTCAGAGCCATCCAAGAGATTTTATTTCTTTGAATTCCTCTAGCTCTGTCCTCAGGACATTAAGAGCCCATGAATGTTGTGGAAAGCTCTTCCCACGACACTTCCCTACACAGATTTTTATTTTCCCCTTTTTCTTTCCTGTCAGCAGCCCTGACCACAAAAGCCTGTCTCATTACAGCCTCTAAACATAGAAGGGGCCCATGGATCCAGGACCAGACCAGTCTGCTACTGGGCTGCTCATAACATCCCTTTTTGTGGAGCTCTCGAATCCTTCCGTGCCGCTGAATGAGACCATCGGGGGAAGCGGCGGGACGGAGCGGCGCGGGGCAGAATTCCCAGCTCTGCCTTTGTGTGCCCGTGCTGACGGCGGGGCAGAGCTGGGCACGGACCGGGGGCTCCAGGCTTTATTTCTGCAAGATTCTGAAATGCGCTTTTTGATGGAATCCTTTTTTTGGATTTTTGTAAAGTGATTATCTTCTTCCTTCCTCATTTTTTCACATCTATTTCTCAACCTTCTTTTTAATCCAGCTGTTTGAGCAGACCTGGGACGTCCATTACCCAAACAGGACTAACTACCAGTTATCCTGACCTCACTCGTGTCTGTATTAACAGGGTATCTGAAATCAATGCGCTGGTCCCACGGTGTTTCCATGAAGAAGTAACGAGAACATGAGCAGGGCCGTGCTGGCTCAGACTGTGCCAGCTCCCCGCAAGCCCCGGCCTGGGGCCGGACGGTGGCCAGAGCAGATGCAGAGTGAACAACAAATTGCAGATAATAAAATTGACCCTGCTTGCTTTTTAACTTGTTTTTTTCTTAAGTAAAATTTACATTACTTTTAGAGAAAGACATTTAATTCTCTGTCTAAAATAATTCTCCACGTCCACATCCTTTCGGACCACCACCAGTGCTCTCCCACGTCCTGTGAAACGCAGCGCTGGCAGTAAAGCCAAATGGCTTCTCTTTACACAGTTTGTCACCGTCTGGAAGGTTTCTCAGCCTTCGCAGTTCTTTTCAAAACAACCACAGATGTTTTGGGGGCATTTGTGAATTCAGGGTGCATAAAAGTGGTTTATATTTTTAATTGATCCTTTTTAACCATAATCCTACACCGCACCCTGAACTCCCTGACAGGTTCCACTACCGACACCATCCTTCCATTCTCGTTCAGTTTTTCATTTTGTTTTTTCATCTCTGACGTGGGTTGTGACACCGTTACTGCACCACAGTGTTCCCTGTTATCACCTGGAAGCTCAAACAGGTCTGCCAGGGTAGAAGCTGCAGGGACAGAAGAAATTAGCAACAGCTAAACTACAGCTTAAAAAAGCAACGAGTAGAGTAAAATGCTCTTGATCAAATTCACATACTTGCAATTCATAAACACAAGTTGTCCAGCAAATTGTATCCGGAGCATCCGCGGTTCATTGGCGGATTTCTTACAGCCTGAGCAGAGGTTTATCTTGAGAAGAGAGCTCAGTGCATTTTTAAGCCTCCACAGGTACCAATTCATATACCCTGCTGGAAACCAATGGCCAGGTTGCTGGGGGAATTGATTCCAGAGGTAAGAAACAAAACCATCCCAAATGGAGCGCCCTGGAAGAGGCGGGGATGCTCACAGAGAGCTGTAGCTGCTTTGCCGTTGATTTCAAACAGAAGGAACCCAGCCCAGGACCGGCATTCGCCGTCAGGTTCTGCTGGACTCAGGACAAGGTCCACAAAGGCTCGACAAACTTTCTAAAGTCCTACATTTCCTTCCGCCAGATCTCCAAATGACGTGGAAACCATCTTGAAGAGGAAAAGGAGGAGTCTGAGGTGATGCTGTGCTGGAGCACAGCTGATGGAATGGCTTTTTAAGTAATACCAAGCTTGTGACATCTGATAGCGGGAGCAGGTTAATGCTAGTTAATTACTGAAACAGCGTGTGTATACGGGACCAAAAGCCACAGACCACCCGACCTGGGACCGAGATCGTAGAGATTTCCAACTTTTATGCTTTGTAAGTGAAAAGGCTCCGAGTTCCCCTGCACAGCCGGCAGAGAACAGCACCGCCTCCAGCAGCCGGCTCGGAAGCAGCTGCCTGGCAGAAGTCAGGGACCTTAATTTCTTGTGCAGGAGCCTCGTACTTGGAGGATACCCTCGTTAGGACAGGGATTACTTCTTAACAGCTGCCTCTAAATCACCTACTGAAGGAATCCACCTTTCTCCGTGACTGCCCAGGGACGACAGCCCCTGAATTAGTGGGGTTGATTTCCCCTCATTAAGCGCGTCCTGAGCTGCACTCTGCTGGAGCGACTCCTCCAGCACTGCACACCCAGGAGGAACCCCGCGGCCTCCCAGAGCCCGCCGCGGCCACCCCGCGTCTCCTCGCTTCGCTGCGGTGGGACTGTGGGAATGGCAGATTCCCTAACGCAGACAAACCCCGAGAGGATCCGAGGAGCGGGCGCCTCGCCTGGGTGTGCTGCGTCGCGCCAGGCAGCCAGAAGTGCCCCTCCACGCCCGCCCCCCGCCCTGCCCGCTGGACCCGGCCGGCCTCGCCGCCTGCCCGTGATTTCCGTAGATGCTCCCGCAGTGCAGCGCACCCCCGTTTCTCCGGGGGGACCCTCCGCAACGCGAGGTGCTCTAAGACATGTGAGATGATTTTAGAGGAAACGTGTCTGATGCAGATCTGAAATTAAAACGATCTGCCCCGACAACAGAGCCTGGATTTCAGCATTCGATTTCTGAAATTCCAATCGGATCATTTTTTCATGTTGCTTTTTTTTTAAGATAAGCCTACTGGTTTTTAAAAGTTAAAATTTAAGATCTGCATTAGTGTTTTTAACATACATCTTGAAAACAAGGCAAATAAAAAACTCCCAGTGCTTACCACCAGGCATCTTATCAGCAGAAAATACGGGGCTATTTGTGCTGTGCTGTGATGACCTTGCAGCACACGTACTACAGAAAACAGACTTTGCTACTCACAGGATACACTCTCGAAATGTTCAGATTCACGTATCTGAGCGCAGCGAGGGTGGCAGGCCGTGTGTAAGAACAGGCTAAATCGCGTACAGCGAGTTTCTCCCCCTAATTTAGCAAACTACGCTTGCACTACACTTACACAAGCGCATGCAAGATGTTACATAAAGGCCACGCTGGAATGAAAACAGTCGATATTTGGTTAAATCAAGAGTTAGGCTTATAGAGTTCTAGAGATACGAACGGCACTTAACAAAACAGAATATAAATACCCACAGGGCGGCGATGCTCTTATTTAAAGCAAAAAAAGACGTCTATCTAGTCCTGTGTGAATTGTCATCCCGGGTATAAGCCTTGCCGACATGTAATTACGTTATGGCTTGCGATTTGTAACAAAATCTAAACATTTTCCTCATGCCCTCAGACAGCAATCACAGAGGACACCCACACCTTAATGTACACTATCGTGTAGACGGTGAAGTGCTCTGATACAGCCTCATCCACCCACTAAATTGCTCCAAACTTTTCCTTGCGCGTATTATCTGAAAGTCCAGGGAGAAGCTGCTTTATGCAATGGCGATATAGGGAGTGCAGGGTGACAGTCTAACATGGTGTCCTGCTGAGATCCAAGAATAGCAATGCCTTAAAAGGCAGCGATGTTGAGATCACAAGGAAAAGAGAATTAGGGCACAGCTGTGGAGTTCTGTAGGCTAAAACATAGACTCAATATGTCAGAGAAAATTAAATCACAGAGCTACATGTAATTTCTAGTCTCATTTATAACTTAGCTGTAGCTCTGCAGAACCTGTACTTGGGCCACACATGTGAGTTGCTATGTTTCTGCACACAGAAATAAAAAAAAAAGAATTAATTTAAAAAGAAAAAAACGCAGGGTTTATACGCAAACAGCAATACACCTATGCTTCGAGCAATGTTTACATGCTATTGCAGCTCAAACACAGTTTGATAGCCAGTCTTCTGCCCAGCTCTTGAGGACAAACAGAAAAGCTACAGCACCGCTCGTGAAAGAAGCAGAGCTTGCAGCTTTACCCACAGTACAAAACAAAGAAAAACTAAACCAACACATCAGCGAGCTAAACATATCTGAAAAACGCCTGCGTTTTCATGTGGTTATCAGACGGGGGGGGGAGACCCCTCCTCAAAAATGAGGGCACCAAAACCGGTAACAAACTTTTGCAGAGGCTTTTTCCCCCTGCAAAGATGTTCTTTCATTTTTCGCAACAGTATCTACATATAAATTTGCAAGTATTTCTTTATGCTGGAAGTCCAGTGCTAGCCTCTCCTCTAAAAGCATTCGCTGTCGACAGAAGAACATTATCCTCTGCCAGTCCCCGCTGTTGCAATCTGCGTCTAACTAATTAATTTTGCAGGATGCCCGGGTCTGTAAGCGTCGGGGTGAGGGCTGCCTGCCCTCTCCAGTGGCTTCTCCCCAGCCCCAGACAAACCTCCGCCGGCACCACCACAGGGTAAGGACGGGGGGCTGTGAGATGGTAGGAACTGCGGGTGCGGGGTGAAAAGACGGCCTTCAGGCAGCGCGGGACAGCCTCTCCCGGCCAAGCTTCGTCCAGGCAGGGAGCAGCTGAGCAGTGCCTCTCCCAGCCCAAGTGGCCAGGCTTGACCTGCCACCACTTACATTATCTCTTTAAAAGGCTCTGAAGGACAGGGACAGATAGGAGAGAACAGAGAGGAGAAAAAGAAGCTGGCAAGAAGAGAGCAAGAGACTGATTGGGCATGAGGCATCCACGGCGAGCTTTCCTAAATGACTGGTACTTGAGCACTAACGTGATACAGAACAGCAAGAAAACAGAGGTGGGAAGCTGCACGTAATTACGACTTTGTTTAGCTAAGTATATTTCCTGTGGAGCTTACAAAGCACGACTGCATGCAAAGCATGCAGATTTGTTGATATCAGCTATCCTTTGTCCCTAAAGAGGTAAATTATACATCTGATTTGTATACAGAACTGAAAAACTGGTAAAGGTTATGCTTGAGCTGCAGGCAGAGCTGGGGACCAACTACCTCCAGGAGCCAATTCCCATGAATTCACGGAGAGAGTTTACAAAGGGCAGGGAGTTCGGCAGCCAACAGCCTGGGAGAAGCTAAAACAACCCAGCGCGGGGCAGCCCGGCCGGCGTCCAGCCGGGGGACGGCGTGCGGGGGCCGTGCCCCGCCGGCCCATCGCCGGCCGGCAGCAGCGGAGGGCCGTGCCCTTGGAGCCCTCCCAGGGGCCCAGGGAGCCCCGAGCGGAGCAGGAGCGGGGCGAGTCCCGTCTGCAGCCATGAGGGAGAGGCTGCTCTGGAGCTGCTGCTCTCGGGAAGGGTTAACGGGCACTCCTCGAGCACAGGTACTGCACACAGGGCTACACGCGCGTGCCGCAACTTCATTAATAGAGAAGATGCCTAATGTTTGAGATTAATTGCTCTTCTTAAGCAGAACTATGCATCACCCACTTTACCGCGCAGCCTAGTTCATACATATGCAATGTTTTTCACAAATACCGCACGTGGTGCAGAAAACAATCCCGTAAATGAGGATGCAAAATGAGGTCACTCATTCTGTCAGAATATCTTTGGAAGGAAGGCTCCTCGCAGCCACACTCGTTATCCCCGTCCACGCTCGGGTCCTTAACGGTGACCGGCCGCCCTCCCCGCGCGGTGGGAGCCGCCAGCTCTCTGCGGTGGGTTTGCGGTGCGGCTGCTCCCGGCGCTGCGCGCCCTGACCCACTTTCCTGCAGTATTTCTGCATAGCGACAGAGGTCCTAGCAGGACAAGTGTCACCTCCCAGCCCACGGGATTCTCCATTTCCTACTGCTTCGACTGGAAGAATGTGTTCAGCATTGACATGCAGGCACACACAAGCACGCCATTACACGTAAATGTATGTAAAATGCATAAATCCCAGGAAGAGAAGGAATCAGAGCAACCAAAAATCCTGTGCTCGTTTGCAGAATATTCCTCTGGAGTAGAACCAGGGCTGTGAGAGCGGCTGCACGAATACCCATCCCAGGGATCCTCCGCCCTGCTTGGAAGAAGCCCGGCCGTTCCCTTCTGGCTAAAGCTCTTTTAAAGGGACTTTGCTCGTTTCTCTCGAGCTGATTTGAGCATTCCCCGAATCAACCCTGCCCCTCGACTTCGACCAAAAGAAATACTAATATACTGAGCCAACCAGAAAATGATTATTCCTTCCTTACAGCCAGCCAAAGCTCTGACATTGCGAGGAAACGTGTTTTCCCACCCCAAGCCCTGCACACCTCACTTACTGTCCTAGTTCCTATTCCCTCAGTCCCTACAGAATTACAGTGTATTGACTGCAGATGTAGTTCTGATGTCATCTCAAGGCTTTCGCCTTTTTTTTTTTTTTTTTTTTTTTTAGGTGAAGCGTCTATATTTCCTCTGTTCTGAAATTTTGTGCTGAAACTATAACAAGCCAAAAATCTCTTCAATGGGAAATTTCACAAACAGAGGATTATGACTTCAGCTACAGAATAAGCAGCAGGAGCAGATGGAACTCTTCAGAAACAATGATTCCATTTTCATGCAAATTTCCTTAGTAGTTAAAAAAAGACGAAGAAGAAAAAAACCACCAAGATATCAGAATGGTTTCTAAATGGAAGGTTTTTGAATGATGCTAAAAGCAAAAGGCTGGTAGCTCTCCACAATCCCAAGCATTTTAGCAGCAGCCAGGAAAAAAAAAAGCATGACAAACTAAAACCAGGCTCTGTACCTCCTCAGAGTCATGATAAGAGAAATGGAAAATGGAGTGAAAGTATATTTCAGTTTATAAATGGAAAATGGAGTGAAAGTATATTTTAGTTTTTATGATTTTCAACATCATCATCGGCTTTGTGATAATGCATACTTCAGAGCTAATTCTTATGCTCTTTAAGAGCACAGGCTTCATTCATGAAGCAGCATGACAAAATTTCTTTATCCACTTGATGACTACAGAAGGTGACAGCCACCGAGAAAAAGACAGCCACAGGGACACTGTCAGAGTGCTAACCTGCAGCGTTCCTCTCTTTGAGTACAAGTGCTCCCCTGATTACAAGAATACAGACATGCATTTTTCATAGCTGAAATATGGAAACTGAGCCAATTCTTTTGTTATTAATACTGGCAGCATACCCTAAAAAACAAGTACATGCACAGAGTTAGCAGACCCTGTTTCTGGCTCTTCCACTGACTTAGTTTTGGTCTTACGCCTTCATTTTTCCCTCTTGTTTACTTCTCGAGTGAGAGAATTCAAGCGACTCCCTAACTCTCAGTGTTGTCAGGATAACTGACTTTGCACAACACGTAGTGTAACTGCCTCTGTGCCGTGCCGTAGTATAAAACACTACGCTGTTTTGTGCACAGAAGACGTTTTAATGGTAGTACATGGGAATAAAGGCCCACGTCATTCCACTTCTGAAGGCTATTTTCTTTAACTGAGGTTTTAAAGCCGAGGGGAAGCCATACGCCCAGCGAAGCAGGGATGAAATCCCCTGGTGTTTGTCAGTGTTCCCCCCGCACGATGAGCCAGGGGAACGCTGCAGCCAGGCCTCTGCCCGCGCCCTGTCCGATGCCAGGAGCGAGCTGCTGCCCCCGGAGAGCCCGAGGAGGAGCGGGCAGCTGCAGGCAGGGCTGGCGGGGACAGCTCCACCCCACTACCCAAATCCGAGCGTCCTTCCTGACACGGTCCTTCTCGGATGTCGCTCCTGAAGTTTTGGAATGAGTCTTCATCAGTTTCTATCAGTTCTGTCAAAAAATTTCTATCTCCCTCAGTTTCATGTTGATTTTTTTAAATATCCTTCCTTTTTCACGCAAAAGAGATACAAATTTGGCTTGAAATAAGACTGCAAAGAGTGTTAAGTAGAGGCCTCTGAACCATGTGGTCAGTACCAAGAATACTTCTCTTTAATCCCATTCTACCTACACTTATCCCTTTCATCATGCCACTGGCCAAATCTTTTCACTTTGAATTTGCTCTCAAACTGAATCCCCTTCCTTCCTCATCGAGTCAGATGGATTTAAGTAATGACAGCTACCGAAAGGACAGAGCGCCTACAAAGTAACTCAAAAAAATGGGCTCAACAAGGTTTATTTTCAAGCTTTTCCTTGCTTACCTCCTAGCAGAAGGATGTACAAGTAGAAACAATTGCCACAGTTAATCCCTCTTTGACCCAAATTAACTTTTTCCAAACTATTTTCTTAAATACTTTGTTTCACAATCTTGTCTGAATGAACTCGACAATAGGCACGTTTCAGCTACCCAAGGAAAGGAAGAGGAACGGCGATGGGGAGGGATAAGAGAACCTCGCCGGTGTGAGCAGCGCCGCGCCACGCAGCAGGGCAGGGGGAGAGGGAGGTTGTGCCGTGCAGGGCTCCAGGCTCCCCTCTCAGAGCCAGGATCTGCTCACGTGGTCACAACGGCTCTTGGTTTTCCATGACTTAATTCACACTCTTCGGAAGTGAGGGCTGAGGAAAAATAGCGACCCGGAACTTGTACTACACTACACAAAGGATGGCACTTCCACCCCAGATTGAGCAGCAGTAACTCGGGCTCAGCACAGCCCTCAACTGCAGGAACTATTTTATAGTGAAAAGAAGCACTGGCCTTCACACTGGAGGCTGCTGTAACGTGTTAATGAAACATAATCGGTCAGCAAATGGACGGTAAAACAACGGATCGTTGTGAACTTGTCTGAAGGCCTCTCTTATCAGTTAAGCCCCTTTGCTTTCTCTTCACCCCGCTGCCAAACCGCATCTCTGCTAAGAGCCAGCTTTCTGGTTTCTAAATACTCTCACGTTTCTCACATACACTTCACCCCTCAGCGAAGTCAACGCTGATGTGGATGACGACCGCAGGGAGCCAGCCGTGCCCCGGTCCCGCCGCCGCCGCGGTGACGGGGCAGCCAGCGTTCATCAGAGTGTTTACAAAACAGCAGAGCGCCCCGCTCACAAATCCTGCGGTCACAGTAACACTCTGGATTTCTCTGGAGCTACAATAAAAACAATACAGGGGCAGAAAAAGACAAGTATCCACCATATAAGCCCTCTCTTCCTTAAGGTATTCTTCAAGAGAAACGAGACACACTTGACCCAGACAGACGAGTGTCAGGGTCAAGCGTGATGGATCTGAGCAAACTTACTGGAAGATTCTTCCTTCCTCCTTCCTCTGTCACAGCCTTTCTCCAGGTCGGGAACTGCCAGAAAGACTCAAGGATAACTGGGAGAAGCTCAAGGGAGTACTGGCATTACCTCTCTTTCAGATGCCTCTACAGATGTCCCCTGCGTTTTCCTTTTGGAAAATTTTAGGCAGCAAAATAGAAGACAAAGTTGATTCCAGTGCTGTAAAATGGCCTGAGGGTCGAAAACTGTCAACCCCCGCGCTCCTCCTCCCAGCCCCATCACAACTGACAGGGTCCTGCAGGGCCCAGCTCCTGCTCGCAGGAACAGCCACGGCAGAACATCCTCGGCCGCGGTGCCCTTGCCTGGGGAGCTTGTTCTCCACCACGGCTCCAGCAGATCATTTCCAGTGGAAAATGATGTTCTCCACAGATTTAGTGAAATGTGGCTCGAGCTCAGCAATCACCATGTACATCCAACTGAACAGGACCTAATGTTTTGACAAGGAGAGCAACATAATCAGGACGAGCTTCAAAACATTCAAGCAAGTTAACCATTTGAAGATCACCTCTGACGTGGGAGACAGAAAGAGGCAGCTTGAGACTGGGATACGATTATTTTTATCTGCTATGCCAAGACACTGTTTCTTTTTCTAGAGCCTAATATTCCATATCTGATGACTTTCACATTATTTCTGCAAATCTTAAAATTTGTTTGCCAAAGGACTTCTGACTCTGAGTTACTAAAGTTTTAAAATTATCACAATCTTGTATCAGGCAGACAGCAGTAAATAACTGCTAATTCAGGATTTCTAATGTCCCAAGAGCGCTCAGCTGGAATCCAAGCTAGGCTATAGATCTAAATGCTTTTCAATAAAATTTGACCCACTTGTTTCGTTTTTTTTTTTAAAGCAAGTCTTAAGAATAAACCATTAACAGAAAACAGAAGGATATGACATTAAAAGATTTCATTACTCGGGCACCGTATGGAGCCTGGGAAGTACAGTAGGTCTGTGAAGCCACGCACCGGAGTCTGTAAAAGCTCCTAGAGTTCGGTAGCACTTCAGATGGCTCAAAAAGACCATACAACCCTCAAAGACACTCTTGCAGTTTAATTTTTTATTTTTCAGAAATAGGATCAAAGGTACCGTATGCTTTTCAGCCAGCGCGACCCGTCACTGGCCACTCAGAAGCACATTCACACCCCAGTATGCACCAGAACACGTATGTTAACAATAGTATCAACTGAGTTTTAGAAGAATTGCTGAGTGACTCAAGAAGTGAAAGATAATCTTTGAGAGAGGAGACAGGAAGCTGCCTGGAAACTGGAGAAGTTACGAGAATGGTTATTGTGGGCAGAACGGACAGCAGATAGGAGCTATCTCCTTCACACTCATGACAGGAGGTGGGAACCTCTTCATCCACCTCAACAGCAGCTGTGTGACACTGATACAAGCCTGGGTCACCATTAAAGCAGCATATTAACCTTTTTTTTTTTTTTTCCCCCAAATTGCTTCCTTTTGGACAAGTTCCGTGTAACTGTCATTTTTCATTTCATTTTCATTTTCCATTTCTGCATTCATCCAGCCCTTGAGGGTGAATTCTACAGAAATCCATGCCAAGAATGCCCAGAAGGGACCTCTGACCCAGCCCTCCCCTGCTCCGTGTCCCAGGAGGGGCTGCTAATGCCAACATCACGACACGTCCACAAATGCTCAACAAACCCAAGTTCTGCTGGACCAATGAAGGGGCACGAACCGCGTTACTGCTGCAGCACCCTCCTTCCAATCCATCACCTGCGGCCTCACCAGTGTGTGCTCACTGCCTCGGGGAGCTGGGAATGTCGAGCTGCCGAGGCACAGGAACCCAGAATCAGCAGGAGGGTGACACAGTCATTACTGGAAGCGTTTTAACGGCAGAAAAAAACAGAGAGAGAACGACCACGTAGTGTTAGAGAAGGAGAACCTCTCCTATGGTGCGTGTTTCACCTATGGAGCGCGGGTTGGAAGGGACCTCAGGAATCACCTCGTCCAACCTCCACTCCAAGGAGGAGGCCGGTACCGTGGTCTCCCTTGTCAAAACGTCCTCAGAGGAGAAAGAAAGGTCAACGACTGAAAAAAGCAAAGACTAAAAACACTGGAAAAGAATGAGAATGAGATGAGAGAATGGAACAAAACATTAACTTCTCCCCATTTATCTCCGGTCTTGCATTCTCACTGAAAACACGACACAAAAACCCAGTTAGTGCATCCGCGCTACGCAGTTCCGTGTTCCCGAGACATCTGAGCGTCTCACTTTACCGTTCCAGCGCAGGGAGAGGTCACAGACAAGTCCGAGGGAACTGCTTTGAGGTCTGTTAGTCTAAAACCACCGCAACTAGCAACTTGGTGGAATCAATTCATCGTCAGGTGGTCTCACCAGAGAACATGCCTAAAGGCATTTTATTTCTGCCCTGCAATAAAACCGGCAGCCGTTGTTCTTGCCACGCTCCGTGGCAGCGTCCTTCCTAACTGGACACTTGCAAACCAGACGGGAAGGCGCCTCCATGGCGCGGATCGTTCAGAGGCCGCTTCCCCGACGGGATGGGGCAGGAGATGTCGGTGGGGACCATCCCCGCGACGCTTCCCAGAGCCCGCAGCGTGCTCGAGAAGCGCTGGGACCTCGCTCGGAGACGTCGTTGCCGTTAAGCGTAAATACGAAGTTGACTCACGTGAAATAACGGAAACCTGCGGAGGGGCTGCACCGGGCCGCGCTGCACGGTGACCCACTTTCCTTGTAGCCCCCCAAATCACTCCCCAGGCCGACGGGAGGCTCGGGGCGGGGGGGGGGATGATGAGAGCAGCCCCCCGACCGTCTGCCGGGACTGGGGCCCGTGTCACGGCCCGCGGGCCCCTGCGTGGCCGGATGCCAGCATCGGGGTGACAACCCCACAGAGGGCGAGGGCGAGGGGGGGGGGGGGGGGAACCAAAGTGTTGCGGTGGCGTCGCGGGAGGCGCGGCGCGGCGAACCGGGGCTGGAGTGGAGCGGGGGGGGAAGGGGGGGCAGAGTGTCATTTTGGGGGGTTTCGATCGCATTGTGCGGCGGAGGGAGAATATAAATCCCTCGCCGGGTGGGGAGGGGACGCGGCGGCGCTCCCGGGGCCGCCCGGCGGGAGGAGGCGGGTGTGGGGGGGCGCGGAGGCGGCGCCGGGCCCCTCAGACAACCCCGCCGCCTCCCGGCACCCAAACAAGCGGCCCCGCGCCCCGGCCTGCGGCCCGCCGGCGGGCGGGGGGTGGGAGAACCCTCCGGTGCGCGGGCGCGCACCAATCAGACGGCGAGCCCGCGCCGGGACAGCGAATCAGCGTCGCCGGAACGCTCACATGACCGGCTGCGCCCCTGCCCGTCATCTGGGCCCTATATAGCGGGGCGGGGGGCGGCGGACGGGGCTGCGCGGCCGGCGGGGGCACCGGCGGGGCCCGGCGGGGGAACTCCGCCGCCTTTCCCGGGGCCGGGGCCGCGCCTCAGGTTCAGCGGGGAAAGCTGCTGTCCTGCCCTGTGCCGGTAGCAACTTTTTTTTTTTTTTTTCTTTTTTTTTTTTTTTTTTTTTGGAGGGGGGGGTGTGTGTGGGGGGTGTGTGTGGGAGAACGAACCAAGCGGCGGAGCCTTTTTTTTCCCCCCGGAGCGCCCCGCCAGGTAAGGCTTTAATTGCAATTAATTGCTAACGCCGCCGGGGGTGGGGTGGGGTAGAGGGAGGGGAGGCGGGGGCCGCGCTGTGTCCCGACGTGCTGTTAGGGAGGGGGGTGTTTTAATTTTTTTTTTTCCCCCCCCCAAGTCTCATTTCTGCACGTGTTCCTTTGTTCTCCGACCAGAAGCGTGTTGTGTGTGTGGGTTTTTTTTTTTTTCTATTTTAAATATATATATATATACACACATCTGCTAATGTAACACAGCTGGAGGGAGCCGCTCCCTACGGCTGCCCGGGGAGAAAAGCGGAGAGGGATTGGGGGGGGGAAAAACAGGCGATATTTCTCCCCTTCCCCCGGTCTTTACACACATCCCCCCCCCCCCCGAAGAAGGAGAAACTCGAGCGATTCTCCACCGCTGGAAGTTGCTCCCGGGTCTGGGTCGGTAACCAGACACGCGTGTCGCCCGAGGGCTGGCGGGGAGGAACTGAGCCAGACGGGGACACAAAGGAGGGGGGCAGCCCCCAGACAAGCCGTCCCCGCCTCCGCGGCAGCAGCGCCCGGCACCGCCGAGCCCCGCGGGACGCGGGGCTCGGCGGTGCCGGGCGCTGCTGCCGCGGAGGCGGGGACGTGAAGGAGGGAGATGCTTTGCCCCCCCCTTTCCTCCGGTACCCCGCTTTTGTCTGGCTCCGCCGCCCCGGTGGCACCTGCGGGGATGAGCGGTGGGATCGCCTGCCCGCGGGAGATATCGCGACCGGCGACTTGCTTAGCGACTGGGGGGGGGGTGTGTGTGTGTGTGTGTTTGTGGGGGGGGGGGGGGTGTTGCGGGGTTTTGGGTCTGTGGCCGTGCCAGGCTGAGCTTTGCAAAAGAGGGCTCGCTTCCACGAAGACGTTAATTACCGAAACCATTAGCCAAAAAAAAAAAAAAAAAAAAAATATTAAATAAAAAAAAAACAAAACAACAACAACAAAACAACCAAACCCTGCCAGAAAAAATGAACCCTGATTTGCTCCTGCTCAAACCATCGCACCAGGAATGATTCTTAGCGTAACTTCGTCTAAAAGAAATTTAGTGTGTTTGCTCCCCAAACCATCCGCAGTTACTAACTGTGACGCTGGCACTGGGCTCTGCGTACAATGAAAAGACTCGGTCAACACACACTCGGTTGTGCTCTGAGAAAATAATTTTTCATAAACTTCTCCCTAGCGCTTCCTTCGCCAAACCAACTCGTTTTTAAAGCGAGCTACGAGCAGAATTCCTCAACAAGTTTAGAAAGTTGAGGAGGAGATCATGTACCCTCCCCTTGTTTGATCCAGGAATGCGAGAGAGCGTTATTTTTAAAGTTAATAAGTATTAAAAGCCACGAGGAGCATTAAAAGTGTTATTTCAAACTCTTGTGCTTTCCGCAGCCGAGGCACCGGGGGTACAGACCCGCCAGCCGGTTAAGCATTTGCAGCCTCCACGCAGAGCAGAGGTTATTCACATGGCTGTTCGAGAAACTCCATTCATATATCTGACTACCTGGATTTGAATAGAAACCAGACAGCAATTCTTTCGTCCCAGCCACTATTCGCCCCGCTGGACAATAGAGATTTGTTAGCACACAGGCACAAGCCCTGGGACACAAAGCTGGAGGCAGCAGAGATAGGGGGGCTTCAGTGCACAGGAAATTACAGCTTTTGATGCACTGTTGGCAGGTCTGCCGGTTCAGAAAAGCAACATGACTGTGCCATGTTTTAAGAGCTCCTTACTGCCATTTTTAACCACCTAGAATGTCATAAAAGCTTTATGGTCGCAGTACATAAAATCATGAAGTCCATATGGTTACTTTTCAGCTGCGGTCGCTGCCCCGTGTCTGGAAGGCAGAAGGCGTGATCTGGCTGGAGATTTTAATTCACGTGGGGTGGGGGGAATTAAAAGAATTTTGAGGACAGAAAACCTCAAAGTGTTTATGGAAAGCAGCGATTTGTCTCTGAGGCAGCTGATGTCTAGCCTGAGATGTCGTGGTGGTATAATGGACTTCATTTTAATGGTGGCTGTAAGGGGCTGAGGCTGGGCAGCTGATTTCGTCATAAAAGGTTCAAGTAAATTAACGCCGTGCGTCTCCTGTATCAGTTGTCTAGGAGGACATTATTCAGTTGTGTCAACTTGGCAAATACCAAAAATAAATCAGAAAAACAAACCCAAAATGTTCGGTGTCTGGTACCTCCCATTTCCCCTACTTTCCCCCCAGTCTAGAGTTAAAATGAGAACTCCTCAGAGACTGGGCTTTAATCCGCTGATTGGAGCCAATGAGCAGAAATTATCAAGATCAGAAAACCAACCAGCGGGTTTTATTAGATGAAAAGCCTGCCCCTCACTGTGCACGGCCCCTCGGCTGAGGGGCGGAAGTCGGTTCAAGCTTCACCCGAAGAGCAGGAAGGTTTGGCCTGTTCCTCCTCACTTTCCATAGATCTTACCTCCCCTACCAACTTAGCCCCAGATGAAATACCCAGCCCAACTGGATAGTTAGACTCCCAAAATTTGCCCAGGGATACAGCGCTAGGAGAGCAGCCAGGAGTGTCTCTACATGTGAGTCGGCCACAGGCACAGCAGGAATGACTTAGCCCTCTTCTTCACCCAGGAAAAACCATGAAATTGAGTGAAATGTGTGTTTTTGTTACCAACTGCAGAGATACAAAGTATGATAAAATACAGAAAACAAAGGCAGGGCTGTTTGTGGCTTTTAAGCGGTTTTTATCAATGCTATCCTTGTGACCTCAGAGAAAGGGCAAGAATTTTAGAGTGAGGAAAAGGGGTCCAGAAGGCACCTGGGAGACACCCGGGCAGACTCGTGCTGATGCTCTGCCCTGGCCTGTTAGGCAGGCAGTGGACTTGCTTCCATTGCTCCTTTGAGCAACATAGGGCAAAAAAACAACTGGATGACTGAAACAACGGAGTTGTTGAAAGAAGTTAAATCCTCTCTAAGGTACTACTCGTAAGATTAAGAAAATATCCCTGCACGTGAGGGACCAGCTTGTGATTTACAGTTGCTGTTTCAGAACATGAGAAGTACAAATGTGAATGTAAATACTTTTCATAGGAGTCAGTTTTGTCTGAAAAATTATATAATTTCCTTGAATTCTATTCCTGATGTAGTACAATGGCTTGGGTGTATGACTTCTCAGTAAAACCTAGGTGATAAGAATCAGGCTAGATTACAATCAAGCTACTTTGATTTAATTTTTTTTTTTTCTTCGTGCTGGTACTTACAAACCCAGAAGGACCTACCTAAATTAAGCATTTAAACAGCAAAATTAAAGATATTTTTAATAAAGGTTAAGGATATTGATGGCTTTGCCTACAAAGAACTTTTAGATTAAATACCGTGTTATCCTTAAAACACAGCAACCTCTTCTGTTACCTGTAAGACTGCTCATACTTGGTATTCATCTGTAGGCTGACTTTAAGACCTACCCCTTGAAAGTGCTGCCTAAAAAAAAAAAATATGCTGGTAAATTAAATTCTGCCCTTGCAACTGGGTCTTAGAGTTTGAATATCTGTTAAGCATATCACTTTGAATGGAAAACAGACCATTAGAGGTTGGCAAAAAGATCTTCTGCCTAATCAAAACAGCCATAAAAGGAATGCCTGGGCATAACCCGCCCCCGTAAACATCTGCAGACTCAGCTTGGACCTGGGAGTAATCCCATCACGCACATGAGAAAAGGATGCTGGTGGCTGTTCTCGGGTGGTCAGTCTTTTTAAACTGCACATAGAAATAACGGATAATTCAAAAGTCAGTTTTCCCAACTCCGGTTACGGCTATTCCAATAGAAAGTCTATAAAGACTCACAAAAAAGAAGAAACCTGTTAACCACTAACAAACAGACTTGGAAGTTGCAGCTGATGCAGAAGACCAGCATGTATATAATCTGACTATTCGTTAATATATAGTATTGCATTACAGGGTTAGTTGCCAATAAAAACGCATCAGGTATGCTGAAATCTAGCAGCGCACTTGGCAATTTAACAAAAAAAAAAAGTGGAATCCTAAGAATTTCATTTTATCTTAATAATAGCAAGCAGATGCTGTAATCATTTCAAAACCACAGTATTGATTAATATCACTCAAAAGTTTCAAACATCAAAAACCCAGAAGACAACAATTGGGTATTTCTGTGTTAAGGACAACATGAAAGCACGGGGGTTTTCATAACAAGCAACACAGACAGACAGACTGATGACATCACCTTTTTAAATGCATTTCAGTCGTTTTTACTTTCCCTGTACGGCCTGAAAATAGTTCGGACCGTCCGCAGCTGTCCTGAACCAGAACACAAAGAACGAACGCAACCGCCATGAACGAGCATTGCGCAGAACCGCACGTTCTGAGTGCACTGGAGTGCTGCATCTCAATACCAACCCCTGCTGCGTTAACACTAGTTGTGCCACCTAACACACGCGTGTGCGAACGCCCACTACAGCGGGCTGGAGCAGAGGCGTTCTGCCGCCGGGCACCAGCTCCCTTTCAGTCTCACCTGCCTCCTACTTGGACGCAGTTTGGTTTTGCCACGCCAGGTTACTCCGAGCTGCGGTTAACCCGTGTCTGACACGAAGGCCGGACTGTCTGAGGTGAGATGCCAAGATGTGATTTAAGGGCAGGAGAGCGCTGAAGCGGAGGGGCGGGGAGCAGCGCGCGGGGCACCGGCGTGTCCCCACGGGGCTCCTCCGCAGCACAGCTCACACCCCATCACCTGCGTGTTCCGAGGGCGGCACAGGGAGCCTCGGGAGTGTCGTGGTCATGTCTTGTCAAATGCAGGGACATTGAAACAGAGTTGGGGAGGTCCAGCAAACCGTAGGTTGTCACTCTGAAACATTCCTGTGGTACGTTTACTGATTCTTAATTTGGTAACCTAAATTACTTTATAGTTGTCTTGAAAAGTATCTTGTCACGTGAGCATTTGGGGCTTTACTGCTCGGTTTCTTTGGGGCTAACTGGCAAACCATCCATTTACTTGAGCACAACCGCGCACACCCGTCTCCCCTCACGTGCCCATAGTGCCTTCTGTAAATAACGCCGCAGCCCGAGGCTGATGTCACGAACAGAAAGGATGGGTCTGGTCTATACGCAGAGGTGGTCAGGGTTTAACCAGATACACTGTAATCTCCGGTCTCCCATATTCCCTTACAGTTACAGCTGCACACGTGCCAGTGCCCGGGGGTGTCAGCAGTTTCCATTTACATAATCACGGTGCCTTAAATCTGGGCCCTGCTAAGTCCTGTGCTTCGAGCCGACCTGGCCAGTCCAAGGGAAGGGGAGAGCTCTCGCCTAGCCAGATGACATTATACCTTCCTGAGAGCCTGTCAGGGCAGCGGCGTTACAAAATACGGTTATACAAGGGGCATGAAAGCTCTCCTCTGGAACTGGATGTTATGAATGGCTATTCATATTCAGATTTATTTCTTTAGGTGGAGCCTCAAATTCAGATTTTTAAGATGATCAACATGTTTGCAGACAAGGTGCACATGACGAATACAGATTCTGGTTATAAAACAGAATGCGTTCAAGTTTGCCGTGTATTTTTCTCTGCTAAAGATTTAAATATCATGTGGCTTTAGCTTTCTTTCTGTTCACTGAATATCAAGGTCAATTAGGAATGATGTCTGGCTAGTACTCTCAGAGCAGATTAGACAGTTGCATCAAAAACTAGGACCATGTATAGGTCATCTGTTACTGTGACCTAGATTTCTGAGAATCTGTTCAATTTGTTTTATTGAAAGTGTGGTGCTCTCTCAATTCTGTTTCTCATAGCAAACCTCTCTATAATAGCAGAAAATAGCTTTATTAGATACTTACAGACATTGCTTACTACTTCTGCTAAGACACAAAGAAAATCAAATCCATGCAGCAGACCTGTGCCTGTCATCCATTTAATTTTAAAATAACTTAAGGTTCTGAAAGGCTTATGCCTTATAATCTAAAGCATTTGGTCCACATGCCAAATACTAAGCAATCTGAAATACATAATAGCTTAGCTTCAGCTTTGTTTGCCCTATTTAATTCATTTTTTTCCTTCAGTAGCCAGTGGATAGATGCAGTATTTCTGCAGTCTGCTTTGGAAATGAAGAACATACTGAAATACTTGGGCAAAGTGAGGCTATTTTGTTTGTATCATCCGGGCGAGCTTCGTGGTGCCCTCGAAGGATGGGTGGTTTGGACTGCTCAGCCTGAGAGCAGAACCAGACTCCCCTCCCAAACCCCCGGTGTTCACTCACCGAGTATAAAGATTCTGCTCTCTGAATTTTGACGCTATTGGAGTATATCCACCTATGCTTTCTGGGTTGTCATTCTGAAACCACATAAAAGCAGATAATCCATTTGCAACATTTTATGGCAAATTTCCTCTCCTCTCGCAGCTCTTAATTGTTCCGGTTAGAAAGCAATTACTGAAACATAGATCATGCAAACACACCAGTTTGTTGGTGTACGTATTTGGGAGAGGGAAGGGGAGGTGTGTCTTCAAATATTAGAAAATATTTTCTAAACACCAATGAGTTCAGTGGAAAAGGAAAACTAAAAAAAATAATGAAGCCGTTGCGGGATCTGCAACCCAAAGATCAGCATGCCAACCAAATTTTAGAATTATCATCATCATCATCAGTCTCTGTGGCTTACCAAGCTGTGAGAGCTGAGGTACAAAACACATCTAGAACAGTTGTGCTCTCATCACACCCCACTAGAAAAGATAGGTAATACGATCCAACAGCAATAGAAAGGGCACAGAAAAAGGAAAATGTGCCACTAGATTGAGATTTGCAGATTAAAATCTCCAGTACGTTACTACCTCATAAATTGTACTTCGTGAATCGGTTCCAGTTTTTTCAAAAAATTCTAAAGCCAGTTCCACCAAGCCATCTGATTTTTTTACTACTTTCATATTCAAAACTTTTATGTGCATCTCACAGCACACTGGGACCAATTTATTTTGTAGGCAAGATAAAACCCAGCAATATTTGGGTGACGTTATCCAAAGATCATTCTTCTAAATGAACATAAGTACATTTTCTCCTTTTTGTTTCACATGATGGCTTCATTTAAATAGGCTAAATGTATAATTCAGAAAAGAATGGCTGAGTCTTGCTCACCTGGGGGTCATATCCACATCCATCCAATATTTAAAAGCACACAAAAGCAAAGAAATTAAATATATAAGAGGAGGGAAGTCTTTCTTCCAACAGAATATTTGCCTGCTAACCAGATATGAGACTAGATTAGATATTGGGAAGGATTTCTGTGCAGAAGGGGCTGTTGGGTGTTGGAATGGGCTGCCCAGGGCAGGGGGGAGTCCCCGGGATCCCTGGAGGGGTTGAAGAGTCGGGCTGAGCCAGTGCTGAGGGATCTGGGGGAGTTGGGAACGGTCAGTGTTGGGTAAATGGTTGGACTGGAGGAGCTTCAGGGGCTTTTCCAACCCAGACGATTCTGTGATCTGAGCATGATCCTTTTTCCCCCCCAAAAATCATACTTGGTTATTCTACAAGGGTCTTTGAAGATACTTCTATCTTATATTTGAACACCTGAAGAACAGTTACAAAGATGCTGCTGTTCTCTGGCCGAGCAGCATACACCAGCAGTCAAAAGAAAAGCACCACAGGCGTGACTGAAGTTCTCTAAAGTCAAAGCTGTGTGTGTGCACGCTGTAGCTTAGATCATTTGTAAACAAGGCTAAATGAATTCAGTGTGAAAACGTGAACAAACAGCAGTGAAACGTAGCAGAAATTCATCATTTGCCTGGATTAGACCACGTGCAGGATGTAATACCGTTTTTTCCCCGACGGCAAGGAGCGCTGTGCGTTAAGGCCTCACGGTACCTGCTGTGACTAAACAGCAGAGACCAAACCCAGAAAGTGGGAAGCCAAGACCTTGCAAAAGTTCAGTGAGATCAGGGCACTTGTTCCGTGCGTAGCACCGTTCAGCTCAGCCGTACTTCTCACTGAGAGAATAATGCGCTTCCAGCTGAGCCAGACGTTGGCAGTGATGATAAATCTCCCCAACGGCTGGGAGCAGGAGAATGGGGAAGATGACAGGACGGATCTTCACCTGTCTTTTTCCTGCTCATTACAATGACATTGTAATGTCATTTTCTCTGCTTCAGTTATTTACAGTTATTGGAAGTAAAAATCTTTACTGTACTGACTGTGTCGTGAAATGGAGTCTTACAAGATGGCAGCATAAAACTGACCCGGAGGTGCCGTGCTGCAAAACTGAAAAATAGTGAGATTTGAGAGGTGGTTTTTTTAGAGAACTCCAAATCTTGAAGCCTGTCAGATGAGAATTGCTGGGCTATAAAGCTAAGAAACAGAAACTAATTATCTTCAAAGGGAAAGTTATCAATGAATCGGGAGGAGACATTATGATTATGAAAAGCAAATCCTTCATTTGATCCCTCTCCATCCTTACTGCTTCCCAAGCAGAGAACCTAAGCTTTATCCAGCTAGAATTGCTAGCATTCCAAACAGTGAGTCAAATAAGAAAAGTCCCCATTAGTATATGAAAAAAAAAAAAAACAACCCAACAGTATTTTTATATTGTTGCGTGTGGTCAGGGTGTGAACAGGGGCACGCTGTGGCAGCTGAAATGGGGGTCGTGTCACTGGTCTGGGGCCGCGGGAAGCACCTGTGAAAGGTCCTGCTGGGGAACAGGGACCTTCCCTTCTGTCGCAGGGCTCGGGGTTTAGTAGGGTCTGTAAAGATCAAGCCATAGAAAAGAAACAATTCCTGACCTTTCTCTCCCGATTATTTTGCAAGATATTTTTCCCCCGTTTGTCAGTTGCACACGTGGGTTCTGGGCATTTCTGCAGTATCTCACATTGAAAAATTAAAGTGATGCCCTGTAGAACACACGGACCGGGGCAGACATTAGGGATGAGCCCACACAACACAGGCTCTGCAGCGTGCACGGGCTCATCAAAAACAAAGGAGACCTTAATCCCAAACCCCAGGATTCTCTTTAACGTTATCGTCTCCAGCCTCATTATACATTTCAGAAACAGTAACAAGGGAATCTCAGCTCGACTGTTGAGACTAATATGAGAACAGAAGGCATTTTCTGCCCTCCCTACCCTGAAAGAGACTGGCCAAGTCCAACTAGTTCCAAGCTCAGAGCAAAAAGGCAATTCTTTGCAACAGAAGAACTAATTTTTGCAAAGACTGTCGTACTGATGACTGCCAGCAATTTCTAAAATGCTAAAAGGCAGAAAATAATCTCAGTAACAGAATCATCTGCAGTTAGGATCATTTCCCTCCTTCCCGAAACTGAGGCACAGGAACTATGCCTAAATTCACAGCTAATGGGAAATGGTTTTGATCTTCACAGAGACAGGGTTGCCAGCCAAGTAGAGCAGTCGGCACAGGAGTATCTTCTGAAGCAGCACTTACCCTAAATTCACCACCATAATTAATATAACGCGTCCTAGGTCTAGAGCAGTGCGGTGCTTCAGTGATGAAGAATTGTTAGCATGTTTAATATACCAAAGGAGACAACGTTATTTATATCTCCAGAAGCTGCTTACCCAGCATTAGATATGTCAGGGCATAGTACAACGGCAGGAATTCATCAGGAGGACACCTGAGATTCCTCTCTATTAAAAATGATGGATCTAATATAGACAATAATCTTCTTGGCAACAAATGTTATCTTAAAAGATGGGGGATAAGAGTTCACAGGGAAGCTGTGCAGATTCATGAAAAGAAAAATGCACTCATGGTTACTGAATGCACAGAAGCCTGTCTCCAGAAGTCTCTGTGTGTGTTGAAAAATGTCTGGAAGACAGGAGACGATTAGTAGGAAATATGCAAGTTTCTCCTCCTTGTATCCTTTTCTAAACATCCATTAGCCACTGTTTTGATTTTATCTTAGAGACAGAAGTGCTTTATTGATTGCAGCCAACAGCTACAATTCAATCGTGGTCCCAAACATCAAGGCAGCTTTTTCCCAACAAAGACAATTTCTGAAGTTATGTGAGATGAAGATACACTATTATTAAGACATCCTGGGCTGAAGTCATTTTTGTTCCATGTACGCTGCAGGTACAAATAGCTCATAAATGCAGCTTGCTCCAAAAACACCCCTACTGGGTCTGTGCAGAAAAATATCCTGCACAGCACCCTCGGGGTGCTGGAAAGCTGTCACTGTCCTGAAGAAGCTCCTTATCTCCTCCCCAGTGTGCCTGGGTGAAATTGTACTTAGTCCTTTGGAAAATCTGGTGAAGAGACAGGCGGGTCTTGCGACACTGTGCGTCTGATCCCTTCACCTTACACAAAAACAACTTTGGAGACAGGATAGCGAGCTGGAGTCTAATCCAGTATGATCAGTCCTGTGTAAGTAGGTCAGCGAGGAAGCTCCTGACCATGGTAATGTCTTCCAGCCCCAGCCGCCCTTCTCACCACAAGCAGATTTGACAGCTACTTCCTTTAGCAACTACGGGGAGATGGAGGGTTCGATTCCGAGAGCTTGTGTGTTTGTTCTAAAAAGGTAAAGCACATTTTGTTTAAAAAATACAACTATTTCACTATTTCAGTGGCTTGGAGAGAGTTCAGTAAAGTGCTTAAAAAATAGAGGGCATCTGATTACTCAGCCTGGGATGTCAGATTGCAAGAACATCCAGACTAGCTTATTCATAAATGCCTTATTTTAAAATACTACCATGTTTGGCAAAAAGAATAAAAACCAAAATAATTTCCCTTTTCTGCTAAAGTCACTTGCTAAGACTTAGTCCAGTATTTTCCAAGGAGGGTCTAACATGATTTGTTTTGTTGCAAAATCACTTTCCTGTAGTTCAAAAAAAGCTTTCCACTCTTCCATATGCTCTTGAAACAAAAGTTGACACATCCAGTTTCTGAAGAGCGAGCTAAACCATTTCTCCCCGCTACCACCCATCTTCAAGGTCCTGTTTCCCCCCTACAAAGCCAGGCCCCTTCCCAAGCCCACGGCAGTGTCGCTGTGCTCTAACTGGCTCCTTTGTGCGTGTAAAGATTGTAACCGACAGGACAAAAACTCCCCAACCTTCGCTGGTTTGCTTCTGAGAACTTGATTCTCCTGGTGACAGTCTTTCCGATGATGTAATTGCTCTCCGCTCATCTTTTCAGAAGCCTCCGGCTCAGTGATGTCCTTAGGGCAGCCTGTACCAGAACTGGACAAAGTATCATCTCAGCAGTTTCAGGAGAACTAAATGCAGATGTAGCAGCCTCGATTCCTATGCGCTATTTCATTGTTTGCACAGTAGTAAAAGTCAGATTGTGCACACACATGCAGTTAATTATCTACTATGGCAAGCACTGCTTCACACAGTGGAGCCCTTTATGTTCACACATGGTCTATATTCCTTGTTCCCAAACATGTAACTTTGACTATACCAAAGCATTCATTTATGCTTGATTTATCTAGAGCTCCAAATTTATGTCACTTTTCCATCTAAACCCCAAAAGGTGCTAACATCTGATACTGTGTTTCTCCCAGGCCAGTAACAGCAATGTTTCAGGACATGGCAAACAGTCACTCTAAGACTGTGCCAACTTGATCAAGTTCCCACTCAGAATTACATTGAGACCTACCCGTTTGTCATTTTTTAATCCTTTTAACATTTGCCACAGCAAATTTGTATCATACCAGTTTAAGTTGTCATATGGTATTAAGTCAAACGCCTTAGAAAAGTCTAGGGTATGTTGCATCCACAAGCAAGCTTGTCGACTCAAAAAGAGATCAAAATAACTTGATAAGTCCTCCATAAATCACTGGAAACTGGTATTAACAGCATTTCTCTCAGGTCCCAGGAGAGCTCTGCATTTATTTTCTCTAGGATCACCATCACAGCACTATATGGAAGAGACCGGTACCTTTGTTCCCTGATTTCATGTATTCCCAAGACTCGTCTAGTAGTAGTCCAAGGAGCTTTTGGACAGTTAAAAAAAATAATCTGCAGTGCTAACTGTAGAAGACTGCTGAATCTGTTTAGCCATGGCATTGCTACTTAAACGCTCACCCAAATTTCAGTGAAACAACAATAACTAAAAATACATCCTCTTGTCTCCCTCTTGCCTCATCAAGATGCATTTGCATGGTTACACTGCTGAAGTCATTTACGTCTAAAAAGAAAACACATTTTCATAGTACACTTGAAGCTTGTTACAGGACAAAGTAAACATGCTTACACATGGCATTTCCATGGATGCTTCGAGGCTGGTGCTCGGACAGCGTGTCGTGTGCTGAGCACAACCTTAGCCCCGATTTCCATACGCCGGGGCTGCACGCCTCCCTTGTAAGAGTCACAGCTATAGCTCAGGGGGTGGAAGGGAAAGTGTGGCTCTTTTACTACCAGATGCATGTATTAAATTCATTTAGTGACACTTCAGGGCAGTGCCGTTAGGATTCCTGCCCTGCTGTAAATAAAAGCCTTATTGTGAGGAACTAACAGAATGATTGAATTAGGGTCTAGGAATTGTTCAGGCACCATAAATACATAAAGCACCAGAAACATCCACAAAATTAACTAAATCCTGTGCCCATACCTCAATTAACAGGTTAACCTTTCTCTTCCAGGGTTTGTATGCATATTTTGAGGAAACCATTTTCTTCAGATAGAAACCAGTCCTCTCCACTGTAAGTTGAAAGAAAACCTCATGTGCTCTGAATCTACAGTATTTTCATTGTAAAGTTCTGCTTCAGCAATCCACTGCCTCCCCAATTCCTGTCATTCCACTGATGACCTCACGGGGATTCCAGTGTATGAGGTGTTCCATGTGCAGTGCGAACAGAGTTGGGCTTTCCCGTGTCCCATGGTTGTCTGCCTTGAGCATCTAGGGAAGGTGTCAGGTCCTCTTAATGCTTTTTCCATGACAGAAAAATAATAATTAGGCAATTATAATAGAAGTGGCATCTATCAACTACAGGCTGGTTACAGTGCTTCCTAGGCAAAAAAAGTCCAAGAGGAAGGTATGTTGAAGAGTCAGTGCAGACAGTAACTTCTGGGGTGTCAGACCAAGCTAAGCAAGCCACAGAATAACAACCTCAACCAGTTCCACCATACTAACACAAAAAAAAAAGAATTAAAGTTCTTGTACTGTTGGCTCGGGCAACAGTCATACAGTCCAGGCTTTTCTAACTGCCCTCTGCTCACCCAGCTCAAAGCTGTCGCGGGTGCTTTGCTCCCCACTGTCAAGGCTTCCATTAAGCATCAAGACACTTCAGTAGCGAGCCAAAAGGGAAGAAAACAGATGAAAAAATACGTGACCTGTTTTGTGATAAGACACAGGCAACAATAAGAGAAAGTGCTAGGAGTATGTGGAAGAGAAATCCTGTCTCGGTGCACTCACAGCTTTCAGGCGGCTCCTGCTCTAACGGGGCAGTCAGTCCTCTCCAAGTCTCCTTACGCTGCACATGGAGGTGCATACAACACACCCCCTCAGAGAGAGAAGGGACTTGGAGAGAGAAAAGAGAACGTGGATGCTGTATGCAGTTCTAGGGGTAAAGCTTCCAACAACAGAACGGTTGTAAAGATTTCACCTTAGTCTGTTCCGAGCCTTGTACATACTGGCCAGTTACACCGTTCCAGAGAATTATTTTATCATTTCAGAATCTGTCCAAAAATCTAGCTGGTGGAGAGCTTTGAATTTTGCAAGAGGGAAGGAACGTGCAGACAGGATATAAAAATAACATGTACAGTTTGTTTTTAACATTCTAAAAATTCAAGCTCTCAAATGATGAAGTGAGAAGATGAAAGTTACCAAGTTGAAGGTCAGTGGGGGTACAAAAGGAGGAAGTAGTAGTGACCTGAGGGGAAAAAGCCTTTCTCACAGTGTAGTTTAAATATAAACACACTAGTTTGGTTGTTAAAACCAAAATTCCATGCTTGACTTGAACTTGGTTTCCTTGATTTATGTTATACCTACGACATGTAGTTACCCCTCACACTGGGACACTCACGAGACTTAACACCCAAGGTTGGGCATTGCTTGTCATTAATTCAAATTTTCTTTGTTCTTTTCACCAGCTCCTACTTGAAAAAGATGGCAAGGAAAAGGTGAGACTAATTTTCAGAGAATTCTTTTGATTTTCTGTATCAGTCGGTGTTTAATGATACCATTACTATCAGTCCATCAGCACAGACTACAAACCGTATTCTGGGAGCAAGCTCATCTCTCAAACAGCTTACTCACTACAGTAGATTGTTTCAAGGACTTCATTAGACAATACACTTACTGTTAAGTTACGTGTATCAGCTTGGAATATTCAGAGACACTTAACAGTCCCTGTGACAAGAAAAAAATACTCTGAATTAAAAGCAAGTCTCTAGAATTTAAGTGATAAATTATCGCCACTAACTCTAGGCTTCACTCAAAGTTATTTCAGATACAGCAGCTGATTTCATTTTTAACAAGCTAGCTGCAAATAATTCCTCTCTCTCAAACCATGTAAGCCAGGTGGAAAAAGTGGAGATAATTAGACAGATGCAATAGAGAGATTTAAAAAGTACAGATCCCTTTTTCCACTTTTCAGGGTAAAGACAATGCAATTCATTTATTCTAACCAGTACGTTCTTCAGCAGACATTTACGTATTCAGTTTGAAACTCGCAATTAAGCTGTTCCAGTAACGTCCTAGATCACACTAAAAATGACCCGAGGATCAGGACTCCTCGTGCAGCGGTTCATGGGAGCAGGGTTTCCCACACCCTGAACTCCAGGCGGCTCCGTCACTACGGCAGTGGAGGACTCTGAGCAGAAGTCCCACACTAAATGTCTCTGTCACCTGCCCCGGGGGTACAAACTCACTGGGGGTTCAGCGATGCCCCTTCCGGCTTTCAGCTGCCACAGACAACTCTGGAAGATTTTCCTGCGAGTTTCTTGCAGCACGTAGGGCCGTGACATCTCAGCAGCGCTGAGTATCAGACAAGTAAGCAAGGAGAGGGAAGAAACCATCGGGTAAGGCGTTTATTCTGCTGCCTGCCCACCCAGCAGAGAGGCTGGGAGCATCCCGCCGGCTGCAGCCCATACAAGAAAGGTTCCAGGGCCGAGTTAATGCAGTTGGAGTCGGGCAACTGAAGCAGCATCATGGCCAGCCCCCATCCTGCTCTCCAGCAGCTCTGCCCTGTGAGATGTTCCTGGCACTGAAGGGTCACCCGAGTCCCGCTGAGGATCTGTGTGCCTTAAAGCAGCAGCACAGAGAAAGCCTCTGAACACCCACGGTCAGGAAGAGAGGGGAGAGGACCTGCAGAAACACAGACTTTATGTACTCCGGTAAGACGCAGATCTCTCCTGCTCTCGCTTTCATTCGTTTGCAGTTATGGGTGCCCCCCACACTATTTTTTTGTCTTCTAAAGTGAACTTTATCAAGAAATCTGAAACATTCTGAACACCCCTAGCGTAGCTATTCTGAATGTGCATGTCTGCAGGAGGAAAGGCTTTTTCAACTGCAATTCATACTCAAAGCTGTTGTAAGAAACACGAAGTCAACTTCACATCCATAACTGTAGTGTTACACTTCTGCAATTCATTAGTCCTCATGGTTCCATTCCGTAATTAAAATACTTGCAGTTTAAGACTTTACAATAAAGAATGTGCAGTCCTCAGCAGTGTTTCCACTGCTAGTCTATGGAAAACATATGCATGGAAAATATGTACAGTGCATGTATACAGCCATCTTTGGATAGCTTCAGTGAACATTCAACGCTGTCGGTGAGTTTGAGAACTAGAAAAACCATCGACCGTTGACTGTACCTTGAGGTTTATCACAAACCCTCTGTTAAATGGAAAGCTTGAACCTTCATAGTTTTTCACATATGGTTGCCATTAACAGGTCATGATTTACAGATTATATTAAGAGCTACAGAGGTTGAGTTTTTCCAGTTCTACTTTCTCCAAAAATGAATTGGTGTATAAGAAATGTTTGTTTTCTCTTTAAAAAACAAAAAAATTTAAAACTTTATACTCGAGTAGAATTTCTGCAGAACAAAGCATCTGAGAGTAATGGAAGGTTTTCGTATGGGCAGCACAAAAGCAGTAACGTATCCACACCATATGGTCTACTTGGAAACAAATCTGAGCATGGTGTATGTTCAAAATAGCAGAATACAGATCAGGAGGGAAACCTCATTTCCATTTGGGCTGGCAACTTGAGCTTCGCTGGAAAAAGCTTTGGAATGTCAGTTCATTTGCTCACAGGAACCTGCGCTCGATTTCAGCAGCTGCTCACCGGGAACGCTGGCCGAGGACCGGATCCCTCCCAGCGAGGTCCAGCTGCTCCCGCAACTCACGCTGTCGCTTCACAACTAGGCAAGCAAGAAAACGTCCTTCCTTTCAAAGGAACGGGAAGCCAAACGCCCAGGCACCTCAGCAATATCTACACGGCCCCCTTCCTATCCCACCCGGGCGATGAGATGCTCTAACAGCACATGCCTTGACAAGGCTGCAGGCAGTGGTTTTGCCCCCACAGGGACTGCAGAACCCATACAATAAGAGAAGACTCAAAGCACGTGCCAGGGAAGGCTGTCTCGAGCTGCTCTAGAAGAAGAGATCTTGTACAATTTTACTTCTGTAGACAGTCACAGATGGGCAGCACTTAATAGATACCTGTCTCAGGAGCAAGAGAAAGCACAGGCTCTTAAAAGTTAATGCTGTTCCTTCAAGCATATGACCTCATGGTATTAAAATACCAAACCATGTCAGTAGAAGGTGGTTCAGCTGGTCGTTACCTCCCGATCAGAGCCTTCCCACCGTAACGGAGGTCTGACCGCAGCCAAGAAGCAGACTCAGTGAGGACATAAATGCTTTTGAGCAGGATGTCTTTCATACTGGTGTAATGTGAATACTTCTGGGATGAGGCCCAGCCCTGAGTTAGAGGATGATGTGCTGCTTGAGAATTTTTGGAAAATAATTTAAATGCAAGAATAGGGAAGGTTCAGTGAACGCGTCGTTTTCAAGTCCTTGGGGTACACAGAGTCAAGAACCCTATAAACTACAAAACAGATACAGCAGATTCTTGTGGTCAGGAGTAAGTGGAATAATCAAGCAAAACAAAATCACCTTTACCAAAAAAAAGCAGCTTATATCGTATTTTTAATGTAATTTCTAAATTGAAGAATGTTTTTCTACTACTCTCCCTGTGAAAGTGTACTTTCCAGAAGTCACCAAGATTTCAAGAAGCCCTGCAGTAATTCTCTGTCCTGAGGTCAAGACGACTGCAGTACTGACTATCCCAGGTGAGAACACGGTAACGGCGGCGTGGTCTGGAGGGCCAGCACTGCCCACCTTTAGTGTCTAATGGCTGCAATCAACATTCATTGCTGTCGGTGGGTTTTCATTTCTATCAACTCACTGATCAATGAATGCAAACTGCGGACCAGCTAGCTAAGAGACTGTGCAGTCACAGAGGTTTTTGCTGAAGCAGTGCCGTATTCAAGTTCTGCCTGCCAGTACCCCTGTAAAGCAGGTCCATGGCTCTGCCGTTATCTCACCAAAGAAGTTCAGGACACGTCACCCAGCTCCTTCACAAGCATGGGTGCTCTTTGCCATCTGACAGCCACCCTGAAGATTAACAGCCTACAGAGCAGTACATTTGAGATAGAATAAGTAATCCTTGTAGAAAAGCAGACGTTATAACGGGGCACAAACACAGCTTGAAGCATTGCAGGCACCTTCTTTTGTGAGAACAAGCTCCTCTTCAATTTGATACTCAGATTGAGAGCTTCTGCAGCAGTGCAAGAACGATCCTGCCCCCCAGACAGTGCAGTGCGTTGGGCCCCCACAAATCCATGAAGCCTGTCTGTCTGCCAGGCAGGGGATGGTGGTCTAAATACAAGAAAAATCACAATCCATCCTCAGTGTAGCCCGAATGAGTCCTCCTGGTCATTTATCAGCTTCAAGAAAAAGGTGTTCCCACGTTGCATAAAGCCTGATCAACAACACATTTCTGTACAGGTCTGTACTGCTTACTGAAGCACATTAAAAACAGTATCTTGCACTAGGTGTATGTTTGCTGTGAAGTGGGGCTTTTTTAAAAGAAGATTTTGCATGTGCTAACTCTGTAACTTGCAATTTTTCTCATTTACACTACGAATTTGAACATGTGCATGACTTCCACCACAGCTTTACAGCACAAAGGAAAGTTTAACTTGGATTCTGTACTCGGAGCACCGATATGCTTTTTTGACACCTCTCCTCTTCCTAGCCCTGAAAACCAGCCTCTAGCCCACAGCAAAAGGGATCTGCAAAGGTAGTGCACCGGAACAGTTTCTCCATGCCTACAAACCACACTCCTGTCAGAGGTTGTACTCCACAAGCACCTCCAGCCAGGTGATCTCCATCCCAGTATTTTCAACCTTCACCTTTTGAGCTGAAGGATTACTGTGAGTTGCTACTGTGGCAGCTCTTGTTCCTGAAATTAAAGCCAAGACAGGCCCATCTGCACCAGAAGAAATGCAACGAGAGGCTGCACTTCTGTACTGACAGCTGTTCACCTGGTCGCTAGCCCTAGCCACACTTCACCACGTTTCAGCCGCCCACCAAATTCATTCCTCGTTTTACGGTGTGTAAGCGACAGTGATGGAGCCACCTCCGTGGACAGTCCGTTACAGCCCTTCACAGCACCCCCAGAACAGCAAAGCCAGCCCACCACTGCTGAACAAGAACCCTCCTGGCATGGGAAGGGGCCGTGTTTCCGAGGACAGTGGGAGAAATCAATGGCCTCTTTCTGACCCTCTCCTCCCAGACTCCCGGCATCTCTGTTCCCAAGCCACCCTGTGCTGATGACACACGCTCCTGAAGGACTTCACACCACACTGGACTCTGCGGCGTGGTCCTTCTCCCTAGAAATCCCTCCCTGCCCAACTCCGCTTCCCTCCTTCAGGCCCTGGGATCTGCCAGTGCTCTGGGCACGGGGCGGCTGTCAGAGCTGCTGCCGCAGCGAAGGGAATTGCAGGGCAGAGCAGACCCAGGGAGTTATCAAAAGAAGGAGAGCGCTTCACAGTGGAGGCAAGCTCGGGGAAGCCCAAGTTAGTTCCAGCCAGCTATGCACACTGGAGGGCATTGAGCCCTACCACTTTATTTTAAATCCTGAAGCAGAGTTATTTTTCCTAGACACCTTAGAAGTTATTTGGATAACTTACAGTCATCTTATTTAGCCCAGGTTGAATACAAGCACTAGAAGCATGATGTAACTCTTACTGCACGGGGATTTTTAAAGGGATAGAAGGGGGCAGAGCAGCTGACCAACTACATTTTGATAGAGGTGACCCCTAACTAGATAGTGAAAGAAGAGATTTACCAAAGGACTATCAGTAAAGTGTAAACCTACAGCTTTACCTGGTGATAGGAAATGAAGCCTCCTCCCAAGTGAGACAAGCTGTGGACCAACACTGGGTCCTATCAGGTGATCAGTGAGAGATGACAGAAGAATTACTTGTGGGGCTTTGGATTGCCAGGGATAAGAGTGGGAGGGGGCAAAGCAGAAAAAAGTGATTTTAAGATGCTGCAGAGTACACTCTTCATTGCTGTGGTGGGCAGGACAGCCTTCAATTACAGGGGGAAAGGTTGAGGTGAGAGGAGCTTTGTGCAGAAGTGCAGTGACAGGGCTGGAGCTGACTGCCATGGGCAGGCAGGGAGGGACCCTCCTGCCCTGTGGGTGTCCAGGGAGGATCAGGCACATCTGTCTGTAGGACAGACATAACCCTTCCTGCCTTGAGACAGAAGAACCACCTCTTGAGCTGTCCTGCATATATTTAATGGTTTCCATGACATACCTGTGCTCTGTGATACAGCAGTCAGACCACGGCACAGTAACGCACCAGGCCCCTGCCAGGCCGTGGCTGAGCAGGGAAAGCAGAGGCTGTTTCCCTCAGCAGAGGTATCACAGTCATGCACTGGGCAGCAAAGGGTCCAAGTGCTTTTCTTACACCTTATATTTTTATGCTGATAGCCCACAATAACTGCCTCTCTAAGCTTGCTGTACAGTTCCAGTCAGAACAACTCACTAATGACTTCTAAACTTGAGTGAATATTCAGAATAAATCCCTGTTTGTTTGTTCTGCTAAATTTGTTTGATTTCATACAGGAACAGCTTCACTGAGTTCAACAGTTACAAGCTAAACAGACTGAACTCTGTAAAACTGGGGCTTTGGAGAAAACCTCCCCTCTCCCCCAGTCAGAGGGGGGGCTCTGTTCAGTCCCTTCAGTCACCCCCACAACAAGCATTTCCACCGAGACCCTGGGTAAGCATGGTCGTCTGATACAGAGAATAAAAGCAAACAGCCTGAAAGCACACCTGCCAAATTGAAGCATTATCAAAACTAGACAAATGACTCATTTCTGATGCAGTTTGACATTTTGCCTTTGAAATTTCAAATTTTTCAGCATTGGAAGACTCACTCAAAAGTGAGACTGCGCAATTTGGATTTTTTCCAGTAGCATCTTACATGATGTACTAGAAGGCACTTGTGTATTATTTTAAAGAGACATTTCAGCTTACTGGTTTTCCCCTTATACAGCTGTATGAAAGTACAAAAGAAAATACAAAATACTAAAGTCCTGACAGAGATGTTCATCTTTACTACAAGGAAATGTGAAATTAATTCACTGCCATTACTCTGAAGACATTTCAGACAGGAAAAACTACAGTAGAGGAGCCATCCCCCTATTTACTAGCACACAACAAGCAAAAGGCTTAATTAAGCAGACACTCCACAGATCAAAATGCTCCAGATGCACAATAAGTCTTAAGAATTCAGTTTTCTACTCTGTTGTGAAAAATCCTTATGTTTTTTTGCTTTAAGCCTGTTTGGTAATGAGACAGCAAGGGAAAAATGTTACTGGAAGAAGGACAGGTCAGCAGACATGTTCAGAATTTTTCAAAATCCACGCTTAGAAAGTTTTAGATGTTTCTGGCACCAGCTGTTCGCTCCCTACCAGAGATCACCACCCCACAGAACCGCCTGCCCCGGACCTCGGCCAAGCCGAACACATCGGGATGACGCTGAGCACCGGCACGGTCAGTGCTGCCACCACAGAAGCCAGACAGTTGGGGCAGGAGTTGCCAGGGCTCGTCCATCCACAGCCGAGGCCCCTTCGGGACGTCGCCCATCCATCCGCCCGGGGGGACCCCGGCAGCCCGCCAGCGTGCCCTCACCCCAGCTGCTGCAGCTCGGCCTGCCCACCAGCACTGACGGGTCGATCAAAAGACAGGAAGACATCAAAAGAACTCCAGGAGCTCAGTTTATTTAGTTTATCAAAAGTTTATATAAATATCTTCATAGGGAACAGAAGTTTGACAAGCATTTTTCAGCGTAGCAAAAGATTACAGACATGAAAGCTGTAGCTAGACAAATTCAGACTAGCAATAATATACAATTGTTTAAGGGGAAGAGAGGGTCATTCAGTTCATGTTAGACAGCCTGGCTTTTAGTATTTGCCAGATACATTGTGATATGAGAATACTATGGAAAATTTAGTTTTGTTTTAGTACTTTTTAATGTATAAGAGGCCTGAATGCAGCAAATCTGAGCTATGTCAGGCTACAAAGGGTCAACACAGTATTAGACAATATATCTTCTTAAGTTATACATGTGTCTAAGCAGCAGCTTCGATTATTCTACATATACGTGTGAAATTATTTGTTTCCGTGTAAAAGTGATCAACTACATGAAAACCTAGCTAGATGCCTACAAGTGTGCTTTATTAATCAACAGGCAAATAGCTACTGCACACGTGTTTACAACTCAGAGCCTACTATACATTCACTCCACATGACTGTTCTCATTATAAAGGAAGGAACCATATATTCCCACTGTAGAGGAACCACAGTTCTCCAAAGTTCTCCAGTAAAAGTAAGTGCAAGTCCATCAGCACAATGACATACGTGCAAAGGACAGTGTCCGACTCTGGCAACCTTTTCGCAGTTCTGAACATCTGAGCATTATTTTTAAAATGAGCTGTCAGCAGTCTGTTGCATTTGAAAAATCTGGAGACTTTCCCAAAAAATGACATGAAACGTTGCTTTAAATGAGAAATTTGAACAGAGCTCATCCCTCTTAGGAGCACAGTTGTTTTGAATTTATGCCTGTAACTTCCCTAAGTCTGACAAGGGGTTGTTGCCATCTAGTGGAATATAATCGACAAAATGCATGTGGTCCTTGGACATAGCAAATACCACTAGATGGAGTATTAAGGAAGAATTCTGAATTCATATTTCAGGTGTCCAGCAACTCAGATTTTCAGAGTCTCAAAAAGTTACAGGCCCAGAATTACAGTGAAATTGAGGAGGATTTCACCAACTGCTTTCACCTCCATCAGCAATTCCAGGCTATAAATTTCCCAAGTATAATACTGAAACACTTAAGATATATGTCAACATAATTAACCAGCACCTCAGGCGTTTCTACCACTAACATACAGGCATCTACTTTAGAGCTTTCACTGATACATCTCTGGCAGCAAAAGATCTTAATGCAGCCTACATTCTCCTGGTGTCAAAAGGTACAGACCTGGTCTGTGCTCCCTTTGTGAGAAAGAGCTGATCAGCTATCAGATACGGGAATCCCACCTCCATGAGTAAGTGTTAGCTCTAAAACTCTGAGAAGTCTCTACCACGAAGCATGAATTCATATCTTTGGGTTATCTCAGAACGAGAAATTCCACCTCATCGTGTGGCAAGAAAAGGGGTACTTACTGCCCATGGAGTTCATAGGAAGGACAGGAGAGGAGGAACTCATCTGCTCCACATCTGTAGCTAATGGGAAAGTGAAAATGAGAAAGTTGTGATGTGCATGTTACCAAGAAGTCCTTAATTTTGAAAACTTTAATTTACATTTAAATTGAATATTCATATCTTTGACCACCTGAGGAAGCTGCTTTGAGAAGCAGTTAACTTTCAACAGTGTCATCCTTCCCTCTTTTAAGGTATTTCTCATACACATTATCTGCAGATCTACTTATCTAAGCAATCATATTGGTAATCTGTAACTTGCAGTGGTTTGAGAATATCAGTGCAGAACAATCTCCAGCACTTCTGAATTATGTCAGCTTTAAACTCTACGCAGTATCAGCTTGTGAGCGGAGCATTACTGTGGAATGAAGGGACATGATGATCTCCCATCTGTGTCAGTGCACCTCCAAAACATTCCTGACTGGGCAGCAATCTCTTCCAAAGGCATGCAGAATGCTAGCAGTTGTTCTGGAGCAGTACCAGGAACAAGTTGTCTTTAAATACAAAACACTGAAAGCTTTATCTTCTAACAGCTGAAAGAAGAAACAGAACTACCTTCCCGTGTTTCACCAGTGAAAAGCCCCGAAGCCAGAACATGATCTGAACCCTCTGCATTTTGAGAGGGGGCCACCTCGCTGGGACCCAAACCAGGAACAAACCATTTTCCTGTAACAGGGTCAGTTCTAACCAAAGATTAGGTGAAACAGATACATTCTTTGGGGCTTGATCTTTCTCAAAAACCCACATTCACTCTTAGCACATCACCACAAACACCCAAGTCAAACAAATCTGTCTCCATCGCCACATTTTGATGCTAGTATATACCACATAATTATATAGTCTATAATTCTCGTTTAGCTTTAAGACCCAATAAAGGCATACTACATGTTGACACTCCTAACCAAAGAACCAGTCCCAGAAGCGTAGCTTCAGCCCACAGCCAGGGTTTGCCCTCAGTCCAAATCCTGCGTTTCACATTCTTACAATTCCCATTGATTCGGCAGCCAGCAGTTCCCTGAAGACCACTGTTTACAATGAAAAGTGCAAAGTTCTGCTCTAATTAGGCAAACCACAAACAAATGTAAACACTTCAGCAGACCATTTTTACAGAATGTGAAGAGCAGACACAGCACCAAGCTTTGCCAAGCTTTCCTGCCACACCTAGCAAGAGTTTTGCTTAGAAGCCCACTCAGTGTTGCTGCACAGAGCCCGCAGCTTTAGCTTAACACGCCAAATACCAGCCACAGTCACCAAGAGCAGCACACACAATGGTGGGTTTATTCAGAAATGCCCTGGGTTATTTCTGTCCTATTCTCCATTGAATTATCAAGACATTTACTGCCTAGAACATGTAAACATTCATTTATAATCTCACTTGGCTTTTCCTTGCAGATCTTGCACCAGTGCTCAGAAAGCTGCATGCGACCTGCTAGACTGCAGCTTTTGCCACAGCTAAATTCTGGAGGGCACGTCACAGGTCTGCGGTGCTTTGAGAAAAAATGGATTGTGCATCTTCCCATTTTCCACCTTAATACTACAGTTTCCCTGATTTGGGAACTGCTAACCCTCTGAAAGAGCTAGCAGGTCAGACACTATATGCATTTTTATAAGTAAAAAAGATTTCTTCATGTGCAGTATAGCCGTTTCTGATACCTGCAAAGGTTCTGTATTTGCTCCAGTTAAAGCTACATGTGCTTTCACATACAGCCAGAGTAACCCAAAAAGTGCAGCACTAAAGCCACTTTTATTCTTCTGGTAAGTGGTAAGATTCAGCCTGTGTAAATACCAGTATTGAGCACAACTCAGCTTTCAGAAAGGTTGAAGTAACAGATTAGCAGATGGTCATTTAAAGGTTACCTGCTGCTCTCTGGCAAAAAGAGGTCAGCTGCTCGACAAGCCAGCCAGATGGCAAGGAGCAGGCTCCGAGCGGCCAGCAGCAGCCTCTACCACTTGAGAAGCCATTGTGTGAGTAACAGTCACTTAGGGTAGTAAGCTACACCTGCAAACATCTGGAATAGTTTATCAAGTATCATTCAAAAAGCAACCAAACAACACATGTGCCTTCTGATGAGAAATTTCTGAGCAGTAAGCATTTAGAGAGAGTGTGTTAATTTTTTTTAAGTCCTGTAGTTTTAGAGAGTTCACTGCAATGCCAATTAAAGGCTGTAGACAGAAGTGTAACAGCATTTCCTAGCTATACTTGGAAAGGATAACTTCAGGCTTGAAATGATGTATTTTAATTACTATTTCTAGTACATTCACCAAGGCTAACATTGTGGTCACAGCTGTCCAGCTGCTCAAGTCTGAAGTTACTAGAATTGCCTCAATGTCCTGCCAAGTGCTGCTGGAAACCAAGCGGTGCCGCACCCAGCAGCTGGCCAGGAGCTGGGAACGTGGGACACGCAGCTCCGCAGTACCAGACCAGTAGTAACACCCCGACATTCCCGTCCCTGTGCTGCTGGCAGTTGGGTATTTATAGCCTGTTAATGTCAAAAAATCATACTTCAAAATTTTCTTTATATAAAAGCACCAAGTGCTCGTCCTACAACTTGCCTTGAATAGGTGAGTTTTAAAGTTTCTCCCACTCATGTAAATTAATATTAAAAAAATTTCAAACAGCTCTTTATGAAACATGGTAATGCTGGTTTTGTTCTCTTATCCATAACCCCTCACCCTTCCCTCCAGCCTTTATCTTCATAATTATATGCAACACATTAAACTACAAAAAACCAAGTCAGCTCATAGAGAGGAGATATGGATTAACAACCAAGATTTTGGAAACTGGTTTGCTCTAAAAGATGAAAAGGACAAAAGTCTGCTCAGCTATGAAGAACAGCTGCTGCCAATACAACTATTTACCCTCTGACCTCTCCTCTGCCCAGCAAGTGAACAGTGCCAATTGTTTTCTTGTATTATATACTGTTTACAAGCCCTGAGTGGCATGAAAGGAATTAATAATTTAGCTCATGGAGCTGATGACCTTTATTGGGGTACCCCTATTTGCTGAGCAGAAATCAGAGCAGAAAAGCTCCCTTGAAGCCACAGGGTTTCTTTAGGAGTTTTTCACTTTACAGCCTAATTGGCCACCATAACATAAATCAATTATTTCTCCTGTTTTAAGCAACAATGCTACCTATTCTCAACCCCTTGATTTCTAAATTCCCTTGTATCAAGCCAAGCCTTGTTCTTTGACTTTTACAATTGTCTAGTAAACACAACGGCAAGGACAGCTCGGAGAACTTTGCAGGATTAGGAGCATTTGGGAACACTAGCAAAAAGAGGTTATGCTATTTTGAACTTCTCTTGACCTTTGACTGCCCTTGTCCCTGTTTATGCTAATCGAAGGGGTATATGGGCTGCTCCTAGAAATGAACTTAGCCTGAACCTGTGACATAGCATTGGACTTTGAAGATATCAGTGCATGAGTTTTGGTACCCCCTTCCCACCAGTTGCCATCTGACACAGAGGAAGAGTACAGTAGGTAAAACATGGCAGCCTGAACAAATACCGGGATAGCCCAGATCAGAATAAGCAGAACATGCCGATTCAGTGAGCTGCATCATCTTCCACTCCCGACCAGCTGCCGGCCTGCTGAAGATCAATCACACACCCAGATCTGTTTGGTAAAGATGCAGTGGTGCTTGTGGGGTTGCAAAGAGAAGGCCACTTGCATAGTAAGAGCTCGGTAAGTTGGATTAACATTTTAGTAAAGACTTTCTGAAATACACATGATGAAAATAGGAGTTCTGACCTTGAAAAAAAATGCAGATAACACAGGATTATAGACTTCTCCCTTCAAAAGCAGAGGCATCAGAACTTCCAGGCAACAACATCCCTAAGACCTTTCAGTAGAATTAGACTTCTGTTATCATGGAATAATTCAGGTTGGAAGGCTTCTCTGGAGCTCATCTAGTTGAGCCATGTCCTGGAAGCAGCCCTCGTTTTGAGGTTGGATCAGCATGGTCAGGGCTCTGTTCACTCAAGCTCTGAAAGTCTCCAAGGATGGAGACTCCACAGCCTCTCCAGACACCTGTGCCAGTGCTGCAGGACTTCCACTAAGTTTTTATCCCTTTCCCCAAAACGTCCAGTGGGAATTTCCTTTGTTGCAACCCATAACTGTTGTACTGGCATTTTGCCACGTACCATTCAAGAGCCTGACTCCATTTTTTTCCTACAGCCACTTTTAAAGAACTGGAGGACTGGCAGTTCCTCCCCACTTGGCCCCTCCAGGCTAAGCAAGTGCAGTTCCCCCAGCCTGTCCCCTGTGCCATGCCTCCCAGCCCCCAGCCCTCCCAGCAGCTCTCCGGCGGGCTCACTTCAGTTCAAGCTGTCTTCTGCTGGGAGGCCCAGAACTGCACAGAGTACTCCAGCTGTGACTCTGCCATGCCCGGGGGGTAAGCGCTTCCCTCAGCCTCCTGGCTACCCGCAAGCCAGCACGGGATGAGCTGCCACCACCACCTCACCCTACTGAGTCAGGAGGCTCACCGGGCCTCCGGGTCCTTCCTGCAGAGCTGCTCCCCAGCCTGCGTGGGGTTAGTTCATTCCAGCTGCAGGACTTGACATTTGTCTCTGTTTAACTTTGAAGTTTCAATCAACCCTTCAGGTTATTGAGGTCCTTCTGAACAGCAGCTGTGCCCTCCAAAGTATCAGTCTGGTGTCATCTGCAAGTCTGATGAGTGTACTCCATCCCATCATCCAGATGGTAGATGAAATTGCTAAGTAGTATTGGCCCCAATATTGACTCCCTAGGACAACCACAGAATGACTGGCCACCAGTTAGTATTTCAACTCTTGACTGCTACCCTTTGAGCCAGAGAACACAGACAGTTTTTCCACCTACATTTGCCTTGTAGCCCAGTTTGGCTACAAAGGTGATATGGGAGACTCCAACAAAAGCCTTGCTTAAGGTTAATGACAAAAATCCCTCTCTCCTCATTCAGGGATCCAGTCATTTCACTGCAGAAAGAATGAGGTTGTCAGGAGTCATCTCCCCTTGGTAAACCCACAGTGAATGTTCCAAATTACTTTAGGCCCTTGAAGTGTCTGGAAACATCTTTCAGGAGGATTTGCTCCATACTCTTCCCAGGGACTGAGATGAGGCTGACCAGCCCGCAGTTCCCCAGATCAGCTACTACTCAGCAGAGCTGAGTTAAAGGTCATTCATTATCCCTTATCAGCTAAATTTTACTATACAGAGACATTCCTCCCCTTTCCCCTATATTTGGTAGAGCTTCTTGTCTCACTTCAACACTGAAAACACATGCTGTTTGGGAGGAGGAGTGGGAAGTAAGATCATCTCGTGATAAATATTTTTAATTATTTTCATTAGCATGGAAAACAATCACAGTTCCTGCTTACCAACATAACTGAAGGGAAACAGTCATTCATAGCAGTTTACTGTTCTGTGTACTTAGAGAGCTATACCTGCACTGTATTCCTCAATAAACACTATACAGACATTATTTTAAATGCCTGTTTACATTCCAGTAAAATTCTGTCAGCGTGGTATCTGATTTATTGATGCCATCAAAAGTCACAGGATTCCTGAAATGCCTCCCGAGACACAGAAATCAAAGCAGAAAGGAGATGCATGTTGCTGTGGTATCAGCTTTACCACGTATGTTATGGGTTAGGTTTCCAGAAGCCGCCTGCGTTCCCTGGAACAGAGCACAGTGCCCTTCTTGAAGGCGGACGCTCCTGCCTCAGCGGGGTGCAGCGGGGTGCTCCGCTGGGAAGTGGGGTGGCTGGAAGCGCTCTGAGCCCCGCCGGGTAACAGCAGGGCCACCAGGGCTGCTCAGCCAACTCACTCCTCTGAAGGGGGCTCATAAATCTTCCCTCTTATTTTAGACTTTTAGGCTACAACGGGGAAAATTAGTACAGTCAAGAAAAAACACTTTTTAGAAAAATAATGATGAAGAAAGCCCCCAGGGATGTCCTGAAAAGCGACAGTCAGTCAGTGCAAGCCGTCAGAACTCCACAAGGTGCGCTGGGTCTGCATTCAAAGGGGACTGAAACTACAACAATCGAGCCTAAAACATGTCTTGTTAAAACATCTAGTTTCTTTGCCTGTAAATGGAGATTTGTGTTAATCTTTCTCCACAGATCAATTCTGAAATGTTTTACAATCTTTTGAAAGTGAAAGGCAACGCCATCAAAGCATTTTATTCAGAACCAAAACTACATGTTCTGAAATACTGAACAATTCCCGAAGAAGCCGAGGTTTTCAGCACTGAGGCAGCTCTTCAGTACCACAGTGTACACGCACACTGAGTTATCACAGGCAAATGAGGATTTCAGAACACAGCTTTTCCCTTATTCATGAGGCTCATCTGTTTTAAAAAGGCACTCTATCCTGACCTGAGGACAAAAAAAGCTACAAAATTAAATAACCAAGAGTGAAAGGTACATTCAGTTGAAATTGTATATTTAATTTGAATTCATAGTTTGTTTGCAGTCTGAATATTTATATTTGGTCTTCTCTTTAGGAACCTCTTACTATGCAAGATACTCCCTCTGCAGCAGTAATTCAACAGTGTAATTACTATCAAATCTTTTTGATAAACTGAATAAGCCAAAACCATCAGGCCATCTCAGTCTTTCTGGGCAATTCCCAATATTTTAAGATACCAGCATCAGGGTTTTATGCAGCATTACAGTATCAGCTTTCCAAGGCAGCGCTATCAGCATTAGACAGGCAGTAAACATAAGAGACCTACTTTCAATTGCCAAAGGACACATCAGTGCTTTTGGCTACTGCCCTGCGACAACAGGCACTTTCTCAGAAATACCTCTGCCTGTTTCAGGGCCAGCGCTTCTCAGCATGCAATGCCCCCCCGGCACACTGGCTTTGTCCCTAGGCATGACATTTTCCATCTTCTACACCACTTCTACGTTTTGGTCAAATAGGATATTGCCTACCAGGCAGCCCAGACTACTCCAATATTGAAAGATTAATAGCATAATTGTTCTGTAAATTTGTGGAAATTCTGTCATTACTTTTCAATCACTGATAAAGTGTAAAGTGCTGGCCAACACCAGGCATACTACTATAGCAAAATCCACCTACTGAGTCCACAAGAATTACCTACATTAAAAACCAGAATTAACTGATCTTATACAAGAGTAGAGATGCCACTGATAATCAACCCAGATTAACGCTCACCTACTGATAAATAACAGCACATTATGACATAAAGAACATGCTAGAAATCGCATCACAAATCAGCCAGTGTTCCCAGAGGTGAGTGGTTCAGCACACCTGGCTAGAGCACTACAGTAAATGGACCTTTTCACCACAGAGCAGGTAACGTGCCCTTTTAATTCCGCAGCTAGTGCATGAATGGCACTGACAAACCAGGATCCTGGAGGAGCCCTGACATGTAAGGAGTCTGAAAGCAGCTTTTCCCCCCCCCTAACCTCAAGGTTAATTAATTTAACAGCATTTATCTTCAAATTTTAATTAGTAGAGATAATATTACAGCATCTAACTCTAATGGACTTCAGCTGCCAGTGCCTACTAGAACTTGGCTTAGTGCACTAGCCTGGAGGTGAGGAGACTAACTAGTACTTACTAGTGGATGAATCATGCTCTGTGGGAGGATCTCGACAGAATCCTACAATGTGAAAAATAGGTGTAAGCACTGCACAATGAAACAAGTTTTCTCGTTGTTACCACATGTACACAGAAAGACTGAATGATCCAAATCAGCCACTGAACGTATAATCAACACTAAAAGAGCACTGGAGGGAAAAAGCTTAACAACTGCCTGGGTGCAGTGCATTCCTGTAACGCGCAATTATGAAATGAGATGGTTGGCTTGCGGCAAATACGCTCACTATCATAGAAAAGCTACTGTTGGCATTCTGTACTCAAACCTACAGAGTCTTACAGTTCAGCACAAGTGACATGTTTTAGAAATAGGAGCGCTCCGCCCTGGGGCAGCTACGAGACCGCACCGCACACCACAGCTCAGCTGAGCCCCCGTCAGTCGGGCCAGCACGCAGCCCACCTTCCCCCTGCAAACTGGGATCAAACTGCCTGGTACACTGCAGCCTCACAGCTCGCCATGACTATAATGTCTGCTGTGGAACAGACAAGTTTTACACCCTGCTAAAAACGTTTTCCTTCCGTTATTGATTGGAGCATCCTGCTCATGAAGCCCAGTGATGTACAGCCTCCTGTCTCACTGAGTACTTCCCTTTCAGCCCCACCAACACCAGCGTCTTGGGGTTTGTTGGAGTGAAAAGCTCACATTAAGCATTGGGCCTCCCCGGGATGGGGATTACATACAGGCAAGAATCAAGGGAAATTTGATTCTTCCCCCCACCTACCTCTCTGCCTACTGTCTGCCATGTTTGCAAACCGTATTAGCTCCTGCTGCTTGCAATTCCAGAACCACTTCCCTTTCTCTTTGCGGTGCATTCCAGCCACATCTGGCTACTGCTATAATCTCATTTTGCAAGATGCCCCATCTCTTAGTAGCTCTTAATTGTGGTAACACACATCTAATCATCTTAAAAAGCACATCAGAAACTGTTCAACACCTAGAAAATATTCTTCAGGATAGAAGCATCATCCCTAAGATTTGGCTATTTGTCCTCACTTGTACTAGAAAATTACCTCAAATACAGGAAAAATACCCACATTTTAAAGAAAGAAGCTCCCATTCTTCTCAGCAGGAAAATCACTTTGGAGTGAATTCAGATTCCTCTGAAGAACAATCTGAAATTTTAATTCTAGACTAATCTAACTTTATAAAAATACAGTAGCTCATGCTTTGCTGATTTCCATGAAAAGGCAGTATGCGATTTTGCTTTTTTTAATCTCAGCTCAAGACATACGAGTTTTATAACTAAAATAGTTACATACTTTGCTAAGGGAAATCTATTTATATTTTTCCTTTTGAAGCTGAGTAATCTACCAGGAGAGCAAACAAATGTGTAAAGATCAGCATTTTATATACTTTTTTCAAAACCAGGGTAAACATTCAGTAAACTGTGATTTACCATTCACTTATTTTACGCAGCAGTAAAAATGCAGTTTAAAGGAATTAGCTTGTCAGTAAATCACCTCCCGCTGCACTGAGCTGGCCATGTGAAGCGCACCAGGGTCTCCCATCTGTACAGAACACACGGCTTGTTCACCAGCAGCTTCAGGACAGCAGGCGCCTGCTCACGAGGGGGCTGCCATCCCCTGGGTGCACTGCCCCTCCTCAGCCAGCACCCACCCAGCAGCACCCCCTCACACCAAGAGATCCCCGCCAGGCCCGGAGCTGCAGTGCACACACTGCATCAGCGAGCCCCTTAAAAACAAATCACCACTGAACCCGAGGAGCAGCTGCGGGCGGTAAGGTGCTTGCGCTCTCCTGAAAGCCTCGACGCGCTAAAGCGCAAAACAAGCACTACAGAAAAACACGGATTTCAACAGGCGGTGAATCAAATCAGAAGTCAGGCAAAATTTCATTTGAGGGGCAATTCAGGCTGATGCTAGTCGTGTGGAGGGGCGAGGAAAGATTCAGTACTTCTTCGTATCTGCTGGGGATCCACGTGAGCCTGCCAGCTACCTGACCTGTAGCACGCTCATCTGCAAAGCCTCTCAGCGCAGGGAGAGTGCACTTCAGCTGATTAGAGCCACAACAAGTCTTAACATGCTTTTAAAGTTGCAGCTTGATTTTTAGTCCCCATGATAAGAACCATCAAGGGCTGGTATTCCTCTTGCTCTGCAGGTGGATGTCACGGCAGTGCTTGAGGAGGCACCAGGCAGCGCTGCCCTCAGGACTGCTCCCTCTCTACAAGGCCATTCCCCGAGGCTTCAGAGCAGCCAGGCAAGGCAGGGCCATTCACTGCACATACACCCTCGAGAATATACGGTCATACTCTGCTTCTTGACAGCATTCTTGACTTTAAACAAGGAACAGAACAAGTTGCTGCAGACAACTGGCATAGCTGCAGTTCAGACACCTCTGCTGAATTAAGTAAGAAAAGCCCATGGCAGTGGCAGAGGAGCGCCCAGCAGCTCGGCCAGCGCCCAGCAGTGACTTGGCCTCCCCTCCCCGGCACTGCATGGCGAGGGGACGACTCCTGCACTCCCTCTGCGAGGCTCTGCAGGGCAGAAGCCCACCACAGCCCACATGTGTTCTGATATTACTTCTCTGGCAACTGTCTCAACACTTGACATCTTCATACTTACAAACCAGAGACTCTTGAGGTCGCACCTCATATGTTAATTAGAAATTAATCACTCTAAAAATCAGAACACTCCCACCTCGGCGCTCCCTGCTGCTCACAGATGGCCACGTTCTGCTTGGCCAGCAGCGTGGGGCAAGGCTTGTCATCTGAGCACCAGGCTACCGCACCCCCAGCCCAACCCCAAACCGTGTCCAAGCTCTAAAACATCTTACTCAACCAAAGAAAAAATAATCCCAGCGTGACCTGATCTTTAGTGGACTGAATAAGACAAGAAGGGCTCTAGCAGTGCCCTGGTGCTCTGGAGAGGGCCAAGCTGCACAAGGCGAGCCTGGGAACACCTACAGCAACAGCTTGCAGCACACTCAGATCAGCTCCACACCGCATAGTTCACTTCAATTTAGATCATGCAAGCCCTCAGTTTTTAAGCAACGGATCCTCCAGTGGATACACCTTCCTAGATAGGAAAAAACTGGATATATGCATTATGGCTCACTCTACAGCAGTTTATCATTTGGTGAGCTACAGGGTGTCATCCTCCTTACTGACTTTTTATGAGAAAAAGTTTCACAGTTCCTAACAATCAAGGCTCTACCCAGAAGGCAATAGATCAAAAAGTCTAAGAAAGAGGGTTTCAACATCATTTTAGACCAAACTACTGCTGAACTAAGAAAACCTCAAAGATACCACCAGCTCCATCAGAAAGCTGCAGAGCTGGAACACCCTTTCAGAGCAACAGCCCCCAGTAATGAGACTCTCCTGGCAGTAGAGCTGAAGTTGTTTAAATTCATACACTGAGAGGACAAGAAACTCTGTACCTCCACTGACTATGAATAAAAGGAGCTTGTTTTTAAAAACATTAAACACCTGTCTGGACTTCTCATTAAGTAGGGTAAGCCATTACATTTAAGTCTCAAAAAAATCAAGTTTCCAAGTAGTTAGGTGTGAGCATGCGGTTTTATTCTCTGGTTATTTCTAAACATGGCCCATTTTAATTTTTTTTTTTAGAGATGTCCTTGCAGGCATTCTGCACAGCCATTTTGTGCCTCAACTGCACTGCAATTATTTCTGATCTTCAGTGTTCATCCAAGGCTGCCATGAAACACTTCACCAGACAGCACAGTACACCGCCATAGCTAACCTCTTTTGCAATGGCAAAAAGTCATAAATTTACTTCAAGACAGCTTTAGATTCAAGGTCACTTCAAAGCTTTTAATTACTAACCAGAATTTGAGGATTTTGTCCTCAGTATTTAAGAGCAGCTGGCGATCTTACTCATTATTAACTGTTACACACATGCATCGCAGAGAAGCCATTTTCAGTACTTGCAGGGCTCGCTGGCTCACCCCCGGCACCTGCCGGCTACATCCCCGTGCTCCGAGCCTTGCCGTGTCCCATGAACCACCCCAGCATGTCATTTAGAGATGTGTATTAAACAATTTGACAAGCTTACGAAAAGTCAAGACTACTTCTGATGTAGCATTTCTCAAGTTGTAAGGGTTATAAATGCTCCCTCTCAGCAGATTACAGGATGCTCTGGAACACTTACTGTTACTCCTAACGGGTTTTACAGAGGACAGCTGTATGCCAGGAAAATGCACTTAGTGTCGGACACAAGTTGCTGATGTCCTGACACGTCTTTTCCATGGAGACAGCGCAGAGGGGGCTGCCTATTCCCCCGGGAACTCCCTCGGAGGTTAAAGCCAGGCTGGGGCTCCCGCTCAGCCCTCCCAGGCACTGGGGACCCCGAGAACCCTCTGCCCCGAGGAACAGCAGCCGCCAGCCCCACAGGGGAGCGGGTGCACAAAAGGCTTCTGGCGTCCCACCACCGGGGAAAAACTGGCACTCTGAGTACATCTGTAAAGGGCTTAAGCGCTAGATTTTTTTAAAGCTACAACATTTGTTTCAACCTGCAGTAGCCATTGAAACAGAAGAGGAAAACAGGCAAAACACTCAAACCACCCAGCCAAATCTGTGTCATCCCCCGCTGAAGGCACATTAACGCAGAGAGCAGCCCCAGAACCAGCACCCAGGAACACCTCCACCAGCCAACAGCCCACCCAGGGCCAGCACTGCCTCTGCGGCTACCCACGCCTACCCGAGCCAGGCTTACCCGAGCCAGGCTCAGATCAGGCAGCAGCAGAGCAACACTTAGCCAGAGCTCATCAGGGCCCTGAGCTCAATGCCTCTTGTTTCCTACCAGACAGGCAAGAAATGTTTTCCTGGTGAAGGAATTCTAGCAATCTGTTTGCCAATTACTTTGCCATAAATATTATGGCATTTCTTATGTAACAGCTATTGCAGAGGTTTCCATAGAAAGAATAAAGTTATAAACAAGTCTCTTGTTCCACTTCACAGCATCTTACTAGAAAGAAAGAATTCAAGTAATCCCTATCCACTTGCTACAATAAAATATCCTACAGATGCTGACAAACACTGTTTGCCTATTATTGGGCAACCTATCCATATTTTTTTTAACATAAAAGAGGACAAGCACCCAGAGGTGCTTCCAGTTTCTTCCCCAGTATCAGTTTGCAATACAAGCTATTTCAAACTTGAGTTGTGTCACAAAAAGTGCAAAATTTTAAAATTCTGATCCTCTGGATAAAAACATCAGGCTGCTGTACTTGCCACTTCTAGAACACAGATTTGGGAACAGGAGACAAAACCTTCACCTATCAGCTCCAGAAAGGTGAAAATAAAAAAATCTCAAAACAAAACGTAGCTCAACATCACTGGAAACAAAATCTTTAGTTCAGGCTTAAGTTGCCCATACAACACTAAACTGTTTTCTTCACAGATTGCCTTTTACAAAAGACAGAGTCCTCTATACCAAGGGTGTAAGTTACTACTTGTGAATAAGCACAAACACAACACTTTTCCTCTGTCAACATGAAGGAACATTTTTGGTAGAGACAGTGATCCCCGTTTCCCACATTGTGTGATTGATTACACTCTACCCCTTAGAAGAGTTGATTGGTTTCCTGGTGCCAGGAAAATGATTGATGAATATTTCAAGCCATGGGCCTCTCTTCCTGCTGGGTGTCCTTTTCACATGTCTCCAATGGGCCTGGGGATTTTTTTCAGGACTAGGAAGTGTCATTTTTATGGATATCATCCTGTGATAGAGACAGTTCACTGAGCAGAGGCCCTATGTAAATCAAAGTGAAATACTAAAGGTCAGCTCAAGTGTTAAGGTGACAGACCCATACAGGATGTATCAGGTAAGCAGGAAAATAGAAGTGGGCAAAGAAAACCTTCACAAAGCCAGCAAGCAAAGCAGGAGGCACTGCGTAACTGCACCGTTAGCTCGCTACTGCGAACTGGTAGCAGCAAGCTATTACACAACACCAGCACCGAACGCACGTTTCCTCGGTCCTCTTCCATTTTGTAAAACACCGCAACAGGACCGTCAGACCCACTGTGGTGGGAGCTTGGGTCTCCTCTTTTTAGACACACACACAAGAGAAAACAAACTTCAAAGCTCAGAAGAGCATTCTGGGTGGCAAGCACCAATTAAGAATTTCTAATGATGCAGCGGTGCTGAGGCTAAGCTATGAATCCCCCGGTCTGCACACTGGATCAGTGTCATCGGCATAAACCCACCGGAGTTTTAGAAAAACCCAGACCCATCTCCAAGCTTCTTATAGCTAGCACAGACTTTATTTAAAAATCAGACAATGTAATTAATGCCCGTCTTTATGGGTGTTCAAGAAAGTTGATTAACCTGACACCACAAGTTACCCAAATCAGTGTTTCCTCTCAAGACTGCAAGCTGCAGGAGGGGATCACAAAGCCACAGCACTCTAGCACAACTCCGGTTCATACAACACCACCAGGAAAAGCTCTTCCTGCTACCAGTTCTAGCTTTGCTGCTGTGTAGGAAAGACTCAAGCCTTCAATGACCCTTACACAGGTGCCTCAAGCAAACGCACCGGTGTGCTGACAAGCTGGTACGGAGCCGCAGTGGCAAAGCAGAGCTCTGCCGTGCCAGCCGGGAGAAAGCGCCCTGCCCAGGGAGCACCACCCTGGGCCTTAGGGAGCTGGATGCTTCTGTGTTCAGTATTAATCCACTCCCCCAAAATACTTTTGGTGTATCACATTCTGTGAAACAATCTCAACAAATCCGGAATACTCCCCTCAGCAAGGTATAGTCATACACAGATCAAACCCAAGTTTTTAGTACCCAAACTGCTCAGTCAATGCCAGCTGAGCACACAGCCCCAGCCCCTTCTGAACCGACACCCAGACCTCACTCTGGAAAAAGCCTACCTTAAAAATCAAGGCCTGAGCTTACATCCTACTGCAAAACCAGCCAATATTTCAGCTGGACTGTCACCCACCTTCAACCAGAGCCCCAGTAACTGAGGATGCCATGTTACACTAAGTTATTTGCAGGTAAGAATAATCACTGCTTGTGATCCTCAGAAAGGGCATTTCTTTACAGCAGATGTTAGAACAGGCCCAGGATATGGAGTCTCCTGGCAAAAGCACACACGAGACATCCAAAGTAACAATATACTTGGCAATAATTCCTTGTAAGTATTGCCAAGCAACATAAAGTCACATTACAGATGTGAGACTGAATGAAGAGATTTCTGGAGAACAAGTTGGTGTTTGGCAGAACTTTCAGAGACCAGAAGTTAATCTCAAATTTTTTACTACAACCGCAACAGCCATCATTTAACCACTCAGCTTCACGAGCTGCAGGCTCCACAACAACTCCCACACTAAGTCCTGTGCTTCTCTTAGTGCCAAAGTCAGCATCAACTAAGCAGAATAAACCCTGACATTGACAGGAGCAGTGTTTAGAGCACCAGGAGGACACCCTCTTGCTGGTTAGCTGACAGTACGGAGAACTCACCCCTCTGACCGAGCGCAACATGCACCTTCAGGAATACGTACCCCCACTGCAATTCGTATCTCCTGATACAATAGCTCAGGAGGTTTTATACCACAAGAGAATTTTAGGATTTAGTCCCAAGGGCTTCACAATCCTGGATTTTATTTCCATTAAAAAACATTTAAGATTTCCATCAAGTTTCAGCAGAGAGACAGACAAGGACATCACAGCAGTTTGCAGTCAGGCCTGGCATTAGAGTCTTGGCAAAATTATCATGGTTTTTTTTCCTGATGTATCCACAAACAGAGAAAGGACTTAAAAAATTTAATTCTTCACACTGACCAGACTGTTCTCTTAAGTTTAAATTTGACCACCTATACCGGCCTGTAACTGGGGTGATTAGGCAACGGAAGGCAGACATGTAACTTATGCTCTCTGAAGGACACAGGGTCCACCCTTTGTAAATGAAGCCTCCTTATCGAAGAGCTGGAGTAGAATTCAGATACTCCAGACATATACTGCTTTCAAGATAAGTTATTGGTAATCATTTACCAATAAAGAACTTCACTGAAGCTAGCCTATCGGCAGTGTATTTCCTCTTTCTAACAAAACCTGTACAGAGTAATTTTTATCAACGTATAAAATCTGGAAGTCTACTAATTAGGTAATTAGAACTGTAATAATTAAGACTAAAGCTAAACCTCGAAGGGTCCTCTCGTCCCCCAACTTCCCTTTCTCAATTAACTCTGCAAAGTGATAACCACTCTGGCTTAAAGGCTGAAAAATGAAAGGATCAAAAGGCTACTTTAATACAGCTGGAGGGAAAGAATGCATTTCAGCTCACTAGCAACCCTCTGATGAAACCCTGGGCCAATTCTTTATGTAAATTACTTCATTAGAATTACCAGATTACACTGCTGAAGGCTTTATTTAAATAGGCAGTTTATCAACAGGACAAACTGTGCTCTCATTCTCAGAGAATGCTAGTGTAAATGCATTTGTCCAAGGCTACCACCATGGAAGAGTCAAACAGTAATTTAATAAGCTGCTGCACACATCCTCCACCAAAAAAAAAAAGATCACAAATGACTTGTCAGAGACAGGACAAAGAGATGACTCTTGCTTCCCTACAATCGAGAAAGAGCCTCTAGATGGAAAAGTTCTCATTCTCTATAATACAGTAACTTTATATTGTTCTATAGCAAAGCAGGGAAAAAATCCTACTGCTGCACTGTCACATCAGACACTGCATCTGCTGAACTGCTAGTGCTGTTTTTAGTACCAAAAGGCACGCATAAACCCATTTTCCTGATTAATGATCTACAGAAGCCATCAATACCAAATTCCAGCTTTACATCAAGAGGTATTTTTCCACCTTACCATCAAATCAAACTAAGGAATTTCTTCCTGAATTACAGGCCTTATTTCCCATCATAAACCCAAGCTCAAAAATCTATTATTTATCATCATCTATTATTATTTACAAAAGCAAGAGCCATCCACATTCAACAAGCCAATACTAAGTCAAAATAACGCTGTAGCTTCTTGTTTATTCAGAGACATTTGACTTCAGCAGCATTGCCATTCAACAACTCGATTTGTTTTTCCTTCCTAAATCTTCAAAGAAATGTTTATAGCGAGTAAACTAAGGCCTAACTATATCAATGAAATAGTCTTTGTTAAGCAAAGGCTTATCTCATCAGATGCAAAGCAATCAAGCATAAAGAACCACTAAAAATGTCAGTGTGCGCCAGTAAAGTTTGTGAGCGCTGTGGCAGAGGGAAGGGATGCAAGCAATGGGATTTGTCTTTGAAAACCTTTACATTCTTTGTGCTCTTCCAACTTTCCTCTTCTCTCTGGTATGAAGTTCATCCGGATTAGTAATCTACCTATTTGAAACTGATAATTCTAAGGGAACACAAAAATCAGGCAGTTCCCTGATACTTAAATCTTCCCAGGTCCACACCACACAACAAAGTGTCCAAAGTTACCTTAATACTTAGATAACCCACTTTATCGCTGCTTTAGTTCAGACACACAATAATTAAAACTGTAAAAGCCATCATGTTTCATTCACAGAGGAAAAAGATGCCAACTGAAGCTACAGGGGAACTGGTCCTGAATGGGACCTTGTTGGGAAATAATTGCTAGGAGTACAGGAAAAATGAATGCCCTGCTGAAACTATTTTTTAAAAGAATGCATTTTACTCATTGCCATTGATGTGCTCGATGACAAAACACATTTCTTACATGGAAAGGGATGTGCTCAAATTGGTAAGGGAAAACCGTCATTTTATAATCCAAGAATGTCAAATGCCCCCTCAAATAATGAGGCTGCAGTTGCCCACTTCAGCAATTACTGAAATGAAATCACGTCACCGCATTTCAAAGTTACTCCGAGGCTGCTTTCGCTGAAGACACCAATAAACTTGCAGCAGTTTACTCGGAGTTAACACAGAAGCCACGTGCAGAGCTTAAGTTCATTAATGATTTTAACACAGCCACCAAGAATATAATCCTACTTTTATATATATATCTCTCTACCCTGTGTATCTATATACATGATGTCATACAATTCTGTCTGGTTTTGTAAAGAGCAAAGATGCTGTACCTCAAGGTATCAAAAGGGCTAATCTTCCTTAAAAAGAGGAAATGTTAAGATTCTTCATTTGCCGTTACCGTTTGCAGATATTTTATAAGCCATCAAAGTAACAAGCCAACCTTTCCTGCTCCTCCCCCGGCCGCAGCAGGCTTTAGAAAGACTGAAGGTCAAGCAATGTCTCAACACCGTGCCAGTATTTCACATTTTGGAAGGCAAAGTAGTAAAAGGTTGTTACATCATCCATTCAAAAGACTAACCGCAGCCACAGGTACAACGTCTGCCGCCTGCGAGAGCTCCGCAAGGCACGGACAGAACGCTTAAAACTAATCTGATGAATCAAAAGAGATTTCCCCCCCGAGTCCTGTACGTCTGTGGGAAAAACAGTAAACGCAAAGTATTAATATTTATTGCATCATTAAGGGCACCAAAGAGACAGACCCTTCCCAAAACAAGTCAGAAAGCTCAAGAAGTATTAAGGATGAAAAGTATCTTTCATCCAACCGAGCACGTAATTAAGAGAGGAATAAAGTGTTTCCAGCAGCCTCACAAAGGGACACGGTTCAAAATTACATTTCAGGGTGATTACAGAAGCGCCCGTTTCGGTATTTGCCAGCACTGTGTGTGTTTTGCTAAGGCTTGTACCTAGCAAATGCCAGCGATGCTGCCTGATAAGAAGCCTCTTTTGTCTGAGCAAATCCTTTGTAGCAAAAGAGTACCTCGAGATGGTAAAATGCAACCGTAAACCATAAAAATTGGCAGGGACATTCAAGTGCAGATGCGGTATCTGCATACGGGAAGTGTAAAAGCGTCCCAAATGGTGCCCATAAACGCCGGGAGCAGCCCGGGCTCCCCCAGCCCTCACTTGGGGCGAGCGGAGCCGGCGGGTGCCAGCGGCGGGGGAGCCGCAGCGCGGACCCGCCGGTACCGGGGAGGTGGCACCGAGCGCGCCCGCCCCGGGACACACGCGTGGAGCAGCCCCGCCGCGATCCTCGCCCTCACGCGGGGCGCGCTCCGGCTTCAGCCGCGATACACAAGATTTAGAAAAAGACCTTTTATAATTTTTTTTTTTGAGAAAGGGCAAATCAGCAGGGAGCCCCTGGGCGGCGGAGGGACGCTCCTCACGAGCGGGGACGCCCCGCGCTCTCCCCGCTACGGCCGGCGGCGGAGGGGGCGCGTCCCGCGGAGCCCCAGCGCGGGCGGCGGGGACCCCCGGCAGCGGGCAGGGCGGGCAGGGCGGCTCCGGGCGGGCAGCACGCGCCGGCCGGCGCGGCCCTTTGTTGTGCCCCACGACCGCGGAAAGTTGCGGCCGCCGGGAGCCGCCCCCCCCCCCCGCTCTCTCCTTCCCCCGTTCCCAGCCCCAACACCGCCCCCGGTGGGGCGGCCGAGGCGCGGCTGGCGGAGCCCCCGGTCCCGCGCCCCGTGTTACCGGCCCTGCCCGCGCCGCAGGGCCGCCCCCCCCCCCGCCTCGCCCTTCCCCGGCCCTGAGGGGCGGCCGGGCCGGACCCCGCGCTCCACTCACCGTTGCGGGGCGGCCCCTTCGCGGCGGCGCGGGGCTCCGGGAGTTCTGCGGGCGGCTCCAGCTCCATGGCGGCGCCGGGGCCGCGCCGGGGCGCGGCGGGTCTCAGGGGCCCCGGCGGCCGCGCTGCCCCATGGCCGCTCCGGGCGCTGCTGACAGCCAGAGCCGCCGCGGCGGGCGGCGCGCACGGGCCGGGCCGCCCCGCCCTGCCGCGGGGCACCACGGGAAGCGTAGTCCGCGCGCGCCGCCCGGATGTACCCGCGGGGACGCCACGCCCCCTGCAGGCCACGCCCCCCGCCGGTCCCCGCACCCCGCCGGCATCGCCCCGGGGCCGGCGGCCGCGCCCGTTCCCCCCCCGGGCCGGCGCACAGGGCCGGGAGGGAGACAGGGGGCACCCGCCCGCCGAGCCCGAGCGCTGCCCGCGGCACCGGGAGGGACCCGCGCGACACGGGGAACGGGCAGCCCCGGAGAGGGGAAACCGGGCGGGCCTGGGGGGACACACACACCGGACCGGACGGGTCCGCCCGGGGCACCCGCCTCCACGGAGGTGGGGATCGGCCGGCCTGGGAAAGGGGCACCGGGGGGACCGGGGAGGGAGCGGGCAGCCCCGGCACGGGGCACCGGGCAGCCCGGGATACCGGAGCGCGCCATCCGGGGCCAGCGGGCAGCCCCGGTACCGGGAAAATTCGGAAGGCCCCGAGGCGGGCACCGGCCCCCTCCACCCGGGCAAGTCGGCGCCGCTCCCGGGGCCGGTGCCGCCGCTGCGACGAGACGGGACGGGACGGGACGGGACGGGACGGGGCGGGGCGGGCGGGCGGGCGGCTCCTCCCCGCCGCCGGGCCGGGCCGGGCGGAGCGGGCGCTCGGTGCGGGCGCTCGGCGCCGCTCTCGCCATGCGGGCGCTGCTGCTCCCGGCGCTGCTGCTCCCGGCGCTGGCCGCGGCCACGGTAAGCACCGGCCAGACCGGCACCGGGATCGGGACCGGGGGTGCGCCCACCCGCCGCGCCCCTCCGGGTGTCCGTGAGCGGGCGGGGGCAGCGCCCCCCCCCCCCCCCCCCCCGCCTCTCCCTGCGGGGCCGGCGCCGTCGGGGCGGGCGGGTTCCCGGGGGGGGGTTCCCGGGGCGGCCCGGGCGGGAGCGCGGCCCGGTGGTGCCCGCCGCCGCCTCCAGGCTCACCGACACGGGCAGCGAGAGGAGCCGGCGGGGGTGCCCGAGCCCCCCCGGCACCCCCGCGGGCAGAGCGGGGCGCCCCGGGCTGGCACCGGCACCGCAGCCTGCGCCCGGGACCGAGGGCCGTGGCCCCGGGCTGCCCGCGCTGACGGATCTCGGGGCAGCGATGCCCCGGTGAGCTCCCGCTGGGGGGGGAGCCCCGGTGGAGCGGGGCGGGGGGAGCCGGCAGAGCCCCCCCAACACCGAGCCCGGGCCCCGGAGCGTGGGACGTTCCCAGGGAGGGCCGGTGCGGGTCTGGGGCCGCGGGGGTTTGGGCGGAGGGAAGGTCCGGGGCTGCTCGGTGGGTCGGAGGGGGCCCAGGCCCCGGCGTGGGGGTGACGAGCTCCCCGGTGCGGAGCGAACCGGCCGGACGAGGCTGCCCCGGGACGCGGCGGCGCGTGGGAGCCAGGAGCCCTCGGTGCCAGCGACCCCCACGGCTCCAACCCCGCGGGGCCGGAGCGGGGACACGGGACCCGGCCCAGAGGGTGGGAGCAGCCCCCCCGCCCCCGGGGCTACCGCTGCCAGGATCACCAAAGCGTTGGAAAAGCCAGGATTTTCCGAGTCATCTGGTGGAAGGAAGGAGATGAAAACCCAGCTGGTGTGGGCAACGGTTGGCTCGGGAGTGGTGGCCAGAGCGCCCTGCGCTGCGCTCCCGGGGCGGCTCCCCGCCGCGCTCGGAGGTGTTTGGGGCTCCCGCCGTTGGGGTGCGGTCCCGGCCGTGGCCATTCCTGCACCGCACAAGCGTTTCGCGTGGTCGAGTCCCCGCGACCGACACGGGACACCCGGGCAGTGCCAGCGCCCGGGGCTTGGCCACCGTCAGCCACGGCCCGGCTCCGCCAGCCCCGCTCCGCCTCGGCTCCCCGCACACCGGGCTTAACGTGTTGTGCCAGGGCAGGGAGGAGGAGGAAGAGGAGGGTGCCATGGTTCCCCTCCCGTGCCGGGGACATGCCGCCCAGCAGCTGTGCGAGCGGCGCGGCGGCGGGCCGATGTGCTTATCAGCGCGGCGTGTTGTCCCCCAAGACAAGTCCCCCGGCAGCGAGGGACAGCCTGAAAGCTGGCCCCGGTTCGTTGTCAAAGGTCCCGCTTTCCCCAAATCACGGCGCAAACTCAGGGCTCACGCGGACGCTCTTGCAAGAGCTCCCAGAAACGAGACGGCGCTGGGAAAATCACCCGGCCCGTGAAACGGGGAGCGAGGAAACGCGGCGCGGGGCGCGGGCAGCGCTCCCCCACGCCAGCCGTGGGTGCCCACCCCCGCCGCGGAGCGGGGACCCGGCTCCAGAGGAGGGGCAGCACCCGCCCGCCTGCACCCTGGGCCAGGGTCTGCAGCGAGCGGGGCGGGGGTTCAGGGTAAGAACCCCCACGAAGGTTTCTTGGGGAGCCGTCAGCTGCCCACGTGGAGCAGCCCGTGCGGCGTGCCGGCCTTCGGCAGGGGCTGCCTCGTGCCCCCGCGCCCCGGCCCACCCGCACGCCGTCGGGGGGTGGGTCCCCTCTGTGTCGGGGGGTGCGGGCTGTCCCCCGGGGGGTCGGGGCACAGCACGGACACCGGCCGATGCACCAAGGCGGCGTGACCCTCGCAGAACAGCCCGCGCGGGGGCCTTTTTTTTTTTAAGACTTCCTTGTTTATAACCTTTTCTGTATTAATAGAACATACGGTTCCTGTTTAAGGAAGCCGTTTAAAAGGCAGAACAAGGTTTTACGTTCCAACCCTGCGTGAAGGCAGGCGGCTGCCCCGGCTGGTGTGCAGCGAGGCGCACGCAGCGCCCGGGAAGGGGCAGCCGGTCTCCCCCCCCCCGGCCCCGCAGCCTCCGCTCGCACCTCGACCCGAGGTGAGCAGATTTTTCTGTTGCTGCGCGGCCGCGAAACAAAAGCGACTGCCGGGCCCCTGGGCCGCTGGCTGCCCGCCCGCCCGCCCGCCCGCCTGCGAGGCTTCGCCTTGCCCTGGCCGGGGGCCGCTTGCCGGGACGTGGGAGGGAAACGGCTTGACCCCGGCAGGTCTCTGGGGAAGAGGTTGCCCCTTTGTGCTGCGGGGGAGCCTCCATTTGCCGGGCCCCCCCTTCCCCGTGTGCTGCGCACCATAAACAGGCGCTGTGGGGCTGCTCGGGGCGCGTTCGCTGCGCTTGGCTCCAGCCTGTTCGTGCCCCACCGCAGCGGGACACGCGGGGCCCCCGCGACAGCCGTGTATCCCCCCCACCGTGGGACGCGCATCGGGGCCGGCTGCTCCCCCGGGAACGAGCGTCCAGCACGGGCAGAGGCTGCGGGAGGTGCTGGGGGTGGGCAGGATTGCAGCGCGTCCCCCGATGCGCTGCGGCTGTGGCAGCTTCACCGGGGGTTGGTGCTCGGGGTGTTGCGGGAAAGGGGGACCCTGGCTGGGGACTCCAGTGGGGGCTCACGGGGCACACCGGGCCCTCGTGCCAGGCTGAGCACATGGAGGGACGGAGCTTGTGCCGACCACAGTGGCCCAGCTCGGGGGCCGGGGAGATGCCCGGGTGTGTGCGGGGGGGCCAGCAGCTCATGGCCGGGCTGTGAATCCTCCTGCCTGTTTGCACAAGTGCCGGCATGGCCATGGGGAGGTCAGGGGGCCCCAGGGAGGTGCGAGAGCCTGGAGAGGTGGTGTGTGGGGAGGGGATCCCGCTCCCTGCCCCGCTGCTCCCTGCCGAGAGCTTGATTAGATCCTGTTCCATTTACAGCCCTCTCAGCCGCCTGGTGTTTTCCTCCCAGCCAGCAGGATCTTGGTTTCCCTTTGAGAGGCTTTTTTGAAATGCAAAATGCAGGAGGTTTTGCTGCTGCTTTAGGGAAGGAAGCCCCTGGCTGTGGCTGGGGGGGTCTGGGGGTCCCTGCCAGGTGTGCGCTGCCCAGGAAAGCGGCTGCCCAGGTGCCACCAGCGCGTCAGCCCGGTTGGGCGCGGGCAGGACGGTGCCTGCGTGGCCGTGGGTGCTGCCCGCAGGCAGGACATCGGCCCTGTGGGCCTCTGCCCTTTCCCACGCCGCGCTGTGCTCCGGGGCAGGATGGGAGAGCCAGAGCTGAACTGAGTTCCCAGCCCTGCCACCATTCCCAGGGTGAGTCAGAGTCCCTGCGGGCAGAGCCCTCTCCCTCTGGGGTCACCGCGCCGCCTCCCCCCTTTGTCCCACCCTCCTGGGTGCTCGGGGCAGGCGCTTTCCCACACCCGGGGCACCCAGCGCAGCCCGGCCGCGCTCCCCACAGCCCAGACGTCCCCCATGGGTGCACAGCCACTGGCAGGGGATGAGGGGGACGCAGCTCCCCGTCCTGCCAGGCGAGCAGCACCGCGGCCCTGTTCTGAGCACAGCGGGGGGAAAACAGCTCCTTGTCTGCAGAAACCGGCTGGAAAGCACCCTGGGCTCTGTGGCCTGAGTCAGGGCCATGTGTGGAAACAAGGGAGTCCTTGAGCCGTGTGCCTCGGGGCACTGCGGCGTCTGGAGGGGCCGAGCTCGCCCGGGGGCTGCATGTCACCACGAACAAGGGTCCCTGTGTGGGCTGGGGGCTGCGGGGGCACAGAGACGCTTCTGGCTCTCCTCGCCCTGTCCCTGCTCACTTGGTTCTTGCTGGAGGCTGGGAAACAGCTACAGAGATAGGACCGACGTACCTGGAGCCCAAAACGCTCTGGCGGCTGCTGGGGCGAGCGGCTGCCCGGGTTTTGTCACCATCACCCCGGCGCGGGGGGGTGGGACAGGGTGCTCTGGGCCAGACGATGCCCCACGGGGCACGACCGGGAGCCCCAGGGGTGGAGGGAGGCCTGTGGGCGTGCGGCAGAGAGGGAGCCGGCCGTGGTGGCTTGTCGGGGCATCGGGGCCACGCGGGACCCGGCCCAGCGGCCGCCCCACCACGGCCCGTCCCCGCAGGCGCTGGGCGAGGGGGAGCAGGTCCGGATGACCTCGGAGGGCTCCGACTGCCGCTGCAAGTGCATCCTGCGGCCGCTCAGCAAGGACGCCTGCAGCCGCGTCAGGAGCGGCAGCGCGCGCGTGGAGGACTTCTACACGGTGGAGACGGTGAGCTCGGGCGCCGACTGCAAGTGCTCCTGCACCGCGCCCCCCTCCTCGCTCAACCCCTGCGAGAACGAGTGGAAGATGGAGAAGCTGAAGAAGCAGGCGCCCGAGCTCTTCAAGGTAGCTGCAGGTGTGGCGGGGCCGGGGGCTGGGGCCAGAGACCCCCTCCCCACGCGCAGCCCACGCTGCCCAGCCCGCGGGGCCATGGAGCGGTGCGGGAGGGCAAGAAAATGAAATCCTTCTCTCCCTCGGCAGCTGCAGTCCATGGTGGACCTGCTGGAGGGGACGCTCTACAGCATGGACCTGATGAAGGTGCACTCCTACATCAGCAAGGTGGTGGCCCAGATGAACACGCTGGAGGAGGTGAGTGAGCTGCTTACCCCTGGGCTCGGCACTGGGGAGGCCACCCCTTGCTGAGTGGGTTCAGTTTTGGGCCCCTCACCCCAAAAAGGCCATTGAATGACTCGAGCGTGGCCAGAGAAGGGCAACGGAGCTGGGGCAGGGTCTGGAGCACAGGTCTGCTGGGGAGCGGCTGGGGGAACTGGGGGGGTTCAGTCTGGAGAAGAGGAGGCTGAGGGGAGACCTCCTGGCCCTCTGCAACTCCCTGCCAGGAGGGGGCAGAGAGGGGGGGTGAGTCTCTGGAGCCAAGGAGCCAGTGCCAGGCCCCGAGGGAATGGCCTCAAGCTGCCCAGGGCAGGGTCAGGCTGGCTCTGAGGAAGGATTTCTGTGCAGAAGGGGCTGTTGGGCGTTGGAATGGGCTGCCCAGGGCAGGGGGGAGTCCCCGGGATCCCTGGGGGGGTTGAAGAGTCGGGCTGAGCCAGCGCTGAGGGATCTGGGGGAGTTGGGAACGGTCAGGGGGAGGGTCATGGCTGGGCTGGAGGAGCTGCAAGGGCTTTTCCAGCCGAGATGATTCTGGGATTCTGTGAGCTCCAGCAGGCACCATCCCCGCAGCGTGACCCCTCGGGCTGCTTGGGACCATCTCGGGGTGCCGTGGGCTCCCCAAACTGGGCTCCAGACCCTCCTCCCCTCCACACCTCTGCTCCCCTCCAGACCATCAAGACCAACCTAAGCAGGGAGAACGACTTCATGAAGGAGAGCGTCCTGCACCTCACCGACCAGATGAGACGCTACGAGAACTACTCCGACATCATGATCAGCATCAAGAAGGAGATCTCCAACCTGGGCTACCAGCTGCTGCAGAAGGACGCTGCCGCCGTCCCCGAGAGCAAGGCGCAGGTACCCCTGGGGGCCCAGCCCCTCGCAGGCACGGCCGGTGCCGCGGGGCTCCTCCTGCCGCGGGGCAGAGCTGAGCTCCCCGGGGTTTGTGGTGGGTGCTGGCAGCTCCGGGGTGGGAGAGGAGGGGAGGGGAGGGGGTCTGACCGGGCTCTGCCCCCCAGGACACGGCGGGCGGCCGAGAGAAGGAGGCAGGACGGTACCCCAGCACCCGCAAGGCACTGGGAGACAGGGCGGCCCCTCGGGCTCCCAAGGAGAAGCAGCTGAAGCCCGAGAAGCCCAAAAGGGACAACGTGAAGGCCAGGGGGGGGTTGCAGCCTACGCCCAAGCCCAAACCGTCATCGCACCAGCAAACCGTGGTCCGGGGCATCACCTACTACAAGGCCGGGCAGGCGGGGGCGGCCGAGGGGGCGGCCGGCAGCCGCGGTGAGTCCCCGGGATGGGGCAGGGGTGTGGGGGGGCTGGGGGCACCCTCCTGCCGTGGTGCTGCTCGGCGGGACGGAGGGCCAGGGGCTGCCCCCGCCAACACACCGACCCCCCGGCTCATCCCCCCACAGAGAGCCCCGCGAGGGGGGCGGCTGCGCCGGAGCGGCAGGAGGAGAGGGGCCCCCCGCCCCCCCCCGCAGAGGGGACCCTGGTCCAAGCCGTCATGAGGGCAGAGACCCCCGTGCCCAGCACCACGGCTGCGCCCAGCACCGCCCCGGCCCCCCGCACCACCGCCCGCAGCCCCCCCGCCACCGCCCTCGGGCAGGGGGCTGATGGCACCGGGGGCCCCGAAACGCCAAACAGAGGTGGGTGAGAGGGGGCTGGGAGGGGGCACCCACCCTGGTGGTCCTGGCATCCGTGGCCAGGCTGGGCCTGCGGTAGCTCTGCCCTGGCGAAGGGGCGGGCAGGCTGCCCGGGGCAGGTGTAAGACTTCCTCCTCCTCCTCCTCCTCCTCGGTACCCAGTGAAGGAGGTGGAGTGCGAAGGCACCATCGAGTCGGTGGAGCCCCCCATGGAGCACCACAGCTACGGGCGCAACGAGGGGGCCTGGATGAAGGACCCGGCGGCCAAGGATGACCGCATCTACGTCACCAACTACTACTACGGCAACAGCCTGGTGGAGTTCAGGAGCCTCGACAACTTCAAGCAGGGTGAGGGGCTGGCGGCTGAGCAGGCGCAGGGACCCCCCCGCTCCACCTGGGTGGGTGCCCAGCGCCGTGCGACGCCAGCTGGGCCAGGCCCTGGGGTGGTGGGCAGCTGATGGGGAGCACCTCTGGGGCAGCGAGGGGGATACAAGTCCCCCGCCACTGCTGGCATGCTTGGGGGCCCCGTGCTGTGACGGGTCCCAACGCCTCGCCCACCCTCCCCCAGGCCGCTGGAGCAACCTCTACAAGCTGCCCTACAACTGGATCGGCACCGGGCACGTGGTGTACCGGGGGGCCTTTTACTACAACCGCGCCTTCACCAAGAACATCATCAAGTACGACCTGAAGGAGCGGTACGTGGCGGGCTGGGCGCTGCTCCACGACGTGGTGTACGAGGACACGACGCCCTGGAAGTGGAGGGGCCACTCGGACATCGACTTCGCCGTGGACGAGAGCGGGCTCTGGGTCATCTACCCCTCCGTGGACTACGACTACTCGCAGCAGGAGGTGATCGTCCTGAGCCGGCTCGACCCCGGGGACCTCTCGGTGCGCAGGGAAACCACCTGGAAGACGGGGCTGAAGCGCAACAGCTACGGGAACTGCTTCATCATCTGCGGCATCCTCTACGCTGTGGACACCTACAGCCAGAAGGAAGGGCAGATCTCCTACGCCTTCGACACGCACACGGACACGGAGGCAGAGCTCCGGCTGCCCTTCCTCAACCACTACGCCTTCACCACGCAGGTCGACTACAACCCCAAGGAGAAGGTGCTCTACGCCTGGGACAACGGCCATCAGATGACGTACGGGCTCCGCTTCGTGGTCTGAGCGCCCGGCCGGCCCCCGGCCGCACCCCTGCGCCCACCCTCCGCCCTGCCCCGACGTGGCCTGGCCCCGGCACTCAGCTGGGCCAGGGCTGCTGCCAGAGCCCGGCTTCCACCCCAGAACCCTCCGCAGTCCCCCGCACCCTGCCCGCTGCCTCGCGGGGCAGGGGGTGCGGGTCAGCCCAGCCCCCAGCCACGACAAGGTGGCCGCTGGGGCCGGGGGGCCGCCCCGGGGCCGGCGGCTCAGCTGGCGTCGCCTTCCCGGGGACGCGGGAGAGGAGCCCAACCCCGGGGGGCAGCTGGGTCCGCGCCGCCGGCGAGGAGGCAGCACCCGCCCTCCCCACCACACCGAGCACCCGCTGGCGCTGCGCCCAGGCTGAGCACCCACCGCACCCCACGCACCCCCTGGACCCCGCGTGACCCCGCGTGACCCCGCGCTTACCCGAGCCGCCGCAGGCTGGGCAGGGTCCCCTCGCTGCCGGGGCGGGAGGAGCAGCTGCCGAGCGCTATTTTAGGAGACGTGGTTAAGATGCTTTTGCTTCTGCCGCTCATTAGCTTATTATTTAAACGCGTTCACCAGAGCTGCCCGCAGCCCCTCTCGCGGAGCAGGCGCAGCGCAGCCTGCCCGCAGCGCCCAGCCCCGCCAGGGAGCAGGTGTGCACGGCCGAGCCTGCGGGCTCTGCTCTCCACCTAAGGCAGGGCGAGGGGCCAGGAGCGCTTGGCTTGGGTTTGGTCATTTTAGACGTGAACAGTATTAAAAAAATAACAGAAGTGAAAGCGGGCTGCGTGCGCTGTCGTTTCTCCCAAAGCCAGGCAGGCAGGAGCGGGCAGGGCAGGCGCTCCCTGTCCCTGTCCCCATCCCCATCTCGGGGCCAGTTGTGCCCAGGGGTTGCTGGCACACCGGGAGGGCACCCCCCCACGTGCCCCCAGCAGCACCCGCCGCTGGGATTTGGTGTTTCCAGCTCCGAGCTGCAGCCGGAGCAGGCGGGAGCTGAGTCCTGCGGCCGGGGGGAGCGGGGAGGGGAGAGGAGAGCAGCTGAGCATGGGCACGGCGGGACCAGCTGCCTCGACTCTGCTGCAAAATTTGGCAAGTGTGGAGGCGCTGGGGGCCCCGAGGGGTGGAAGCAGCCCCTGCAGCCCAGCTCCTGCCCCTCGGTGCTGGCCGGGGGTCCCGTCGGGCCGTGGAGCCGACACCGGGCGCCGAGCGCAGCGTCCCGGGGTGCCGCCTCGGCGGAGATGTTCCCCGCTGGAAAGGCTCGAGGCTGGTGCGGGGCAGCCTGGCGCAGCCCGGGAGCCGCAGGACCCTCTTCCCCAGCCCCGCGCTGAGCCCAGGCCCAGGCCCTGCTCTGGCTCCCGGAGGCACCGACCGTGCCTCGGGCCCGAGCCCCCCCGCGCCGCCGCGGGTGCCGCCCTCGCTGGCCGCCCCACCACCAGAAAGGAGCTGGCTGACTTTATCCCCCCCAGCTGGGTCCCTGCCAGGCTTTTATCTACCGATCCCCAGCAAATCCCTGTCCAAACAATACGGATTTCTGACATTTTTTTGCGGTAAAGTAAACTCCCAGCACATCTCTGATTCCAGGGCTTTGTTATTCTTCGGCGGGGGCTGCCTCGCTGCGCCGGGCTGGCTGCGGGACCCCCCTCGGGAGAAAACACAGGGAAGGGGGGAATGAAACCCGCGTGGCCGAAGGGCAGCGTCACCTCGTCCCGGCCGTGGGGTCTCCCGAGCCTGCCCCTCCCCGCCGCCAGCCCCGTGATAACCAGCAGCTTTAATCGTGCCACACGACAGACCTTTCGTGAAATACATTCTGCCCCCCCCCGGCTGCCTGGCCTCGTCCCCAGAACCTGCAGCTGGGCTCCCCAGCCCCCCCCCATCCCACTGCAGGTCCCCACAGCTGGGGAGGGGTGACACGGAGTGATGTGGGGCATGGGGGGGATGCAGAACCAGGCAGGGGGATGCGGGGGGATGCGGGGGGATGCGGGATAGCAGCACCCTGCAGCCGCAGGAGGGTTTCTCGGCAGCGCGGGGCCGTGCGGCAGCAGCACGGGCTGTGGAAGCTCCAGCACTGTAAAAGCTGGGGCGGGGGCACTGTGAAAGCGGCCCCCGGCTCCCCCCCACCCCGACAAAACACCAGCAGCGAGCAAAAACAAAGCGGCTTTTGTTTCCTGGTGGGGTTATTGTGCCGCTCCTTCGGGCTTCCCGGACCCCCCACCGCTCCACGGCTTTTTCTCAATGTAAAGTCACCCTGATCCCCCTTCTCCGCTCTCAGGTGTCGGGGAATCGCCCCTCGGGTCGGGCCCACGGAAACGCCTCCCAGCGCCTGCTCCGAGGCCCCCCCAGCCCATCCCCGTGGCAGCGCGGCTGCACCCGCAGCCGGACTGGGTGGCTCTGGGACACGCAGGGACCTTCCTCCTCCCGCTGCACCCGGGACGGGTCGGAGGCGTGAGGGGGGGAGCTCCAGCCCCAGCAGCCCTTTGCCAGCTGCCCCTTGTCCTTGGCCCGCTCCTGGCCATGGTCCCTGGTCCCTGATGCCGGCTCCTGGCAGGACAAGGGGGGCTGGGGAGAACGGGGGTCCCCAAGCTGGACGTGGTGGGGACCGGTGGGTGGGGGCAGGATGGGCTCCCGCCGCGTCAGCCGCTGCTGACTTCCAGACATTCCTCCTGTGCGTGGCCGGCACCACCTCGGCTCATAACGTGATTAAAAGATTAAAATCTCTCAGTTCAGCAGCAAGCAGCAAATGAAGCTTGAGACGGGGATGCTGAGGGGCTGCGGTGCCCGAGGCCCCCGTGACGGCAGCGTGGCACCCGCGGAAGGGCAGCCAAGGCCATCCAGGCAGGTGGGTGCTGGTGCCTCCGCCCTGCCTCCAAAAATCCAAAACTCCCCCCGGGTGGGCCCAGCCGGCCCCTCGATGAAGCCCTAATCCCCCCCCACCCGCCTCCTCCTCAGTGACTCCCCAGAGTCGGTTGCTTTCTGGTGGTTTTGCCTCGTTCCTGGCCGCTGAGCCGCCCCCCCGGTGCCGTGGGGCTGGCACAGGCCAGAGCCGCCGCGGGGCCATGGGAGAGCCCGGGGGGGCAACCAGCCTTCGGGGGGGGCAGGACGCACAGTGGGGAGAGCACGGCACCCGCCCCGCGCCGGGTGGCATCCCAGCCAGGGCCCGTCCCTGCCCGCAGCCGGTTGGCACCCGCCGAGGGTGCACCGACATCCCCGGTCCTCGTCCGGGGGCTGGACGGGCGCGTCCCCGCTGAGACCCGCCAGCTCGTTGCACCCCGAGCCAGCGGGGGCCGGGGAGGACGCGGCGGGCACGGCTCCCCCAAAGGCGCGCGGGGGTCAGACCTGCTGGAGCGCTGCCCCCCGGCCTGGCCCGCGCTCGCAGCGGGAGCCGCTTCTCTTGTAAGCACGAGGAAGCGGCGCCTGGAAGCGCAGCGGGGGCTCGGGCTGCGAGGCCTGACCAACCCAGACAGCGCCGCACGCACCGTCCCAGCACCCCGGGGCTGCAGGAACCGGGCGGGGGGAAACTGAGGCACGAACCCACCCGCAGGGCCTCCGCACCCCTCCCCGTCCCCCAGTCTGGGCTGGGGCAGGCACAGAGGGCAGGGCCCAGCCTGGACACGCTGCTCCCAGCACAGACCCACTGCTCCCAGCACAGACCCGCAGCTCCCAGCACAGACCCGCAGCATGGGAGGGACAGGGCAGTGCACGGGGCGCAGAGGCAGCCCCCACCCGCCACCCTCCTCCGGGCCACTGTCCCGCTCCGCACCAAAACCAGAGCTGATGGATTGTCCCCAGGGCTGGAAAAAGATTTCTCAGGGGCTGGGACCGAGTCGTACCCGGGGAGGCAGCGGCCTTGTCCCAGCAGCCCAGGGGTGACCCCGCGCTGCCCCCCCCCGGCAGGGCAGAGCCCAGTGGTCCCCAGGCCCTCCCCGGCAGCGGGAGGCTCAGTGCCAGTGCGGGCGGCCGGCGGGCTGGGGGCTCAGCACGAGGGGTTTGGTGGGGGCACAGCGGCGCTGCGGGGCCCGGCCGCTCTCCGCAGAGCTGCGGGGCGACACAAGGCCGCGGGCGCTGAGGCCGTGACCTTGACCAGCAGCGGGAAAGGGCCGGGCGGCAGCGGCGGCCGGAGGGAAGGGAGGGGACCCGCGGGCCTTGGCACTGTCGCCGCTGACTCACTCACCAGTGGAAACAGCAATCTGTGCCCAGGCCCAGCGCTGCCACCTCCAAACCACCCCAAACGCCCCACGGGGTGGTGGGGCGCACCCTGCCAGCTCCCCTTCCCTGGCAGCCCCCGCGGGGGCCGCTCTCACGCCCGGGCTCTGCTCGCCCCTACCAGGGGCTTTCTCCATTACCCTGCGGACCCGCAGCCAGGCTGGGGGGGAGCCCCGACACGCAGCGGCTGCCCCGTCTGCTGGGAGCCCAGGGGCCACCTTTGTCCAGCAGCCCCCAGGACGGCGGGAGCAGGGCGCAGTGCCTGTGCCCACACTGCCCGTATTCATGGGAGCAGCGGGACCGGGGCAGCGCAGGGGCGAGTCCCCCCCCAGCCCGGCCAACAAAACGGGCATTGAGGAGAGGGCAGCTGCCCCGGGCAGACCTGGGCCGGCCGGCGGGACGCGGCGCTCACAACGGGGGGGTTGTCAGCAGCCAGATGCTCCAGACGCCGCTCGCACGCAGCCACGGGGGCCCCGGGGACCTGAGGGGAGCGGGTGGCATGGCCGAGGGTGCGTGGGTGCTCTCATGCTCCCCCCTGCCCTGCGTGGCACCGTGTCCCACCCTGCGTGGGAACCAGGGTCAGCCCTCGGCGTTAGCGCGCAGGAGCAGCTGAGGAGCCCTTCCCCGGGAGGGAGGGGACGAGAGGATGCCAGGAGCGTCACAAGAGCTGGGCTGTGAGTCCATCGCAGCAAACGCCAGCCGAGGGAGGGGAGCCCAAGCTTCTCCAACCAGACCTTGCACAACCTGCATCTGCCCCTGCCCAGACCTTCTAGCGCTGCTCAAGCAGCAGGATCAGGCCCAGGAGCGGGCTCTGCTAGCACCCAGAGCCACCAGCCGCCCTTGGCCGGGGCCTGCTGCGCCGGGGGGTTGGGGAGGGAAACATCTGGACCTGCTGAACACTTTCCAGGGCGCGCGGCCAGGGCTCCCTGCGCGGTGGCACCAGCCCTGGGCCGTGCCCCGTCGTCAGCCAGCAGCTGTTCCTCCGTCCTCATCTCCGCCCTGGAAATTATTTATTTGCTGAAGAACAGCTTTCCCCGGGAAGTCTGCTCCAATGCTGCGGGACATCTTCAGTTACAAGGGAAAAATATAAACAGTTTGAGCCTCGGAGGCCCCGACGCTCTGCAAACACCAGCGCTAAACCCGGGGCTGGCGGCGGCTGCTGCGCGGGGTCAGCACAGGAGAGTGACGGGGTCCCCCGGCACCCCCCCGCGCCCAGGCAGCGCCGTGCCCGGGGGTGGCAGAGCCCATGGGCTGCCCGCAGTGCTGGCCGGCCCTTGGGACGGCAGCGCAGCCCTTGGGGGGTCTGGGGGGAGTTGCCCTTTGCTGGGGTCCCCCTCCCTGCTGCGCTGACACCCGGGCAGCCCCGTGCCCACGCCGGTAACTCCTCCACGTCCCCCCGAGCAGACCTGGCACTGGCACGGGTGCAGGCTGCGGGCCAGCGCGTTTACCTTATGTTTGCTGCTCTTAGTTGGTTTTGCTCTGCCCTGTAACAGATTTGCAGAGCTTGCAGCAGCAGCTTCTGCCGGGGAGCTGGGGCAACACGGCGTCCTCCGGGGCTGACGGGTAAAGCGGGAGCTGGCACTGACTGCTGACACCCTGCGGAGATGGGGACCTGGGGACACAGGCCAGGACAGGCACCCACCTTGCTCTCACAGCAGGAACAAGTGTCCCCACCCACACGCTGGAGGGAGCTTGTGGGAAAGGCCATCACCTCGCTCTGCGTCCAGCCAGACCATCAGCACGCTGCTCCCAGTAACCTGAAGGGCTGCTTGTCCACGGGACATCTCTAACAGCACAGGGTGACTCTGATGACAGGGATGGACTGGTTGGTTTCGCCACCCTGTACGGGCGGACAGAGTAACCCGTCCCCAGGACTCAGTGCGGTGCCAGAAGCCCCTTTCCCTCCTCAAACGGCTGCGGTGGATCGTGCACAATCCGAAGCTTGAGCTGTTCCCCTGTACCCGCTCGGCTCCAGCGTGGGGCCGGCTCCTGGGCACAGCCCCGGCTTCCCCGCCGAGCCCCTGGCAAGTCGCCCACCCTCTCCCGCTGGCTGGGCGCCGGGCCAGAGCCCCTCACCCGAGGGGGCTGCCCGCGCTGCCCACAGCCCCCCTCTGGGCAGTGAGTGCTGCGCCCCGGGGCAGCCCGAGGGGGCACCGAGCTCAGCACCCCCCGGTCTGTTCTCTGTTCAGCAGGGCATATAGAAAAACTTCCAAGAAAATCCCAGAATCATCCGGGTTGGAAAAGCCCTTGGAGCTCCTCCAGCCCAACCATGACCCTCCCCCTGACCGTTCCCAACTCCCCCAGATCCCTCAGCGCTGGCTCAGCCCGACTCTTCAACCCCTCCAGGGATCCCGGGGACTCCCCCCCTGCCCTGGGCAGCCCATTCCAACGCCCAACAGCCCCTTCTGCACAGAAATCCTTCCTCAGAGCCAGCCTGACCCTGCCCTGGGCAGCTTGAGGCCATTCCCTCCTGTCCTACCAGCAGATTGTAACCAAAACCCCCGTTAGATACTGGAGAAGCACAAACTGAGTTATCTGCAAAGGGAGCCTTGCCCCCAGCAGGCAGCTGCAGCACAGCCCCCAGAGGAGCCTCCCAACCCCAAGCCCTCCGCCCGCCTGCGCCCTGCAGAACTGCTGACACACAAAACCAGCGAAACCCTCCGGGTTGTGCCTTCAGGGTGCTCAGAGGTATGGGCTTCCAGCTGCTGTTCCCCCGTCCCTGCAGCTCGGGCACAGGGTGAGTGTTCCTGGGCAGGACGGCGCTATCCAGACCTGTGACTTCTCCTTGAATGGTCAGTGCAAGCTCATTAGGGTTTTTCTTTCCTTTTTTGTTTCTCCCCCTTTGTTACTGGCTGTAACTGGCACGTTAGCGATCTGATAACAATCAGACCTTTCAGATAGCAGCTACTTCCCCTCAGGCACCCCCTGGGGCAGTCACCAAACCTTCTGCCCTGCACCCACCGTCTTCCCGTCTCCATTTTCAAGCCACCCAGGAGCAGACTCTGGAAGGCCACGAGGGCAGCGTTACCGTGCTTGCCGTTCCACCTCAGGAGCCACGAGGCTCCCCTCGGCCGCGCAGCTGGAGCACGCAAGGCCTCTCCAAAAAAAGAGAAGCCCAAACGCTTTTTTGCGGCCGTCCCGACGCCGGGCAGCGGGGAGCAGCCCCTCTCCCAGGCATCAGGCTCCTGGGAGAGCAGCGTGTGGCCGCGGGGTCCTGGCAGGGCCGCAGCTCCGGTTTCTCCTGGAGGTGAAAAGCACGTCCTGCTGCTGGCAGGCTACTGGGAAAGGGCAAGGCCAAAGCGTTCCGGAACCTGCCTGCCTGGACGGAGCGCGGCCACGAGCCACAGGACCAGCTCGCACAGGCACCGCTTCGGCGCGGGGCCTGGAGGGCTGCCAGGCTGGCCCCCCCTCCCTGCCAAACGTATCGCGCTCGGGGCCACACTAAGCTCCTAACAAAGCCACCACAGAGCCAGCGCTGGCGTCACCGCAACGCTATCCCTCCGAACAGCTCAATATATGGGAAATTCACTCCAGCACACGCAATGAGAGCTCTCCCTGCTTAAAACTCGAGGCTTAAAAATCCTTCAGATCTATGCTAAATTGAGCGAGCAGAATTAACATATTTTTTCCTAAACAGAATCTGGATCCAATCTAAGGACTCCCTAATGGGACTTTCTCATGTTAGAATGTTTTAGCTACACTAACGCAAACCATGAGCGCGGCATCACGAAGGCTCCAGCAGCGCTGTGTAGCTCTTCCTGACATCAGAACCAAAAAAGGCCTTTGGAAACGCAGCTCCATCGCCGAGTTCCATGGGGCTCCGTGGGGGATGGCAAGTCAAACTGTTTAATTAGCTCAGCACTTCACAGGTGAGAGCGTGGAACCCCCACACCAGGGAGTGCCCTGGACCTTTAGAGGTAACAACCTCCTAGTTCAGCTTTTCCCAAGTCTGGTGATTCCGTTTGACCTCAACCAGTCTCCACACACACAGAAAACCAACACTGGGCCCGAAACTATCACAGCCCTGGCATTTTCCCAGCACTGAACTGGAGGTGAGCTCCCTCTCTCCCCACCCCGCAGCGCTGCGTGCTGACGGCCTGGTCTGACCAGCTCATCCAAAAGCGACACCTGCGTGTCCCTACGGACAGCCCGGGCAGACCGGGGCTCTCTGGCGCTGCAATACTTGTGCCAGGATCCAAAGCAAGGGCTGACAGAATTCTTCAGTTTCTGTGAAGTTCACCGGAACGCCTCAGCAAGTCAGCTCATCTCTGTAACACTTAAACACCAGCACAAGACAAAAAACTTTTAAGCGTTTACTCTTAAGCTACTGAAGTGATGAACACTGGCCCACTGTAAACACCCGCACTAAGTTTCCATTTTAAATCAATCTCAAGACTTTTTTACACGTTAAGTTGGACCAGCTTCAGTGATCTGCACTCACGTGCCTGTTCTTAAAAGGGGAAAATAGTCTTAAACTGCAAGTTCAGTTAATATTTTCATTAGCAATAAAAGTTCAAATAAACGTTCTGTGAAGCCTCTCATTTTTTTCTCCATAAAGCTGATCATTTCTTTATCCCACCACTACCAAAAAAACCACCAGTGACAGCTTCCAAACAAAATTCCATTTAATGAGACATACTCATCCAACACAATTAAGAGTTTTGGGCACTACAGTTTTATGCCTTGATTGCGTATTTCCGGACAGGGTACAAACGTTCCTTTCGCTGCTGTTTTTTGGTCTTCAGATTCTCCTCATGCTTATTTAATCTGCGTCGCATGGCACGAGTCTTCTTAGGCCGCAGATCAAGAGGCTTATACTTTTTACCCTGTTTGCAAAAATATACAAGTTTGAGCAGTTGCCAGGCAGCAACAGGGTGCAGGAGCTCCCAGAGAGCCAAGCTGTCTGCAAGGACACCAGCAGTGCCTTAAGCTGCTTCTTGCTGGAACTAAAAGTTTAAGAGAGCTTCTCACCGCTGGGAAACAGGAGTTGATTCTGACTTTTGTACCAGTTGTGCTAGCTTTGATTCAGGCTTAAGTAACAATCTTACAAGCCCCAGTTTTCCAGCACCTCTTGAAAAGTTCTTCTTTCCCTACTCTATATAATCCCAACCCGAAGAGGGAATATTCTAGAAGTTATAGAAACTTAATGGGATAAAAAAAATGTTTACAACTCAGGAAAGAGAGTATCTGCATTTCTGTAAACTGCATCTCCTAGTAAGTGTACTACACACCAGAGAAGTGATGCTGCCCAGAAGATTCCTGGCAAAAGCACATTTGCACAAAGTGTACAGAATTTAGGATAGTCTTGCAATAATATTTAAAAAGGAAACATACCCAGACAACTTTAAAACTGAACATAGAGTCTTTCTCGAGTTTTAAGCTGTTAAGTAATAATCTACAAAATAAGGTCCCTCCTACAAACTGGGTATTTTAAAAGAGCAAGAGAAAAAAGACCACTCTGCACGATGTTTGGCCTTACCTTGTAGAACTTCCTCAAGTTCTCCTTCTGGGTCTGATTGATGACAGTCAAGACCCTGGCAATGGATTTACGCACCACACGTCTGCAAGAGGGAAAACAAGAGCATGGCTCAGGACACGCTGGAAGAGAAGCACCACGGATTTAAAACCCGGGGTACCGAAACTACAGCCGAGTAACTCCCCTCGTACCCGCTGTAGGAAAACACCAGCAGCTCAACGGGCTCCGAGCAGAGGCGCACAACCCGATTTTCAAGCCTACGAACATCCGTTCCTCTTCCACACTACTTTGTTTTCCCCGTTTCACCACCCAGACGGTGAAAGCACCTCTGGATCACAGCGCGTCGCGGCCTCCCCCCCGCCCCAGGCCGCGGCTCCCGCACGGCACCGGCTGGAGGCCGCGGCTCCCCCAGCCCCCGCTCAGGCCCGGGGAAGCTCCTCCGCGCCCCTCGTAGCCGTTAACCGGGGCCGGGGCCTCGCCGCCGAGCCGGGCCCGGCCCGACCTCACTTACATCTTGGAGAGCTTGGAAGCGGCGCCGCCGGTCACCTTGGCCACGCGAAGCTGCGACAACTCCACCTTCAGATCGTCCAGCTGCTTCAGCAGCTCCTCCTTCTTCTTCCCGCGCAGGTCTCGGGCCTTGATCTTGGCCTGCGGGCGGCGGACAGGCCGTCAGCGCCGCCCCGGGACCCCGCCGCGGCCGCCCGCCGCCCCGCGGCCGCCCGCCGCCCCGCGGCCGCCCGCCGCCCCGCGGCCGCCCGCCGCCCCGCGGCCGCCCGCCGCCCCGCGGCCGCCCGCCGCCCCGCGGCCGCCCGCCGCCCCGCGGGCCCCCCAGCGCCGCCCGCCCTCGCGCCCTCCCCGCACCGCGGCGGTGGCGGCCCGGCGCCCGCGCGGATGCCGCCGGATTGCGCGGGCCGCGGCGGGGCAGCGCTCACCATGATGTCGGCACCGGCGCGGGGCGGGGCGGAAGGGACGGGAGCCGGGCGGGGCCAGGCGGCGGCGGCGGCGCGGCCGGACGGGGCCTACCAACCCGCGGGGGGAGGAGCCCGCGCCCGCACCCCCTCGGCGGCAGCGCGGTGGTGCCGCCCGCGGGCGCTGACGGGGAAGCGGCGGGGCAGCGCCGCCGGCCCCGGGGCACCGGCGCCTCGGGAGGGGGCTGCTGCGCGCCGCTCCGCCGCGGCGGCTCCGTGCTGCCGCCCCCCGCCGCCGCCTCCTGCTTTGCAGCCGCCGGAGCGCGGCCGGTGCCGAGGTGCGGCGCCCTCACCCCGGCAGCGCGGGGGATGTGACGGCGGGCGGAGCGGGGCAGTGGCAGGGCCGTGCGCGCAGGTGGCCGCGGGGAGCGGAGCGGAGCGGAGCGGAGCGGAGCGGGCCCGGTGGGACCGGCCGGGCCGGGCCTGCCCGCGCGGTGGCGCCGCCGCCCGCCGCCTCCCGCCGTCTCCAGGCAGCCGCGCCGTGCCTCACCGGCGGGAGGGGCTCCCGATTGACGGCCCGCGCCGCCAATCCGAGGGCCGCCTCGCCGTTAGCCCGGGCGCTCCCCCAATAGGAGCGGGCAGGGGCGGGGCGAGGCCGGCCCAGACTAGCGTGAGGCGGCAGCCGCGCTCCGCGCAGCCGGAGCCTTGGCGGCGGTGGCGGCGGCTTTGCCCGGGAGCTGGCGGCGGCGGCGCGGATGGTGAGAGGAGCCGCCCGGCAGCGCCTGCCCCGCACCGGCCCGGCCTCCAGGTGCGGGGGGGCGGGGCGGCGGCGCGGGCGGGAGCGGGCGGGGCGGCGGCGCGGGCGGGCGGGAGCGGCGGCGGCTGCTGCGGGCGCCTCGGGGCAGGCCCGGCCCGGCGGCGGCGCGTCCCCCCGCGCTGTCTCGCCCCTCACCGCTGTCTCGCCCCCGCAGAGCTCCAGGCCCGGCGGAGAAGCCCTGCCGCAGGCGGAAGGCCAGGTAAGGCGGGAGCGGGCGGCGCGGCAGGTGCGGGCGGGGGCGGCCGCGGCATCCCCCGGCGGCGGGACCGGCTCGGCGGCCGCCTCAGGCGCCCTCGGGAACGAGCCGCGGCTCCGCCGGGGGTCTGAGCCCGGTGCGGGGCCGGCGATGGCGGGGCGGCCGCCCAGGCCCTGTGCCCGGGCTGCGCGGAGCCGCGCTCACCGCTCTTCGCCCTGAGCGGAGCGCAGGAGCGGCGGGACGCGGCCGCTGCCTAGGCCTGGGCTGGCGACGGACCCGCAACAATTGCCCCGACGGCTCCTCCTCGTGAACTTCTCCATCCTCCAGGTTACCTCGCCTCTCCCAGCCGGGGAGGCTCTGGGTGTTTAGCGTCCCTCTGACAGGGACCTGCGCTCCTGCGTTGCCAGCACACCCCGGATTTTACCCGAGCTGCCCGTGCAGTGCTGGATAACCAGGCTGCAAGTTCACACAATCAGCGTGGATGTGTTCAGGTTCTAAACTTTTACCTCAGCGTCTTCCCCTTCACCGAATTCATGTTTTCTGTACTGAGAAATGCTCTGGGCAAGAGGTGATGTGAAATGCCCTTGGGGATAGAAGCTGGATGACTGTTATGTGGTGTCATCCCCCCAAAATTTCTTGCCCATTACTGGCTATAAAAATGTCAGTAACCAAAGGCTGCCCTAGATAAAGCATTCAGGATCAAGACTGCAGGTTTTCAGAGTCTGGATCCAATCTCCCACTGCAGAATAGAACCTGTTTTTGTTAAAGTCTGAGTTGCACTTCTCTAATAACCAGGCGCCAAGCTTCCAGGCTTAAACTGTCTCTTGGCCAAGCGATTCTAGTCCTCCAACCTGCAAAATGGGTCCCTTAATATAAAAAATGGTTAGATTTTGCAAGAGCTACCCAAATGCGATCCGTAATTCTCAGCATCTTGTCTAAGCTAAGGCAGAGCAGCTCTGTTGGACCATATGATGACTAAAATGCTGGTGTAAGTGAGTCTCCCGGCGTGCGTGTGCTCTCCCACCCTTCCTGCGGGTGCCAGAACCGCGGTGTTGGTAGCAGCCTTTGGAAATCACAGAACGTCGTCCTGGTGTGGATCTTGCTGGGGAGGTTTGCAGGTGTGGTCACTGCCTGGTGCATCTTCTCACCCGGTGTGAACCCTGTTGCCTAAAGAGCCCTATGGTCCCTCGCTCAGACTGTCGAGGGAGCCAATAACAAGCGCGTGACACCTGACTGTAGGTTGTGTTCGTAGAAAAAAAAAAGGTGCTTCGTTGTCAGATTGGATAAGTCAGTCTGTTTTAATATGTTTGGATGAATTGGATCACAATTTATGTTAAATGAAAGAAACAATGAGGCGTTTAATGAGAAGCAAAGAGCTTCTGGGCTGCCAAAATAATACCGAGAGCGTATGTAAATGTGATAGCCAGGTTCTTTGCTACAGAAAATATAAAAACCATTCATAGAAATTATATGTAGAGAAGAAATATTCTGCTGTGCTATGAAGGAGATTGCGATCGTTGTTTTATCTTGAAACATAGTACAATACAGCATCAGAATTGAGCTGGCAATCCGTGTCCCTTACAAACATTGGAAGATTTTATCACAAAGATGACTAGCTGGGCTAAGCCCTGTGTGTAAGAGCGATACAGACAGCAGCCCTGTGCTGTGTGTTCACCGTGCTGGTTGGGAAGCGAGATCTACAAGTGATAAAATGCTGAAAGCGCTTGGCAGTGCGAGGAACACCCAGCCTGCCTGTATTGTTATTCATTTCTGTGTTCCTGTTCTATTTGATGGAGGGAAGTAATAGAAATGGAGAATAACAATTCAAAACATTGAGAAGCTTATGACCTGAGCCAGTTCTGCATCGAAACGAAATTGTGTTGCCCGTACTGGTGCAGCGGAGGCAGAGATTTACGCAGGTGGGAGGACGGGGGCTGTAGCTCTCCCTCCTCTGCTGCCAGCGCCGCTCCTGTCACATGATGTGACTGCACAGTCCTTTGCTCGCACTGCAGCTGCGCTCGCCCTGGCGTGTGCCAGTCAGATTTCGCCTCTTTTTGCATCACTTTTATTCTGGTTTAGCTTTGTTGGCCTGAAATGGAATTGTTGATAAACTGCTGCGGTATAAATGGATAATGGGAATTCATTCGATCATCTGGACGCGTTACTTTCTTGGCTTATCTTTTATTCTGCATGGTGCGCTTTGGGCAAGGAAGGAAGAGTTCTGATGTGAAAGCCTATTCTGAGGTGATGCTATGGCCTAAATAGCTAAAATGTGACTGTATTTTAAACAGAAAATCCCAACGCCCCACCACCAACTCCCAAAAGCATGATACAGCTGTCAGAGTCTTATCACAGAAATCTGTGTGTTGATGTCTTTTTTTTTTTTCCAAACTTTTCGTATTTTTTTTTTTTTTTTCATAAAAATGTTCAGTTGAAGCAATCTTTGTAGAAGAAAACCAAGGACCTGTACATGCAAGCTTTAGAATCATTTTCTTTGGTATTCTTGCATAAGAGCATTCTGCAGGCTTGGCTTTCGTAGCCGAGTTGCTGTCTTTAAGCACATAAGCTTTTTTCTGGATATGTAGTTTTTTTAACCAGGCTGGAAACAGAGGTATGGAAGGGGGTATGTGTTGCAGCAGAAGGAAACGGTTTAAAGGAGTGGACCAAATTGTGTGTGGGAGCTGCATGGCGGGTCAAACAGAGGTCTGTTTCTCTAAAGTATGTAAGTTAGCTGCCAACACAAATATTACCTAGCGTTTTACATGTGCTGAGAGAAGGCAGTACAGCCCTGCAACAGGAATAGAATAGAATAACCATCAATCTGGTTCCCTGAGGATGTCAGTCAAGAAAGGAAGTGTGCGATGCCAAAAAGCCTGGATGGAACAGCAGGTTTAGAGGACTCGTCGTTTGAAGTATTTTTAATTATTACTATAATGGAACACAGACTAGAAGCTGAATTTTTTAAATATAATTACAGCAGAAGTCAGCAGAGGGATTTCTCTGGTGCGTGGCAGTGGAACAGCCCAGGAGCAGCTCCTGCTCAGGAGGGTGAATTCCCAGAGGGATGCCGTTCCCCGGGCCGTTCCCAGCGCGCTGGCAGCTTACGGCCAAACACCGACTTGGAGGGAAGAAGTGGGCTGGATGGATCAAAAAGCTTTCCTGAGCTCGTACTGCATTCTCTTTTGTCAGAGTCCCATTCCAGTTGGAAGGCAGCCATGGACACCTTGGCTGAGAATGCTGACAAGGTGCAGAGTGTGAGGGTAACTGCCCTCCGGATCGGACGCTGCCCAGAGCTGCTGTTGGGGCCATCTAGGAAATAATTTGACTTGCTAGCAAGGAGCCTCTCCATCACATCAGCATCACGCTACAGTGTACAGCAGTCATTCCGTTTTGAATTAATGAGTGCACATCAAAAGAGTTAAAACATCAGTTGTTTTCTGAGTAAAGAAAGAAAAAAAAAATCTATCTTGTAACTCGGATGCTTTTCAGGAACTTGGCTGCTCTAGATGCAAGAGGCATGTGCTTTTCCGCCCTGCTTTAGGTGATGGCTTAGTTCAAGGGGGCCCAGATTTGGCTCAGTCAACAGTTGTGTTGGCGTTTTGCCATCAAATGTGCATAAAATGGAGCTGACTGCAATTCCCTCTTCACTCTAACATGGAGGGGCAGCCCGGGGAGACCTGAGGCCCCGGTATGCCTTGCTGTAGGTTGACTTGGCTGCGAGAGTTATACTGGGATGTGCGTTCCCTGCAGCATAAGCTGGTGTATTGTGATTTGATCGTTGCTTTCAAGTCCCTGGACTGTATTTTGATGGCTTGTCATAACTAATGCATTTCAACCCTTGTTGTGCCTGTGCTTCCAAAATCTTTCTCCCTTCTCACAGTGGCTTACGTGCTTTTCCAGATGTATGAGGCTCATACCTCATTTGCAGTCTCTTCCTATGATTTTGTGGCTTACGTGCAGTGCCACAAAATCAAGATAAAACACAACTGGCATTTTAGCTGCTCCAAGAACTTCGTGTGTAAATAAACCACTAAATAGTTTAGCTTGTGAAATGTAAATACACACAGCCCGCCACAGCTGATGGTGTTTTTCTATCTCCCTTCTTCCCCTCCCACCCCTGCCAAGAGGAGGCTAGCCTGATGTTCTCTTTTCTATTGCTCTTTCATACAATACAAATGACTGCTAAGTACCATGTAGGTGGCATGCAGGCACCACCGCAGATTCAAGATTTGAGTTTGGATGAAAGGAAACACTTGTGTCCCCTTCCACATTGCTTCTGAACCGTCTTCTGGGGATTCCTGGACTCCGATGACCCAGAAACTCTGCCTTGGTCTGACTTTGAGCTTGAGCTCGTTTTTAGTAGCAAACTAGTTAAGTCAGTAGAAGAGCAGAGGCCCAACTGTGATGACATTTTTAGCCTTTGCCCTTTGTTCATCCTATACACAAAAGGTCATGAACTGCAGTGAAAGAGGGATCACAGAGGGCGCGGAATGGACAAAGGTGGAACAAATTGCCAGTGGCAGAAACATAAAGAAGAGAAGCAGAAGTTTTGTGTTATGAAGGTAATTGAAAAAGGCCACATGCATCCCGCGGTGATATCATGTCTCTTGTATTTAAAGTGAGTCTGCCCATAGTGAACGTAGGAGACTCTGCTGGTAAGGTGTGGCTTAGATGATCTCAATGCAGAAGGCAGGAAGGGACGACACTCTGTTTCCATGGTGTGATGTTAATGAGCAGCTCGCGTTGTTCTGGGAGAAAAGATGCCAAAGCTGCAGTCCTGGATACAGACAGGTATGCTTTAGGCAATAAAAGGATTTTTAAAGGTGTGCGTGAAACAAATGAAAAGCCTGATTCTGTAGACTAAGGACTTATTTGAAGCTAAAATAATAGGATTGGCACTGCATGCTGGATATTCAGACTCGTTTGACTTGGAATGGAGTTGAATGTTTGGTGTTGGCTGTTTCCCTGCAGGAAGCCTTGAGACTGTTCCTGCTGAGGTGTCAAAGGTAATGCAGAGGTGGCAGCTCACATTAACTCCGAGGTCTTAATTTGAGACAGTGTTTGCAGATCTTCTGGTATGCTGAGGAATGAACTTACATGTCCATGAAAGTACTAAACTTTACGTTTGCGGTAATAAAATTCTTGTGTAACTGTGTGTGCCTGCTATCTGTCCCTTCCACTCGCTATAGCAGTGTGCATCTGGAGAACTGCGTGTGCGTGTTTTTATCTTGTTTTCTTATATATCCCCTCCCCTCTCTTTTCCCCTTTTTAGGGAACAAAGTTTATGCAATCACACAGTCAGGTTTCCTCTTCTCCCATCTTCTCCAAGCAGCCTATAAATCACTTGTCCAATGTAGCCAGTGTTGCTGTACTGAGAGAAAGGTCCTGAAGAGTATCTAGCGAGTAATTTTCAGAACTCTGAGGAAGCTGAAGGAGAGCGACACGTTTGGGGCATCTGTTAAAGGGAAGTGCAGACAGAAGAGAGTTGTTGTGCAGGAGGCATCTGGCCAGCCACTCGGCGCGTGGGGAGCCCCGGACGGCTGAAGCCGTTTCCTTTGCAGGGCGGGAGAGCTGGGTGGTTGTGATGGGGAGGGAAGGATCCGCAGGGCATGGACGGGGCTTCCTCTCGCTGTGAAAGAAGATGGCTGGCTGGGCACGAGCGTGTGGGCTGGTGCCACAGGCTCAGCTGGGGTTGTATGTTTTCATTATTTTTAGAAAATGTCTTCCCTCTTGCCAGACCTTTAGAGATTATACTGCTTTTGCAAGTTAGCTGTAAAAATGGTACATTTTGGTTGAAAAAAATACTTTCTTGGAGAATTCCCAGTAGGAGTAGAACTGGTTGCATTTGCAGGTGATTTTCAGTCAGCCACACTGGAATTTGTTTACAGAATACAAGTTTTTCAGCCCCCTAGTTCATGCTGCATTTTTCCTTTGTGCCCTTTTGAAACAAGCAAACATCCAGGCAGAGAGAACAGGATTTGACCAGCGTTATCAACTAAATAAAATAGCTCCTTGTTTCTCTTTCTTCAGCTACATTTTCAGTTGCTTTTTATTGTTGCGTTCAAACAAAAAATGTCTCCAAAGCCTGGGCTCTGCCCAAGCCCTTTTCATTGTGTATTCTGTGTGCATGTTTATCCAGCAGTGAGCATAGCTGGTACAGAAACGCTCTAGCTGGTAAGCTGGGCCTGGGTATTGCTGCCCTCCTGGACTGCTGACCCTACCAGGGGTCCCGGCGTGGGCTCAGCCCGCCCGCAGATGCCTCCCGCAGTGCTCGAGCCAGCTACTGTAAAAGGAGCTTGGTAGGTCTGAGGAGCTGCAGCCACTGCAGTGCAGACGTGCCCCGAGGTGAACAGTGGTTGGGGATGAGAAATGTCTGTGTTTGCTTCCAACTTTTACTAAAAACCCTGGAATAATAAAGGACTCCTTTTTTCCCCCCCCTCCCCATATATTTTAAATGGTCTGACATGTAACTGCTCCCTGCCATTCCCTCTCTGAAGTACCGGCTCCAGCAGGCTGAAGCTTTCAGTGTGTGTGTGTGTGCTCGTGTGCATGGGGGGGGGTGTTATTTATTTATTTCAGTGTTTCTTGAGTAGAACCGAGTGGTGTCTCAGGAGCTTCGGGACAGCGGCTCTCTACGGAGAATTAGGTATTCTGGCAAGAGGAACGAATTTGAGTTCTAATTAATTTTGTGTTGTCTGAGGCTCTGTCAGGACTAGCACTCTGAGCAGATTACATGGAAACGCACAGATGGCTTTCCCAAAACGTGCAGTATAGCTTTGAAAGAAAACACAAGAGGAGAGTATGCCAGTCTGTGTAAGAAAAGGAGAGGCAAATAGAGAGCAAAGGTAGACATCTTACTTGACGAAGATAAAATTGCGTGTTTCTCAGTAGAGATTTGAGACGTGGTGGTTCCAGGCTTTGGGTATGACTGATCAGCAGCTTAGTTTTATCTGCGTTACTAATTTATGGATAAGAAGTGGGTACCAACTGGGCATCTGGCTTTAGATCACATCCCCTTTTGGCAGTGATGCTGTTAGAGATGCGTCAGGATGAAAAGTGAAAAGAGATCTGGTCTCCTTGACTCGAGGTTTGAGACCCTTAAAATCCTGATAGATTGGAATGTGTTTTCCGCTGTTGGTTTCTGTGGAGAACAGTTCTAATAATGTCTTAGTTTGGGGAAATTCCTGTATCAACAAGATAGGCATAGAAAGTGTGTTTGCTTTTGCTTTTTGGTTACCACTTGCATCTCTCAGTAAGGAGTGGGAAGCATTTGAAAAACAGTTTATATTTCTGTGCTGTGATTTCCTGATTAAAATGGTAAAACTCTCCATGAAGTTGTGAATCAGGATGCAGCCATCACTTACCCTTATCATTAGCTCACTTGTCTAAACACATACTTCCTGCTCAACTCCAGAATTTTAATAATAATCAGAGCCTCAACTGTAAACATTATGTCTGATGAAAGCAATGAAACTCCAGATCAGCAAGAGTTTAAGTCTTGTAGTTGATATGGCAGTTCAATGTTCTGTATTACATCTGTCACAGAAAATCCTGATTCTCAGGCTAAAGGTTAATCATTATGGTCAACGCACCCTAGTTCACTGCTTGGTTTGCAGTATTCAGGCGGGTGAGTGAAAGAAACAAGAGCATTTCTTAAAAAAAAAAAAGAGAAAATTATTCTTCTTCCACTTATCCCCATGCCCAGCATTAACCGTCCTGGCTTGTCCCGTTGGGTTTGCACCTGCTGGCCTGTTCAGAAGGTTGTGTGGGGGTTATGTAAGGCACAGAGCTGAAGGCTCAGTGATCAAAACGGCTGGAGCCTGAAATAAAATACAGATTCTCGTTCTAATTTTAGCCAAGAAGCTTCACTGGGACACATTGATCAGTTCTCTGCATTGTAATAAATTTGTTCCTGTACGTAGTGTGAATGTTTAACATCCAGACTTTATCTTTGGAGGGCTGGAACGCCGCGGAGATCAGTATTTGTAAGGTGCGCGAGGTCACCTGTTAAATGACACAACGAGTGACGTGTTCTCATTTTTTGGAAGAGTTGCTTCTGAAAGATGTGCTCATGCTTATACTTACAAAATCATACTCTTTTCTCCTGAAAGTGATAAAGTATAAATGTATAAAAATATAAGACTAAATTCTTCTGGCTTTTGAAGTAAGAAAGACGGGTTGTATATCATGTGTGTGAAGTATCTGTGCTCCACACTGCTCGTGTTCAGGAGTACAGACTCTAATTTCCTTGGTAAAATACCAGATAGAACAACTACGCTGCTAAAGTCTTTGAGATCGTTTGCCTCTAGTACAAGACAAGGGTTTTAAGTCTAATGCTGATGCTCTAGTGAGAAGAGAGTTGTTCTTTCAATTGACTGTTTAGGTGAAGTAGATAAAACGCTGCTAATAGGTACTCACAGATTTTATCCTCTAAATACTCACGTGTTGAGGCTGTCCAGGTGGACTGGAAGGCTGGAGACACGCAAGATTCCACAACTGAGCAGAAGCCAGGGCTTAAAAAAAGACAGATGGGTTGTGTAAGTCCTCTGTCGGGAGGCCAAGGCGCCACGTCCAGCCAGCTCTGCTATGCAGCTCGGGAGACTGCCCCTGATTCTACCTGTCCTCACTCAGCAGAGTTCCATGCTCCTGCCCGCCACCTGTACAGTAAGCCATGCAGTCGCAGTGTCACTGAATTTTCTGTGCAATGAGGTTTTATTTGCTTGGAAGCACCAGGTGTGAATTCTGACCACCCGCTTCTACCAGGCAGCTGAAGGGCAGGTTTCGGCGATCCTCAGTAACAAATCTGGCCAAGGGGGCGTGCGTGCAGTACAGTTATTTAACACATCCACGCTTGGCTGTCGTTGTCAGCCCGATTTCCTCGAACCAGAGTGTTCTCTCACCGTTCGCAAAGCATGCCTCGCTTCGCAGGCCGGAGTCCCAGCGCGGGGCCGGTGGGGAGTGCATACTGGTGACTTCAGCACTCTTTTTCCCTTCCAGCTGAGCCTGGAAAACCTTAGCCAAAAGACGGCAAACCACAGGGAAGTGGAAACGTGTGATGTAAGTGACACATAACTTTAAAAATACTGGCTAGCATCATGAAACTTTCATCCGTTTCCCATACCCCTCCTCCCGCTGCCTGTCGGCTCCAGCTGTTTTGCACGGTGTTGCCATCCTCTGGGGTGCCTGTAAGCTCCTCTACCCTGGGTGCCGCAATGGGATGAATTTGTAGATGCTATTAACGTGTTGTACTGAGCAAACCTGGAACTGTGCGTTCTGAGAGTGTTGGAAAGAACCTGGCACGCCAAGTGCAGTGCTTGGCTAGCACAATTTTTCTGCCTTGTATGGCCTGAGGAGTTGGCAAAATCTTTGAGAAAATACTAAGTTCTGCTAGAAGTCACCATTTTCTGACTTATTTTAACAGTCTTTTAAACCAGTTTTTCAGTGTCTCCTTTTGCAGACTCTGGAGGTAATTTTTTCAACATGTGCTACTTAAGAAAAAAGAAGAAAAATTGTCATGCAGAACAGCCCAACAATTTCTTCTGCATGAAAGAGAGCAAAAAGCATCAAACACAAGAACAAAAAATTAAGTAGGTGATATTTTTGGTATAGCTGGGCTGTCAAAAGTGGGACAGCTGTCTGTTTGCAGAAGAGAAGCAGAAGCAGAGAGCTGTGGAGTTTCTTCTAGTATCAAAGAGAAGGAGAGGTCCACATTGTGGATGCACTACTGGTTGCATTTTATTTATATTTTTCATTTGGAGCTTAGCAGTCCCTAGGAAAGGGCGATGTCAGTAGCTATATTCCTCCCTTTGCTGTGCCCACTTGCTGTTTCTAATAATAATTCTTCCTCCTGTCTGTAATGCTGCTGCATTACAACAGCCTTTAGTGCAGGGAAGACCTCCTCCCTTCCATTGCTGCTCGTGATAGTAGTTTGTTCTTTGTACAGCACCAAATACCACCCCCTCCAGAGCATGATAAGCCAAAACCAGTGCATGTTTCACTTCTCTGGAAAAGCCAGCCTCACATATCATTAACAGCTCCTGTTGTCCTTTTTCTTTCCATCTTCCCTTCCCATCTTTCCTTCATATTCAGGCATGTGCTGTGGCTGAGTGAAACCAGGGTTTGAATTGCAGCAGCGCCTGTCTCGTGTCTGTAACCAAAACGCTTCTTTGAGTTTGAGATATGCAGAAAAATTACCTTCTGGCAGCTTTTCTAAAGATATCTCCCAGAGGGAAATTGTCGTGCTTATTACCACTGCGCTTAATTCTTCACTGCTTTTATTTCTTTCTTGGTTGAACCCCTTATTTCTTTTCCTGACTATTTTTTCCTATAAGGAAGACTTTGCCCATGATGTGATTCAGTCTGAATATTTTTTTATAATGTATTTTCTGTATGGTGTTATTTTATAATCATTGTGAAGATAAATTTGACATGTAGTGAGTAAGAAACCAGTCCATTCTGAGCAGGGCTCATGCTTGCTCTTAAAGTGTAACCTTTAAGGATTTTCAGCAGGACTTTCCACTACACCATGTATGTGTGTAAAGACACTGGGTAGTGTATAGGTACTCCTGTTTTCTGAGTGCTGTATGTGGCAGAGGCAGAATATACCTTTAATTATCCTGCAAGAGAGTGAAACTTGATCTCATCCATCATCACGGTCCGAAGTTGGTTGTTTGGAGCATACTCCTGTCATCCCAGCGGTGCTGCGGCTGTTGCGTCTGTTCTGTCCCACAGGCAGTTGTGCTTACATCTTCAGGTCATTAAGAACAGAGAGAGTTTCATAACTGTATGGGTAACTAAGGTTTCATTTCATTCTACTTTTAACTGTGATTTAGCTGTTTTATTATAAAGTGGCCCAGAAATAAAGAGGGCACATTGAGACTTCTGTGTTTAATTTGTTATGTACTAATGGAATTGCTTTTCAGAAGCACCCAGAGCCTTCTCCATTCATTCTGATGTCTTAGATTGTCTGGTCACTGCCCTCCCTTTTAAAAGCATCAGTAGAAAATGAGATTAATATTTGCATTTGTCTTACTGTTTAGGTGTTTAAAGTTGAGTGAGAAGGATGCACCATCACACTGTTTGACAAGGAAGTTAGGCTAAGCACGTCTGAAAAGCTGGCAGATAATTTTTACTGACCGTGATGATACAGGGCAGATATTTTTGAGTTTCTCACGGAGATTTCTGTTCAAAGACGTTTTTAGAATAAGCATTACATGTGTAATTCAAAGCATGCTGATGAAAGTATGCATTCAGTGTTTTATTCCAGGTCTAACATTCAAGTTTTTCTTTTATGTCATATGAAATACATATGGCAATCCAGATGAGAGCCAGGTAGAAGGCGTGTTTGGAATGCTGAACACTAGGGATGTTTTCACACAGCACCTGTAATGAGTTTTTAGTTTACTGCTATTAGCTGTATTTCAGTCTTTTTTGGATCAACGTCCTATTGCTGAGTATTGGTTTTCATCCAAAATTCAAATCGTGGACAAACTTAGAAGTTTTAGCAGAAGGTCTGTGAAAGTTTTGCTGTCACGCACGCACGGAGTTTGAGCTGCAGTACCTCAGTGATACCAGCACAGCTCTTTGTTTTCAAGCACTGTTTCGGTCACGTTCAGTAATGGTGTTTCACAATGGTAACCCCCAGAACACTGAGAGCATCCCGTTTGTCATGGGCATCCTCTGCTTAAATAATAGAAAATGTAGGGGTAGTAATGTGCAGCAGGGCTGTTACATTTTTCCACACAGTCTAGTTTTTATTGTCTTTGCTAAGTTTAGGGGATACACAGTTGTACTGGAAGTCTTTAATCGTTGTAAGACTGGCTGGCAGGCAGGCCCTCTGTAAAAACCAAAGTTGTTCTGTGCAAATTAACCTGAACCTGAACTTTTTCCAAGATACTAATTTTAGAGGATACAGGGTTTTGTTGTCTTCCCCCTGAACTAATAATCTATCTCTGTATTCTAATTAATTTTTTGTTTTCCCATCCCTTTCTTTCATCTGTGGGTTTCTGGTGCTTTACGGTTTGGTTTGGTTTGGTTTGGTTTTTTTTAGGTCTCTGCTTTTTGTGCTTGTGGCAACTTTACTTTAAAGTGGAACTTGATCAGGCGTTTATTGATATTTTGATCTCTAAAGCAATATAAGCTGAAGTCCTGACACATATATGTTTGTGTATGTGGTTTTTAAGATTTCAGCTTGCTCGGCTGTAAAGCGAAGGTGTAATGTTGCAGGTACTGTACCTTCATGTCTTGTGTGGAACAATCTGTTTTACCAGTAAGGATTCTTTTCTGGATATAAGTTTGAGTGACTGAGACTTAACATCATGTCCTCGCTTTCAAAAAGTAAATCCCTGACTACTCTAAGTGTGCTCCTTTTGAATGCTTCTCCATGTAAGTCTCTGCCTCTTACTCCTCACCCCAGCTATATAATACCACGTTTTAGCCTAAACTCAGGCTACTAGTTGCCTTAATACCATCTGTGTGGCTTGATTGCAACAATCATTTTTTCATTTCTTAACCTGTGAATAAAGGAAAAGCTGAATGTGCTCGTGGAGCGTCTCCAGGGTATGCTAATCTTTCAGGGCTCTGTGCAGTGTCAGAATGTGCTTAAATGTGGTTTGTTTCCTAGGCTCCTCAGCAGCAGTCTCGGATGAGAAGACAGGTTGTTCCCTCTGCTTTTGGCAGTTTCCTTCCATGAGCAGAAAAGGTGCTTTTGCCCTCTGCTTCAGTAATAGGTCCAAACCCACGTGCCAACAGCCATACAGGAGGCTGACCGTACAGAGTATTCTCCAATGTATTGTTTTCAGTTTGGTAATCTCTCTTTTTTCCTCCTCTTCTCTATTTTCCTTTTATTTTTTTTCCCTCTTGATTTTTTTTTTTTCCCCCTTATTTCTCTCCATTCTTCTAATTTTCCACAAACTAATATTGTGCTAAATATTTAGGAGCTGTCAGGGCTTGGAGTAGGCTTTCAAAATACACCTTAATTGTCTGTAACCTGAGGGAGGTCTTTTTCTCCTTTCTCTGCAGCAAGTATTTTTCCTGCCTTCTGATACCTTTCAGGTCGGCAGGCAGTGAATTTTCTAGCATATCTTTTATTGGTTGCATAAGTGGCCCTCTTTGCAGCGGGTCCCTCACTGCAAGATCTGCACTTGGCTTTACTTGCCAGGGCTAACGCCGGTTCAGCTGGCCAGTGTCAGCAGCGGTTGGGGTAGTTGCATGGTACAACTAAGCGTAGCATAAAAGAAAATTGACTTTACCATTAAATTAAAGAAATGCTATACAGGCTGTATTAAACATACTTTGCAATTTAAGCAAGCTCCTCAATTTTTGAAAATGTATCCGAAGCTGCCGTAGAGTGCCTGGGCTACCGCAGTGGAGCGCTGCAGGATCCAAGGGCCTCGCCGCAGGATTTAGGTCACCCTTGCTGCGGAGCACACAGGACCTGGGGTAGGGTCCCTCTTCCTGAAATTCCCGACTCACCCCTCCTGGCTACTTCTGACGCTTTTTCAGCTCTCACTGTTCACTTCGATTTCATACGTTGTGCTTTAACTACTCGGTGTTGTTCGTTTTGTGCTGTGTGAATGTAAATGTTGAGAGATTTCAAACGCCGGCCGGTGCTTCGCAATACTGTGTCCTGCTTGCGAGGCTCATGCCAGCAGCGTTTGACATCTGGTTGGTGTGTTCTGAACTCCCTTACGCTGGCTGGCACCCATGTTGCAGTTACCTGACAGTACCTAGGTACTTCCTACCTTTTGCTGGAACTCCTCAACGCGCGGTTTGTGCCGTGCGCCCCTTGGCCTCGCACTAGTGCTCTAGTGCCCCGGCACGTGGGTGTGTCAAGACCAGTGAATGTGAGCTGCATCCTGTCTAAACTGGGAGATCATGGAACTGCTTGGTGGGCAGGCTGTGCTCACGAATTTATCGCCAAAAGCTGGGCAGGAACTGCCAATTTCTGCTGGATTTGGTAGGCGTGAAGCGTTTGTTCAGGGAAGTGTTTCTCAAGTCGGTTTGGTTATTGTGAAGGTTTTCATGACAATTGATGAAAGATGCTTCTGGGTACTTTCCATTGACTAAGGAGCTAGCTCTGCCGTTTTCTGGCTTGAATTGGGGCTTGTTGGTAATTATTTGTGCAAATAGCATCCAAACAGAGCTTCTGCACAAATGGAAACTTGTTGCTTAACGAAAGTGCTTACCAGAACTGGTAGAGAAGTTGCTGAAAGCAAAAGCTCTGCATTTGCCCAGTTAGAGGTGTGTTTATCCTGCACGAAAATTCTTAGAGAGCACAGAAGAGCTGAAGGCCTGGCAGCCATTTTCAGAGGAGCATGTTTTGTGGCTGCAGCTGACAAATCTGTTGCTCACTTTTGGATGATCAAAAGGATAATTTTGTATCTGTATGTTTCAAGTAAGATTTTAAAAGCCGCTCTGCCTTTACAGGCTTTCATATTCCCTTACTTATTCAGTACTAGGATTATCTACATTATATCTTAGTTTTTGTTCAGGTGATTACTGTACAATATGACGTTTTGCTCATATGAACAGTAAAAGTAGATCTGCAGATATAATTTTGGGCAGTGCAAGCCATGGAATTAAACAGTCATGAGAAGTAGGGAGGAAGCAGGATATTTTTTAGCATTCTGTCTAAAATTGCTGTGTTTTAGCAATAGGAACCAGTGAGCTACGGTTTTCAGCAGTTACAGAAGAAAATGGCATGTAAACAGAACTGAGGCTAGTCTCTCTAAATACAGCTGCAGGATAAACACCTCTGTGGAAAGGCAAATTTAGAGAGGATTCCTTTGTCTAAGTATGAAACCCAAGTACTGTTTGTGTTACAGTCCTTTTGTTGGCAGTTTTGTGTTTGTGAATACAGTCCTCGGAGTTATTTTATTTTACGACTCTTGTACCACTTTTATTTTTAATTTTGCTCTGTTAACTAGTGCATTGTGCAATAATTAGTCCCATGCTTTGATTCTCAGCTGTTATTTTTAATGAGTGTTGAGAAGAGTAACCTGTGGGAGAATTGCATGCTCTTTGTTACCATCCCCATGGAACTGTACGTGCATCTCATCTGGATGAGTTCATAGTAGCCCTCAATTTTTGAGTAATATGGCTATTTTCTTCTTCATAGGACTGAGTTTGCCCTAAAAGAAATCATGTCATCAGGAGGAGCTGAAGATGATATTCCTCAAGCAGAGAGGAAAACAGTGACAGACTTTTGCTACTTATTGGATAAATCTAAACAGCTATTCAATGGCCTAAGGTTAGTGCATTTTTGACAGTATTCCTTCAGAAAAGCACTGGAACATACACCTTAGTGTGTGAGTGATGCTGCAGTCAGTTGTACGATGAACATTGTGAACGCCAACCCAGTAAGTTTATTTAGGAGAGAACAACGTGCACCTACATATGGGTAGTTCTGGACTGTGCGTGGAAGGATGTGGATAGGAGTAGAGGTTTACGCATTTGTTCTGAGGCAGTAAGGAAGGAAATGTGAGAATGGTGAGCCGAATGTCTCGGTCATGTCAGGTAACAGCAGACTAGAAGTTGGAAATTCTGTGAAATTGATAGAATTCTGACCAAAGTGTTGTGTGTTGTGTGTGAAGTACACAATTAGGGACTAGGTGTGGCTGTACACAGTCAACAGCATGGAAGTCCAAAACCCCCCAGTCTCTGTGCCAATAAAAACGGGATGAGAAGAATTGACCTAGGTGGGAAGAGAGCGGGAGAGGGAATATTTTGGGGGAAGAATTGTAAGAAGTGATAAACAGAAACATCCAAACCATAGCCTGTGTGTGTCTGGTGAAACAAATGCTTAATCTGTACTCTGGAGAAAGGTAAAATCTCCATTTGCCTACAAAACATCTGTAATAACATCGAGAAAGTCTAGCTGTTTTGTCCACACCACTAAGAAGGGGAATGAGAGTAAGGGGAGTTCAAGGAAAACAGCTGATGTTTGGACAGTGATACAGGCATCCTGTTTATGTCAGTATATGCCAAGTTAAAGATTATGTATTCAAGAGCTGTTTTACTTCTTTGCTGTAGAGTCTCTTCAGCAACATGGTTTTTAGCTCAGAACTTGTTGGCAGTTCAGCCTCTTACTGGTCTCTGAGTAATACTGTATGTTTGGGCCCATATAGCTTGCTGTTATTCAAACACAGATGGTTAGCAAAGATGTTTTTAATTCCTTCTCCCCCTGCCGCCCCCCACTATTGATGATCCTTTCATGTGCTTTAGAAATTGATTACCAAATCCAAAACAAACAGTTTGTGCTCCAAAATCTGAATGGCAAATGGGCAGTAAGGACAAGGAGTTCTTGGTGATTGCATCTGACACCCCATGAAATAGAGTGTAAAGCGAAAGGACTGAGATCTCGAGGCCACATTTCCAGGGCCATATATGCCATTACATTGGCTTTCTGGTACAGCTTGCTTGAAATTTTGGCCTGAGTCCCTGACAAACTGCTACAGTTCACATCTGGACACGTGATGCTTGCGTTCAGCTCACAGGGATGGCAGAGGAGCTACAGCCAGTCTGTCTTTTCCTTTGGGCATGGAGGGAATTAGTACTTGTATCAGATTTCCAGATGAGAGATGTGGTTTCCATGTGTATTCATGATATTTTGCCAAAAAGAAACCTTCTTCTCCAGCTAGATGAAAAGAAAATGGGAAATACCTTCAGATGAAATTTGGGCAATAAAAATAGAGAGATGGGCTTCAGCAGCTGGCTCTGCTGCGTGAAAATAAGAGCATACCGTAACGGGAGCCTGCCTCGGTCCTTACTGGAATTTCACACAGTTAACATAATTGCTTCTTGCACTGAACTTGACCACCATTTCACCTGTAAGGACAGTGATTTCCATGGGCATAATGCCTGGATAAAGCAGCGGCATAATTTTCAGGTATCTCCTCCGTGAGTGCTTGTTCTCTTCTGGGTAGTTCACCTGGAAATGACTTGGTAAGTACCCCGTTCTTAGTCCAGTTGCTTGCTTTCCTCGCTAGGATAATAAATGCATTTGATGCACCCCTGCTACCTTCTGTTTTGAAGACGATGATGGCCTTTGCTGCTGTGTTTCATGCCATTTTCTTGTCCCTACCGTGTTTCATGGAAAAGAAGTGATGGGGGAGGGAGAGGAGAGCGATGATTTCCTTCCTGAAACCTCCTCTGGGCACTTCAGCTACAGGGAACCGAGCCTATAGCTGTGTTGGCAGCTGCTTAGCTGTTGCTGCTGCCAAAAATGCAAGGGCTCAGCCTGCCACGTCTTTGTTTCAGTAGCATTTCCTTCCTCTCTTCCCAATACAGATGCCAAATGCAGCATTTGAGGAAAACATACGATGATCTGCCAAGGTTGCTGCCACAAAGTGTACTTCATGCTCGCACTACCAGTGATACCATCCTTTTGTGGCCGTGCCTGCTAGAATAACTTAGAGGGGAGGTTGTCTTTCCAGTGTCTGTGCTGCCTCTTTGACAACCCCAAGCTAGAACTTAGAAACTGTTAATGAAGTATGTTTCAATTGCTTTCTTCTTTCCTTTCCCCGCTCTCACTTTTTTTCTTGGGAAAAATCTGGAAAGAGGGAGCGTGTTAGGAAACAGTTTTTCATGGTGCACTGTCACCAGTTATTATTTTCTTTTTAGTGTTAAAAAGTGCTTAAATGTGTTCAGTATCACAGAGAAGCTTGAAACTTGAAGAAATGAAAAGACTTTCCACAGATATCGTACTCTCCCAGATTCTAAGGTCTCCTTGCTCATTGTGCAGGCTGCAAGAATGAGGAGTGCTGGCCTTTCAGGGGAAGAGCTGATAGCATTGAACTGTTTTGTAGACTTCTAGTAAGATGCAAATTGAACCTCTCGGTTCTGTCCCATGCTGCTGGTTTAGAAACAACAGGACGCTGTTACCTTCAGGTGATGCTGCAGGCTGTACCCCGTCTGGTACTGGGACGAGACTGGTTCTCGCACTGACTGCAGCAGGGAGGCAGGTCGTGGTGAAAGCTGGGGTGTGCTTACTGCCTCTGTGTGATGTTAGAGGTGATGGGGAAGCTGCACCACAATGCCGTTACCCCACTGCTGCGTATGTTCTGGGAACGGGAGCCTGCAATTACTGCAAGCCTATGATCATAAAATTAAATTGTCTTTTTTATCACCTTTCAAAACTGTGAATGTATTTAAAGCTCTGAATGTTATACTTAGTTATTGTAACCTTCCTTTTTGAAGTGTACTGTCGAGTCTCTAGGACTTTCTCAACATCTTTACATCTCTGGAAGTTGTCCCCGTGTGCCAACTTCTGTGTGGTGTTGGCCAAGCAAACCTCAGCACCGTTCACTGGTTTTCAGCCAGTATTATCTGGCTTCTGCCAACAGCACGGCTGAAATCAGCTACTGATAGAAAATTAATTATGAGCACATAAGCAGTGCTGGTCTTTGCTGAGACCGTACAGCAAGAATTGGATAAAACTGGACTGTCTGTGGAATTTATCCACCAGCCACTCTAGTGTGGCAGGGGAACCAGTCCTCTGTGCCCAGTGTGAGAAACCCGTCGTTTTACAGCAGCTGAGTTTGTGACTTCACGTCTGGTTTGGAATGTTTTAAAAGCCAAGAAATTGGAAACAGTTTCCACTTTTTGGAGGCGATTGTAATGAAATATGTAACTGGCTTCCCTGTCTGGATAGAACTGTCCAAAATCAAAGCATCTCCCTTCCCTCCTCTGCATCTGGATTCCTTGTTGCTGCCGCTTCCCCCCTCCCGCCATGGGTGCAGCATCCTCGGGCAGGCACACCCCGAGGAAACCGAGGCTGTTGCCTTTTCCCCTCCATATTGCTCTAGTGTCCTGTAGATCTGGAAGTAGTGAAATGTCTCGCTGTAACACAGGTCTTTTGCTCTCAAGTTGGGTGTGTAATTGCTTCTGGATCTGTATTCCCTGTCTCCCTCAGTGGGAGGAGCTGCATTAATAATCCACCCTGCAATCAACTGAGTCTCTAGTGTTCTTTTGGGCTATTTCTCACCAAATAATGCAGATCCTCTGGTCCGATTAAAAAAAAAACCAAAAACAAACAACCTGCCCTAAATGTCCTCTTTTGCTTATGCATCCATTTTGTCACAGCACAATTTCTTGATACGTGGGAGGAACATGCAGAACACAAACCAGTATATGGATGGCAGCAATGGCAGCTCTTGTCTGCAAAAACCTGTGGTGAAACCACAGTAATGTATTGTCATAAATGAAGTTTTATTACAGCCGTGTCAGAATACTATCAAAAGAACAAGTGCTACTGTCTGTTTCCATGGAGATCTTCCCTGTTCCCTGGGGAGCCGAGGAATCGCATGGCATTGTGCAGCTATGCCAGCTGCAATTAGGCGAGCAGGCTGCTGGCGGAGGATGCCCGCGGAGAGCAGCGCCCCGGCACGCGGACGCCGCGCCGGCAGACGCCTCTCAGAGTGCCCCCGTTCTCATACTTCCAAAGCTAGTGCAGCACGAGGGAGCTGAACTAGGCGTTGTAAGAACGCTGGGGCTGGCTCGGAGGAGGGCCCGGAGTCGGGGGGCAGCAGGGGTGCTCGAGGGAAGGTGGCAGGTGAGGTGTGAAGGGTGCACTGGCTTCCTGAGGGGGCACTTGTGCATAAGCATGATCAGCAAATCCTTGCCTGCTTATGTCTTCCTTTGTGCACCTACCTGCTTCTCGGTGCTTGAGCGAGGAAGGGTATGTTATCCTGTTTCCTTGTGTCAGACCTTTGCTCAAGTGGCCCAAGCAACTTGGCCCAAAAGCCCAGTTGACTGCTGGGAGGGTTCTTTGAGTCAACTTGCTAATTCAGTCATTTTTTTAAGTTAGTGCCAGGGAACTTTGGTTTTTATTATTTTTTTTTTTTAATGATCAATTTTAGTGTTGTTTTATATTCACTTTTAAATTTTTTTTAAATTGAATCTTGTGGATGTGCTAATTTAACACTACATCTTGCTATATCAAAGCCTGCAGTTTATCTTAGCCATGTATTTGGACAGCTTCTTAATTTCTTTTGTTTAGCTAAAATGCCTAACATCTATTGCAACAATAGAAAGTCATGAATCATTCATTGCAGTAAATGCTTTTGCATGTGTTTGTATCAGGCTATATTTGGATGAAGATGTTGGTGCCCTGCAGCATATGTTTATACTCCTGTTTACCCCTCCCTACACCAAAATATGTTCCAAGATGTTGAGCAGCCAATTGCAAGTTTAAGGGTATGATTATTATTTTTTTTTTTTTTTGTAAAATCATGCCCAGATTCTTTTGGCATCTTCATAGAACAGCAGCAGCAAGTACTGAAATGGTTTTCCAGGCTGGTAAGAGTCATAGCTGATAACAGATTCCTCTTACATGCAGTAACTAAGCTAGGCCCCTTCAAGCTGTGTGGGAAGTACAGTTGGCTGATGAGCAAAGGAATATTAATTTCCTTTTCTACCTAGGGTGCTGTTAAAGCAATTACAGTTAGCAGAAATGTGCCAGTACGCTGCTCTGGAAATCGTAGTGTTCTGCTTTCCTTGTCTTGCTCCTCCAGAGGACATGGCTTGGTTTCCAGAAGGTGCTGTTTCCCTCAGTCTCGACCTCTCAGGCTTGGAAGTGGAATATGCTGCTTTTCTGTGCTCGTCTGCTGAAGACTGAGGTGCTGGATGGTATGTTAACCAGCACTGTGATTTGAGAGAGCATTGCCTGAAGAAATCATTCTTGAATCAAATGAAAGATTATGCCGTCTTGAAAAAGCTGTTCCCCTGGTAGAGTTGTACACCTCCTCTGAATCGGCTTCACTGTAGGTTTGTAGGCAACGCGCTCAGTGAGACTGAGGGTTTCTGGTCTTCTCTGTTTCGTTTGTGCCAAGATTCAAGTAACTCCCAGGTGACAGCCTTCTATGAGGATTGAGAACACAAACCTTTCGAGCTAAAATCCTCAGGACTACATCATAGTTGTGGGGTGGAGGGAAATATTGTCACGGCATGGAAATAGAGTGGAGGTATGAAAGCAGAGTTGAACTGACTCCTCTTACAGCACTGGAGACTGATAGGAAAACCAGAGGACCTCAGGTTCTGCTATGTCACTAACTGGGAGTTAGAGGGCGAGGAACGTTGGGGTGATGATGTAGCCTGACCCAGGGAACGTTAGCGCTGAGCATCCGTACGCTCGCTTGGCCCGGTGACATTTCCACAGCTGATTTGTGTGTGGCGTTACAGCGTCTGTTTCTGAAACACAGGGAACAGCCTCAGCCATTTGAGAAAGATTATTTCCTTAATGAGTAGCTAGAAATATCAGTCTAAATTAGTCTAAATGAACTAATTTCCATTAGATTATTCTGCTTGCTCTTGGGTAGGGATTTTTTTAGTATAAGAGTCCAATTTAGCTTTCTGTGCATATATCCATAAAATGACTTCTCTTTGAGCAAGATGGTAAGATGTTTTCAATCACCTGTTGAAAAATGCACGTAGGAACTTGGTCATTTCTGATTTGGAGTGATTATTTGTCGATCTGTTCTGATGCTGTTGAGAACCTTTTAATATTGAGGAACCTAGATAAAGACGTGTTTGCGGGGGTTAGAGCGCATGGATTCCTTTCTGCCCATTAGACTGTATTTGTCCATAAATACCGACGGCTTTGCACATATCCAGTCACTTGACTCGCGTTAACTCTCTCAGGGAGCGCACTGCTTCCGTCGGCTGCTATTCTGTGTGTGGAGTGGCCATTCCAGAATCCCAGGCACATCTGGAGAGAACGGGCTTGTGTGCGCAGTGTGTCACATGTTCCTAAGAAATACCATATAACTGCACTGTAAATATACCGTATGTTTCATAACTCACTTAAAAGTGAATGCCTACCTGTAGAACTGGTGGAAGCTGTTGCACAGGTCCCATCTTGTTGAATCTTTTGAGGAGGGAGGGTCAGCCTTTTGTAAGGGGTCTGTGCAGGGGGACTCAGTCTGCTGCTGGACAAGTGCTCTCGGGTAGGACATTGAGGGTTGTGGGTATTGACTGGTGATAGACACTGGAATAATTCTGCTCTTCTTTGAATAAGTGATTGAATCGCAGTTCTTGCATTTGAAGGCCAAGTTATTGTCTTAGTGGGAAAAAGTTTTACTTCAGAAGCTTATGGTTAAGCTGCACACCTTCAGTCTGATGTTAGAGCTTTGTCCTTTCTTGTGTGGAACCTGCAGGGCTCAGGCAGTTAGAGACATTGGCTCTCTGTGTCCCCAAACAGTGATTAAATGTAGGCAGTCACTTGGAGGATTCGCAAAACGCACGGGACCTTTATTAACACTGATAACGTCAATCCTTTTGCATTTGAAAAGCGACTAGAGAATTTGTCTGAAAGTAGGAAGCAATAATTAGGAGACAGCACTGTCCTCTCCCCAATACATGCTTCTTTCTCATCTATTTGCATACACAGCACAGTCACTTAATGTGTACAAAAAAGGGCTATCTGGCTTGTGGCATGTTTTTAGGGATACTACAGTCAGATCTTGATATATGTACTGCCTGCAAGCCAAACAGGATTTCCTTGGGGATTCCAGTAAGAACAGGTTTTGAGAAACTACAGGAATCGTGGTTCTTGTAGTTCTGGGTGCAGGCAGAGCTATAAAGCATTTCAAGTCAATTCTGGGCAAAACTCTTCTGTCATTGACACCACTACGCTGCCTGCATGCGGGGCTGACTGGAATCTGCTCCCTAACTCTGCATTTGTCACTTGTCTGTTGCAGGGATTTACCTCAATATGGGCAAAAGCAGTGGCAGTCCTATTTTGGGCGAACATTTGACGTTTACACCAAACTCTGGAAGTTTCAACAGCAACATCGGTAAGGGAATGTTGTAGGCAGCTGTGTTCCATGGATTTAAGCACAACTTTAATCTCTGGTATGCCTAGGGCCCCCAGTTAAGTTGGAGATTTCGCTGTGTTATTCAAGCATGAAGGGAGGGAATAGTCACTTCCTGTAGTGCTCACAGTCTAATGAATTAAAATGTTGCAGAATTTTCAGTGTGACTTTTTTAACAAAACCTTTGGCTCTACTTGAATGCATGTTGCTTTAATATACTCCCAAGGAGAGGCTGGGCCGATGGCTTCTGCAGTGCAGAACCCATCTGGAATGGTGTGAAGCGTCTTGCTGCAGCGTGGGCTCTGATCTTTCACACCTTACATTGGCTGCGTAGTCTGAGTGTTCTCCTGGGAAGTTGTGACCTTTTGTTGTGTGTATTTTGTGCAACATACTTATGTCTAGCTCTCGCAAGTTTATGCAAGATAAATGGTCCTTGTTCTGGTGTGTGTGTGCGCAGTGCTGTTGGCTCTGTGAGGGACTGCTACTGGGAATGCCACACCAGTAATGAAAGCTGAATTTGGCCCTACAGTGGCTCTTTGTCTTGTCTGGTGTGATGTTCTGAGAAATTCTGGAATGCCTTTTAATCTTTCTTTTCTCTCTTGCGAAATAGACAAGTATTGGACAATCGGTATGGGTTGAAGCGGTGGCAAATTGGGGAAATTGCTTCCAAGATTGGGCAGCTCTATTACCATTATTAGTAAGTAAGCACAGAAAAGGATTCAGTAGGGGAATGCAGCGTTAGTGACAGCTCCATGGCAAACATCCGGATACGCAGTCAGGAGAAGCCGGGCTATCAGCTGAGTCGTGATGCCCGATTCCGAGGGAGCCGGCCCCTGGGGCTGCGTGGGGCTGCTGCAGAGAACAGCACCTGTGAGCCTGGTACCACGCTGCTGGTCACGGCAGCACTGCCTCGGGACTTGCCTCCTACCTCAAAAGTGTCTCTGGGCCTTCTGTGCGTGCTGCATTTCACTCTTGTGCAAAATTGTGATTTACAAGTTTGGGAGCTTAATGCTCCTTGCAACTTTTTACTTAACCTGTCACCTGTACATATGGGTACAAGATGGGCAGATCTGATTGTTATCTGAAATGGAATCCAAGCTCTGAAATCTGTCTTCCCAGCAGGCACAAAGAACGAGAGTCTGGCTTTCATACGATGTTACTTGAGGAGGGAGTTATGCCATTGATGCACAAGATGGTTGAGGGGGCAGGAAGGGAGGGTTTGGCATGGATTTCCATCTGAAGCAGGGAGCTAATCTGATTCTTCCTCTGCAGCTTGCGCACTTCAGAAACCAGCTATCTGAATGAAGCTTTCTCCTTCTATTCAGCAATTAGGCAGAGGTCATACTACTCCCAAGTCAACAAAGAAGACAGGTATGTCTCAATGAATGCCCTTGTTTTTTCAAGACTAGAGCGGTGTATGAAAGCAGCAAGTCGCTATGAACTGTAGGAGCATAACTGGGATAAAATCAGTGTTGTTCAAGGAAGTTTCTTTTAATCCTCCTGTCATGATTAAAAACCTCTGTATAATAAATAAGAGCTTTGCTGTATGACTGGGAGAATATTCTGTTATCTGGTCCTGGCTATTGGCCCTGAAGTTCTGTCATTTTGAGTGCTGAGCAGTATCAGTGCTGGGACCGAACGTGCTGTGGCTGGAAGATGGGCTGGCTGGGCTGAAGCAGAGGAACCCGTTTGATTCTTACCAGGCTTCTCAGGGGAACACCAGTTAGTACTGCGGTACAACAGCCCTCTGTAACTGACTGGGACGAGGTCCAAGAGCGTCAGGAGGCAGAACATCTTCCTTTTAAGACACTTTACTCAGAAAGGTACACGCAAAGCAGGGCTGTGTTGTGACAGTGCAGAAAATGTGCTGCCTGCCAAAGAACATAGACAGATATAAATAGGAATAGGTAGAAAACGCAGTTCTGGATCCTGGTCTTACACTGTAGCCAGTAAACCAGGGTTTATTTTATATATTTATCATTAAAGCTAAAGAAGAAATGATCTGAAGTCATCACAAGATAAATACAGAAGGCTAGTTAGGGATTTTCCTGCCAAGCCTTCAAGGATCTCTGGACTTGAACTGGTGGCACGTCTCTAGTCCTGCTGATGTCTGAATGCACCTGTGTGCCACAAACAGATGAAAGTTTCCCTGCTCTGAACTGATATCTGTTGACCCTATCATCTTCTCTCCTAAAAATCTCTCCATTTCAGTCTGAGTGCATGAGCTGTTTCAGCAAGGTAGGATTGACCAAGCATGTTTCTAGATGCTGCCAGAAGATCTTAGAAATGGATGAGTAGTTATGGGCTGGCTGACTTGCAGATCTCTAAGTTGTCCCAGGTGGGGCAACTCTGAGCCAGCTGTGATTCTCATGCGGTGCGGTGGGGTCAGATGTGCCCATGAACTGTCAGAAGGTTTGAAGAGCCAGCAGTTCTGTCTGACTCCCATGCCTGTCCTCATGTAAGGAGACTGTGGGGAGGGGGGAGGCTGGGGCTTTCTTGATGTATATTTTATGTCCCTGTACTCAACTTGAAATAAATCTCTAAGCAGCCGGGTAGCTATTGATCTCCACATTAATTCAGTTAGAATTCTTAATCTGTGGCCCGTTCAGCCTTGCTCTGGTCTTATATTCGTCCTCTCCCTTACCCCTGTTGCCTACCTGTGTTCTATTTTAATCTCAAATTTGCCTGTGGTGTTTTTGTTGTTGTGTTTAGGCCTGAATTAGTGGTTAAGAAGCTGCGTTACTATGCAAGGTTTATAGTGGTTTGTCTCTTGCTCAACAAAATGGATGTTGTAAAGGACCTTGTAAAGGTATGTTAAAATGAGGATAAAGGTGCTAAGGGGTGGGTCGTTGCTTGTTATTCAGGGGTTTTCTCCTAGTTAAGGAATCCATAATATAGCCTATTTCCGTTGAAATACCACTCGTTAGGTCTATGATGGTAGCTGTTGCTACAGTACAGCTTTTAAATTTTTCTTCCTCATTTATTTGATTGTGCTGTTGGATGCCACAGAAGGAAGGAAGAAACATGGCTAGAGCTATGGAAAGATTCAGTACAGTGTGAACATTTGGCTTGAGAAAAACTTTACAAATTTATATAGTGAGTTACGCATTAACTGTAAGATGTGTGTTATTCATCTGAAAATGTGGGGATCATCCGATAACTCAGAGTTCCTCTTCATTCCTGTGGTGGGTTTAAGACATCAGTGGAGTCTCCCCCGGCAAGTCTTCCTGACACGCTGTTGCTTGGAAAGCCAGCGTCTCCTAGTTTGGTGTTGAGCTTATTTCTCTTCCCTTCCAAACCGCTATGGCTCCGTCCCCACGTCTAGAACTCATCCTGAATACATTTTGCACCTTTCAGAGACCCATCAAAACTAAGCCTGGCTAAATGATGTCGATATTACTATGAAATTGGAGAGGCTGGATCTGCATATGCCTCTGCTGTGGGAGTGAAGCACTGAATGCCTGTAAACACAAGTCTAGGTACAACAAATAGAGTACAGGCCAATGCCGATCATTGCTTTTCCAGTGTATCTGGCATCCAACGTGGTAAATATCTTCTGTGAGGCAGACATTTAATAATGACACTTTAAGCTCAAATGATTTGATAGCGTTGTTTGAACACCGAGTGAAAATATTCCAGTAGCTGCAGCCTGGATAGGGAGGTACCCTTTGACTACAACAAAGGAACAGCACGCGTCTCCTGACAGCATATGCTTTCCAAGCCCCCCAACAACCTTGCTGCAAGCAGCTTCTGGTATTGACAGTTTTGTGTAGGTTGCATCACTGTCTTTGTGTCTAAGCTTACTTGAACTGCTAGCTTAGCTTAGTAGCAGCTAAAAAAGCCAAACCATTCACTTTCACAATGTATTTAAAGTTACTTGTAAGCTGAAATGTGAGTTCTTGGTATCCATAGCTTATGGTAATAACCGGTGACATAGCTGTATGTGAGTGGGATAGTTATACTTAACTCCAGATATTCTTTGCATTTGGACCTACTTAAAAGACACTTTGCATTGCCAAAACTCAGTGTAGCATTGGCATTCTGTCTCCTGAAAGAGCGCGTTTTGGCTGGCATGTTAGTCATAAGTGTGCTGCATATGTTCTCAAGTAATTTTTTTTTTTTTTTAATTATTCTTAAAGGCCACCACAGCTAACCAAATTGTAAAGTTACTGCCTGCCTGTTAAGCTCTCAGTTTAAGAAGTGACTATGTCTGTCTTTGAACTTTTTACATCAGGAGCTGTCAGATGAGATTGAAGACTACACTCATCGTTTTAATACTGAAGATCAGGTGGAGTGGAACCTGGTTCTTCAGGAAGTGGCAGCATTTATTGAGGTGAGAAATACCATTCCCTTTTAGTTGTTAGTTTAAAAGTAACATTTTCTGACTTGTTCACTGAAGTGTTCTTGTAGCACCACCTCCATGTGGCGGGCAGGTGTGTGAAATGTTTACTGTGACAAGACTGTTGGACTTCTCTCTGACTGCAAATCTGTATGTTTTCTTGAATTCCTGATTTATTCTGGTTGGTTTTTTTAGGCAGACCCTGTCATGGTTTTAAATGATGACAACACCATTGTAATCACCTCTAACAGGCTTTCTGAAACAGGAGCTCCGTTGCTAGAGCAAGGAATGATAGTGGGACAGCTTGCTCTTGCAGATGCGCTGATTATTGGGAACTGCAACAACCAGGTAAAAGAAATTCTGGGGACTTGGGTTTGTATCTTTGGAGTTCAGAGTCCTTCCCATCTGATCGTACAACAGAGATTCCAATAGAGGCAAACATTAAAATATATCGATTGTGATGTTTGCAGTGGCAGCAGGAAGAGGAGGCTCTCAGAAATAAGAGCTAATAATGAAATGTTAGGTATTGGCCCCGTGGTACTGACCCCTTATTGCTTATATTCATCATGTCAATTAAGTAGATACAATTGATTTTCATATACTGAATTGTTCTTAACATCATTGAAGCATGAGAGGCCTCTGGGTTATGTCTAGAAAAAGCTCGACTCTTCGGGCGTTCACATGACAAACTCCAGCTTGGTGCAACTTCAGTTGCAACAGGAAGGGGTTTTCAAAAGACATTCAAGATCGTGGTTTTTAGCTGCTGATGATAGTGAAGTTGTACGGACTTCACAACTCCTCTCTGAGCTCTTTTTTCAGGTAAGCAAGGGAGCTGTATCTAAACAACAGTTCATCTTTTTCATGTTTTGTCTAAATGCGTAGTACGTAGTGATTTCGGCACTCGATTTGTAAACACCCCAGAAGAGTCTAATTTGCGAAGCAGGGCTCTGCACTGCAGTGAGTGGGCCTGGTTAGACCCCTGGTAAATAGACTGTTCTCTGTGAGCGCTCCTAAAAGTCATTCACAGCTCTTTAGAGATCCACAGGTGACACTGACAGATCCCTGAGAGACAGGCAGTGGTCTGTCTGGTATGCAGCTGAATCTCTCACCTGGATAATTCCAAAGAAACTGTTCAATCTCTGTCTGGCAGAACAAACTCTGACTCTTTTGCAGGTCAAGTTCAGTGAATTAACAATTGATATGTTCCGAATGCTACAAGCACTTGAAAGGGAACCAATGAATTTAGCATCACAAATGAACAAACCTGGAATGCAGGTAAGTTCCATTTCAGTGACAAACCTGGCAACAGACCTTAACTGGGATTTTTTTGTCTGCTTGTTTTATTTTAAATGGTGCCTTTCAGTATTGTCACTGTGCAGAGCAGGCTAGTAAAACTGGTGCAACTCTTACTAGAAGTTAGTGAAGAGTAGCTCAGATCTGTGGAGTTTGATCCAAGTAATGTCTTTTGTTCCCCCTTCTTTCTTTTTTTTTTCCTTAGCAAACCTTCAGTAGTGAAAAACTAGCAGAAACGAATATTTGAGCATAATTTCACAAAGGGTTTACACTGGTTTAGCCAAGGCCCTTCTGAAGGGGCCCAGCTTGTCCTGCCCGGATACACTCGCCCCTTCCTTAGTTTTCACTCTAGTAGTCATGCAGCCAGAGAAGTTGGTCAGCTTGCTAAGTCATCTGAAAGTTAAATATCTCCTTCAGAGAAAGCATAAAAAATACTTTATCTGGAGGCAGAAGGAATTATGTAGACTTTCATTTATTTAATTGAGATGAGGAGTGAATTTTTTCACTTTGGGGTGATGCTTTAAAGAGTAGGGAAGATTTAGGTAACATTTAAATGAGGGGTAATGTAAAGTTCTGGTTCAAATACTGCATCTTGCTTTGCTGTGTAGTAGGAAATGGCAGACCATTTGTGTGGGAAGTATGTTGAAGATGAACATTCTAATAAATAGAAATTTAGAGGGTTATGAAACTGCTTTGGTAATACATGGTTGTTGGGGTTTTTTGATGTTGTGTTTTGTTTTTCTAACAGGAATCAACAGAGAAACCAGCCAGGCGGGAAAACCCCCATAAATATCTACTTTATAAACCAACTTTTAGCCAGCTGTATACATTTTTAGCAGCATCATTTAAGGTTTGTGAAATTGGTGAATTTATTTGTAATAGAAAAATATCCAGAATGGTATGTGACACTGAATAAAATGTGGTTGAGATAATCTTTTATACCTCAAGATAATTAAGCCTTTTTGGCCTTCTTAAAATGCTCAGTATGATCTTCAGAGAGGATGGAAATGTTATAGATACGTGTAATTTGTGTAATAAAGGCAAATCTGTTGACTGCTGTTAAGGGAAAGAAAAAAATTCATTGTAAGACAGAAAGCCAGCTTGCCGTTAGACAGCAGTTGTTATAGCATTGCTGAGATACAGCCGTCGTCAGAGCGAGGCTTGGACAACTCCCAGTGTCAGCCTGGTGTGTGGCACTGCCGCAGCGGGCCTAAAGGCATTGCATGTGATTTAATCTTACCCAGTGACTTTATTTGTGCGTGTGTAGGTACACGTGCATATAATACAGACATTTCTGTTTATATATACAGTTTCCTATATAAAGTTTATCTATTTCCTATATATATATATTATATAGGAAATATTTTTTGAGATGAGAGATCTGGAGAACAGAAGAATCTTAAGAGTATTCTTCTGCTTCCTGTTGTGCCAAACACGATCCAGAATCAGGGAAGCATGCCAAGAAACTGTTGCTCTGAAGCACTGCGTACCTGCAAGGTCTCCAGTTCTGTGTCCCATTTGAACTGTATCTCTCTCCCGCACGTGCTGTATTTTTATCTGCCTGTCTTAATTTGTTACCCACTGCTCTCTTCCATGTAAGTAATCTGTACATTTCTAGACTTTTTTTAGTACAGTTGCTGTGCTTGTTTTAATTTAATAAAGTTGCTGGGCTCATTATGCTTAATTATGACTGTACAAGGCAGCAACTTGGGATTTTAGTAGTAAAACCAGAATATGAGTCCCATGAAGAAATAAGTTTCAGTTTGTTTCAAGAAGCAACTGTAGAGAAACACCTGGTGAGGTGAAGGAGGCCCATCCTTCCTACTTAGAATTTTGGGTGCCTGCATGCTCAGCCTTTTGCAGAAATTACAAGCGTCTGTCTCCTCCTGCAGACAGCCCATTGGGAAGGTGGAACAGATTTCTTTTACAGGTCTATAAGAAACCTGGATGTGTTCTGCTTGTTGTCCAGCTGAGAAGGGTCAGGAGGAAGAGACAGACGTTGCAGGCTCTGGGGTATTTGGAAACAAAGAACTTCCTTTAGGATCCTGAATTGTTTGGGTTTAAGCTCTGCATGGATCTTGGCAGCTTTTGGTTTCCATACCTCGGAAAGCCTCAGGTCTGGCTCAGGTAGTAAGAGTCTCTGTGGAGGCAAATGCTGTTTTAGTGCTGCTTGAACCTCTAATATCAGCCTAGAGGGCTGTATGGAAAAAAAAAAGGATGAACATATCATCAGTTGACCTTTTTGTCTGTGTACTCACCCATTTGAAAGGGTGTGTGTGGTGGGGAAGGGTACGTGCACATACGAAGAACAGAGTGAAGGGAAGCCAGAAGCAGGAGTAGCACAACCTTAAATGACGATGTATTTATGAAGGTGGTGATTGAATATTGAAGTAAACTTACACATTTCTTCCCTTTCGTCTCTTCTCTTTGTCTGAATTTCAGGAGCTGCCTGCAAACAGTGTACTGCTGATTTACTTGTCTGCCACGGGCGTGTTTCCATCAGGTCGTTCGGATAGTGAAGGTACAATAAAGGAATGCTCCCTGTCATGAACAGGGCTTGAATTCTCTTTATGTTCCAGGACAAGTGACCAAGAAAGATGTCACAAAGCTCCTTTAAAAAGACAAGTCAATTTTATTCTCCTGTCTACTTAGTAAGATAGCCTTTTTTTCACACAAACGGTAGTTAATTCCCCGTGTTTTGATTAGTGTGCATTAACCTGAGACCTTTTCAAAGGACATATCCAGTATTTGATGCATCTGAAGTATTAAAAGCTTCACCAATTTGAAGATCACATGGCTCAGTTGATGCATCAGTACAAAGATAATAAAATGGCTCAATGGCACTTTGTGATTCTTTCCAGTCTCCAGTACTGTGAGGACGTATGGTCAGGAGATGGGCGGTGAAAGGGCTGAAGCATCTGCAGGGACTGTTGTATTTGCACGCTTGTTAACCTGACAATTCAAGCCCTTCTCATGATTTCTGACAATTCCCCTCACCTCATCCTCCTGTTCTTTGCAACCTAGCAGAATATTTGGATGCAGCTGCAATCTAAAAGCTGAAAACTGGTTGGCTGAAGTAAACACAGTCAAAAGATCTGTTTATGTAATTTAAGGGAAATCAAAAAGTTTTTAACATCCTAAATATTGTACACGCCTCATCTGTTTGAGACTTGCATTCCTTTATAAGATGCATGCCTTGTCCATCCCAGTGCATGATTTATAGAGCTCTCAAAATGTTAAAGGAAAAAAAAAAAAATCCCTGTCAGCTTTGGATTGTGGCAGTGATTTTTTTTTTTAAATGCTTTTAACATTTTACTTTTTGCTGCAACTTGGTGATAGGTTCTAACTGAAGCGTGTTCTTTAAAGCCTGTGGTACGTCCACTTCCCTGCATGTATTGTTTCAGCTTAATACCTTACTGTGGGGGCATCCAGGCTCTGTCATCCGAAGAGCTGCATAGTCAGGCTTCGGTTTTCATTAAATGAATCCCACTGCAACTGCATTCTTTTAATAAGGTGGTGGTAGTCTGCACAGACCAAAAAGTTCTACCTTATTAAAAGGGAGAGCAGCCTCAATGCACCGTTTATTGCCCGTAAGCCATTTGCGCTTGACAGATCACGTGAGACATTTGTAACAGTGCTAAATGACTGCGTGTTCTGTTCCTGATTTCGTATTCCCAAAGCTTTCCTTAAAATGGAAAGATGTCTTATGTATCCAAACCTGAAAAAATTCTGTTTGGTGGCCAAATATGGGTCAACCAACTCTGCAAACGTATACAGAACGAGGAGATCCTAATACTTTATTTTACTGATGTTGGTGACATTTCATACCCATATTAATGGCAGAAATATTTCCTGGTATCTCTAGCAGGTTTTTTTGTGTAGGATTTGATATTTTTTATAGCTATTACTTTCAGCTTTGCCCTCCATCAAGCAGTTAGGTGGGTTGCTCAGTTGTGCAAACCTAGCAGAATATTTCTTCAGCTTGCCTTTGGAACATGAGTCCAGGTCATGTGCCTGTAAAAATGGTCAATTCTGTATTTGAAATCCTAAAAAATAAACTTCTGCTGCAGATTTGAAATCTGGTTAAAACTGTTTTGTCCTTTCTAGGAGCATATTCATTTTCTGAGCTCTCTCTTTTCCCCTTTGCAGTGTTACAGCTGCAGATGATAGTATTATATGTGTTCAGAGAGGCTACAGGGGATTCAATTGATTTAGCCTTATTTTTTGATCAAAATCTGCATCTAGAATATGCTAGCTCATACAGTAATTTTACAAAGGTATTGATTTTTCTTATATGAAACGTGTAATGGGTTTTAATCTTTTGGCTGTGTAGTGTAATAAGAGCCAGTGTTTGGATCTTTCGTGTTATGTTTGTGGATAAATAGTGTCTAAATAAATTAGAAGTTGCGAAGTTGCATTGCTTGCTTCTATTTGATAGATGCTGAAGCTACTGAAAATTGATAGAATAGAACATGTAGTTAGTAAAGTCTCCACATTCCTCCATCCCCTCCTTACGACTGCAGTAGTTCAGATTCACTTGGTTTTCTGGGATTTGTGGTCGCTTCTTCCCTTTCACATAATCATTAAATCCGTAACAGAGGTGAGTTGCCTCTGCTAATTTTAGCTTTCTTTTTGCCATGTGTAGGTCCGTATGATTTTGGTGGTGTTCTGACAAATAGTAACCGGGACATTATAAATGGGGACGCTATCCACAAGCGAAACCAGTCTTACAAGGAGATGCACTGGTAAGCTCCCTCAGCGTGACAGTGGCAAAGTCCAGCTAATTTGTCTTTAATAGAGAAAAAGGCATCGCAGCCTCTTGAGTTCAAACTCTTCAGTGCAGGACATCATAACGTAGATTGGCTCGGTTGAAAAATTAGAAATGAATATGCCACGGTAAATCACGATTTAAACACACAAAAAGTATTATGGTGACTTAACATAAATTCTTTATTACTGGAAAACTTCAGATTAGTGGTGGGTGACTTCTCAAGAAGCTAAACATCTCTTGCTGGGAAAGAACTAATAGGAAGTCCAGTAGCCCCTATTCCAGAGAATATCAAATGAGTTTTGCAGTTGCTCTCCGAGGGTGAGCCTGAGGACGGGGTCAGGGGGAAGCTGCTTGCTTTCTCTCTGGACGTGGGCAGTTGTGTGCCTGAGCAGCCCGCGCGCTGTCGCAGCTTCGCAGCATTTCCAGTGCTCTGTGAAGCGTCCCTTTCTCTTTTCAGCCTTCACCCTGGAGATCTCTACCCTTTCACAAGAAAGCCCCTGTTTATCATCGTGGACTCTTCAAACAGTGTCGCCTATAAGGTAAGGCTCCTCAAGGCAGCTACTTGTATGATAGGATACAGTGTCAACCCCTAGTTAGCTTACGCTTTTAACAGGCTATTTTTTTTAAACAGTTTGTATTCAGTCTTTCTTTTCTTTTGAGGTTGTGCATGCTAGTCAGGATCTGATCCTATGAATAGGAACAAGAAGGAGAAGCACATGAACAGCCGCTCATTGGAAAGTAATAAATCCTCCTGGAGGGAAAAAAGGTTCAAGATTTCCAAGGTCTCTGGTGGGAGGTTTATTTTTGTTATATACCAAAGACAAATCTTGGTGTGTGTGCATGGGGGAGGGAGATAACTAATCTGCTTTTTTTTTTTCCAGTCATCCAACACTCAGTTGCTTTTATGCAACAGAAAGGAGTCAAAGCATTGAGCCTGATCTTATAAAACACAGGGTGTCTGTGTCTGAAAAGTATCTGAACCAAGGAAATACAAGACTCAAATTAGCATCCTGTGTTACTGTAGAGCGGTGTGTGCTTGGACAATGGGCCTCCTTCCAAGGGTGCTCTGGACTTTCAGTACAATTACTCCAGGCCAAATCACCTTTGGGAGTCGGCAGTTCGGGTAATACAGAAGCAGGCATTTTCAATCTCAGCTGGCAGTTGAATCTGGATAGCGTTACGACATTTATTTCATTCATGAATGGGATATTAAGAATGTGCTATATCTGGGGAAAGTGCCACTTCCTTGTGTCTTCCTTTTTATAGCTCCATTATGTGCAGTGAGGGAAGCGAACGTTCGCAGCTGCGCTCCAGAGGACAGCTAGGGACGTCTAGTGGCCAGATGAACTTGTTCATACCCACAGGCTGTGGCATTGGTTTTAAAGGCATTTGTTGGCCGACGAGAGGTACTAAACCAGTGATCAGTATGATTCAGGGTACTTCTGGATTGAGCCAGGGAACTCTCACCTGGCAGACTTAATAATGATCTGGCCTCTCTGTAGGGTTTTTGGTTTGTTGTATAGTAAAGCATTTCAAAGGGCTTTTTAAAGACTGCTGCATTTAACTTCACCACACTAGCTTTCAGTGCAAATCTGCTTTTTATTACGTTCCCTTCTCCATTTAAAGGGAGGGAAACACAGTTAGAATGATTTACTCATCCTTTTGAGAAAATGAGGATTTCATAGGTTTGGCTTTGTTTCTGGGGAAAAAGTATGGCTTGGGTTTGGTTTTTTTGGTTTGGTTTGGGTTTTTTACACCCTTCCCCTCTAGTAGAATTGCTGAAAGATGTCAAGTGGATCAGCTCTGTAAGAGAGGGGGATTCCTGGTGATGCCAGGTCACATACAGCTCTGGACGTACCGGGGTTCTGGGCACAGCTTAGAGCAAAGGATCTTTCTGAGGTGATGGATTCCCGCATGTAGATTTGTAGCTCTTGTGAGAATAACTGTCAGGTGTTCAGAGTAAAGTTTGCCTTTTGTATTACATTTAAATGATTTTCTTTAGATTTTGTGGGCACACAGTAAGCAAAACCCTGTAGCCTGCATTTAATTTCTTCCCCTTGTTCTGCAGTGAACTGACCATCAGGAGTGTAAAATACGGCAGTGCTCTGTCTGTTAAACACACAGCGCAGCTGGTGTGAGAGAAGTCCAACTGCCTGTCTGTAAGGAGTACAGAAATGGGAGTTCTGGAAGTATTTCAGGACAGGATTATGGAAGTAGCTGCTGGGAGCTCTGACCCAGATCAGAATCGTGTGGGCGCAATTGTGAGGAATCTAAACAGAGAATGAAGAGAAAAAAGAAAGAGCATGGACCTCTATTTAAAAAAAATATGTTCAGCATTGGAGAACTCACATTCACCTTCACAATCCATTGCCATTGAACCTGTGGAGGTGGATGTGCGGGCATGGGTTGACGTCTTTTGGTTTTGGCTGAAGGTGGATGGCAGAGCTCTCAGCCGCAGGATTTTCGGTCAGTGCCTCTCTGTCACCGTTCTGTGCACACTGACGTGCTTGGTTCCTTGTCGCCACAAAATACTGGTAGTGCTGTCCAGGGACTACCCTCTGGGTGTTGTGAGATGCTTTGCAGGCTCAAGCACTGGCACAAAGGAGGTTCTGTGCAATTGTGTGAGAAGTTGAAGTCTGACTTTTTTTTCCACATGGCTGCTCCGATTTTTTCCGATAGGACAGTAGCTATCCTGACATTTAAATGTCACTGCCAGCAATACTGGCAGGAACAGCGACTGCTCACACATCTTTTTCTACAGCCCATTTCTGCTCCCCTGCATGCATTCTCATCCTCTCCCTCTCTCTGGAGGGCTTAAATGGTGATGACTGAAAGTAAGTCCTGCCAGGAAGTGACTTGCCAGTTTGTCAAATCAGCGGCACTTGAACAGCTTCCTCCCCTATATATTTAGCTGAAAGTGGAAGATAACTGCAAGTCGAGCATATCTACTTAAAGCCATGATTTTTTTTTTTAACACTTCCATTTAAATATAGATGGCTGTGTTCTTGAAGCTTACCAGTGTCTATGTGGATGAAATAATATTTTTAAATCAGTATCTTCTTGTAGCTGTGGTTGTCAAAGATTATGATCAAATGCAAAGTCTTAAAAAACCAAACCAAAACCTCCGGCTGGTAAGAACACAAGGCCTTTGTCACTGATGTGGTATAAATACTTGGCTTAATAGAGTTTACATGTGAGGTGACTTCTGTTGGAGATGATGGGTACTTCTTTTTTGGAGAGATATGTATATGACGTGCACTTCACTTCTCTTGGAAAACTTGGAAGTAAAAAAACAGAGTCAGCTTTGAAACAAAGACGTGTTTTACCCTTTTTGGAGTTGTCCATGCACTGAAGGGACATTCCTTATCCAGTGCTCCTCCCAACATCTGGACGGCAGGGCAGGTTCTGGTGCGCTTCGCAGTCCCCTGCTCCAAGCCGGGGCTGTACCGCGCTCCTGCCCCTTTGTGGCATGTGTGCCCACAGCCCGTTTCTGTGGAAATGGGGAGCGGAGAGGGGCTGGTGAGTGAATCCTGGTGTTCGCTTGGGCTGTGGTAGCAGTTGTGTCTGGGCAAGAGCTGAGAGTCAGCTTGCGAGTCTTGTCCTCCCGGTCCTGCAGTCCGGGTGCAGCGCCTGGCACGAGCAGCTGCCTTCCAGAGAGCACATTCTGGGTTAAACCGTGTAGTCTCTCCCCTTTGCAGGACTTGCTAGCTGTGTTGACTTAATCCCTGCTGGGACAGAGCCCAGAATGATCTCAGATACTGTCAGTGAGTACTACCTTTCCTCAGATATACGAGTGGCCTGTGGCTTTGCTTTATGGCTGGAGGCAGTGTTTAATTGCGTTGTCATCTTTACTGATGGAGTTACAGAAAGTCTGCTTTGGTCTCTAGCTGGGGGACACGAGGTACAATTCCACATGGGAATCCCCTCATGAAGACTAAGCAAACACGTAACTCGCATGTGTCACCTGCCAGTGTGTATTCAGTTCAAACGGGCAATGTCTGGGGTGACTCTTTCTGGACTTTTCAATGTTTCTTTATAGGACAGTTTTACTAATTACCAGGTTCGCCTGCAGTTACTGTCTTCATGCTAACAGTCGTTGTTTCTCTGTTAGAGACCAAACCTTAGTATCTAGCATTATAAACCTCCTTGGGCTCTTAATGAAACAGAAGGGTTTTTAGGACTAGTCAGCACTCTGTCAGATATGGGAAATGTTTTATTTTGATTAGACTAGATTACTGTCTGTAGTATTTAGCAGACTTAGGTTAAATCAATTCAGTGAAACTAATTTAATTGAAATATACTGTCCGGAAGGGAAAGTTCCATTTGAATTAAGCAGAAGCCAGAAGGAATGAAAAAAATGAGCTTTTTGATGATTCTACACAAGCAAATACTTGTGGTGATGTGTACCTTGCATTTGTAACCTGCCAATTTTAAGAATATAATCTGTGTCTTGCACTCGTGCTCAGGATGCGTGGTTTGAATGTGTGCTCTGACAGGATGCAGGCATGATCATTTATATTTTCCATGGCTTTCAGTTTTAAGTAAGCTTAAGAAAGTTTGAAGAAAGTTTTGGAGAGACGTTTGGCAGCTAATGAGATTGTGTAAATGATTTTTTTTTTTCTTGGTGATTACCAATCAGTATACCTGAGACAGATACACAGTAGGACTGTTATCAGGTAAATGTTGGTGAAACTGGACAACGATGTCATTTGAGGTTTCTGGAGAAATTCTGGTGCAACAGGACACTTAGGCAATATTTAAGGTGCTGGTGAAAGGTGCAAGAAATGAGTATTGTAAAACGAGGGTTCAGCGTAGCAGATGTTAAGGTTATGACATGCTTGCTTAAAAGAAACTTATTTTTAAACTTTTCTCCAGTGGGCTCTTCTGCTTCATCAGAAATAGTTCCTCCTGCTGGAAAGAAAACGGGAAAGAAATGACTTTGACTGGAAAGCTTAGTTGGTATTGAGGAGAAGTGCTGGATCTATTTTGACCCAAAAGCCAATGGCTTTCATTTTTACTGCAGAACATTTTTTTTCCAAGTAAGGTATTACTACTGAAAGCCATATTTCCATTAAATTAGTGTCTGTTATCAGTAGCAGTGAAACGAGAGAATTATAATTCCTTTAAAATGTAATGGGTTATGTTCTTTCTGTGCTGTGATCTATGAGTAAGTCAACTTACTGCCAAGGCTGAACTGTGGGACGGGCATTAGTGTGTTCTCTGTCATTAATAGTCTTTGTACCCTTGACCTGCTGACTGTTCAAAAGCAAGCAAAGTGACCATCAATACTTCAAAATTCTTATCTGTTACAGAATTTCACAAACTTATTTGGACAACCATTGGTGTGCTTGCTTTCTCCAACAGCATATCCAAAAGCGTTACAAGGTACGTGTAGTGTTGCATTTCTTAACAAGTTGCAGTTGGATCGCATATCTATCCCAAACAAATATAACTTAGGTTCTTCAGGAGAAGATAGCTTCTCATCACCATGTCATCCCTAAATCAGACTAACGTTCCCTGAAGTAGTATGATAAAGTTTAGTTACTGTTTATGGCAAATAATTTACTCTAACAATGATGCTGTTTCTACATATAGCTTCAGCAGGTGCTAGGAGGCAACGTCTCTCCTACACAGAGACTCAGAAAATTGCCAGCCCAGTGCTGGGATGATGACGATGATGATGATTAGCATTTTGGGTAGCTTTATTAGTCCCGGAAAGTGAGCAGAGTCAGCTGAGGTATCAGCCTTTACATGCCAGGTGTAGAGCAAAATCTTCTCAGATCTTGTTGTGATTGTGGAGGGTAAGTTAAGGAAAACCACTGGCTTTGTATGGCCTGGGAAGGTGTGTTTCTAGTAGGAACAGCAATGAAACGTTATATTCTTCACTCCTTGTGACTGCTATAAATATAAATCCTTCTGGACTTTCTCCCTGGAATTTGCCATGTTAAGGTTATTACCCATCACAAAGACAAGTGCAGAGGCCACATGCAGTGCTGTTAGACAGGTACCGTGACGGTGTGCAGGAAGTGGAAGCTTCTCACTTGGTTTGAAACTATTCCTGTTATTTAGCTGAAACTTAAGTAGAAATTAAGTGCTGTAATACTGAATCCTCTTTAAACAGAAATTCTGAAAAACAGAACTAACTTTGTAAATTACTGGATGCTTATATTGACAGACCAGTCAGGAAAGTCTTGCTGTAGTTCGGGGGGGGGGCACCCCTGAGCCCTGGAGCCCCGTGCAGAGACCTTGCAGCTGTCGGCACGGCGTTGCACCAGGCGTGCTGTGTGCCCACCTCCTGAGAACCCCAGAACGCGCCCAGGGAAGTCAGTAAGCCTTGAATCCTTGCTGCTGAGGAGCCTGACTGTCTGGGCACATCATCTGCTGGGCGTCGCTTTCCATTTTGACTTCCCAGTTGGCTGGGATGAGGCTTGGGCCTCTCTATCATGCCGGACTGCGTGTAGTAAGTGGGGTTTAGGATATTGGGATGCCCACCAGAAAGGCAACTCTGGGGGGGCTGTATAGGTTTAACTACCTGGTTTTTTGAATGGAGTACAAATGTCCATGTTTAATGCTTCTCTTTAGGATTTATAATCAGTCTATCAGTTGTTTCAGTTACGATTTTTGTGCTCAAAATGAAGAGCCTCCCACAATTCATAAGACCATCTCATTTCTCCTGGTGTTCATGCACATCTCCAGTGAGCCTTTACTGCTAGTCACTGCACCACCTGGAGAACAGATCTGCCACCAGAGGAGACAAGATGTAACTAACACAGAGGAGTAGCTCCTCTGTTACAGAATTGAGTGGGTGAGCGACTTCATTCTGTGGCAGGGACAGCTTTTCTGTTTCATGTGCCAAATGTATCTCTTTGTCTATTGATTTATTTTTTTTTAGATCAGTCTCAGCGGGGTAGCCTCTTCACACTCTTTCTGAACAATCCTTTAATGGCATTCCTATTTGTCTCTGGATTATCAAGCATGCGCAGAGGATTGTGGGAGAAGTGTCAAGATTACCTTAGAAAAATCAACCGAGATATTGCCCAGCTGCTGACCCACTCCCGATCCATAGGTACGTGCCTGGAGGTGCACAGCTCATCCCTAGCATGCTGCTGAAGCACGTGCTGGTTTTTCTTGCTCAGCCTTTCCAAGGGGCAGAATAGTGAATAAGGGAAATCCACGAGAATTCATAGCGCTTTCCCCCAAGTCTCCTTTTTTTTTTTTTCCCTTTATTTTTAATTCTTTAAGCCTTTCTAAACTGAGTTTTCTTTGCCTTCTCTACAGATCAGTCCTTTCTTCAATTTTTTGGGGATGAATTTCTTCGCTTGCTTCTAACAAGATTTATCTTCTGTTCGGCTACTATGAGGATGCACAAAATTTTCCGGGTACGCAGGGATATCTCTCCCTTTGTGAGAGCAGCAGTCCAGTGCATGTAGAACTGCACTGCCTCAGGATGGAAGGGTCTTAGGGCTAAGTGTATCACTGGGACTTCAGAAAGATAACCGATGCTCACATGCTAATGCCTGCAGCTTGCACTGAGTCTGTGCCTTTGTATCTCTCCAAAGGCGTGAAGCCTTTGGCTCCCCGAAGCCTTATTCCTCCACATAAGTAGCAGACACACTCGTTTATGTCACTCTGAACAGCCTTGTCTGCTAAAAAAATTCCTCTTAATAATTCAAGATTATTATTTCTACACAACTAAGAAGGTGTAGAACAAGACTGTAAGAGGAAGCGGGGAGGAGTGGAATGTTATTGCTGAAGTGTATTCTAGTGTGAATGGATTTTGAAAGGTCTTTGAAGTGTAAATGAATAAGCTAAACAGGAAGATGGTATTTTCCCTCCCTGTTGGTTAATGCTGTGCCAACAGTGACGTCTGCTTCTGGATCTACACCATTTTATATATGCGAGTGTTGGCATATAAACTGCCTGCTCCATTTTAAACACTACAGCAAAAAAATAGAAGTTGAAGCACAGAAAGGTACAGAATTGATCTTGCCTAGCTGCAGACATCTCGTAGCTTCCCAGGCCTCAGTCACCCACCTAGGCTGCCCTGATTCCGGGGAAAGAAGCAGGTCTTCTGTCAGTGGGGAGAGACCTGCCCCCAGCCTCTTAGGCACTTGTTTTAGGATGAGATGAATCTCCCACTGGAGATGCTTACATGTCTGTAATTTCAAGAAATGAACTCCAGCCTGGTAGGTAAGTATATGTGAAGTCTTTTTGTCTTTTTTTGGTGGTTTGTTTGTTGTTTTTTTTCTTGCAAGGCTTCTGTGAACATATTATTAACCATCTTAGATGAATGAGCATTTGTATTGCCACTCTGACCGTCTCTGAGTCAATGCAAAGGGAAGACTGAAAATGCTAGAATATTTTCTCTCTCTGCGGCATGCTAAACAGATTAGGATACCTCTTAGGTGAAATTGGCTTTTTGCAATCTTCTTCGTAAAGGGTGTAAAAATAAATGAATGTCTGATTCTCTTTGTTTTCACTGTCATCTAGCAGGAGACTCGAAATTATCCCGAATCTTATCCTCAGCTGCCAAGAGATGAGACGGTGGAGAACCCTCACCTCCAAAAGCACATTTTGGAGCTGGCTTCCATACTGGATGTCAGGAATGTTTTCCTGGAAAACACCCTCGATGACTATTAAAAGAAACTGTCTTACTGCAAAGGGGTTTCCCTGGCCACAGATTTTGAATGGTGCAGTTTTATAATGTGAAAATCATAAAAGGAAGTACTTGATTTTATTTTTAAATTTAGGACCATTATTTTAAAAAGTAATAATAAACAGCTGTTAGTTTAGCTGTTCCATTCTGTATGGGGTCAATTTTATAAGCAGAAGTTTTCATGTCTTTTAAATGTTAAACTAAAGAATCACGAGAGGTTTATTTCTGGTCTTGTGGCTGTCAACCACATTTCCAACAGCTGATCCTAAGCATAGAAGTATTATTGGTTACCTTTAGCCCACGTTTGTGGAAATCCTTTATTTTTATACAATTTTAAGAAATTGGGAAAAAATCAATAGAAAACCAATATTTTATCCCCAAAGAGTCTGGATTTGAAATGGTAAAGATGGAACCACACAGTGCAAACCAACAATAAGCAATAAAACAGAGTCCTTCATAACAAATATATTTTTTCAGTCTTAGGCAAGTAAGTAGACAAAGCTGTGGACAGTTAAGTTGCATTTGGAGCAGTGGGTTTGAAGTGAAGTTGTAAAGATACTTAATGCTCCTTACAAATTTGACACAGCAATTTTATATCTAAAACTTTTGAACTGCTGGCCAAGGAGACGATTTCCACTCAGCTTGATTGGGTAGATGGTTAGCAGATTACCAAATTACCAAACTAAGAAAGCTAGCCCCCATCTCTCACTGTCACGTGGGTCATCTTGCTGTTCGTACTGCTGCCACGATTTTCCAGGAGGAGGGGGCATTCTTCATTTTGAGGTACTAGACAGAAACTCTTACGTTTCCTGCAGGTGCCACCCCTCCTTTCTGTGTGTGGATGGAATGTGTGGCTCCCAGTGTACCAGTCCCTGACAGGAGCTGAGAGACCGGCCCCTGTAGTGCCGAGCACGAGCCCCTCCTGTCACCCACTTATCTGACCCGTCTGTGCTGGATCCCTGTGCCCGAGGAGAGATGCTGATGCTCCTCTTGCAGGTTCAACAAAGTGGGTGCTGCTGTAAAGCCCCGTTACCATTTTGCACACCCTCCATCCCGTCCCAGTCCCATCTTTGAACTGGTGAAGCCCAGGGGCTGTATGACGTGGGGCAGCACAGCGGGCTCCCGCACTCCGGGGTGCGGCCTCTGCCCAGGCCCGTGCTGGAGAAGGTGCCGCTGGGGCAGGCACCTGCCGACTCACCGGGCTGTCCTGCCGGCCTCGCGGAGCTGGAGGAACTCCTGCAACTCCTGACAGTGAAGGTGGGAGCAAGAAGGAAACGAAAATATTTTAAACTGTTAAATGAAAAGGTCCGTTGTCTCTGTTCCATGGGCTGCTAGACAAGAAGGGAAAGGACAAGTCTGATCGGCACTTTGATGTTGAACCCCAGCCACGCCTCTGTTTTAGGTGACAAAAGCGCAGAACTCGGTGACTCCCGCGGTGTCACGGCAGGCCCGTGTGAGTGCCACCGTGGGAGGTGTGCTCTAGGCAGCCGGGGGCAGCACGGACAGAGCCCCGTCACCTGAGGAGAGCAGGATGGAACAGCGAGAATCGCTGGGGTGTAGCCGGGAAGTTTGCATGAAGGTTCTCTGGAGCTGGGCTGAGGTTTACACCATCCATTCTTTCATTTCCCAAGTGTAAAAACAAACAAAACAAAACAAAAAAAACCCTCTGTGAATGCTAGTGTTTGTTCTAAGCAGTCTTGAAGCTGGTCTGTTGAGCCCCCACCACTTGGTGCTGCTCTTCTTTGGACTGTGGCAGGACTTCGTTACCTGGGACGTGGAGTTTATTTTGAAGAGTGTGTGTTTGTGCGTGTGCATGTGTATTCTAGGCGTCTGTGTGTATATGTACAATACGCATACATCTACTGGCTGGTGTAAATTGTAAATATGTATATATGTATAGGTACTTGTATATGTATTAAAAAAGAATGAAACAGTGCAATGTCTATATACAAAATTTATATATACACACATACGCCAATTTAGGGGCATTCCACAAGGTGTTGCAGATCATTAGTGGTTGGAGTAAAGGTTATGGCTCTTCTGCCACTGTAACGTGCTGTTTCCAGGGACTTAACACTGGGACCTTGAGGTAATTCATTAACTGATTGCAGGTACAGGAGGCGTTAGCTAGCAAGGGGAATGAGTACTCCTGCATGTGTTACAGTGGTAGGATTTATGTATTCTTAACTGTGAAGCTGATGACCTGCCTTTTGTTCTGGTAGGAGGTGCCTGGTTATTAAAACACGGGATTGTACGTAGAAGCTGAGGATACAGAAAGCCTTCAGTGCAGCAGCAAGGGGGACTCCACCCTGCCTGCTGTTCCTCCACCAGCAGCGTTCAACTTGCATGGAAAAGGGGAATTTAGTTTTCCCCAGCTCACTGCCTTCCAACCAAATGCTTTTGTTTTGCCGTAGCTCTTTTGCTTTGCTGAAGCTGTTCTCATTTTGGTTCTGTCTATCTGGAAAAGAGTATGCTATTTCTGAGCACAGGGGTGTGGGCTGGTGAACCTCTGTGGGATGTTGCTTGTGAACTGACTGGGAAAGCGTTGGTGGACCCAGCCCTTGCTTGTGATCTGAGGGGCTTCTAGTCCACTTTGCAGCCCTAAGAGGAGGTTCTGTTGCTTGTTACTAAGCTTGATCTAATCAGAGGAGAACGCACTTTTAAAAAAAAACAAAACAAAACAAAAACCCCGAAGCTAGAATGTGGGAGAATATAAGGCCCTGAAAATTAGTTCAGAAGTTGAACGTGTGGTGACTGTCCAAGTCAAAAATTCATTTTTGAGGTCCCTCATTCTCTTCTTACCTACTGAGCTTTTGTGCAGGAGGTACGCTGCTGGCAGGGACTGTCAAAGATAAAGATTTCACTCCTGTTGTGTCAGTAGGAGTACGGAATTGTACCTGGTAAGCAAAAGGCCGATTCCCTCTGTCTGCTCTCGCTGTAGATAGGATGAGGTCTTGGATCTTGAGCCAGCCCCCTCCCTTCCCACCTAAAGCAACCGCATTCAAGATGAAAATATTGATATTTTCCCCTCCAAGTAAAAGCTTGTCTTGTTTGAACTTACTAAGTCATTCTAAACTTGTGCTACTGTGTGCTGTGTGCTATGGTCGTAGGTACCTTCTCGATGTTTGCTTGTATGTACTGAAGAAAAACCTGGTTAATGTATCTAGCAGTCCTCAGTGTGGAAGCAGAGCAAAGACTGAACCATTTTTAGGTGAGAAGAGAACAAATCCTTTTCTTCTCAGGCCTGCTGCCTTTCCTCTTGTCTCGCTCTCCCTTTCTCCATATATCTTTACCGCTTGTGTTAGCGGGGTAGACTTGCCGCCACCAGGCAATACTGAATTAAAGGGGTAAATTCTGTAGGAGCTGGGGTGAATGTGTCCTCGCTGGACGACTTCTGCCCCGCTCCCCACCTCCTGCATGCGGGGGGGTGAATCCTGCTCCCCCAGCAGGCACCTGTTTGTGCTCCTGCTCCAACTGGCTGCACAACGTCCAGCCAAGTTACTGCTGTTGCCTTTTGTTCTTTCCCCTTTGACTTCTCGAAATAACGATGGGGGAGTACAGGGTTATGAGTCCTTAATGCTCTGGGTTTTAATTACTCTCGGGATGCAATGTGTCATCTTGCGTCATGCACAAGCTGAACTTCTCCAAGCTGTGCAAACCAGACTTGCTCCCTGGAGTGTTTTCGTGAGAAGTGTCAGGACGGTTTGTTTGTGAAGTTCATCAGAATAATATCTGTCAAGTCAGGACTTACTAAACCCCTCAAGACTCTTCCCCAGGGAGACGTGCAGCGATGTCTTTTAAGGCTCAGAGGAAATAGAGGTGGGGAAATTGGGTTTCAAATAATCATCTTCAAAAGCTACAACTTCAGTAGCTCTGGTCAGGCTTTTCCTCTAAGGAGGGGATGAAAGTGCTGCTCCAGGATCCATCCCTGGGTGCTGTTGTGAAGCTCCTCCCCTGCCCCGCCGCCGCCTCGTGCTGTGACTCCATGCTGTGCTTCAAGTCTGCTTTTTCCTGGAAGCTAAAAAGCTTAGAATCTGTCTGAACAACTTTTTTTGTCTTGAGGCTTTTGTAAAAGTTTTATCTGTGTTAGGTTCTTCAGTATCTGCTCTGACCAGCTCACCAGTGGTAGCAGTGGCGGAGCCCGTCCCACGTTAAGCAGCTGCTGGGTGTCGGGAGCTGGCGGCTGCTGCTCCTGGGCCCGAGGTGGCTCTGCAGGCACTTGACAGCGAGAGGAATCTTACAGAAAGGGAAAAAATCTGATCTACAGAGCTGAAAACTGCTCTGTGCCAGTCGGTAACATTTAGACTGGGGGCAGCCAGCCACCGTGTGAGGGACACTGGCGCAGAGGACAGGGGCGAAGATCTCCAGAGCAGAGACTGTGCATTCCTGAGGTGGCTCTCTTGCAGTTTTACTGCTTCTGACTTTTAGAGCAATACTGTTTCTGTGACCAAATGTATCGCAAGTGCTTTGAAGATCTGGATGTCCACAGGCAGAGCAGAGGAGAAACACATCAGACACAAGGATCTGCTTTATATTTAGGAGTGAAAGTAAACCACTTTTTTTTTTTTTTGTCCCCTCCAAACCAGAGGAGATTTAGTTCAAGATTTCTGAATTTAACAAATCTTGGGGGGGATTAAGGAGCATCTCTGAGTTCCTGTTGACTTATTAATGTGCCAGAAGCACACACAGATGTTCTGCTCTTAGAGACCCTGGTTTCATTCACATTGAGCAGACTTCAGTGCCACTGGCTGGCCCAAAGGAGCCCCTGAGCAGTGCAGGTCGCACCAGATGCAGGAACAGCAGCTGCTCCTTCAAGAATAGAAGCCTGGTGTGAGTATCTGCCCCACTGACTTTGCAGGTTTCTCGTGGCATGTGTTTATTATCACTTCTCAGCTGTAAGTGGCTTGTTGGGAGCAGGATTCCGCCTCATGCAGGCTAAAAAGCACGAGTTGCTTCTGCCCTGGCCCGGGCTCAGCAGGAAGGACAAGGGGAAGGCAGTGGGGAGAGGGGGAAGCGTCCTGGAGATGCAGAGAGGAGCTGTGCCTCAGCCCAGCCGCGGGGGTGAAAGGAGCGTTTAGCCTCTGTGAAATCAGATTATTTATTACCAAAAGTAATTTTATAGTGAATTGGTTTAAAGTTATTTTACAGCCATGTGCCTGTATATCGTATTTTGGTAAAAACAGATATTTTACTTAAAATATATAGAGGTATATAAATAAACTTTTTTTGGAGCAAATAGACTTTTTTTTTTTTTTTCTGCAAGGGATCTGTACCTCGCCAAAGCAATGTAATAACCAGAAACTATTCTGCCATTGTTGTCGGTGTCTTTGGGAGGAAAGAAGTATGTTTGTATTCCTGCTGGAAAGTTCGGGGGACAGTAAAAGCCACGATGAAATCGCGAACTGCTCTTACTCCGTTTCCGCCCTGACCCCTTCCCCTTCCCCCTGGGGCCGGTCAGGAGCAGCCCCCGCCCGGCCGGGCCCGCTCCCCGCTGCCTTTTCCCGTGACCGCGCAGATTGCTGTACGCTTCTGTTCCCGTCGGCGGCCGCTCGCTTCCCCCCGCCGGTCTCCCCCCGGTTTTGCTGTGTACGAGCCGTTTGTTGTTCCCCTGGGCGGGGGGGGGCCGGGCCGGGCCGGCGGCGGCTCCGCGCCCCGCGGGAGGCCGCTGCCCCCCCCCCCCCCCCTTTCCTCCGTGTATTCCTTGGCTGTTGTCAGAACAACGTTACCCTTCCGGCCCTGTCGAAGGAGTTTGCAATTAATAAACTGTGGCAAATGCTTGTACCGAGGCGGCTGGTGCGGTCCCGGGGGGCGGCGGCGGGAGGGCGGGGGGGGCGGGGCCGGGGCCGGGCCGCCCCACTGCGCCTGCGCGGCGGCACGCGCCGCTTCCGGCCTGCGCGGCACTTCCGGGTCAGCGGCGCCAGGGAAGCGGCGCCGGGGCCGGGCCATGGGCGGTGAGGGGGGGCCCGGCGGGCCGGGCCGGGGAACCGGGGGTGGCGGGGGGGCCGGGCCGGGCCGCAGAGCTCGGCCGAGGGCCGCGGGTGAGCGGCGGCAGAGCCCCGGCTGCCTCAGGGCAGCAGCCGCCGCGGACCGGCCTGGCGGGGACGGACCGGCCGTGAGCTTCCCGCGCCGCTGGGCGCGGGCCGGGCTGCGGAGACATCCCCCCGCCGCCCTGCCCGCCGCTCCCGCAACGGTCGCCGGCCCCGGCCGCTGGCCCTGCCGTGCCGCCGAACGGTGCCGCGGTTTGGGTTGGTTTGAGGCTTTTTTTTTTTTAAAAAAAGGGTTGTGCTCTGGGTGGCTTTTCCTGAGCGCTTTATAACGGGTGTGATATTAGAAGGCGTTATCTCTAAATGTTCGATACCGGTAGAAATTTTTAGTGTGGAAACCGTATGTCTTTAATTTGCAGGTACTGTTAGGCTATGAAGGCCGTAATGGAACTAGAAATGCAATAAAACAGTGGATGAGGCACAAAATTAAATCTCGGCATCTGGAAGCTTTAAACAGAGTGTCAGTGTATTGAATATATTGGAGGTAGTGGCATTTCAAAGTACCTGGATATTTCAGTGCCCTAGAGCAGTAAAATGTTTGCGAAATTGAAGAAGAAGATCGCGGAAGAGGCAGCTATCGCTCCCAGACCAGGAGGAGCTGCCAGGATACCCAGATCTGTCAGCAAGGAGTCGATCACCTCCGTGGGAGCAGACTCCGGAGACGACTTTGTAAGTCACAGCCTGCTTTGAGCTTCGATTTCTCGTACAGCACTTCTGTACGGCCTTACAGACAGCCCCTTTAATCTAGTGTATGAGCTGAGTACGTATTGGGGTGTCTTTGTAGGGGTACATCTTAATGCATACATGGATCATTACCTTGAATAAACTTAAATCACGGGATGGTTTGTGCTGGAAGGCACATTAAAGCCCATCCAGTGCCACCCCCTGCCCCGGGCAGGGCCACCTTCCACCAGCCCAGGTTGCCCAAAGCCCCGTCCAGCCTGGCCTTGAACCCTTCCAGGGAGGGGGCAGCCACAGCTCCTCTGGGCAGCCTGTGCCAGGGCCTCACCCCCTGCACAGGGGGGAATACTGAAGAGAAAATGTTTGTGTGTTAACTGTGGTAGTTACCAGGAGGCTTATATTCCCACGTAAACATGGGTTACAAAGCTATCTTGATACGGAACACTGTTAAACAGATGTAAAATATTGACTAAAGCTGTAGTACCGTGTAAGATACCTACTTGTTAAATTAGTTACTGAAGCAGTAGGAAAACAAGCTGGTTAGCTGTCCTCTTGCTGTGGACCTGCGTTTGCCTCTTGTCATCCAGGTACTCCCCCTGCTCGAGCTATTGTTTATGTCACTGCCGAGTACGTCTGAGCAGTTCTGTTGCGCTCAGAACTGTCATAGTTCCTCCAATGTCTGGTTTAAACTCTCTTTCATTATAAAGTGTTGCTTAAACAAGCGGTACAATTCCAGGAGCGGTATAATTCAGTGAAACCCTGCAATGCTCTGGCACGGCTGCCTCTCGCTGGCGATCGTATTTTTGAAAACCTGGATTAAGACAAAACGTCCCAGCACCCTTGGAGCCAGCAGTACCCACTGTCCTGCAGCAAGCCGCTTCATTGTTCTGTTTTGCTCTCTGCAAAATGGAGAAGTTATTTACACAGTTGAGTTTTAACTCATGTTTTCTGAAGCTCAGCTGAAATTCCAGTTATCTTAAGCAGAAAGTTGGAGCCCTTAATGTTTAAATGCATTTTACAGTGAAAATCTATTAGTCTTGTGTATTTATGAATTTTTTCTCCACTTAACAAATTCTCATGTAGACATTTCATTTACTGTCTTGCGAGTTTAGAGAACAGATGATGATGGTAACTGAATTTTTGAGTAGTTTTCAGAAAACCTCCGAGAATTAGTTGTTTTAGCAATATTAATTTAACTGATTTTAATACGATTTTTATGAGCGAAAAGCCCCGGAGAGCCTCCTAGGTCGGTTATGCAGTGGATTTGGCGTGGACAGGCTGCTGCACTGGGGCTTAAGCCAGCTCATCCCACGATGAGAGCATTCCTGTTTCTTTTCTACTTAGTTTTTCAAAAGACTTTTACTTTGACCCATCCTGCACCCTGTACTGCAGAGCCCAGTTTCCCCCTCCTTAGTCGATCTGTTTTGTCATCTCCTCAGTGACCGTTTTTCAGCTGGAGCTTCCTTTAAAAGCGTGTTTCATGGCACAGGCCAGCCTGGCAGAGCTGACTGTTTAAGCCCTTACTGTTTGTCGTCTTCAGCACTTTTTACACATTCTGCTGTGCTAGTACAACATTCCCTTTTATGTGAAAAACTGAAGCATTATTCCTGAGATAGTGTTTATTATCATAGAGTTAATATATGGCAGGATCATGTTTTTTCCGAATTTTATAAGTTATGTGAGTGTTGTTTTTCTACCAAGGCTTCTGACGGAAGCAGCTCTAGAGAGGATCTTTCATCCCAGTTGTTCAGAAGAAATGAACAAATAAGGAAACTGGAGGTCAAGCTGTCTGGTAGGTGTTTTGATACATATCAAACCCTATTACTTTAGAACATATTTTCCTTTGAACTTAAGTGTTTTAATTGATTAAAAATATGTGGGTTTATGGTTTTTTTTAAAATTGGTTTGTAAGAACCCGTTGATTGTCATCTAGGTAGCGTCCAATATAATGTCTTTTTTATAAGCATGACTGACTCTTCTGCTGATTTCCTGACATATTTCATGTGATTCTTTTGAACAGCTGGGATAGCTTTCTGTCCCCATGCTTCAAATAGCGTCTTTCCCCACTTTTATTTTACTTATTCTGTGTACGTAGTGGTTTGTTTCTCTTAGAGTCTGAGCTTTCTGATGTTGACAGTAACACACTGCTGTCCTTAAAGATGTGAACTTTGAAATGAAGAAAATGCAAAGGCTTCAACATAAAACAGTCTTCAGGCTTTTTTTCTTTCTGCGATACACCTTGTTCTGTGAAGCTGTAGTAAGGGCTCTGCTCTGGCCCTGCTCTCCATCCCTGTCGTGTGGAGTGGATCAGAATAGGCTGAACTGTTACGCTGCTGCTTCCCAAAGCTCACAGAAGGCCTTGGAAAAATAAGGAAAGGTTATAGCCAGCTCAGGATTATTTTAATTTATTCTGGAGACTTACCAGGCTCCTATTCAGTCAAGAAAATATGGGATTCAGAGATGATTTCACATTGTGATTTGAAAGGGTAAAGTGTTCACCTGTTTGTATAAGGTAAACTTAAAAGTGCTGGTTGGGGCTTAGCGCTGGAGAGGGCAGCTCTGAGTATTGAGAGACCCGTGCAAGCAGCCTAATCAGCAAGGAATTCCTCCTTTCCGTTGTACGTAACCTTCTCCGAGGTGTGTGTGTATTCCGCTTTGGGTTTTGGTACCTGCCTGCCCTGTCGGTTCTGCTGGGGGGCGGGGGAGGCAGCCTGGGTCGAGGGGGCAGGTGGCTGTGAACTGTCCCCTCCTCGCACCCCAGCGAGAGACACCTTCCCTCAGCAGGGTTAATTAGATTGTTGTTCTTGAGTGAAGTCAAGCTCTGCAGCCCCCGGTACTGCCCTGCTTTGTAACGGGCACACCCCGGCCAGGTCCTCGTGTTTGTACCGACCGCTTACCCAAGGGACTGTGCAGAACTATTTGCTTGTGTTCATTGTTGTGGTCACCCAAGTTTTCCTCAGCAGGAATGATTTTCTGATTGAGAAAATCATTGTTGTTTTCCACTCATTCTTTTTTTTTTTTCTTTTTTTTTCCTAAAAATTTCTTTCCCCAATGTCTGTTCATTCCTGGTCTGTGCCTCTCCCTCCTCACACAAGATTATGCTGATCAGATCCGAAACTTGCAGAAGATAAAAGAGAAGCTTGAAAATGCATTAGAAAAGCATCAGGATTGTACGTACTTCTATTTTTCCTTTTTGATTTTTAAGTTGAAAATTGTTACGGCTGGAAGGAAGCAGGTTTGATGTACGGGTGTTTTAATCATTTCCTTTCAAACTGTGCACCTCTCGGTGACGGAGACTTAGAACACAAGGTTTTTTTCCTTATTTACAGTTTAAAAAGCAGCAGTAGTGTGTTGGCTGTTGAACAAAGTAGTTGTTGTACTCCTTTTGCCAAATTTGGGGCGAACATGCAGGAGAGACCTTTGTGTTAGAGTGCAGGAACAGTGTTTCTGTCTTCTGTTATTTCTGGCATTTGTCCAGCGTGCAAGCGGTGTGAGGTAAGAAGTGGCACAGCGTTAGTGCTGGAGAGTCAAGATGGGGCTAATTACTTGCAGAAGCTGCTCTTTAAAGTTATAAATAACTTCTAGAAAATTGAGAAGCAATTTTGAAAGATGAGGTTTTAATATAGCTGGTGGTTCTCTGTTGATAGCCTCCATGAGGAAGTTACAGGAGCAGAATGAAGCTCACCAGGCCAGTCGAGCCAAGATGGCTGAAGGAATGGCTTTGGCCTTAGAGAAAAAGGACCAGGTAAGGGCCTGAAGAACTCGACTTCTGACTGTGGGGGTCTGAGGGCATGACCTTGGTGGTTTAATCAGGTGTGGCCATTAATTAAAATAGCTGTTCAGCATTGTGTGTGCTGAACATGCCAGCCTTGGGGGAAGAAGGGAGGATGGAGCTCAAATACCCGAAGTGGTGTAGGACTCGTCCTTGTTGTGCTTTTAAACAGAGCCCACAACGATCTCTGACGGATGAAGCTTCCACTTGTGTTTGATAAGGTTCAACTGCAGCAGACCTCCTGCCACTTCTGTTTCATTTTAGTTACATAAAGCTTATGTATTCAGTAAATGATTCCTCAACGTGTCTATATTAAAACACTAGCTGTTACTTTTCTCTTGCTGATTATCTTTTAATCATTACAACAATTTAGTATCTCTGTTAACAATACAGTTTTTATTATTTTTTTTTACCATAATTGCTGTTCTTGAAAGTCTTCAAATTGATTTTGATTTTTTTTCTTCTTTCTTGTACAGGAGTGGATGGAAAAACTGGGTCAAGTTGAAAAGGTAATTAACCTTTGGGTTTTGGTTTTGTTTGGTTTTTTTTAACACGTCTGTCTGTGTATTTGTAAACACCAGCCTGCACATTTCCTACAGCTCAACTCTGTTCAGCCCTTTTTATTATTTGATCTTGGTTCAGTGGGAGAGGCCAAACATTTGCTTTCCAGTGCTTCAGGAGATATTTCTGGAATTATTTTTCAGTGGGGAAGTAGAGAATGATGGGTTGTGATGAGAAAGATGTACGTCTGTGAGGTGGAACGATAGTTTCTTTTGTTACAGAGGAGGCAGCTGGGATGCGAGGAGGTAGTGACTTTGTCTGAGGTCTTGCAGTAGGTCATCAGCTTCATAAAATAAACTATGTGGTAGGGATTTTTTTTAATACAGGATTTCGGTCTTGTAGTTGTTCAGCTTTTTCACTTAGTCTCTTTTAAAGTATCTCTGATTATGAAGACATTAAACATGCTACCACTTGCTGTCTGGTTTTGAAAGTTCCGTTAGGTGATCATTGGCTGCGTGGTAACGAATATGGATTTTTGATTTTTTTTTTTTTTGAGATTTTTGAAGTTCAGTGATTTGCTCCACGTTGCCTACTGTGACGTGAATGTGGAAGAGTTTTTCTAGTTCTGCATGTAGCACCATCAGAGAGCCTTATAGCTGCAAGATGCTCCCATTGATTTGCAATGAGCATACAGATATTGTGGGATTCCTTTTGTTTCTGTTGGTTTATCAGGAAAAAAAAATGCTTGAAACACAGTTACAAGAAATAAGGGAGCAGAGTTTGAACCTTTTTCAAAAAAGAGATGAAATTGATGAGCTGGAGGGCTTTCAACAGCAGGAAATCGCCAAAGTTAAACACATGGTAAGAATTTATTCTTTTAAACTACTTGTTTTTTCCTTCCTAAAATTTCTGTCAGAATGTCAAGTTAGTGGTGGCTCTGCCGTAATTTTTTTAGTCTTCATGCTTGTATATGGTCTTGGTCAGTGTCAAAATTCTAACAGTAGGTACACGCCTACAGTGTGACATGGTTCATTTCAGCAGTGACTTTTCTGGGAGTTATTTATTGTCGCGTTTAATTAAGCTCGTAACTTCATCAAAAAGACAAGTTTCAACGAGAAGGCTTTATCGGTGTTACCAGGTCCGTATTGTCAAAGATAATGTTCTAATATTCAGCTTTTGAAAAAGGAAGAATCTCTGAGCAAAACAGAGCAGGAGCTAGAGGTGTGCCGCCGAGAGCTAACCCGCGCTGAAGAGCTGCTCCAGGACGCCAGCAAGGAGTCGTCGGGCCTGAGGCAGGATCTCGGGGAGCTGCAGCAGCGGTGCCTGGACCTGGAGGCACAGAGGTACGGGGGTTTGGTGAGGAGCAGGGCGGGCAGTTCCCCGACGCTTTTACTTCATGCCCAGCTCTGTCTTTTTGGGAGAGTTTGTGTACGTGGTGAGGTGACTGGGTAATTGCTTCTGGAATGCTGATGTGGATGTGAGTGCCCAGTTTAAGCAGTACTTGTTTAGGGTTTTGTAAGCTTGTTACAATTTATTTTTTTCATAGTTTGAATGCTTAACTGTCACTTTTTTTTTTTTTTAAATGTATAATCAAGCAGGGGCTGGATTTAGGACAAAAATTTCTTGGTGTTGCTTAGTCCATTTTCAGAAGCAGCAGAATTATCTGCTAAAGATTATTTTTCTGGAACAGTGTGTCACTTTTTTTATTCTCTTTCTGTGAAGAGATGAACTAATGACAGCTGAGACAAATGCAGAAAACAAGATCACTGCTCTGGAGTTAAGAGAACGGGAGCTACAAACTGTCATCCAGCAGCTTTCTGTAGCCTTGCAAAACGTAAGTTTGAGTTAAGTGAGATTTGATTCAAAGAGTGTCTTGTCTGCAGAAGTTAGATTACATATCAGTTATGTGGGTCTGGAAATTGAAGCTTCAAAGCAAGTAATTTCTCAACATTTTTAGGCACGAGTTGCTGGTTCTGGTTGTGAGAAGAGACTGGAAGTGTTACAGGTGGAGCACGAATCTCTGAAGGTGGAATATGAACAACACAAGCAAAAGGTTAAGTGTTTTCAGATGCATCTGCTGTTGGCTGGTGTAAAGGTGTACGCGTGGGTAATGCACTGTGAGTTTGAAATGCGGTGTCTAGAAAGTTAGGATCACATTGTCTTTTCAAATAAGACTTTTCTAATGACACTTCTGACAGTCAAACCACAACAAATTAACATAAAGCTTCACTACAAAAAAGATTCTGCGATTTCTTGTTCTCACAGATGACTTCTGAATTTGCTGAGAGAAATAAACTTACTGAACAACTGCAGGAAAAAGTGTCTTCCTTGGAAAAAAGGCTAGAAAGAAATCTTTCAGGTGATGAACACGTGCAGGAGCTACTCAAAGAGGTAATTACATGTTTATAGACTGCTTAAAAGTGCAATCTTAGTGAGCTATTATTTTTTTTTTTAGGACATACTTTGCTTCTCACACGTGGAAAGGGCGTGTGGTGGTGTGATGCAGGCACGCTGGTGCCGTCAGTGTGTGCTGGGCAGGGTTGTGCGGTGACTGCGCTGAGCCCCCTCGTGTGGCTGCGGCACTGATGTCCCTACTGGCCTTTCTGCATTGGCTCTTTAGGCAACGATCTGGCTGCTTGGAAGTAAAAGAGCAGCTTTTTAACATCCCCACAGGAGGCAGAACAGCTTGAGAGTTCTACTGGTTAATCTTTACTGAGAGCAGTCAACCCTTTTTCTAGTTCTTCGTATTCTGTTGGTACAACTTGCAGAGCATTGGGACAGGGAGGGGAACTGGTTTTGCACATAATGATACAAACAGTGTTGTATACTGGAAGCTTGAGCCTCAGAAGTGTTGAGAAACAGCTGAAAACCGAAAGAGCTTTACTTTGGTTAATGCCCTTTCTCTCATTTCTTCTCTTTCTCAAGCACTGATGCTCCTGTTCAGAATCAGCTTGGGGCAATGTTTCCCCAGCTGGGTCTTGGGGAGACAGGGGCAGGTATGCTCTTCCTTGGTCAGGCTCGCCTACAAGACACGTCAACTCCATGTTGCTATGATAAAAAATCTTGGCTTAGTAAACTCAGGCCACTTTAAAGTCCACGTAGTGGTAGTAGAACACTTTGGAAAGCGACTAACATAACTAGCAAGTATTTTGCCTTCTTTTTGTGTTTGCTGTGATGCAGGAGAAGTTAAGCTTTCAAAAAGAAATTTTTTTTTAATCCCTTAAACTTGGCCTGGGTTAGAAAATGATGACCTAGCTGCTGATCAGAGTTTACACCTGGATTGTGATAGGGTGCCAGAGAACTTCTCAAGATTAATGATATCATCCCCAGGGCAGCGTGGTCTGTGGAGACCCTGTGCAGGAGCAGCAAACGTGCTGGTTCCCAAGAGCAGAGCTGTATTGCACATCAAAATAACTGTTCCATTTTTGTTTGACCTTATTAATGAAATAACAAGAAAAATCTTCGTTAAAAACCCCACCTTATCTCTTTGTCCATCCTTCCTCCTGTTCCTCCTATGAATGTAATCTTCAGAAAGCTACTCTAGAGCAGAAACTGGATGAAACCAGGCAGCAGGTCCTAACAGACAGAACGCTTCACGCTGAGACTGTGAACCAGTTGGAAACACAGGCAAGGATTTTCTTATTTCACTACAAATTCCCTCTGTTTCCAGCCTCTTTATGCCCTGTACCTCCTCCCCTCACTGCACTTGTGCTCTCAGCCAGAGGTGAGACTGCATCTCGCATTGGAGAGGAAAGTCCAGTTGATCAGTGTCTCTGGTCACCTCCCCACCTTCAGTGCTGGGGAAGGGCCCAGGAGTTATGAAGTTGGAGATTTCATGTGTATCCTCCCTATCCTAAGAACCAGATAGCTGAAGGGCGGCACTGCTGGGGGTAGTGGTGTGGTGAAGAGTTCTTAAAAGCACCATGTGTCAAGTAGGCAGTCTCTCTGTGGTTTCATGGGTTTAACGTTTACTGGGTCATCCCACGTTCTGTACGTTTTTTTCTAATAATGTACATGCTAATGGATAAGGAGTTTAATGTATGGTTGTGTTTTAGAATAAAGAACTGGAACAAAAACTACAGATTGCAACAGAAGCATGGAAAAAGAGCGAAGAAGCAGCTGCTGAGCAGGATCTGAAGATCCAGAAGCTGGTGAGTATCCAGCATGGTGGGACGAGATCAGCCTTCAGCATCTCCAGAGCCACTCACTTCTCTGTGCTTCGTCCTCACTCAAGTGTGTTCTTGCTGTTTGTCTCCTCAGCTGGTGTCCGTATGTGAGTGCAGACGCTGCTGCCAGGGAATACTGTGGCTTCAGTTGGAGCTTGTGTCTCATGGATGGCGGCCGATTCTTGTCAGAGCTTCAAAATGCCATTTTATTAACGTTGTGTTCTTTATTTCTCTTAAGCAGACTGATCTAGAGGATGAAAGAAGTAAATTGCAGCAGCAGATTTTAAGTGAGAAACATGAGTACAATCAGAGAGTTACTGGGCTGGAGTCTCAAATTGCTGCTCTGGAAACAGCTTGGGAATTTGATAAAACAGCTACTCAGCACAAGATTGTAAGTACAGAAACTGTTCAGGGGGCCAAGTGAGTCTTCACAAAACGATTGTAACGTGGTTTGCAGACCTTGCATCTTGTCTGTTCTTAGGCAGCACTCCTGGCGTTAGAAGGTTTCTTATGTTGAGAAACTAAATGGGAACGAAGCATTTGATGTGTTTAATTGTTTAAACAAAGCACTAGAATAAATTGTACTTAGTATTTAAGCAATCTTTATTTTACAGAGCCAGTTGGAAAAGGAAAATGAAAATCTCAGTGGAAGCAGAGAAGAGTATGAGAGCTCTTTAAAAAACCAAGAGTCTGAATTGAACAGGCTGAAGGTAAGGGCTTCGCTGGCTGGTGACGGTTAAATACAGCGGCAGGGTTGGGAAACAGTTAACAGCAGAGGGTGTTGCACCCTCGGTGCTTGGAGACACGTTCAGGTTGCATGAACTTACAGCTGGAAATGCTCTTTAGTCCTCGGCAGAAACGCATTTGAGGAGCATTACAGATGGCTGATCCTTTCTGAACCAGAATGCTTGGGTCTGCCTAAATCAGGCAGAAATAACACGTTCCCGTATTGTCTGGCATGAAGAGCTTTTAAATCCTGTTAGCAGTAATGAATACAGAATAGTTCAACATCAAATTCCACTCACAGCATTCAAAACAAAGTTAAAAACTTAAATTGGTCAGGTATTTACAGTTTATATTCAGTCTTTTGACTGTAATTTTAGATCGTTGAAAGTTTTTTCTGTAGCTGCTCTTGGACGCACAATTGGAATAAAGATCAGTTGTGGGCAGGAGCTACTTCTTTGTCATACAGACTTCAAGCTAAAAGATCTTTTATGCATTGGATATGTTCGGCCTCTTACATCAGTCCTGTGTTGCTCCTACATGTGCAGACAGCAGCAGTAAAACAAAACAGTAACTCTCATTTGGAAGTGTAAACCATGGTGTGTCAGAACTGTCTGTCTGTCTGTCTATATATATATAGAGAGAGATTTGGGTTTAAAGATGAGAGACTGACCTGATTTTAGTTGTCTCAAGTAACCTCTGAATTACTTTGGGTTTGCAGAGTGAATTGAGCAGCAGAGAGACCGTCAGCGTTGAAATTGCCAAAGCGTTGGAAGAAACACGAAAACAGAGAGAGGAATTGCAGCAGCAGGTTGGTTAATACTGACAGTCTAAAATATATTTCGGTGCTCCCCACCTTGCACAGACCAGACTGGGTTTGGATTTAATTATCGTAACAGTCAGGAACAGTAATCGGAATCACATCCTCAGCGTGCAAGGCAGCAGTGGTTGCCTTGGTAAACCTGAAATGTCAGGGTGTCTGTGTAAACGCCTGCACAGGGGTGTAACCAGCCGCGGCGAGTTACTCCACTGGAAGAGGGTAAGCTGCTGCTGGCTGCAGAGTTTGGGATGTTGGTAAGTTTGTAGGCTTGAGAGTTACAGCAGGGCTTGGAAATTCAATATGGACCAGTGAAGGGAAGACGAGGCAGTAGCTCGTCAATATGGAAATTCAATATGGACCAGTGAAGGCGACTGGTATTTCAGAGCCCTTTGAGGTGGTCGCCGTGGGCCGGCCGGCCTGAGCCCCCTGCAGTTTGTTTTAAAGAAACCTGTTGGTTCCGTTGTTGTCCCTCGGCGGGTTCTCTCACAGCTCTGTCCCTCTGAAGCGCAGCAGCTGTGGAGTCGTAAATCGCCTCGTAGGGAGGAGGTTGTATCCACCAGCCAAATGTAAATTCTGGGAAGGCTTCTTTTATTAAAAATGGTTGTGGATAATCCGAGCTCGCGTTTGCTTGAGCTGGGAACCGCCAACTGAGCAAGTCTGACTGACTTTAGTCCCATCTTTTGGTTTCTTTATTCTTCTGGGTCTGCTGCAGACCTTGCCTGGTGGTGCTGTCAGTGGGAGGTGGTGGTCTGTGGTTTGGGGGGTGGTTGTGGCACAGCTGCCACCTGCAGGTCACAGGAGGGGGGTCGGTGGCACAGGGGGGTGTTGGAGCTCCTGCAGCACGATGACCTCGGTGATGACCTCGGTGCTCGTAAGGAGCTGGGCCCTGCAGAGGCCTCCTGTGAGTCTCTGGAGTCACAGACACCCGTCACAGGACCTGTGACACTGCACAAACCGCGGTGTCAGGGTGCTGCAATGGGGGGCGCAGAGCACAGACCACTTGTAGGCACCAGTCCCTGCCTTTGTCACTGACCCGAGGATTCTCCTCCTGTCCTTCCCACCAAAAAAATAAATTCTGAACCTCTAAGGTATGTTGAAATCTTGCAGTGCCCTTTTCTATTTTTATATCTTTAATGACTTCTGTTTGTTTGTTTGCGTGCTTTAAGGTTTCACACCTGGCTTCCTTAGTAAAGGAAAAAGACCAGCTGATTGATGAAAAATGTGACATGCTTCTAAAACAGAAGGAAGAACTAAATCAACTCAGTCAAGGTTAGACCCAACGAGCCTACCGTATCCCAGAGAGCTTTATCTAAGTACAGTCTCCGGTTCTGGGCTTCCCTGATAGATTAAATAGGGAAGAGAAATCCAGAATTACTACAATCTGTTAGAACTGTCAGAATCTTGTATCCTTCAGAAACGGTTGGACAGTCTCTACTGCATCCTTAAAAACAAAACTAATTTTTTAAATCGAAGTCTTATGTTTACACACCATAAAATAAGAAATGTCGCTGTACTTTTTGTAAATTATTCTTCTGTGCAAAACATGAAATAAATGGTGCAGATCAAAAGCTGCTACTTCATCAAACCGATACTCCACAGTCACACTAAAATGTGAAGTGCAGGTGTCTTCAGTCAGTTCCTGACCCCACCCTGTCTGTCTTGTGTCTTGCCATTATTTCGGAAGGGAGCAAAGCTGGAGCCTTGTGCTGCACCGTTCCGTTGGCTGCCCACGTGCCTGTAGCCTTTGGGCCAGCTAGCCATGTGCCAGTAGCCATTTGTGCTCGCAGCTCAGCCCAGGTGTGCCTGTGCAGTCCCAGCACAAGCCACACAGACTTCTGATGGGGTCTTCAGGAGCAGGGTAATTGATAATTAAGGATTAGAGTCACCCCGAGTTTCAAACAGTTAGGCTGCTCCTTCGCAAAAACGTGCACCTGGGCTTGGGTGGCTTAAACTCCATCGTCTGTCTGTCTTCACAACAGAGCAAGGCAAAAAGGTTGGGATTTACTGTCACTGCAGCTTGCTTTGTTTAAGAAAAACAATGAAGCTGCCCTTTGATTCGGTGGACTGATACTAAGCAGGTCTCTCCCTCCTCAGATCACGAAGCTGTCTTGCTGCAGGTGCGCCAGCTGCGGGCTGACGTAGAGGCAAGTAACAGCCGAGCCGTGGAGAAAGAAGAAATGGCAAGGAAGGAAGCTGATGAGTTGAAGTTGCAGATCCAGGAGTGCCTCTTGGCCAGGGAACATGAGAAGAATGTGAGTGTGGTCGCAAATCCGATCCGTTGGGACTTGTCAGGGAACGAGTGGGTGTGCAGGAGCCCCCCGGCTCTGTCGCGCCCGGCGGTGCCTTGCCGGGGCTGTTCACCTGCTCCTGACCTGCACCGCCAGCCCCAGAGACCACCACTGTTGGCTGTTCCCTGTCTGCTGAAAGCATCTGTGACTGGTCTAGGAAAGAAAACCCCTATTTTATTTAACTCATAAAATGTCATCAGCAGAACCATTATGAATCCAGTGAGGCCCAGAAGCCACAACGAGGGCAATGTGGGATGTGGCCACTACTGCTTTCTAGTTTAAAAAAGCAACCACCACCCCCCAAAAAAACAACCCATAAGGAGTCTGGCTTTCTCCCTGGGAGTGTTCACAGACTGTAAATGTCGGGGTATCTCTCCAATCCACTCGTTTTCGTTTTTATAGGTTTCAGAACTAGAAGAACCGATGAGAGCCCGGAACAAGCACTCCCAGTCCCCGGAAACCCGCGTGGCGGAGCAGAATGGGGAGGTGGCGGCTGCAGATGTCATTCAGCTTCAGAAGGACAACAGAGAGCTGGAACAGCAAATTGCCGAGAAAAACAAGGTGAGCTGAAACAGCTGTTAGTCTTTCCCCTTTTAATCAGAAAACTGAATAACTGGTGCTGCCCGTGCTGCAGCCTCAAGAGGCCAGGCTCACAGAAATGGCAGATCCAATCTGAATCCAGTATTCTGTGAGTTAATTCTTTTTTCTCTGAATTGCACAAGGATCTAGCAACAGTGGATAAAAACTGCAGCCAGAATTGTAGGAATCCTCATCTATTGTGGAGGAAGGATGCACCCAGTGGTCCAGCTGACAGCTTTCCCACCGAGCCCTTTTGTGCCAGCTCAGTTGGGTTCTGCTGTGCTGTCCTGTGCAAACCCGTGTCCTGTCACAGCCTGCGGTGTGTGCAGCTGGAAGGGCAAGGTGTTGGGCTTCAGCAGAGCTGACGGCTTCATTCTTCACACGTGTTTGTCATGGGCTCTTCCAGATACCTGCGGGTCAGATGTGTCCTGACAACGGCCACTGCGTTAACTCTGTCCTTTGCTGTGCTTGCAGGTGATAAAGCAGCTGCAGCAAAGAATGACAGAACTCAAGAAAACCCTCCAGAAAGAGCTGGTAAGGGTTATGGTTTTTCAGTCTCTTCAGCTGGCGCTCACTGACAGGCACTTGCACTACTCATTCCAAAATCTCAGCTCGTAGCTAGAGCGTATTTTCTTACTAGGAATATCTGCAGTTTCCTTGTGTTGGCAGACAGATCGGTAAACCCTTAAATTAAGGAAGTACGTTATTCTGGATCGTTCACTGAGTGGATGGTGTGACAGGTAGCCATCGCCACTCAGCCCTTGCAGTGGAGAATTTTAGCCACAGAAGACCCGTGTTTGGCAGTCTGGGGCGTTCAGTACACTTCTGTAGAGTGAACAACTGAGGTTTGATTGCTGCTTAGCTGCATTCAGCTGTTTTACCATGGGAGTGATATCTCTTCAGGGAAAGCTCCTTCAATCCCTCTTACAGTAGTTTTCCTCTCCAAGAAAAAATTATTCTATTTAAAAAAAAAAAAAAATAGCAGAGGTTTTAAAATTGTTGGTTTTGATATGAGCTCACAACTGTTTCAGAGAAAGCCCACATTTAACAGGCACAGAGCAGGTTAGTGATAGAAGAACACGACCAGGTGAGAGTTCCTACCATGGAGCCAGTTCCGTGCTGGTTTGGGTAATGCCCAGTAACGCTGACAGCAGCTGGCTTCTGTCCTGGAGCCGGGGGAGCGGGGAGCACGCTGCTGGGATCCTGTGAAGGATGAGCAGCTTGTCCCGGGGGTGCCCAGGCTGTACCCACCCCGTGGATACAACTCCCCGTGTTGGATAGCTCGGACCGGATCCTCTCCCAGTGTCGAGCGGACAGAGTCTACAATCTACTTCTCTTTTTCTTTTTCTAGAAAATAAGGCCTGACAGTGAGGTACCTGAAGTACGTGAAAAAGCAAATTCTGAAGTGCCTAATGCTTCTGTGACTGTCACAAACAACTCTGATTTAAATGACTCCAGGGAGATAAACTTTGAATACCTTAAACACGTTGTACTAAAATTCATGTCCTGCCGGGAATCTGAGGTAAGGATGTACACTGACCTTCTCTTTCTGTCTTTCTCTAGAAACTGCCACCTGTTACCTGCTAAGGACACTTCTATGCCAATCCCGTACTTTTACACTTAAAAAGTTGTTGAGCACAATGAAGCAAAATAGCAATCAGTGATAATGTTTGGAAGTACGGATTGTTGTGAACTACATGAAGGGGAAATGTGCATTTTTAAGAGGTAGTTATGTCTGGGAGTAAAGATCTCGAGCTAAAAGATATTCCCTCTGCACTACTCTAAAAAGCGTGTGGAGTATGTAATTAGAGTGGAGTGGTTGTACATTTAAGACAGAAAACCCAAGAAAAAAGACATAAACCACCTGCTGTTGGTCTGTAGGTGGTAATTCCTTGTGCATTTGGAGCTCCTGCGCGCTCTCCACATTGTGTCAAGAAAGACAAAGGTAAAAAAGTCACGCCAACAAAATCCTTTGCTTAATTGCAAGTCAGTGGGTAAGATCAGGAAATAATTGTGCAGCTCCACGGTGTCCTGAGTGCTTGACTCCTTTACTAACTCCAACCTGTGTGCCCCCTTTAGAGTAGTAGTACCGTGGAGTTAATGTACTTCAGTGTGTATTTAAACCAGCATGATTCGTTCCTGCCTACAGTCTGGTTTGATCAACTTCTCAAAGCTTAAAAAATCTAGGATGCCCCAGGAGCCAGGCTGCTGCTCTGTTCTCACTAACTAGGCTCCCCATCTGTCTTCTTTCCCCCAAATATGCCAACCAATGTTAAAGAACAGAAAGCCAGGAAACACAAACAGAAGAAATAAGATAGAGGCCCTCCTAGTCTATTGGAAGTGGGGATAACGGAAGGCTGCTGGTCTGCTCTTCGCAGCTGTGACTAAAAAGTCTGTGGCCAAACCTACAGAAAAACTGCTGCGCTGTAGTCCAGAATGTAGAGCCGGAGAGTGTCGCAGGCAACAAAATGCTGTGGTTTCTTTCAGGCATTCCATCTAATTAAAGCTGTTTCTGTGTTACTGAATTTCTCACAAGAGGAAGAAAACATGCTTAAAGAAACTTTGGAGTACAAGGTAAGGGTTCTGTTCCACTCACAGGCTCTGGCGGGACTTCCAGCAGATGGAATGAAAATTCTTAGATGCTGGGAGATGATGAAAAGTATCTTTTTCCAAATGTTAGCTACAATAACAAATGTAATTTATTATTAACACATTAGCTAATCACATCACATACCAGAGATTGTCCGTTTCGGTGAGGGAAATAGCAGCTTTCCGGGGCTTTAGAGAAGGAGCAACAGCAGTTTTGGCCAGCGGACGCCCCGAGGAGGGAAGCTGGGAGCCCCTTGCTGGGGTACAGTCGGGTGTTCAGAGGCAGGAAGGCGAACTCTTGGTTTGTTGTTTGACGTTGGGCTCCAACACCTGCATCTGCTTCCCCTCTCCGCTGCCCGGCGCCCCGTGCACCCCGGCTGGGCGGGTGTGGGCTCAGCGGCTGCCCCGGCTCCCTCGGGGGCGAGCGCAGCTCAGGGAGGCAACAGTGTCATGCTAGGCTGACTACAGATGCTGTGTTTAAGTGACTGTAGATGTGTAGTTTGTAATTATTTTAAAGGGATATATCTTCACTTGTGGGAAATGGATGCTCTTTCTTCCAGATTTGGTTGTAGGACACTGCCTTCACTTCCTCAGTCCTGTCTGCAGCCTTCTGTTCTATAAACAGTTCCTTCCATCGAAGGATGGGGGGAGATGCCCATGTCCCTTGTGCTTTCTTTTTCAAATCTTCAGCTTCTCAGAAGTGTGAACCTCGCGTAATGTGTGTTGTGCTCTCCCGTCCTAGATGTCGTGGTTCGGGTCGAAGCCATCTCCCAAAGGCAGCATCCGGCCGTCCATCTCGAGCCCAAGGACACTGTGGCCTTAAGGGAACCTGGAAATGGGCAGTCAGCATCCAGCCACTTTTTTCTGTGAAAAGAACGCTGAACACACTAATTCAGGTGTGTCTTAATCACTGTCATTGCAGTATTTTGTACAAGAACTTCTGACGCTGTTTACAAAACTAATACTGTGCAAGGAGAAATTTTCACTACAAACGGAAAAACGCCTCTTCTGGGTTGGATTCGGGGACCGTGGTCTCGAGGGTCTCTTGGTGGAGGGCAGCTCCTTGTGCTCACCAGTCTCGTTTCTTGGCACCAAAGGTACCGTCGCCCGCCCGGGGCCCGTCGCGCGCGGTGGCGACCCCTGCTGCTGCCCGGAGCTCAGACCCTCCGGGGCCAGGAAAACCTTTGTGTCTCGCCGGGGAAAGCAAGCAGTGGGGGAGAAAACCATGTTGGCAGTACTGCCTTGAGTTTCTGAGAGCTGGAAAAGCCTCTTAAAGAACAGGAGCAGGAGCTTTAACCAAAAAAGAAATCTGCCTTGCCTTGTTATACTGACATAACTAATAGTTCACATTTTTTCATATCACTGTGTAATTTAAGGTGCATATATCCTGGCCTGCAGTCCTGAAGGCTGCATGTTGATGATTATTTAATTTGAGAGCACAACTTTAGAGTTGTCTGATTTTACTTTTCTTAAAGAAAAATAATATTTTAAATGGTCTTAATTATAGTACCTAATACTCAGTCGCCTTTCAAACTAATCTATTAGCCTGTACCATAGGTTGTTAGCATTGGGAAGACGGGGTAGTTAAACCATTTTAAATTTTTAAAGCTGCATTCCAGGTATTGTAAATGCACACTGAGAGTACCTTTTAATTTAAAAAAGAATAAAATAGTGACAAAGGGTGAAGAATATTGGTACTAAGCAATTTGGTTTTTTTAATTTTTCTCTTCCAAGTCTGCTAGCAACAAATCTTCATAACCAGTATCTGCCTCTCTGGTTGTGGTTTTCTGTACTCACAAATTCTGATGCTTAAAAACTGTTATGAACATGTAGTGGGCTGTTAACTCCATCCTAACTACATGGTAAAAGAAACGCTGCTCATTATTTTACCCTCAAAACCAAAAAACCTCAAGTCTTAAGGAATGAATCTTGGTTCCAGCAGCTTGCTTTCCTCCCCCCTTAGACAAAGGGGACCAAGGTGGCACTTCCCTCACACAGTGGAAGCACAATTTTGCCCGTAGTTATTAACACCACGGCGAAATCTAGATGAAAACAGGAAGCAGCAGCAAGTCTGACTTCTTAAAAAAACGGGACATATTTCAAAAAAACCCTGCGCATGTACGGGATTCGATGAGCAGGCTCTGCTTCTGGCAATTCTCTTACCATGAGGTTTGTGCTACTAACAATACTTTTATTAAATATCCTCAAGAAAATTCAGCCTGCGCTCTAGGAGACGCAGTCCCTGTTGAGGTTTGTCGCTGGAGCCTGGGGGTGGCAGCGGCGAGGCCGGGGGGTGGGTGAGGACCAGGGTCCCGTGGCGCTGGGAGCTGCTGCAGCCCCTCGGGTTAGAGCTGGGGTTTGTTTGTTTGAGGTTAGGAAAACCAACAGGATTTTTTTTTTTTAGTAAACTGAAGCTTGTCCAGACAGTCTCTCGTACCCTGATCTGTGGTACTCACAACAGCAGCGAGAGGCTGTGGGGAGCACAACTCTGCTCTCGTATGAACAGTCAAAAAGGAGATTTCTATCAGTTGTTTCTCTACGGAAACCAAGCGCGGGCAGGAGAACCCTGCTGGTTCTGGGAAGATTTTGTTCTCCAAGGTCGTCTTCTGTAGGCTGTCCCTTCGCCCTGGCCTATTTCTGAGGGACCCGAGGCCGTGGCACAGGACTCCCTCTCCTCTCCCTGAGCCTCCTGCATGACTAATCGGGTTATGCTGATCCTGGCTCGGAAGGTTCTTGCTCAACAGTGAGAACAGCAGCACAGGCAGCCTGAACAGTGACAAAATCAAATCTTAGTGAGTATACAGTCTAACACAACTTCAGTTTAAGATCCCAAAGCTCATACAGGATCAACTCACCGCAAAAACTAGTTTTTAAGTGTTAAATTTTTCTTTAGATGTCAGAGCAAGAATGGTGTGTATACATGTATTAAAAAGCTGATGCACTTTCCCTCATCTAAGAACAGTGGTATACATAATCCTTTCTATGGCCATTGGATTTCTTTCCTTCTATGCTGTAAATATGGATTGTATTATGAAACACTATGAAATTTGTGGTGCAATACATTTTGGATTAAACCCCTCCTCTTGCTTTCTTTCTCTTTATAGTTCTGGTTCTCCCCAGGGGGATGCTCGAGCTATTTACAGTTGAGAGAATTTTAAAGCAGGAAACAAGCCCCACCTTCTGCCCCGGGGGAGAACGGTGTGTCACCCCTCTAATTATGATCAGTGTGTCATCCCTCTAATTAAGAATGGTGTCACCTCTCTAATTAAGGCCGATTTCTCAGCAGTTTTGCCAGGAAGGAGGCAGAGTTCTGTCTCTGGGCAGGGCCTGCTGAACGCCCGGAGCAGGGGCAGCTCAGAAGGAAGTTCTGAACTTTCTTGACTTCCTAGGATGGACGCAAACCTAAAACTTAAGCTTGGGTGATTCTGGGTCACGTTCACTGCAGCCTGGATGGAACAGCTGAGCTTGGTCTCCCCCCTCCAGCCACCACTGCTGGGTTTGAGGACAAATTCTATGAACAGGCAAGTTAAGGGCATTCAGGCAAAGGTGGACACTTGCCTTAGAACCGGTACCTGCTGCCTCGCTTTTGCGCAAGGTTTAGTGAAAAAGAAACGACTTGACTCACGTGATCCAAGAAGTTTATTGACGCAGCAGGCACTTTACACTGAAACCAGCCCCGGAGTCCGGCGAGTCCTTCGACCCTACGGCCAAACGCTTCTCCCGCCCCCGCCAAGGCCGCAGCTCCCCGGAAACAACCGGCACCCCCGGGCTCGCGGGGCCCCGCGCTCCCGCAGGGCAGCAGCTGCAAACCCCTGTTGGCTTTACAGTGCCAGGAGGCAGGAGCGGGCTCGCTCTGCCTCTAAAGGGAGCCGGAGCAGGCGGGAAGCTCATCCCCAGCCTCCGGGTGAGCAGCATTCCCGGAGGTTCCCATGGGATTTCAGGAGATTGCAATCTCTAATAAGGATGGACCAGTGTCGCTTCAGCTCGTTCCTTCTTCCGAGTCCCAAACCCATCGCCGTCTTGGTTTGAGTTAAGAGTCTTTAAACAGTCTTTCTGGCTGTGAGAACTCTGACTATGGAGCCCAGGCCACCTACTGCTAATGCCTGTGGGCGGGAGAGGGGGAGAGGTTACCCCGCGCCAGCAGTGACGCAGCAGGCACCTGAAAAAACAGGTTTTTTTACGTTAAAATAAACCTTAAAGTGTTTAAATAACAGAACAGGGCTCTTCTCCAAAAACTCACTGAGGCAGGTTGAGCCGTTCCACCTCCTTTACCCCTTTTTTTGCTCTCAAGTCTTTTGTCAATTGGGGAAAATCTATGTTTTCTCCAGCACACACAGAGATTAAAGGAGCAGCAGCTCCAGCCCCAAGTGCTCACGCGGCCCCACCGGCTGCTGCCACCCCAACAGGAACATCCCCCGCCTTGGGGGGTGCCCCTGCCCCGCGCTGACCGGTCCTGCGGTCACACACCAGCTCTGAGTGACTGAGGCTGAACAGTTAACAGGGAGCTCGGCCCTGAACCCGGATCCTTCCTTGTTCCCATCCTGGGAAGTTCGTGCCTCACTTCCCCTCTGTACGTGCAGAGGAGTGACCTGACTCAGGTCACTGCAATTCTATAAATGTGCTGCGTGACACAAGAATCGAGGGACCCAACACCGAGTAACAGTAATTTAGCAACAGACACCACTAAATCTGAAGGGGAAATGACATTCTCCCAAACGTAACCATCTTCTGGCTCTAGAGAAGGTGCCAATGTCGCCCGTCACTGATGATACAGCACCTCTCACCCCCCGTATCCCTGAACGGGAAAGGAGGAAACGCTGGTTTCAGTCTCATTTGCATCCCTCACTGGAAACTGTGGCCTCCTGAAGTCTAGAGGATGGACGTGACTGTGAAAAAATAAATATTAAACCTGACTGCTTCAAGTGGGGGCGCGTTGGCTTTGCAGACGTAATTCAAACAGCCCCGTGGGTATTGCAGCGCGTGAGAGGAGAACGGTGCCCGGCAGCGTGAGCCACCTCGCTGGTGTCAGGGGACCGAGGACTCGGAGCGGGGCCGGAATGTGCTGGAAGGCGCCGGAACGCGCCCGAGCTGCAGCCCCGACGGACACGGGGCCCACAGCCCCTTCCCGGCGACAGACTGGTCCAACCGCTGAGCAAACCGAGCGAGCCACACGTCCTACTGAGTCACACGTCCTACCCGGGGTGCCAAAAAGGAGACAGCCAGGCCTGAAACCCTGCCCGGCCTTGTTCCTTTCAAAACAAAGAGGCCGAGATGCTTTACGTGTGCCAGCACACCCCGAGCAGCGTCACCCTTCCAGTCCGGGCGGTGGTGTGTAACCTCACACCCTGGGAGCGCCCACCCGCGGTCACCTGAAAACAGCCCCCAGTGAAAACAGAACAAAAAAACCCCAAACAAGCAGAAACACGTTCTCAGCTGTCCTGAGACACTCCCTCCTCCTGCCCTGTCGAGGTCCAGCAGAGCCGGCAGCAGCTGCACAAGTCCCGGGGCTCTGCCAGGGGAGCCGCAGCATTCCCCGGTGTCATTTTCCCTCGGAGGAGCTGCGGCGAAACCCCCGTGCCCGGGGGACGTTTCACTTGGATCCCTGCCCGGGGGCAGCGGCGCAGCTGCTTCACGTCCCTCGTTCCCTCGGCAGGGAGGGGACGGTGAGCAGCGGGCGAGGAACACCCTCCCCTCCCCTCATGCCGCAGCAACACCAGAGCCCGCAGGAATCTCTCCCGAGCTGGGCTGCCCCACCCGCGCTGATCAAACCGGTTTGCTAAATCCTGTAGCTAAGCTGCGACACGTTCGCTGCCAGCGGCACCCGCCGCCGAGGGCGGCCCGGCCCGAGCCGGCCCCAGCACCCCCCGGCCCAGCACGCAGCTCCCGCGCTGAACCCCCGGCCCGCGGCGGGGCCCCGCGCTCGCTGGACGCGGAGGGGCCGCAGCGGTTCCTCGGGCAGGCGCTGCCCGGCCCCACGTCTGCCCCTGCCCCCGGGCCCAGAGAGACCAAAGCCCAGAGGAACCGCCCGTCCCTGCCCCCCCGCCAGCACCCGCTTCTCTCACGAAAGCACCTCGGTTGGAAAAGACCCGAACGATCATCCGGTCCGACCGTTAACCTCGCTCGGACGGGTTCCCAACCGCACCAGATCCCAACCAGGGCCCCCGGAGCCAAGACGGCACCACACACGTACCTTCTCGTGCCACTGAAGCAATATCGCACTGCTATTTTCCGTCGGCTTTTCAAACCCTTTATAAATGTACTTCATCAGCAGGTCAACGCCATTTCTGTCCAAGGAACTCACTGCTCGCTCTATTTCACCGCTTTTAAAAGACGTGAGGACTTTCAGCACGGTCCCCTGGGCCTGCTCCTGCGGACACGAGGGGAGAATGTCGGGAGAAGCAACGACGCGGGGAGCGACCCCAAGAGGCGCGTCGGGCCGCGGGGCTCAGGGGACGGTGCCCACGCTGGCTCGTCGCTGCCAAACCGCGAGGAGCGGCGGGAGGAAGGGGGGAGCCCGAGGGGGGAGCGCGCCGGTCGCTAATCGGAGCTGGAGGGCGCCGCGGGGTCACCTCGAGCTGCCCGCGGCCCCGTTACCTTCACGGCCGGGCTCCCGGGGCTGGGGGAGCTCCTCAGGGCGGTGTGGAAGGCCCGGAGCGCGTCCCCTCTGCGGCGCGGCAGTCAAGGACTCAAACTGCCCCGGCGGTAGCCCCGGCCCCGCCGGCACCTCTGCGGAGCGGCGCCGGCTACCGGCACCGGGTGACGCGTTTGTAACCACACCGCGACCTCGGGGGCCCCGCAGCGGCCCCGCTGCGCAAGAGAAGCGCGGAGCCCTCCGCGGGCCGCTGCTCCCGCCCGCGGCGCCGGCGCGCAGTCGAGGGGGGGGTCTGGCTACGCGGGCGGGCGCGGCGGCGCCTCCGCGGCCCGAGGCCTGCGCGGCCCGGGGCTGCGCTCGGGGAGGCGGCGGGGCCGAGCCCGCGCCCCGCTCCCAAAGGATATTGCCTCAGCAGCGCCTCCACCTCGGGGCCGGCGTCGGGCTCGGCCTCCGCCGCCTCCTCGGGCTCCTCCACGAACCGGTTCTCGTCGTACTGGTCGATGTCGAGGCGGCGGAAGCGGGAGGTGAGCGCGCTCCGCGCCATGCCGCCGCCCGCCCGGAACCGGAACCGCCGCGCCCGCGTGACCGGAACCGCCGCGACAGCCCCGCCCCACGTGACCGGAACCCGCCCGCCCCACGTGACCGGAACCGCCGCGCCCGGGGGCGACCGGAGGGGGGGGGGGGGGCGGTCAGGGCCTTTATTGGCGTTATTCACCCTCAAGGGGGGGCTCGCGCAAGGTTCGACTTTTATTACAAACACAAAATATCTGAAAAAAATCAGAACAATTATTTTAATGTACAAATTCCATCGCTGTAGCAGGTTCGTGTATTTTTAACCGGAAACCTAAGAAAACAAAAAAAAAAAAAAAAAGGGGGGGGGGGGAGGGAGGGGGAAAAGCCCTTCTGACCACTTTATTTTTATCCACTTAAAACAAGCTCTGAGGGGGGGGCCCGGCTCTGCGCCGCGGAGGTGTACACAACACAAGGCATTCACAGTCCCATCGTGCACACTGGGTAGTAACTTTGCTGCTGAAATTTCTTAAAACTTACCAAACAAAAAGCTGAATAACACACTGGGACCGAGCTGCTGCCCGGGTATCACGATTGTTAAAAGGAAAACGTTTCATCTAAACCCAGAAATATGCAAGAACTACATGCAGTAGTATAAATCTCAAGGACGTATTACAAATACTCTGAAATTAATCTAGGGGAGGAGGGGGGGGGGAAAAAAAAAAAAAAGAAACTTGCTACAGACACCATAATACACAATAAATTTAGATAATTTAAAAATAAAAAAGGCAAGAGGCAGCATTTCAGCAGCAAAGTGCTCAATAAAAAGTATATTGTAAAGGGACAGTACAAGGGGAGAGGGAGACAGCAGGCAGGGCAAGGTCTCAGAGGAAGTAGGGTGTGGTTGTTCGGGGAGGAATTACACGTTCTGAATCTGGAACTGCGCGGAATAACTTTGGTTCTCTTGTATTTACATCTTTAAAGACCATGATTGACGCGATATTTCCACAGCGGTAGCAGTAATTTGGAGCAGACCATACCGTTACCAACTTCTCGTCAAACATGAATTTATACCCTTCGTGAACTAGCTGGTGCGCTCTGCAGATGAGTTTTAAGTTGTTGATGTGAACGAACTGTAGAGGGAAAAAGGAAAGTCAGTCTTCTCTGAGCAGCCCCACGCCACTGCCCACCCAACAGCCCCCTCCAGCTACAGCCCTGCACGCCATGAAGGGGTTAATGAGAAGCTTTTTCACCCCGTGAACTGAAAAAAAAACCCAAACAACTATTTGGGTTTTGAGACCTGGGCAGTGGGAAACGCCTCTGAAATGCAGGGGGTGGCTGCGGTGCCCAGGTCTGTTCCCTCTGCAGAAAGGGGCAGCTCCCAACGGGGCAGGGGCAGCCCCGGGGCGCTCGCTGCTCTCCAGAGTGACAAAAAGGCTGAGAGAGCTGGGGGGTTCAGCTGGGGAAGAGAAGGCTCCGGGGAGACTGAGAGCGGCCCCCCAGGGCTGAAAGGGGCTGCGGGAACGGGGGGAGGGACAGGACGAGGGGTAACTGGTATAAACTGACAGAGGGCAGATTTAGATGAGATCTGAGGCAGAAATTCCCCCCTGTGAGGGGGTGAGGCCCTGGCACAGGCTGCCCAGAGGAGCTGTGGCTGCCCCCTCCCTGGAAGGGTTCAAGGCCAGGCTGGACGGGGCTTTGGGCAACCTGGGCTGGTGGAAGGTGGCCCTGCCCGGGGCAGGGGGTGGCACTGGATGGGTTTTAAGGTCCCTTCCAACCCAAACCATTCTGTGATTCTATGAAAAATTAAGTCAAGAATTGTTAAGAAAATTATATTCTTTTTCCCCTAAATCCTCAGAAAAGTATTCTATGCAAACCCTAGTGATAGGAGTCAGTCTCACTGCGTTACATTTTTTAAAAGCAACTCCAGTATTATCACATCTGGCAGCTGTATTTGTGCCCTGAAATCCAAATGACTCCTTTTTTCAAGCTGGCTCGAGCAAACCTTCTGCACCACTGCGACTCGCTCGTGGTGCTCTTACAAGGAAAGTTCACCATCTCCCAGTGCCCTCAGTCCGTTCATCGCTACGGTAACTACCAAACCGGGCCAAACACTTCCCTTCACCTCACACCTGCAATCACTTTGCGTCGCACGCCACGGCATCATTACCTCATTCGTCACCTTTGCGCCAAAGAGCCAGCCTGCTCCTCGCGGGCTGATCGCCCACGTGTCGACATCCTCCGGGTCAGACCAAACCAGGTCACAGAAGGCGCCTTTGTGAGGAATTTCTTGATTACGTTCAATGGTTCGAATCTGATCGAGCGTCTTGATGTCTGGAGAGAGGCCACCGTGCACACAGAGAATCTGCTCGTCTATTAACTGGAGAAAAAACAGCCACGTGTGAAATACTCAGTGTTTTAAGCCATCCCGGAACGCTCCGGTGTGACCCCGAGAGGTCACCACCTCCAGCCGTCGCGTTTAGACAAACCTACTTGTATTTCTGTAACGTGGAGTTTACACTTACAGCTGCTATTGTGAGCATGTCAAAGACTTTGGTACAGTATCTCCAAGCATTAGCATTCCCGTATTTGGTTTGGCACTCATCTGTTGGACAGAGAATTTTTTTCTTTCTTAATGGATCAGAAGGCACTCAGACAACACAATCAGAGGCAGACGCTTACGGCAGAGCTCGAGTCGGACACGTAACAAAACCCTGGCGGGCAGCGCCGGTCCGTCCCGCGGGAGGGGACTGTGGGACCCGCCGGCCTGCGCTCACGGAGCCTCCGCTGCCTCCCGGGAACCCCCCCGCCAGCCACGGGCTTAAATTGCCAGAATTGATATAGGAGAATTAAGACAGAAAGTGCAAAGCGGAAGATATTCCCCCCGCCAAGGGAAGCTACAGGAACTTTCCTTAAAGCTACACGACCGACGGGCAGGCGCTTCCTCGGCGACCCGCGAGCCCGTGGACTTGCTCAGAGACATTATCCAGAAGAAGGCGCCTTACAGACGTGACGCTCTGTGGTGGGTGTTAGAGACCTTCCAGGATTTCCTTAGGTTTTATCAAAGCCTCACACAACAACAAAGAAGTTCCCAACCAATTTAACTCCCTGAGTTTTTCCGGCAGTTGTTCTGCCGTTCATTCCTTGCCATTCTCCCAGGTGCTCCCTGTTGGCAGTCAATGGCTTCCACGGCAAACTCCGTGTGGCACCGCCAGGGATACTGAAGCTAAGGGGAATTACAGCAACATCACGGCTTCGTGTAGAACCTTTCGTTAGAAGATACTAAAGCACATTCTATATAAAAATATGCTCCGTCTCTAAAATTGACTGTGGCACCAAAAAACCAAACGGAAAAACCCAGATGCTGGAGGAAAGGAGCAGCGAGCTGTGGACTAAACCACGTTCTACCTCGCTAAACACAACGACCGCGTTAATAAGCGATAACATCCCAAGTTGTGCTGAGCCCCCTTCCCCCCAGCCCCAGGCAGTGCTGCCCGAGGGAAAGGTGCCGGCCTCGTTATCACCCCCGACCAGAAATCGTTTGGATAGAGACTTACCATAAAATCCATACACTTGTGTTATCTGCCTGCTTTCATGATTGCCTCGCAACAGCGTGATACGGTCAGGCCACTTGGCTTTTAGTGCAAGGAGGTAAGTGAAAGTCTCAAGACTATAGTAACCTCTATCTACAAAGTCACCCTGCAAGTCAAAGAAACATTCGTAAACGGAGAAACAGTCAAACGGAAAAGCTCACAGCGACAGACCCACCATTCCAAACCGCTCGCAGCGCCCAGCGACGCCGCAGCTGAGGGGAAGCTGCTCGGCCCTACCAGAACGTGTCCTGTGGTCACTCGGGGCTGCAGCCGCCACCTGCCCCGACGCGCCCCGGGGCCGCCCCTCGCCCAGGCCCCGCTCAGCAAAACCCGGCCCGGCGGCGGCAGCCAGCGGCGAGGGCGGACACGGCGATCGCGGGCGGGCCGGGATTTAAACCTTAAACTCATTTTTTTAAACGCCTGCCGAGGGCCGAGCCCGGCGCGCTCGTACCATGAAGATGTAGTTGGTGTCGGGGACCTGGCCGCCGGTCCTGAACAGCTCGCACAGGTCGTAGAACTGCGGAGAGAGGCGGAGGCGTGAGGGCGGCGGGCACCGGCGGGCGCCGGCCGGCACCGGGGGTCCCGGGCGGCCTCTCGGCCCGTCGGCGGGGGCCGCCCGCCCGTTACCTGCCCGTGGATGTCCCCGCAGACGGTGACGGGCGTGGAGACGGGCTGGACGTTGGACTCCTCCAGCAGGAGATCGCACACGTAGTCGCAGAGGCGCTGCGGGAGAGGAGCGGGTCAGCGCCGGCCCCGGGCCCGCCCGGCCCCCCCGCCCGGCCCCGCCGCCCGCCGCGGCCGCACCTTGAGGTCGTTCTCGGGCAGGTACTTGCAGAGCCGCGCGATCTCCACGTACTTGTCCAGGTCCAGCGGCGCCATCTTGGGACGGCGGCTCAGGACCGGAAGCGGGACCCGGCACTTCCGGGGAGCGGCGCGGGCCCGCGGCGGAAGTCCCGGGGCTCTTCCGGCGGGCGCGAGCCGGGAGGCCGAAGCCGCTCCCGGTGCCCGGCCCGGCCCGCCATGGGCCCGCGGGCGCTGCCGCTGCTGGAGCGGGGACGCCGCCCGCAGCCGGGCAAGTGGTGAGCGGGGAGGGGGGAGCCGGCGGCCCGACGCGGCGCGGCCCGGCTGAGCGCTGCCCCTCGCCTCCCGCAGGTACCGGCTGTCGCCGCGCGGGGACCGGCCCCGCGGACGCGTGGGCCACGGGTGCCTCTTCCTACCGGGCGGCGGGCCCGGCCGCGTCCTTCTGCTGGGCGGCGCCGACCCCGCCGGCGCCTTCGCGGACGCGCACTTCGTGGAGCTGGGTGAGGGCCGGGCCGGGCCGGGCCGGGCCGGGCGGGGCGCGGGGCCGCCGCTGACCGCGCTCTCCGGTGCCCGCAGGCGCGAACCGCTGGGCCGCGGCCGGCTGGAGCGGGCTGCGGCCGCGCTACGAGCACGCCACGTTCCTGCCCGCCGCCGTCCCCCCCCGCCTCTGGGTCTTCGGCGGCGCCCACCCGGCCGGGAACCGGAGCTGCGTCCAGGTGCTGGACCTGGGTGAGTGACCGAGGGCCCGGCGTACCGGGTCGGTCACCCGGGGGTCCCCGCCGTGCCCCGGGAGCCGGCTCCGAGCCCAGAGCTGGGGCAGTGTGGGCTGCGCCGGCCCCCAGCCGCTGCCGGGCTCCTTCGCCGTGGCTGTTACTTGGGGGGGGGCGGGGGGTCCGTTACCGCGTTGATTACTTTGTCAATCAAATGTCTTAATTAGAAACAGGAACCTGGGAGAGTCCTGAAGTGAGTGGCGTGCAGCCGCTGCCCAGGACGTTCCACACCTCCTCAGCAGCTGTAGGAGACTGTCTGTATGTGTTTGGAGGGGGACGTAAAGGAGCAGAACCCGTGAGAGACCAGCGGCTGCACGTGTTTGACACAGGTACCGCCGGGCGTGGAACCCGCCCGCTGCCGCGGGAGCTCGGCCTCTCCGATTCAGAGATGTGCAAGCGTTGGGCCCCTGCTTCGGCTACGAGTTTAAAGGGGTGGAGGTTTCTTGCTGTGGACATACGCGTACCTGGATGTAGCCGCGGGGAATTTGGCCCCGCAGGGCACTGTGAAGCTCCGGGAGGAGGAGCGCCGGGGGAGGCGGGAGTGGTTGTCACATTGGCCCAGGAGCTGGTTCCTCTCCGTGGCGGCATCGTCCTGTGTCCTCATGTACCGTCAGAGCCCTCCCGTAAATTCTCGTGGCCCTGTGTGTGCCAAAGGGTTTGCTTTCCGGTTTGAAGTGACCTTTCCTGCTGCTGGGTGACCCAGAGAGCACTCCTTGCTCCATGGAGGAGCCTGCGCTCTGTGATAGGGCGTTAACCCTTCCCTGACCCCGCTGGAAGCGCTTCCTGTGGGAGCCTCAGCGGGGCTCCGGGGTCACCAGTTTGTAGAGGCTCCAGAGTTTTCCTCCTAATGCACGTGTACTCTCATTTTTAGCCACCCTGACCTGGTCCCAGCCGGATACTCACGGTGATCCCCCTGCCCCTCGGCACGGACACGCTGTGGTTGCGGTCGGGACCAAACTCTTCATCCACGGAGGTTTAGCTGGTGACGTGTTTTACAACGATCTCTTCTGCATCGATACAAGTAAGTGTGGATGTAGGAACCGCAGAGCGAAAGTGCTTGTGGGATGCGTTTTGACTTGGGGCAACCTTTTTTCTAAAAGATCCGTTCTTAAGGGCTTAAAATATTACCCTGTTTGTTTAAACCAATAAAACTTGTGGGGTTTTTTGTAACGTGTAACCACAGACATGTTTTTTTTCTCTAACAGGTGACATGAGGTGGGTCAAGATACCGGCCACCGGCGACATCCCGGGAGGACGGGCATCCCACTCGTCAGCTGTGTTTAGAGACCACGTGTACATTTTTGGTGGGATAGGTCCCGAGGGGACACTAGATACAACCTACAAGTATCACACAGGTAGGGAGGTTTCTCTTGGCTGCGTAACAGTAAAAGCCAGTCAGTTGGAAAGGGCATCGCCCCCCAGCTCCTGGGCTTCAGCCCCCGGCAGTCGCTGTCACCACCCGGGGGCTGCACCAGCACAAAGCTGAACGCTCTGTGACGTCGCAGCCTGGTCGGGGCCGCGCTGCCGCTGTCCCAGCGCGCTTCTGAAACCTGCGAGGCCGCGCTGAGGGATGCGAATGTGTCTTTGTCCTGCAGAGAAGCAGCAGTGGACGCTCCTCCGGTTTGATTCTCCTCTGCCTGCCGCGCGGCTGGACCACGCCATGTGCGTCGTTCCCTGGCGGGCTGGCGACAGCGGGGACGGGGCAGCCGCCCCGGGGACAGAGCGAGCTGGGAAGGAGCCGCCTCCGTCAGCAGGTGACAAAGCCGGCCCCCTCCTGAAGGGCCGCGAGGAAGAGGAGGGTGCTGAAGGCATCGTGCATCTGCTGTTGGTATTTGGTGGGATGGACACACAGGGGGAGATCCACAGGGACTGCGTCGTCACGCTGATCGAGTAGCTGAGCCGCCATCCGGCCTTTTCTACGGATTTTGTACAACTGTCACATTAATCCTCCTTCCCGATAAACAAATTCTCGCCCTCCAAGGGACAGCGCTGGGTCCTGAGGCTCAGGCGCCTTCTCCGTGCACAGCCCGAGCGGTGGGACCAGGAGCCTGGGTGGGCTTGGGCCTGTCTGGGTGCTCTGCCGCCAGGAGACTCCCTCCCTGGTAAAATGAAAATAAAACAAACCAAAAAACCTTCTTGGCTAGAAACAAGTTTTTTTGGGGGTGATTTGAACTTCAGCTTTCACTGTTTTGAAAGCAAGTGACTGAAAACTGGCAACGTTGTTCCCCCAGAGCAGGGAAAAGGGGGAATGCTGAGGGGTTTGAGGAGCCAGGGACGGGATCACAGGGCTGAGCTCCCAGGAGGCTGTTTAAAGGAGATGCAGGGTGTGGACCAGTTCTCAGAACACGGGTCTGATCTCTCCTGTAAGACGGAGCTCCTAAAAGTAGTTCCAGGACTGCAGGGGAGGGTGGGTGTGGTTAATCTAGACTTAAATACTTGAGTAGCCCCCAGCCAGCTCTGCCTCCGAGCAGCCGTTTAGGCGCCCCCCGCCTTGCTGCATGCCCTCAGCTGGGCAGAGCCCCAGCCCCGCTGACACAGAACAGCCCAGAACCAAATCCAGTGTAAATAACAAATTTATTGTGGTCACTTCAGGTAGAAAAGTTCTACACCAAATTCACATGACCAGGTTGTTAAATAGAACGCTTCCGCTGCCGATACTCCTAAACCCCGTTTGCATTTACACTCCCCCCCCGCTACCCTTCCCCCGACATCAAGCACCTGCTAACGAAAAGCAGTAACAGCCACTTGGGGCTTAGCGTTTCCAGCTCCACCCGCGAGTGAAGACTCAAAGTTACATTCCAAATCAAGAGTTCAATATTTTAAACAAGTGTTCCTGAGTCCAATATATACACACACAACATTCAGAGGCGCCAGGTATCTACAACTCGTCCTTCTCTCCTGCTTCCTCTTCGCCCGGGGGAGGGCCTGCGCTTCCGTAGAGCTTGCTAACGATGGGCTGGACAACTTCCTCCAGCTCCTTCTTTTTCGCTTTGAAGTCTTCAATGTCTGCGTCCTGGTGGCTTTCGAGCCACTCGATCTTTTCCTCTACGGCCTTCTCGATGGTTTCTTTGTCTTCAGACGAGAGCTTGCCACCCAGCTTCTCTTTGTCCCCAATCTGGTTTTTCAGGGAGTAGGCGTAGCTTTCCAGCTCGTTCCGGGCATCGATCCGTTCTTTAAGCTTCTTGTCTTCCTCCGCAAACTTCTCGGCGTCGTTGACCATCCTCTCGATCTCTTCTGGCGTCAGGCGGTTCTGATCGTTCGTGATGGTGATCTTGTTTTTGTTGCCAGTGCCCTTGTCCTCAGCCGTGACGCGGAGGATCCCGTTCACATCTATTTCGAAGGTCACTTCGATCTGGGGGACGCCGCGAGGGGCCGGAGGGATTCCGGTGAGATCAAACGTTCCCAGAAGATGGTTGTCCTTGGTGAGGGGACGCTCGCCTGCAAGACACAGTTAGATGCAGTTTCTTTCCTTCCTAGCAGGGGCTTGTACTTTGCGAAAGCACAAGCTACACACTTGGAAGGGGTTAAGGTTTCAATTCCAACCCAACACCTGTGTCCAGGCACCTCCCACACTATCACCTCTCACTCAAAGAGCTCCTCAGCAGCTTTTTCTAGAACCTTTGTTGCTAGAAAAAAGGTTCTAACAGCAGCTTTTGGTGCAGGTCAGGAGCAGGTTCAGAAAGCCAGCACTGTCACCAAGCTCTTGATGAGATCCACAGCCATCACTACAGCCTTTGTGATAAGACAGGGACAAAGTCCCACAGTCAGATTCTGGCTGTTAACAGGGCAACACTCACCTTCATAGACCTTGATCGTCACAGTTGGCTGATTGTCAGAAGCCGTGGAGAAGATCTGAGACTTCTTTGTGGGAACAACAGTGTTTCTTGGGATGAGTTTAGTCATCACGCCTCCGACTGTCTCAATGCCAAGTGTCAGAGGACAGACATCAAGCAACACCAAGTCACCTGTAACAGATCAAGGGTAAGAGTGACAGGACTTGAACCTGACACACAACAGCCCGTGGGTGCAAGCAGCATCCTGAGGTCTGAGAGGCACCAAACTTCTTCAGGACTGGAGTTGCCCTACGCTTGTCAGTAACCAGTACCTGCTACTCAGAGTCACCGCTCTTGAAGGGACAGCAGTGTCATTACCTGTATCCTGGTCCCCAGAGAGAACGCCAGCCTGGACAGCCGCGCCGTAGGCCACAGCCTCGTCCGGATTAATGCCCCGGGAAGGCTCCTTCCCATTGAAGAACTCTTTCACTAGTTGCTGTATTTTGGGGATGCGAGTAGAGCCACCAACAAGAACAATCTCGTCAATGTCAGACTTCTTCAGGTCAGAATCTTCCAGAACTTTCTGAACAGGCTTCATAGTGGAACGGAACAGGTCCTAGGAAGACAGAAAAAGCCCAGGATTAAGACTGTATTCTCACCTCCGAATTACACAGCTTTAGGGGACGAAGCTCAACAACTACAAGAGAAACATCAACCAGCTTAGGACCAGCCCTGATGAGGCCTCAGCTGTCACTGACAGAGAGCCCCAGCTACTCTGGCAAGGAGCAGCTGCTGCTTTTTAGTGCAAGCAGGAAGTTATTTATACCCCAAAGTGCAGCCTCCAGCATGAAATTCTGCACGTTCACAAGGCTCCAGTCTAGAGCTGAGGCAGTGCAACTTTACCTTCCCAGACTTACCATGTTCAGCTCCTCAAACTTGGCTCGAGTAAGTGTCTCTGAGAAATCTTCTCCTTCAAAGAAGGATTCTATTTCAATTCTGGCCTGGTGCTGAGATGACAGGGCTCGCTTCGCTTTCTCCACTTCACGTCTTAACTTCTGCACAGCTCTGTTATCCTTCCTGACATCTTTTCCAGTTTTCTTCTTGTAGAGTTTGATGAAGTGTTCCATAACACGCTGGTCAAAGTCTTCTCCACCCAGGTGAGTGTCACCATTAGTAGCCACAACTTCAAAGACTCCATTGTCAATTGTGAGGAGGGAAACATCAAAAGTTCCACCACCCAAGTCAAACACGAGGATGTTCTTCTCACCCTCTCTCTTGTCCAGCCCATAAGCAATGGCAGCAGCCGTTCTGTAGAGGAAACAGCCCCATCAGAGAACTGTAGCTACCAGCCCACCCCCCAGCAGGCAGGACAGGTTAAGGCTACTTACGGCTCATTAATAATTCTCATCACATTCAACCCAGCAATGGTACCGGCATCTTTTGTAGCCTGACGCTGCGCATCATTGAAGTAGGCTGGCACAGTAACAACAGCATGGGTAACCTGATTAAGGAGCAAGAAACACAATTTTGTCACAGATAAATGAAAGCAAATAATGCAGCTTCTAAACAGCCACAGCAATGCTGATAGCAAACACCCCACTGTCCTCTAAAGAGAGGTAAAAACCCACCATCGGCTGAGCCCTTTCAACTGGGCTGCCTTAGGGGCCTGCAGCACTGAGCAGGGTTTGGGATTGAAAGGTTAGACCAGATTCAGCCCACCCATCTTCAGCTTTGTAAAGCTGCTACTTCGGGTTCTTTTTAATAGCACTTGGTGAACTTACTTTCTTCCCCAAGTAGGCCTCTGCTGTTTCCTTCATCTTCGTCAGCACCATAGCAGAGATTTCTTCAGGAGCAAACGTTTTTGTCTGCCCACCTCCAACATCGACTTGAATATGGGGCTTGGCTTTCTTTTCAATAACCTTGAAAGAACAACGTATACCATCCCATTCAGCAATTCAGAGAATTACTCCCAGCTGGTCAAGTGTTTCTCTAAAGCTCAGCAAAGCCTCTCTAGCAGGGATACACTGTCACCGATGCACCACCCCGCACCCTCCCCGGGGTGCCGGGGCTCAGCAGGGCCCCAGGACCCTGCAGCCTCTCCTGACCAGACACGCAGACCCCCCCCCGACCCCGCCTCCGCGCCGGGGACCCACCTTGAACGGCAGGTACTTGATGTCCTGCTGCACGGAAGGGTCATTCCAGGTGCGACCGATGAGCCGCTTGGCATCAAACACCGTGTTCTCGGGGTTAGAGGTGAGCTGGTTCTTGGCGGCGTCCCCGATCAAGCGCTCCCCCTCGGGCGTGAACGCCACGTAGGACGGCGTGATGCGGTTCCCCTGGTCGTTGGCGATGATTTCCACGCGGCCGTTCTTGAAGACGCCCACACTGCGGGGGGGGGTAGCGGAGCAGTCAGGCGGTGCTGGGGCCCGCACCCCCCTTCCGCTCCTCCCTTCCCCCCTCTCCGCGGGCCCCACAGCCGCCCCCCCCCCGCGCAGGCCCAGCGCTCCCTGCGGGCCCACAGGCTCAGCTCCCCCCTCGCGCCCCGCGCCCCGTCCCCACGCACCAGGAGTAGGTGGTACCGAGGTCGATGCCCACCACCGTGCCCACATCCTCCTTCTTCTCCTCCTCCTCGGCCCGCGCGGCGCCCAGCAGCAGCAGCAGCGCCAACAGGAGGCTCCTCATGATGACCGCTCGCCCGCGCCACCCTGCCGGGGAGACGCCGGTCACAAAATGGAGGCGCCACGTGCCGCCCGCCCGCCCCCGCCTCTCCCTTCCCGGCCCCGCGGCCCGGCCCGGCCCGCCGCTCGCCCCGCCGCTCTCACCGCCGCTCCGGCCGCCGCGCCCCAGCCGCTGCTGCAGGCGCAGGCCTCGCCGCCCGCCCTTATATACCTTCCGTTACTCCTGCGTGGAGCCTCGCCATTGGCTGCGGCGCGCTCGCTGGAGCCTCCCCATTGGTTGGCTGCTACCAAGCTGGCCTGCCCGGATTGGCGAGGATCGGGCGGCCGCTCTGACACGCCTGGCGCGCCCCCCTCCCGCCACCCCATTGGTTCACCCCGCCGGGGCGCGGGCCTATCCAGAGGGAAGCGTGAGCCAAGCGGAGGGCGCCCATTGGCTGGGGGCGGCCGGCACGGCGGGGCCGGGGCCGGGGCAGGGGGCGGGGGTGGAGCGGCGCGGCTGGGGGGGGGCGCACGTTCTGGAAGTTTCCATGGTTACCGACCCCGGGCGGCGGGAGCCCGCCATGGCGGGGGGCGGCCCGCGCACCGCGACGCCTCCGGCCCCGGGGCACCCGCGGCGGCCCCGGCATTGCCGCCGGGACGCCCCGAGGAGGCGCGGCGAGGCCGGGCCCGGCCCTGCCCGGGCAGACGCGGCCCGGCGGAGCCGCCAGGGCCCGCGGGCGGACGCCCGTCAGCCCCGTCCCTGAGCCGCGGCGGAGCGCTGGGGACAGGGTGCTAGCGCGGGCGGGCGGCCCTGAGCAGACGCGGGCTTCTCCACACGCGCCGCGGGGTGCGGGGCCCGTCCCCGGGCAGAGACGCGGCGCCTCGCGCCGGCCCGGGCCGCAGGGCCGGCAGCTCTCTCGGGGAAGGCGCTGCCCCCCTTCGGAACCGCGGCGGCCCGACACTGAGTCTCGGTGTCGCTACACCGGCCCTCGGCTTCCGGGGTGGGAAACCCCGGGAAGCGGAGGGCACAGCCCTGAGGAGCGTAGAGCCACCCGGGTCACCCCTGCGGCCGTGGGGAACCGTCCGGGCTCCATCTCCGCTGCCCCTCGGCGTACGCGTCTGCGGCTCACGCGTACGTACGTGATCTACCTGCCCGTGTTTGAAATGAGATTTTAAAGCAAAGCAACTACAAAACTCCGAATAAAAAATGAAAGTCTCAAGTGATCGAAGAGTGGCATAGAACGAAAAATTAAACGTTGTTCATTCACCTTCAGGTGACAGCAGATCTGAAATCCCACAGAAATAATGTCAAGTAATTGTGGTACAAAAAAAGTGGTGACAAATACGGAGATGCCGCCGTGTTCAGGCAGCGTTCTGCGGGTGTCAGTGGCTTTTATTGCCAGCAGGGCCCGGCCCAGCTGCCGGGATTTCTTGTGATTACGAAGAGAAACATTGTCAAAAGACTCCGTTGTTACTCAACACGCATCTGGAAATACCATTTTGATCTTGACGCTGTTCTTTCCATATTGAAGTATATTTTGCGTCCTTTTATGTTTGTGGTTCTCATTTTTTATTTGAACCCTATCTGCATTGCATTCACATTGTTTTTTCTCCTTTTAGAAATCCTGAGGTGTCTGATGCAAAATATTGAGCTTAGTCCTTGGAAGAGAATAATCTAGCACAGCTATGTGCCCTGAGAACTGTATGTAATGTAAGCATTTTATTTATTTTTAGGGAACGTTGTGCAGACAAGGTGGCGGGGGGGGCAGTTTCATACTTGTCAGCCTTGGGTTCATTTTCCTCGGTTCTCCGGGGACGGTGATGACGTAAACGCAGCTGGTACTCCGTGTTACGGTCGGGAATACGGCCTGACACGGGCTGTGTGGGACCAGACCTAACAAGTTCGCTGGTGCCTTGTGTGTTCGGGCTTGATGAACTTTTTTTTGTCATATTTCGGCTTGCCGTATTTGTTTATAAACTGTTATTTGGCTGTTCAGTTCAATTACATAAGACGTTCTCTTGTATCAGAGAAGATAATTGAGGGCAGTAAGTGTGTCAGTCGAGGCAAAGGCACACAGGCAGCGTTTTGGAGAGTGAGAGGTGGCCAAGTGTAAACGGCTGGCTTTTGTTCTGGCCTGTTGGGAAGAGCTTTGCACATAACTTGGGCGCAAAAAGCACGCAGCTGCGGTGGCTCCGGAGTCCCTTTCCCACCGGAATGGCCACGGAGCCCGGACACTGTGCCCTTCTTGGCGCGGTGCCCGGGAGCTCGTCAGCCCCGGAGGGACGTTCGGAGCTGACATCGTGTGTGGTGACTGGGCGTCCCTCCGCACGGAGCTGCGCAGTGCCGACCCACACCGCAAACGGGACCTGGCCGCCTCCAACCAGCTTCTTCCCCTTGGAAAACAGGCTGCGTAAATCCTCTGCGGGGACAAATTTTCCTGCGATAAATGATTTTCTACTGCTTAGTTTTCCCTAGTACTTCTACTGGGCGTAATATCTGACACGTGTGTTACGAGGAGCAGTCACGTGCGCCGGGAGTTGTGGTTCTGGTCTCCGTCCCCGCGGATCGGTCGCGCCGTGACCTTCCCGCGTTCCGTCAGTCTGAGCCGCCTCTTTGCCTGTCCGGTTGTACCAGGCCTGGGCGCTGCCAGCGGGCGCTGCACGTTCTCCGAGAACCGCGGACAGAAGGGCAGAGTGAAAACCCGCCGTGGCCCCGTGGCGTCGCCCGTGTCCGGGCCGGGAGCTGCGTGCGCGGCGGTTTGTGGCGCAGCGAGCGCTCGCTTCGCGGCCGGGTCGCTCCCTACGTGGGGCTCTCGTGCACCCATGAAACAACTCTGGCCGTGCTTTTTGAAGCGCCGTGCTGGCCTGTTGGCAGAGCACCGGGGAGACGGAGGCGATGCCTGTAGATACGTGCCGGCGCCCTAAATCCCCCCTTCAGCAGGGGTCGGCTCCCCGCGGCGCGGAGAGCTGGCGGGTGGCCGGTGCCGCCGGCACGGCCCAGCCGAGCCCCAAGCCCACCTCGGGGACCCCCTCCAGGGACAGACGGCGTGGGAAGCGGCCATGGGCTAAGTCAAGGCGCGATTTCAAGATTTAAAGATAAAATACATAGAGTGAGGGGGGAGGAACGAGGAGGATGGGAGCTCAGCGCTGGGGGGGCATGCCGGTGTCGGGGCTCCCTCCGCCCTGCCCGGCCCCGGGACTCCAAGCCCCCGGCCCCGGGACTCCCAGCCGCCGGCCGAGGGACTACAAGTCCCAGGAGCGCGGCGCCGTTCCCGCCCGCCGCCTGCGCAGTGCCGCGCCGCGCCTGGCCCGGGGCCGCAGCGGGAGCCGGGCGGCGGCGGAGCCGGGGCGCTGGCCGGGTAAGGGGCGCGATCCTCCCCGCTCCGGCCGCCGCTGTGGCTTCATCCCCCCGCCGCGGTGCTGGGAGGAGGAGGAGGAGGAGGAGGGGGGGGTCGGGGAGCGGGAGGAAGGCGAGGCCCGGCCGCCCCGCAGCCCGCCCGCCGGCCCGGGGCCTGCCCGCACCCGCCGGCGGTCCGGGGCGGCGGGCGGGCCGCGTGGGGCAGCCCGGGCCCGGCCGGTCTCTGTGCCCGCGCCCCGGGCGGCGCGGGGGGAGCGGCGCCCCGGCGGCGGCGGGGCGCGGCGCGGAGTTGGCCGGAGACCCCTCGAGCCGCTCCGGCCGTGCTGCCCCCGGCAGAGCCGGCCCCGCCGGCCGGGCCCGCGGCTGAGCACCGGGGCGGTTTGCGGGGCCGTTCCGCAGACTGGAGCTCCCGGGGCCGGGCCCGCTCCTGCCGGGCTGGGCCGGCGCTGGCGAAGCCGCTCGGCGTGATCGTCGCCCGCGTCTCTCCTTTATGGCTTTTGTGTTAGTGCAGGTTCAAAACTTGCAGCTTGACGCGCGCCGTGACTTCCCTTTTTTGTCACTGAGAGACCCTTAGCGCCGGAGAACTTCTTCAAGCGAGTATCTGCCTTTTTTTATTTTTATTTTTTTCTTGCAAAGTCATGATAGTGTGCTGGGAAGCAGAGAGCTGTTGGATCCAGCTCCCAGAGCGAGCATGTGCCGCTGCACCGGGGGGCAGAATCCTCCGGGGCCCGGGAGTTAACGCCCGAGTAGAAGCTGCGGGCTGAAGGGGATGGAGGGGGGAATGGCCCGGACGGGGCGTCAAATCCGAAATAACCCGCTCCGCAGGAGCAGCGGGCTCTTCGGAAAGGGACTGTCTGAACCGCCGCTGCCGCGGAGGGTGCCAGAATACTTCAGAGGCTTCACACGAGGGTCTCGTTGTTGTGAGATTTGTCACGTCCTGGAGAAAACGCTCTGCCCTTGGGAGCGGTTACCCTGCGTGGCGGACCGCGGATGGGATGTGTCGCGATGAGGGGAGCGGCTCGAGCTGGAAGGGGCTGGGAGCAGGTTGGTTTTGTCAGTTCGAGCGGTGTTGAGTTCTGCCCTTTTGACTAAAAGTTAATTAGTGCGACCCCTCCCGTAAGGGGGACCCCGCTTTCTAGCATCACGAGCGGCTGGAGCAGGTTCTAACGTGGTTGGATGCTTTTGTTGATTTTATGCCACACAGCAACGCTCTTATAGATAATTGAGTAGCAGCTGATCCCGCGCGTTACCGATAAGCTCTGTTAAGGGACACGAGAAGCGAGGTGCCCCTTGCGCACAGCTCTTGTGTTCGGTGCCAGCTGCTGGGCAGAAACAAACCTGAGGTGTGAGTTTCTTATTAATATTGATTAGATAGTTGAACCGTAGCAAATTGAAACGCATTTCGCGTGTCGTACGCGTGTTTCGGGACGGCGGGGATTGCAGCGTGGGAGTTCAGCAGGTAAGGCCTAGGTCGTGGTGAACTATCCTACTGAAAAATGATTTATTTTTTTTTTAGCTCAACTTCGAGAGGTAGGCTGTTAGCTTATATAAAGAAATAAGGCTCGTTAGTTACTGCTATTCATGAAGAAATTGCTATTTCACGTGGGGTGGATTAGCATGGAAGCTATTCAGGCAGGGAATTATTTTGCAGTAAGACGGAGTGATTTCAGTTTTGCCTTGCCCTGCCCTGCCTACGTTAGATCTGCCCAAACTTGCTTTGGAAGTTGAGTCTTGTGTAGCGAGACTCAGGAGGAGCAAAAAGCCTTGAGCAGGAAATGCTGGAGGAGGAAGGAGAGCCTGGTGTACTAGCAGTATTTACTACTTTAATCTCTTTTCTGTCAACCGAATTGCAGAAATAGTCAGATGTCACTTGTTCTGTATGCCACAGTGCCGGACCTCGTACTTTGTAAGGTGGAGTTCAGTACCTGAAGATTATAGGTAGTGTTTTCCAGGACTTGCAGCCGATGTCCTGCGTTCACCAAAGGCACAGATTGTCTCGGGTTCTGGACGAACTTCTGTCACGCTGGCAGGGCAAAACATGTTCGATGCTGGCAGGTCGTGCAATCTTTGTTGTTGATGTGGTGGAGCATCGTGAAGTGAAATGGTTTCAGCTGGGCTGAGTTTCTTTTACTGTGTCACAGCTCCTAGTAGGTTACCAAACAGTCTTGAAGTAACCGGCAAAAAACGGGAACGTTTTCATATCAGAGTGAAATTGCCAGGATTGAAAGATATTTCTCACACAGCAGGAGCTATTTGATACCTGTTGTTTCTTCAGCCCCAGCAGACTGTTGGGTATCTGAATTTCCAGAGCTGTCTCCTTTCCACAGCTGTGTACAGACAGCTGTTGTCTCAAGGATGGCGCGTGGCGGTCACAAACCAGGTCGCTGGAGAATGGTGGGCACCGTTCTGTTTGTGAGAAACCGATAAAGTCGTCTCGCAGACAGCGTTCTGTGCCCGCTGAAGCTGCGGCCGCTGGCGCTGCTCTGACGCTGCCGTCTGTGGTGTGTCACCAGATACACAGCTGTGGCCAACGGCTGCTGCAGCTCTTGTCCCCAGCGCGGGCGTGGAGTGTTGTGTGGCCTGGTCAGAGGATGCAACTGGTGTCTGTCCGTACTGACCGTAAAGGGGAGAGGTGTTTGGAGGGGAGCGCGGTGTCCAGTAGGTCTGTTAGTGGTACAACAGTTTCTCCTTTCAAGACAGGCTGTGTTAATAATATCAGTTTCTGAGGAGAGTAATAGTGTGTGCATCTTGCTCTGCTCATTTTTTTTTTCTTTACCACACTGCAAGTTTTCTCGAGAGCCCATCTGAAAGCTGCTGCAGTACCGTGTGTATTAAACTACCTGCTTTACATCTCCGGTATTCTCAAATGTCCGCCAGAAGCTTAAGGTGATGACAAAAGTTGTTTGCACTGTTGTTTGCTGTACTTGTGTGACTTCAGAATAATTAGTTTTTAAAAACTGGTAGATGGGAGTGAGTGAGGCATTCCTCTTCATAGAGGTGTGCTTCAGTAGCAATCACCAGCAACCAAATTAGTTTCATTTTTGGGGAGGATTATAAAGATGGGGAAGCTGCTGATCCCTTTTCCGTCCGGGGTAAGAACTGCTGTCGTGCAGTTGACTTCCTGCAGACTGACAGGAAAATCCTGGGGATTTTCATGGTCCTTGACAAAGCAGCGGTACTTGGTAACCTGCTGTGGTTCGGTTCCAGATCAATGTGCCTCTTGCTTTCCTTATTTCTGGTGTTCTGCAGTAGAGACTGATAAGATAGACACGTGGGCAGCAGCCGATTGATGGGCTATTATCAAGTAGTCATGGGACCAGTATCTTTAGAAGTGCAGATGCAGGCAGTGGTAATCTTCAGAGCCTTGTTCTGTTTTGGCCTAAAGTTCTCAGTGACAGTGGGTTTACAAAAAACTGGAATGCACAGCAGTGTGCAGCTTCCCAGTCACTCAGTGCTTCCCAGTCTCTGGTTAGTGGCTGGGATGCTCATCAGGAGATGCCCCAGTTGTGTGTGTTAGGTGGTAACTTCTCTTTCCGAGGATGTGCAAAGCTCAGACTGTCTTTCCCCCCCACACCCCCCCGTGCCATCGCAAATAGTACACTATTGTTTTGCAGCAGTCTGACCTTTCCTCCTGTTTTGTTGCTCCTGTTCACTGCACAGGTGGATTATATGCTTGTGTATTAGCACATGACTGTGTGGGAGTCATATTTGCTCTCTGAGTATTAACTGTTTTTTTGATTTCTTTATTTGAATTGTCTGTAGCTCCAGAAAAGTTTACCAGTAATTTAACTACTGTTTTGATAATTGTAATTTACCAGAAAAAGTAGATTATTTCCAAGATGCCTTTGTCCCTTTCACTGACTGGGCTTTTGGAGTTCACTCCCACCTGTGGGCCAGGGGAGAAAAGGACAGCCCTAGCTCAGAGGCTGAAAGCTGTCAGGGTGCTTGGCCCATCCCTGATGCTGAGAACAACCTTCTTTAGGTAAAAAAAAAAAAAAAGAAAGAGACTGAGTGAAACAGTGAGAGAAATCACGTTACTTGTAAGTATATGAGACACCCCAGAGGCTGTTCAGTGTGCTCATAACAAGTGACACAGAAATAGAAACTTGTTTTGAAGTTTGGCAAGGCGAAGGCCTCGGAAAGCAGGTGAAGTCAGCGGGCTGTTCACAGGGGGCACCCCGTGTGGGTCCCCTCTTCCTTCCCCAAACCTGCTCACGAGCAGGAGAAGCGCTTGGACTTTCTGTCCAGAAATGTGAAGCCCGTGGGTGGACACCTTGAAGTGGAAAGCGTCAACTGTTTATAAAAACTGTTACGGTTTGATAAACTATGAGCAGCTCTCAAGTACAGCCTTACAGGGGAAGGCGTCTCACGAGGTAGTTCTGCAGATCTGCCTGGGTGGTTTTACGGCTGCAACTCCTGGCTGGCATCAGCGGCTCAGCCTAATAACTGCTTGCTACTGCGTTTGCAGGCAGCATCGAGTTTAATGCTGCTTTTTTGTGAGCCCTTAAGTTCTGGGACGAAAAAGAAAATTGTTGTGAGAAGTTGTTGTTTGTTTCTCAAGGAACTTTGGCAGTAACATCAGTGGTTCTTCTTCTAATAATTTCTCTGAGACTGTCCCAGTCAAAACCATCTAAATTAGCACGTCCTTCCAGTTCCTTAATCTCACCTTTGGCTGCATGAGCTGTAACCACTGGTGAGGGTGGCTGGGTGGTTTTGTATGGGTTTTTTGAATTTTTTGGGTTGTGTTTTTTTTTTTTTTTTTTTTTTTTGAGAGAGAGCTTTATGCACACAGTTATCTGTGTTTGCTAGGAATGGCCTTTAAACCATCAGCTGTAAGAAGATCGCAATTTTTTATGCGTAAAGACTTGTGACAGCATCTCTCCATCTCTGCTAGGGTTTTGGTTGTGAGGTTAAAACTCCAGATGAAAGCACTTAATTACAGATGCAGGGAGAAGTGATGGCTGTCAATGCACCTGGTTATCAGGCTTTCCCCACACACGGAAAAAACCCAACAAATGTAAAACCTGTGCCTAATTAGGGAGCTAATCTGTATTCTTCAGAGGGGATCATCTGCTCCACGGAGCAGTGAACCACAGATCTTTGAAACACTGAAAGGGGAGAGATTACGGCAGTGCAATGTACATTATTTGTAGTTTCTCACGCGTGGACTGAATGGTTTTGTGGAGCAAGGCTCCTCTCGAATCACTACGGGCTGGGGAAGTGAGTTTCTCATTTAGCTGTAGCATGGCTTTGATCCTTGATCGCAGCTCCCTGGGCAGCCCTGACATCTGTCCGTTACCAATACATCTGCATCCAACCCTTTTTCTTCCCAATTTAGCTAGTATGGCTGTTAATTCTGGTGGGGAAGAAGACATAAAGCAGTTAATCATTAATTCCATGGAAACATAATCTGATCTGCATGATTCGACCCCTTCCCTTGTCAGCGTTAATGCAGTTGATGTATTTTTTTCTCCCATAGAGTTAGTTTTCAGATGGATTAGCTCCTTGAACTTGATTTGGATGGGGTGGTACTCTTTGTTTATCTAACTGGTAACTAAGATGTTTTCTAATTATGAAGGTAGAACTGGTGTTACATCGAGACGTAATAGTATTTTATGCAGGTTTTTGTCCCTGATGTGCTATGAAAGCCTATTATTGTTTCAGGTTTTCTCTCTTTAAAACAGCATTTTTGGATTGTGGCCCAAAGAAATATTCTTCTGAACTGAAATATTTAAGGAATTTTTTCTAAATGAATTCAACTGTTGAGCAAAGTCTCCAGACTTACTTCTCATTTCTGCCTTATCTGGGTGTTGATACTCCTTGGGTTTATCGTTATTTTAAAAATTAGTAATATTAGTTAACATGTTTTAGTAGAAAAGGCCAATGTTTGGAGCTTGGTGCTGCTTACGCATAGATGAGGGAGGGCATTTGTTTTAACAGGCCCGAGACAACCACACCCTTGTACTTGGTAGTGCTGCCTTACGTGGGCATGCTCTTGGACACGGTACTAAGTGCCGAAATCTGGTTGTTGATTCACCAGACAGTTGGAAGGGGGCTCGTCTTCACCCCCCCGAGCTTGTGTCGCCCGAGCTGCAGCAGGGGCCGTGTCTCCCCAAGCACCAGCCGTGGGCACCAGGGGGGTGCGGGAGGTCTGTAGCGCTGTGCTCCCGCTTCAGCTCTGAGCGTGAGCTGAGAATGTCATCGGCTCCTCTGCGGGTGTCCCTGACGTGCTGACATACCGAGGGGTTAATGAGACTGGCAATTAGGAAACCTTGCATTTAGAAAGAGCGACTCGGCCCCGCAGTGGTGGGCTGGGGGTTAATGTGCGAACATGGAAGGGGCACGGCAGCGTCTACCGCTGAGTGTGAGTCCCTGACCTGCTCACCCCTTCCTTGGGGCTGTCAGAACCTGCTCCCTAACTGTTGGAATTCACCTGTTCCACGTTGGCTCTTTCAGTGAGAGCTGGGTAACCCGCTGGCTGCCCAAGATGGTGAAGCTGGACATACACACGCTGGCGCACCACCTCAAGCAGGAACGGCTGTATGTCAACTCGGAAAAGCAGCTTATCCAGAGGCTCAATGCAGATGTGTTGAAGACGGCTGAGAAGCTGTACCGCACGGCGTGGATTTCCAAGCAGCAGAGGATTAACTTGGACAGACTGATCATAACAAGGTGAGGAGAACCTCAACTTCTAAACTTCCGTGAAGGGCAGCAGATCCATCAGATTTTTCACACTTAGTGCCTGGAATCCTTTGCTGTTCTGATCGTTAAAATGGTAGAGTTTTAAAGCGAATCTCAACCAGGGAATCTGACTCACCTGAACCTTACTTGCTGGCTGTCTAAACTACCTTTATTTAATTTACGTGTTTTTCTTCCGTTCGTAGTTTGCAGGAGCAAACTCCCCTTATTGCTGAACTTGCAACACATTTGTATTAACTGTACTGGAAGCCTTTTTTTCCTTGGTGGTAGTCTCGTTAATAGATTGAGCACGTGGCATCTTTTATGAAGTTTGTTTGCTTAAGAGTTACTTAAACTGTTTCAATGTTTTTCCTTAAAGTGCTGAAGCCTCTCCTGCTGAATGCTGCCAGCATGCTAAAATCCTGGAGGACACGCAGTTTGTGGACGGGTATAAGCAGCTGGGATTTCAGGAGACTGCTTACGGAGAATTCCTAAACAGGCTGAGAGAGAACCCGAGGCTTATTGCGTCCTGCCTGGTTGCTGGAGAGAAGCTCAACCAGGACAACACCCAGAGCGTCATCCACACGGTCTTCACCTCGATTTACGGCAACTGCATCATGCAGGAGGATGAGAGCTACCTCCTGCAGGTCCTCCGCTACCTGATTGAGTTTGAACTCAAGGAGAGCGACAACCCTCGGCGGCTGTTGAGACGGGGCACCTGTGCCTTCAGCATCTTATTCAAACTGTTCTCTGAAGGACTCTTTTCTGCAAAACTCTTTCTCACTGCAACTTTACATGAGCCAATCATGCAGCTTCTGGTTGAAGATGAAGACCACCTGGAAACTGATCCAAACAAGTTAATTGAGAGATTCTCCCCGGTACAACAGGAAAAGTTATTTGGAGAGAAAGGCACAGAAAAGTTCAAGCAGAGAGTCCAAGAGATGGTTGACTCCAATGAGGCCAAGCTGGTGACCTTGGTGAACAAATTCATTGGCTATCTCAAACAAAACACTTACTGTTTTCCTCACAGCTTGAGATGGATTGTGTCACAAATGTACAAAACGCTCTCGTGTGTAGACAGGCTGGAGGTTGGGGAGGTCAGAGCGATGTGCACAGATCTTCTCCTAGCGTGTTTCATCTGCCCTGCAATTGTTAACCCAGAACAGTACGGGATAATTTCCGATGCTCCTATAAATGAGGTGGCAAGATTTAATCTGATGCAGGTAGGACTCACTTTGAAGTGGTCTAAAAAAAAAAAAATAGTGTGAATGTTCTTGGCCTTTTTTTTTCCACTAGAACTGATGTTACTATGGTAAAGGTAAAGGTACTGTCCCTCCTACCTAGAAGATGAATGCTAACAAAATATTTCTGTTAATTGCTGAAAAGGTGTGCTCCAAAGTTTATCTGTTTGCTTAAAATACTGACTTGAAAATATGACAGCACGTATTCCTTTATCTCTTAGGAGAGTTGCAAATGTACTTTATAAAAGCTCTGATAAGGGATGGAAGCCAAAGTGTAAAACTGGCTATAAGGTGAATTCTGGAATGTGGCTAAAGGAGTGTTGTGCAGTTCTTGATAATGTTAAATATTATTCTGGGTATTGCACAAAATAATGAAATATTTTGCTGAAAAAAGCTTCTTGTCTGGCAGTAATGACCAGTTTTCTGGTGGGTAGCTATCTCCTGTTTCATTAGACTTTAGAGTATTCCCCAGCCCTCATGACAAATTTCTGTCTGTGTGGAAATACTTGGGCAACTCACTGCTGGTGTGTCGAGGTGTAGTCTGAAGGTACGGAGCGCTGCGCGTCCGACTCGGGATGTTCCCCACGCAAGGAACAAAACCCACTGTTTGATGGAGCCTGTAAACTGGGCAGTGAGCGATTCTCTCGGTGCAGTCGTTGGGTGCTTTCACTCACTGGACTGTTACTCAGGGGGCCTGGCCAGTGCTTTTCTAAAAGGCACCAGCAATCCTCTCCCGTGTCACCGCTTGGGTGGTGCCGCAGAGCTTGCAGGGGGCGACTCTTGAATCTCCAGCTGCAAAACAACTCTCAGTTTTAATAAGGAATTTATGCTCTGAAACAAGGGTTAGCCCTCTTGTGATTTTTTTTTTTTGTTTTTTTTTTTTCCTTCAGTCTATTCTCAGTAATATATACATTTAAGATGACCTGGATTCAACTCTCAATTCTGACATGTTGTAAAAGCAAAACATGCTTTGTTCCCGGGCGGGGGGGAAGTATGGATGCTCGCAGCATACTGCGTGTGCAGATTTTCTTGTTAAACGCAATGACTGCTTTTTTTCTAAAGCTCCTTATATTTTTTCTGCCGTGAAAGCAAGTACAAGGCTCTGTCCACTCAGAATTATTTCTCAGAGTATTAAATGAAAAAAAAAAAAAAAAAATCATAATGGAGGAGTTTTTTTATAATCAGATCCACCATGCTGTTTTGAAATGCTTATTCTTCATACTGCTTCTTCATTTCAGGTTGGGAGGCTTCTGCAGCAATTAGCAATGACAGGTTCTGAAGAGGGAGATCCACGTTTGAAGAGCAACCTTGCTAAATTTGACAAAGTAAGAATCCAGACACAAAAAGTTAAGACTTATGTGTTTGCTTCATCCTTCTGCAGCCTCTTTTTTCAGATGTTGCAAAGGACTTAGTAAGCATTTAACTTCCAAGTTATGTGTACTGAAAAGCAGATTAAATTCTACAGAAAGCTGTGAACAAAATCTTGAGTACTAGAACAAGGGGTTGGGGTTCTTGCTTGTACTCTGACATAATACTTCTTAAAAGAAAATAGAAAAGAGGGATAAAAGCAAGTTACCTTTTAAACTGAGATGCTGAAGTGCCATCTGTGGATTTTATGCTGAACCTAAAGAAAACACTTTGATCTGAAGATAACTTTTGTATGGAATCTGGTTTAACACCAAGTAATTTGTTAGTGCAAGTAGCTTCTGTTCCTTTTTCCCATAGTTTTGCTTTTCTGTTCAGCTTTTCCTTTGTTAGCATGAATCATCCGTAGCAATACTGAGGTTGGCTTCCTTGGAGGAACAGTGCCACTAATGAACTTTGATCTATTGTCATATGCTTGAAAACCTCTTGATTTATTGTGTAACTTCCAGGTTTTTGCTAATTATAATTGTTACACAGTCAGCATCCAAAGTTACATATTTATACAAGTAATATTCAATCAGATTAGAAAGTGATATTGTGTGTTGCTTCCTTATTTCACTTTTAGTCTATGCTCAGCACATTCTTCAGGAAGGGGCAGTTTAATGGCTGTAAAACAGTTTAAATTTTTTTAAAAAATGTAAGGAGAAACTTAAGTAACACTTTTGATTGCAGAAAAGGAATGAAGGAAACACTAAAACTAACTGCAGGCTTTCCTTGCTTGCTCTTCAGTGGTTTTAATGATACGTGGTATTTTATCCTACGATTTTGAAAGTAGGAAGGAAAACTTACATCGTTATGTAAACTACTAAACTCTTGTTGTAACTTATGTTCTTTCCAAACTCTAGCAAGTGGTGTCTCATTTAAAATATTTCTTCTCTTCGCAGAGCTGTGTCGCTGCTTTCCTGGATGTAGTTATTGATGGGCGTGCAGTTGAAACTCCTCCGATGTCTTCTGTCAACCTTCTGGAGGGGTTGAGTAGAACCGTGGTGTACATGACGTACAGCCAGCTAACTACTCTGGTAATACCTTGCCTTCTTAAACAGGAGGAGTATAAACTCGTCGCCCTGTGTTTACAGATAGGGTAAACAGGGTTGATGATTTATGCTGCAGTTCTTACCAACACTAACTGTACATTTTTAGGTTGGCTTTATGCGGAATGTGATGTCGAGTGATCAGCTTAAGGAAGATCGGATGGCTTTAGAAAACTTGCTGGCAAACTTACCCCAGAACAAACCAGGGAAGAGCAGCAGCCTTGAAATGACTCCATATAATACCCCACAGCTTTCTCCTGCAACTACTCCAGCTAACAAAAAAAATCGATTACCAATAGGTAAGGAGAGCAAGCAGACTCCTTGCCTGATTTCTGATACCTTGATACATTTTCTGTGCCATTTTTTCAGTCATCTCTTGGGGCTGCTCTGTGACTACACCTTCAGTTCCTACTTTTTCTGTGTAGAGGGTGAAGAATTTTCTTTTGCATAGAGAGCCAGGTAACTTCCTTCCTTTCTGATGCAAGTACGTGAGCTTCAGCGCTCTGGATTGAACTTGGGAAAAGCGCTGGGGTGGTTGGCAGCCACAGTAGTGAGTGCAGTGTGTAATAAAGGGAGTGTGAGGGTGGGAAGCAGGTCTAGGAGGGAGGATTGCTGAGGAAGGTGGTAAGATGGAAGCAATCACATTTCGTTAGTGGGATAGAATAAGTTTAAAACTTTTCTGTCTCAGTAAAGAGCAAGTGTGGAGGAGGATGAAAAAGCAAGAGCAGAACTTTTAAGAGTACGTGCTGAGAAGAGAAGCTTTCTCCTTTCTCCATTATTTGCCCAGGCTCATTCCAACTGTTAGTATGGTGCAATGCAATTTTATGTTTGTTGGGTTTTTGTCCTCTTTTTGAATGAGATTTCTGGGTCTTGAAGTTCTCCATTTCAATAATACTTTCTCTTAAAATAGGAAGTGTTGTGCTCTTCTTCACTGTATATTTACATACATGACCACGTGGGATATTTTTATTTGTGAGATTTGGTGTTAGCGTGTTACAGGATGAAACATGTAGAGCCCTATAAGTGGCAAAACCCCCCCAAAACCAACCCCAAAACAAACCTATCCCATGTTGCTTTAACTCTGCTTCTGAATGGTTCTGGTCTTACACCTATGCAGTAGTGGCACAGCAGCGTTTATTTTATGGTATAAAATAGCTTTTTGCTCAAAGTTTTTATTTCTTTTGTTTCATTTTAATGCTTTCGAAATCCAGGACAGCAATTGGCAGCCATTACTGCCTGGGATACTTCTGCTACCAATCTTTCAGCTCATATAACTCTAGTAACCCCTTTTGGTGGGTAATGCCCTCTTTCCATTCTTTTCTGTGAAATCTGTACTTATAACTCATGACTTCAGCATGCCTTTGGTTTACTTTGGCGATCAGTTGCTTTTTCAGATTTCTTCATCGATTTCTGTACGAGACTCATTTCCCATGTACATGTAGTTTTTAAAAACATGTGTGCCTTTGTGTGATAATCAGAATTTGGCTGTGACTTCTGCACACTTGCCTTGCTCTCCCCAGATCAAACAAAGAAATAACTGGCGTCACGCTGCCGTACTTAGAAATCTTAATTCCACGTGGGTGTTTTTCCTTCCACGGTGCCAAATGTGGGAATGTGAGGCTACTTGAAAGACTAATAAAGAGTCACAAAATAATCAACCCGATGTTGAATTGTGTGTCTGGGTATGAGACACCTGTTAGAATAAGGTTTCCCTGCATTTTAGGAGGAAAAAACCTTCTAAATAAATTAGAGTTATAAACCACAGGAACGTAGACTTTTTTTGTTCTCATGTACTCAGTTTATTATGGGTCTTTCTGTGGCTGGAATAAACTGAACTCATGCAGGCAAACAGGACACAGTATACGTTGTTTCTCTAAACTTTTATGTTGAAAGTTTGCTCTTTCGCAGTTCAGTACTCAAATTTAACTAGTTCTACCTCTGAAAGTGTAATACGACTCTTCATTTTTAAGTTTATTTAGTATGTATTATTAATTCAAAACATTGCCATTTTGTATTTCCATCATATTGTCTTTTCTTCCCCCTTAAACAAAGGAGAGCTTTCTAATGTGGATATTTCAAAATATTTTCTTAGCAACTCGCAGCAGAAGTAGATCGAATATTCTAATGGATCAGCACGGCGATCATGAAGGATCCTCCCAGGAGACTATTCCAGAAGTTCAGCCGGAAGAAGTGCTGGTGATTTCTTTGGGGACAGGCCCACAGATTACTCCAGGAATGATGTCAGAAAATGAGGTATGTGAAAACTGTCACCTCTCGGATATTTTGAAAAGTGCAGCCTCTGTGTTCTGTAGTAGCAGAACAGTTGTGACACTAATTGTGGGCAATAAATGCAGAGTGGGAATTAAAATCCTTATTTCATTTTATTGAACTTGGGGGTTGTAGCTTTCAAATTTCCCTTTTTAGATGTTTTTTTCCCCTCACTTCGTATATCTGCAAGGTACCAAAAGCAGTATATTAAGGCAGGAAAAATGAACCTGGCAGATTTATGAGGAGGCTGTGTCATCTAGCACACTTAAGAGCAGACCTGGGCTGTTGTTTCCGAGCCTGACGAAGCTGGTTCGGTTCTCTCTCTGCGTGCCCTGCCTTTGGATGAAGTGGCCCAGGTGACTGACAGAACTGGAACGCTGATCCTGACATTTCGGGCAGCTCAGACTTGGGGGGCAGAGGCCCAGCTCCTTGTGAGAGTGGAGCTGTGGTTGTGTTGCCCCAAATGCCTGCGAGCTGGCACAGCTGCTGCTTTCACCTCTGCAGCCTTGCCTGGTAGTTTGGGTTATCTCCTTCTGCAGCCTCCTAACCATCCATCTCCATATTATAGCAGTCTGCTGGGGTGATGAGGGAGCTGGTGGCTCCGTTATTATCAGGACTTGCCTTATGTTCACATCTTGGTTACCTACATTCCCTCCAAGCTCTAACTTTGGAGATGGCTGTCTTTTTTTTCCAACAGAATGTTAGAAATTTGATTGTGTCATTAACACGTAGGGAAGAAAATGCAAAAAATGCGTGCAATGTTCTGTTTACTGTGTAATTATCTGAAAAATAGATGGTTTTAAGGAAGTCTTGTTTCTTTCCTCCACTCTCCAGGTCTTAAATATGCAGCTTGCAGATGGCGGACAAGGAGATGTCCCCGTTGATGAAAACAAACTCCATGGTAAACCTGATAAAACCTTGCGCTTTTCCCTCTGCAGTGATAATCTGGAAGGAATATCTGAAGGTGAAGGGCTACTTAAGTCTTGAAGAAGTTTCGTCCCTTTTTTTTTTTTTCCTTAACTGTAAAAGGAACTTCTGTTAAACACAACATGTCATCTTTCCCATTTTGAAGACTGTGCTATTTGACCCTGAGAGCCATTCAGAGAAAAAGGTCTGGAGCTCAATTTTGACCAGCAAAGGCATAACTGAGTCTGAGAATTAGGAATTAAAAAAACTTAAAAAAAAAAAAAAAAGAGGGAGAAAACGGATTTATTTTTTGTTTTCAAACTTAAACGTAGTACTAATCATTGAGATAATCTAATCTAGACTACTCAGACTCGTTTTTTGTCATGTTTTAATATGCTCTTACATATCTCAGAATAGTTTCTGGACTCTGGACAGTTCCTTTATATGAACCTCAGACACAACAAAGCACAGGTTGATTTGTGGGATTGAAGAGGTTGGTACAGATCACTCAGCACACATTGTTTTGTGTAACTTCCATTATTGAGCTTTTGCTCGCTCTTTCCTCAAAAGAAGAAAACGAATTCATGGACAAATAAACTAATGGCAAAACCTTTATTGACTTTTTAGTTGCGGTTAAGTATGGTAATGGTGAGATTCCAGCCATTTCTGGTCATGTGTTTGTAGATTATTATAGTTAGTATGGTACTCTAAACATGGGAAGTACAGGTCATGGTGCTGGTTAAGTATCTGTAGAAAAAGGATCAAGAGTAGAGCAAATGCACATTTACTTCATCAAGTCAGCATCTTATATTGGAACTGCTACTTCATTTCTTTTCTCCTTCCTAGTTAATCGTGTCCTGGATAGTTAATGTTGCATATTTAGGAACTGTTGCTCAAATCTGATCTACAGTGAAATGTGTTTTCACAGGCCCTTCCAATCGCTCCAACTCGGTGTCGTCTCTGGATTTGGAAGGGGAGTCGGTGTCGGAGCTGGGCGCGGGCCCCTCCGGCAGCAACGGGGTCGAGGCGCTGCAGCTGCTGGAGCACGAGCAAGGCAGGTGCAGATTCTCACACGAGTGCCTGGGGTGCTGGAGGTAGTGAAGCCAAAGTTCTGTGGAGAAAGATTGGAAAATTGACTAGTTCAGGAAAAAATAAGTAAAAGTTTTCCTTGTGCGATCATGCTTGCATTTATTTATGGATTTGTTTTGTGGTTGTTTGTTTGGTTTTTTTTTTTCCTAGAAATACTTCTTGTAGTCCATTGTTAGGAAATGGAAATCTCATGGAAATTTGAATCTTAAGTCCTTTATAGGAAACTGCTTGTAAAGTTTTGCTTGACAGGCCTTACTTTAAAACACTGTCTGACAGAATTAGAGGGTTGGTTGGTTGGTTGTTTTCCTATAATGTACTCTTACAGATTTTTTTTTCAATCAGAAGTAATTGGACAAGCCTTTGAAAAAATTGAGAACTTTTTATTTTTATGTAGCCACAACTCAGGATAACCTTGATGACAAGCTCCGTAAATTTGAAATCCGTGATATGATGGGGTTGACTGATGACAGAGATATATCAGAAACTGTGAGCGAAACTTGGAGTACAGATGTCTTGGGAAGTGACTTTGATCCAAATATTGATGAAGATCGTTTGCAGGAAATAGCAGGTAACTTGGTGGGACAGCTGGTATGTTAAAATGCTTCATGCTTGCTCTAAAATAGTGAGGCTGCAGAGCCCTCCTCCTCTCTTTCTAAATAAGTGTTTTCATTGATTAAACTGGAGCTTTTCTGTAGGAGGATTTTGCGTGCATGACCTGTATGATATTTGGTTGCTCAGTTCTGTATTGTCAACAGTGTCTTTCATGAGTATTAAGGACACTTAAAATGTGTTCTCGTTTTTCTCTCCTGTTAGAGCTCTCTTCAGGAAGCCTGTATCTAGCTATACGCTTCGGCTTTACTTTTGCAGGTGCAGCTGCAGAGAACATGCTAGGCAGCTTGCTGTGTTTGCCAGGTTCAGGATCCGTGTTGCTTGATCCCTGCACAGGTTCAACCATATCAGAAACCACAAGTGAGGCGTGGAGTGTGGAGGTGTTACCAAGTGATTCAGGTCAGAATCGGGCAGGTTTTGCTTATTTCGTTAGTGGGAATCAGAACCGCTCCAGAGGCGTGTAATGCAGAACAGCAGCATCTTCTCTTTCCTTGAGAAATGATTATCCTAGGGTTAAGTTAGTGTTTGTGATTATTGGAAGAACAAACTCTTCCTAGGCGGAGAGAAGATGGAAAGCATTGTGAGAGATTTACTGTTATTAAGAAACTCTTAAGGGTCAAAAAGGGAGAGCCGGTTTGCAGAGCAAACTTCTGTTTGCTTTCCTTCCCTGTGGTGTTAAGTAGGGCTGTCTGGGATCGTGGTTTACTTTGGTTAGTGAAGATATGACTGTATACTCCGGTCTCATAAGAAATACTTAAACCAGTAAAGACTTCTTAGAATGCCCGTGCAGATGGAGCAGTGCTCTGTGCAGTCCTGCCTTCTGTCAGGGAGGAAACTTGCTGAAGGGTTGAGTTGGCTTAGAACTTAAAACACCACGTCAACGTCCCCCCCCCGCCCTCTGTATGTGGATATTAAGGGTGCATGGCATGGAGTAATGATACTTTTTCTCTCTGCTCTTCACTGTCTCCCTTTTGTAGAGGCCCCAGACTTAAAACAGGAGGAAAGACTACAAGAACTGGAAAGCTGTTCTGGGCTGGGCAGCACATCTGATGACACGGATGTGAGGGAGGTCAGTTCACGACCCAGTACGCCCGGCCTCAGCGTTGTATCAGGTGTGTTTGGTTGCCTCTGGAAACACGCTGCTCCCTTAGCACCTCACCAGCATCTGCTTTGGTTGTGCAGTGTTTCACTCGTAACTTTCTGTACTCATTCTGGAATTTTCAAAGCGGTAATTCTTTGTTCGTGTTACAGAAGAAATAAAAAAGGCAGCAGAGCATTGAACACTCTGTGCTACGGTAGCAATGGTCACCAGTGCAGTGTTGATTTGGAAGAAACTCCCAACTTCCTTGCATTTAGTTTTATTATCGCAGTGTTTTTATTTAAGTAAATCAGCATATGTCTACTTCAGTTCTTCCTTTTCTGAAAAGTATTTAACAGGACGAAGTGTCTTTCTGATGCCTGTTGTCAAAGTGTATTCATGGTTATGTTAAACAGTTGAGCAGAAAAAATGTTATTTAGGAGTGTAGAAATTCATGATGTCTCTAGGTGCTGCTGTACGTTAGGACTTGAGTATTACATTGGTCACCAAATGTTTTAACAGCTTCAGGATTTTTGCTTCCTTTTTCTCTGAAATTCAGACTGTTACAGATGCTTCTTTTGTTATGTGTAAGGTATTAGTGCAACATCTGAAGATATTCCTAATAAGATTGAGGATCTCCGGTCAGAATGTAGCTCTGACTTCGGGGGAAAAGACTCCGTGACAAGTCCTGACATGGATGAAACGGCCCACGGTGAGTGAGTGAGTTACCTGTAAACGAGAATTAGAATCTCCAGTAACTGAAGTCTCACAAATGACATTTGTAGAATCTTAAATTTTACCATTTCTCCCAGTTTCAAAGTTCTGGTAGCTAAGCTTAACATTTTCCTTATTTGCTAGCCCTGTGTTTGTTTGACAAAGAGACTCCAGTACTTTATAGTACTGGAGCTTGGGTACTAGAGCTGAGATCCCTTCTCCTGGCTCAGGTTACACCGACTGTTCTCTTCTCTTGCATTTTGGAATTGGTCTGCTCCTCAGGATTTCCCCATTTTTGTGATGTCATTCTTTTTCAGTGTACTCCAGAGGTCTTTCCGTATAAGAATATCTTTTAAAACATTTTGCAATACAAGTTTTGTAAACTTTTGTTGCTGAGGGCTGTTTTTCCAGTGTTCCTTATGGTGTAGGTAATTCCTGGTACAGCGCTAACATTTTTTTTTTTTTTCTGTATTTCAGGAGCCAGTCAGTTGACATCTCCTCCTTCTCAAACAGACTCTTTGCTTGCATTGTTTGACCCTCTGTCATCTAATGAGGGTGAGTTGTAAAGAATAAGCAGTTTTAAAAAATAGGCATTTTCAATGCTTCTGTGTTAGTACCTCTAATTTGGAAGAATCTTGAAAGCAATGCGTGTGCCTTCTTTTATGCTTATGGCCGCAGGTGTCTCGGCTGTAGTAAGGCCTAAAGTACACTACGCCAGACCCTCCCACCCACCACCGGACCCACCGATCCTGGAGGGGGCTATGGGAGGTAACGAGGCCCGGTTACCCAACTTCGGCTCTCACGCTTTGATCCCGACGGATTTGGAAGCGTTCAAGCAGAGACACTCCTACCCCGAGAGGCTGGTGCGCAGCAGGAGCTCGGACATCGTGTCCTCGGTGCGGAGACCCATGAGTGACCCGGGGTGGAACAGGCGGCCTGGGAATGAGGAGAGGGAGCTCCCCATGCCGACCCCCGGCGCCGCTGTGCTGGTGGCTGCATCCCAGTCGTCGTCTTCGTCTCCCAGTAAAGACTCCTCCAGGGGAGAGGTAAGGCTTCTATTTATCTTTTTTTGTTTTTCTAGCCTGCACGCTTTAATCATGCATCGAATGCCAGAGAGCTGGTATTAAATGTGTTTAGCCAAGGAATTACAGTGCACTTTAGTTACCTTTTAAATGTTGGCCAATAATGTTTTACAAGCTAAAGCTACAGATGTTCAGAGTGGCTTAAATGAATCTGGCGTCTGTTAAATTGCCTGGATGAGCTTTACTTAATTTAGTGGGACTTCAGAAAGACGTTTGTTTTAGGGTTTAAATTTAAAACACTGCCGCACCCTGAAAAGTAATTTTCTTTAAAGAAGAAATAAGTGAAACCTGAGTTTCTTCATGTCTTTGGTTTTGCATTTATAGGCTGCCCTCTTCAGGAGGGATATTTCTAATGAAATCTGCTCTGCCTCTCTGTGCTCTGCCGTAGTTCTGGTTTTACAGTCAATATAGCATAACCCGATGTTGAGGAGAAATTTTGTCTTTACGCTTGATGTGGTAGATGCTCAGATGTAGACTCTGTCCTTGTACAGATTGAAGAACGAAAAGACAGTGATGATGAGAAGTCTGACAGAAACAAGCCCTGGTGGAAGAAGCGTTTTGTGTCTGCCATGCCCAGAGGTAGGATCATGTCTGTCAGGTTTTGGAACTTTGCTAAGAGTACACGCTGCCTGTGTTATATCTTTAGTCACTTTTATGGAAAGTTTTTACGGTTTGGCTTTGAAAAGCTGACCAGAGTGACGTAGAGTTGTTACAGAGTAAGAGCTGTCCTGTTTAATTTTGATAAATAAAGCGTTCTTATTTATAAAATTGCAAGTGTTGCAGTAAAGAGAGAATTCTTGCAATACCAAGTATGCAATACCTGTGAAGAGGTGTGTAAGCTGAAAGGAATTTGGTCGGGCATTGTGTTATCCGAATCATCCGGTAACCTTGGAAGCCTTCTGTGAGGCCGCTCACTCCGTAGCTGTGTGGTAGGAACTTCATTGCAGCTCCCCTGAGAGCGAGCCTGGGCCCTCTGGGGATGGCTTTGGGTGACTTAGACAGCTCTTGCCACACGGCGTGAGTGGAAATTAGACTTTGGCTATTTACGAAGCGAAGCTTGTTCAAGGTAATATTTGGCTTTCATGCAGTGAGTAATGACAGCTGAGGATGGAACAACGTGTGCAATATTAAATATTCCTGGCTTTTTTAAAAACAGTTAGAAAAGAACCAATGCAATCCTTGCAGGCTCTGTGTGACTTGAGATAATTTTATAGTATTTTAACACCACTTTGTTTGCTTTCCCGTTTCACAATGTGCTGGCTTTGCATCTTCTCCCTAAACTTACTGGAGTGGACGAGTTGCCAGAAAAGATTCATGTCGTTATGATGCTATTTGACTTAGGGCTATTGGCCAAACTGAAGAATAAATAAATACATAAATAAAAATGGGAGGCTACCTGACTCCCTTGGCTAGTAGTTGCCTAAAGCGTGCTGTACCTGGAAGGCAAAACTCTTCTGCCTGGCTCGTGGTAGCGAGTCTGTTAAATGACAATCCAGTTCTGTTCCGCCCCGCAGAGAGACTTACGCTTTTATTGATGTTTATTTGATGACAAACTTCTGCATTAGCCACTTCCTCAAAGTTTCTTCAATCTGGCCATTATCTCAGAACAGTCTTTGATAAGGTACCTTGCATTTTCAGCTCCTATTCCATTTAGGAAGAAAGAAAAACAAGAAAAGGACAAAGACGACATGGTGCCTGACAGATACTCAACGCTTCAAGGTACGTGAATAGTCACAGTCATTTCCTCTCGTAACATGCCCTCTTGAGCTCCAGAGTGCCACCAAGTATCTCTTGCACGAAGGGGTACACTACTGTAGTTAATGTGCATGATGTTCATGACTGGCTTTCTGGATAAGAAAGTGAATAAAGACTTTTTGGCTTGAAGACTGTTTTTAAATTGTCATGCTTCTGTTAATATGTGTAGTACTGTCTTCACTCTTTTTTTTTTTTTTCTCATTATAAAGCTCACGTCCTTGTCATAGCTGAGCTGTAAGGATAGCTGCAGACACGTTCCTGTAATAATTACTTAAGTGCTAAATTAAACATGATTTCCACCTGGGTGTTTAGCTTTCTGTTTGCCTAATCATTTCTAGAAGTCTTCAAATATACAAGAACCAATTGTGTATACAGTATAAATATGCTAAGGATCTGGCTTTATTTGTTCACTTTCATTGTACTTTTCTTTCTGCTTTTGCTTCAGACTTTATAAGTATGTTTGAATTGTGGCTACGTGGAGCACAAGCAGCTATTGTTTGTCGTGGCTTAAAACAGAGTCCAGATGTGGAGGTCTAAGTTTTGGTATTTTCGTTCAGTTGGCAGAACACAGGATTAACTCCTGTTGTGTTCAATGGTCTTTTCAGACGATCCCAGCCCAAGGCTCAGCGCACAGGCACAAGCTGCAGAGGACATTCTGGACAAGTACAGGAATGCAATTAAGAGAACCAGTCCGAGTGAAGGAGCCATAGTAAACTATGACGGTGCGGGTGAGGACCTGGCTTTTATAATCATCACCAACATAGTTTCTCCTCCTTAAAACCACTTCAGTCTTCTAGAGCAGTGTTAGTGCTAACAGCTGAACAATTTGAGCCCTAAACCAGGAACATTTCATCGAGTATTCTGTGAGTCAGTCCCTCAGAGACTGGGAATTAAATCAGTATTCCCAGTCTTCTTTCACACTGCCACTGAAGCAGCTGGTTGTGAATAGCACAGCTCTTACCGGTTTTGGTTTGTGTTTCATGCATGCTGAAGAAGTGTACTGCCTTCCAAAACTGATGAGATTTCTTCTTAGTGACTTGCAGACCGTATATTTTCAATATACTTTTTTCACTTATTCAGAACAAGTTGGTTGGTTTGCTGTCTGCGCTCCCCCCTTCCTGATCTTAGAGTAACAGGAAGAAAATACAGAATATTAAGTCCAGCTGCTTCTTCTGACTCCTCTCTTCAAGTGTAATGTTGTTTTTTTCATTTCCATAGAGGCTATTGGGGATGGTGAGAGTATGCATGACTCTCCACGTGACGAGGCTTTGCAGAACATGTCTGCAGATGACCTCCCAGACTCTGCGAGTCAAGTAGCACAGCCACAGAGTTCTGCTTTCTCCTATAGGTAAATACGTTTGCAGGTTCAGTCTTACCCACAAAGTAGAATTAAAAGCTGAAGTCACGTGATTGGTTCCTGCAAAAATCTTAATACGGGTCAGTTGTGAATTTTTACATGCTTTTAGTTTTAAGCATCTCAAACTGTCATATTTCCACTGATGAAGGGGGCATGTTGTAACCACAAACAGAGCAATTCAGCGTTCAGGAGAATTCCTTTAAAACTGGTCTGGGGGCTGTATCAAAACAACTGATACTCTAAAGTCTTGACAACATTGGTATATTAAAATTGTGTTAATTAACTTTTAGGCAGTATTTAAAAAAAAAAAAAAAAAAGTAAAGACTGTTTATTGAAGAAGCAGACCTTGCAGCAACTTTGTTAAGAAAATATTTTTCCTCTTTAAGGGATGCAAAGAAGAAATTGAGATTGGCTCTTTGTTCAGCAGATTCTGTTGCCTTCCCGATGTTGACACATTCAACAAGGAATGGTCTGCCAGACCACACGGACCCTGAGGGTAAATGTTCTTCATACGTACAGATATTTTGCACTGTATGTGTTTCTTCCTCTCGCCCACCTAATGGCACTTGTGCTGCACCATTTACGGCAGCTTCTGCTTGGCACAGATACAGAAGGCATGGGCCACCTTTTGCCCCCCCCCGCGGTGTTTTCTTTCTCACTCCACGAACAAACCTGCCCAATACATCTGGTCTGATTTTTTTGTAATGAAGTATCTCAGCTACGGTGCAGGTAGAGTCTGAAGCTGTGGCATAGACTCCTGAAATGCCTGTACCGTTGGGAACTGTGTTACAGTACTAACAGAGCAACTAGAGTGATTTACTGACTCCACTGACGTAGTCTGTGTGTCTCGTGTTTGCGTCCCTCCGTTCATTCCGGGTTCATTTGCAGACAGGTGAATTTGTCACCTTCTCTGGTCCTCTTCACGTTTCAGAATGGTTCTAAATACTAAATAAGCTAGTGATATGAAAACTTATCCCTTGATATCTGGAAAATTCAAAAAGACTTACTAAATTGTTTTTAAAATCACATTCATTGCCCAACGTACAGGAGTTTTGTTGTGAACTGTTACGTGTTTCCCATATTCAAAAACGAGTTTTCTTTTCGTCATGCCTACATTTCTTTTCCTTAATCGTTTTCCCTTGTTCTTTATTAGATAATGAAATTGTGTGCTTCTTGAAAGTTCAGCTAGCTGAAGCTATTAACCTCCAAGACAAGAACTTGATGGCCCAGCTGCAGGAGACAATGCGCTGTGTAAGCCGCTTTGATAACAGGACCTGTCGAAAGCTGCTGGCATCTATTGCAGAGGACTACAGGTAGCTTGTTCAGTATATTATTATTAATGGCTTTCCAAATGCATATATTTATTCACTGGCAGATTGAGAAGATCCCTTTTGGTTTAAATTGTACTTTACCAGATCGGGTTATTACATCTCTGCTTCCCCACAGAATGATGAAATTGTCTCACCTATCTGCAAATGGCTTAAAAAAGCTTGGACCTTAAGTCACTCCAGATAGTAATAAACTCAGGTGAAGTCAATTTGTGGCTGATGTTCAGCTCTAACACACAAGAGATGCTGTTTGGGATTTGGTTTAGTCTAGCATTCTGGAGTGCTGCAAGGGCAGTGAATTCAGGCAGAGAAATCTGTATGAGATGGAACTTCCTAATTCAGGCATTATCTTTGTTTTAAAATTGAAGATTCCTCTTGCACTACAAACTCAACAGTTTGTAAAGCTATTATCCTCTATCTTTATTATGGATCTAATGCAGAGCACTCTTTATTTTAGGAAGAGAGCTCCATATATTGCTTATTTAACTCGATGTCGCCAAGGCCTGCAGACGACACAAGCACACTTGGAAAGGCTGTTGCAGAGAGTGCTGCGAGATAAAGAAGTGGCCAACAGATACTTCACCACAGTGTGTGTGAGATTACTGCTAGAGAGCAAAGAAAAGAAAATAAGGGAGTTTATTCAAGGTAAGTTTAATGCAGACCGTGGAATATTCCTTCACTCCGTATTTAGATGGGGGCTCGGGTTAATGTTTTAAAATACAGCTTCTGATCTGAGAAGACTATTAAAATGGTTTTAATTTCAGCTGGTAAATTAATGGCTCAAATAGACAGACAGATTACTGTGATTTAACAGTATTTTGTGGCAGCTAAACCATGGTCTGCATGTTTCATGGGCTCAGAGAATTAAGGTAATTTGCCTCACTTGGCCTAAAAAGTTACGTTAAACCATGTTATCTGGCATCTGCCCCATGGAAGAAGCTTGAATACTGCTAGTTATTTTAGATCGACTGATAAATGATAAGTTGCAGCATTCAGTCCTCAGTACAGAACCTGTGGTAGCACCTTAGAAGATACGGGGGATAGAGGTAGTATGAACCAAATCAGAGATTCAAAACTGTCACAGCACAAGGGATAACGGCACCAGGAAGGCAACTGCCTCAGAGTCACTTAAAGCAAACGTGTTTCTAAGTTCCCTATGCACATACGTGACTTAATGCAGTACATAGGAAATTTGGAATCACTTTTTGCTCCTGGAGCACGTAGTGCTGCATACTAAATGTGCCTGAATAGGCTGGAATTAATATTAGAACTGATACGTACTGGGATTATAGTTCTGGTAAGTAGGTTCAGTGACCCAGGAAGGAGTTAAAGCCCTTTCACCGGACAGAGAGCGCTATTTCTGGATGGTCTAAAGGAGCAGTTGGCAGCTGTGGCACTGGGGCTGCTGGCAGGTGGCAGTGGCAGTTGTCTCCTGGCACAGGCTGCTATAAATACGGGGCGGATGCACGGCCGGTGGTTTGGACACGCTGCATTACCCTGCCCGCGTCACTCCTCCTGTATTTGGTAGATAAATACGAATGTTGTGACTGTGCATACTTAATAAGGGCAGGGTGGTGGTACACGGGGGTTTTCTGATCCCTCCCCCTGTGCCCCCCACCCTTTCAGCCTCTGACAGCCGCCTGCTGTAGGGGCTGTTCTGGGGGTTATCTCTGGGGGTGGCTGGGAAGGCGGCGGCGGAGCTGGTACTGCAGAGGAAGTGATTAACACAGTAACAAGTGGGGTGTTTTGACCATATGCTTTGCTAAATGTGTTCTATATGCTTTTCCTTTAATTCCTCTATTTATTTCCAGTCTTCCTGCTTGTATTTCCCTTATTGGGGTGTGGGCAAAACAGAGTCTCAGTGCTGCCTGGCAAGAAGCCTGAAGGTTTTTCTGGAAAGAGGAGCCCAGAATCTATCAGAAATATATTTTTTTTTTTTTCTTACCTGAATGTTCTCTCTCTCTTTACTTTCTATCAGATTTCCAGAAACTCACGGCAGCGGATGATAAAACAGCCCAAGTTGAGGATTTTCTTCAGTTCCTGTATGGGGCTATGGCTCAGGATGCCATATGGCAGAACGCCAGTGAAGAACAGCTCCAGGATGCACAATTAGCCATAGAACGCAGTGTGATGAATCGTATTTTCAAACTGGCGTTCTACCCTAATCAGGATGGAGATATTTTGCGTGACCAGTAAGTTGATGTAGTTTGAAGTTCCTGGTTTCTCCTTTGCAGTTGGTGCAGCTGGAAGCTGTGCGGTCTTCACGTGACAGATTTGACTAAGCTAGCCGTGCCGTACAAACTCAGGTTTTCTTTCAGAACGCTTTGTAAAAGAACAAGGAAGTGCCTTGGCATCACGTACGAAAGTTTGTGTCTGCAACAAACTGTTAGGACGGAGTAATTGTATGTGTAATGACTTGGGACACAGACTTTCAGGTCTGCAAGTGTGTATGCTGAGAGTGATCGAAATCTGCTTCGGGACTCCTCCCGCTGTCTGTTTTGGCACAGTACTTTCCAGGTGTTTGGGGATTTGGGGTTTTTGTGGTTTAGAACGTGCTGTTTGAGTGCTCTCCTGGCTGTGCGGTTGGATGTGACTCTGTGGCAGACTCCTCTGTGTCTCCTGCTGGCCTCCTGCCCCTTAGCTGCAGGTCCATCACCGTTGTCTGCGTTCCTGAAGAGCTCTCCTGTAGTGCCAGACTTCAAACTGGTGGAAACCCCAGGGGGCTACAGCCTGCCTGCTGCCTGCTTTTCACTCCTGGTTTGTGTGTTTGTTTCCAGGGTCCTTCATGAGCACATACAGAGGTTATCGAAAGTAGTGACTGCAAACCACAAAGCACTTCAGATACCTGAGGTAACAGCTTCTCCTTTCCTTCAGTTCTGTGCGTGTGTTGGGGTGCTTGTGTCTGGGATGGGGAGAGGGGCTGCTTTGTTTTGCACTGAGAAGCATTGCTCTTCTATCTGACAGCTGAAATATCCTGCAGGAGAAATACGCTGTACCCATGAGTGATCCTTCCAAATCTGTTTTTTCCTGATTTAGCCACCCCTGTCCTGATAGGGACATTTAAGAACTAATCCTACACTGCACTAAGATGCAGTAACTTTCTGATCATTTGTTTCTGAAGACAAGATTTGAATCCTTTCTGCTTCTAATGTGATTCGTATGCCATAGCTGTGCTTTGCAGCTGTCAGGTTAACTTTCTGAACCAGCCAGAATGAACGGAACCTTGCAGATCTGTGAATCTGCCCAGTGCTTTCACTTTCCTCATGGTTAATAGGATAACTAAAAGGTTGGTAGGCTTAAGGTGTCTGTCAGAGGCTGGATGTTTGCAGCCTTCCTCCTTCTCCCTTCAGCACTGCATGACTCAAAATGGTGAGTGTTCACAGAGCTGCTGATCAGGAGGACTGAGGCCTCCAGCTCTACTGTCACTTGCAACGGTGTGCTGGAGAAGGGGGGAAGAAACACAGGCTAATTATGTCAGCTGCACCTTAGAGTGCTGCCTCCTTGTAGTTTTTCATTACAACACAGCAGGAAGCCACCTTCACTGTGTGTGTAATGTAACCGTCTTGACTTGAAGCTTCCCGTTTCTCTGGAGCCTTGCTCCTGCTTGTGAGACTCTGGTACTTCAGATTCTCTGTGGTGCACAGTAGTAGCTTGGACAAACAAGAACTGGCAGCGTGTTGGGTTTTTTTCCTAGGTATATCTCCGGGAGGCACCGTGGCCATCTGCACAGTCTGAAATCCGCACAATAAGCGCTTACAAAACCCCCCGAGACAAAGTACAGTGCATCCTGCGAATGTGCTCAACCATCATGAACCTGCTTAGTCTGGCAAATGAAGATTCAGTACCTGGGGCAGATGATTTTGTTCCTGTTCTGGTCTTTGTCCTCATAAAGGTGAGTTCATTTGCAAAGATCACGAGCCCCAGCTGATTCTTGTAATAAATGAGCAAAGTTTAGGCAGAAAAATAACGCATTTGGGTAGCTGGGAGCATGCTAGACTCAAAACCAGATCTAATTCAGCAGGTTTAATTAGAAACATCAGAAATACGGTCACAGGTACGGATTTTGAATCCAAGCAAAACTTTGCATTTGGAACCCGGGGAATTGGGGTGCAGATGTTGTGTGCGGAGTGGGGGTTTTGAGGTACATCCACCCGCGCCTGTCATCTGTGCCTGCTTCCCGCTGGCCCAGCACCGAGAGCCACCCTAGGACTGGCTGGCATTGTGCTGCTGACCTTTTTTGTCATGTGAGCCTTTGGAGAGCGCTCTGGCGTGTGTAAGATGCGAAAACAACAGGCGTTGCCGTGGCTCGAAACCCCTGATGACTTTTATGGATCTTGCCAGCGTTACCCTTCTTTCTCTCGGCCTGCTAATCGTTTTCCCTTGTTGGAAAACTGCTCCTTTCCTCGGGTCTGACGCCTTTCTGAGTGTGTGAAGGGCGCTGGTCTGGGTGAACAGTCGGTTCCCTACAGATCCGTTAGGTTACCACGTGTCGGGACGTGTGAGGAGCCCTGCACAAATAGAATTGTATTTTTCTGCTCTGTATCTTGCAATGTGTTATGTTTAGCTTTGCAAACAAGCTGTGAGTATCTCTTTCTTCTTTAACCCTCAGGCAAATCCACCTTGCTTGCTGTCCACTGTTCAGTACATTAGTAGTTTCTATGCCAACTGTTTATCTGGAGAAGAATCGTACTGGTGGATGCAGTTCACAGCAGCAGTTGAATTCATTAAAACTATTGATGATCGCAAGTAACTCAAACAGCACATGTATGGGCAGACTGTTAGCAGAAGAAGAGTCTGAAAGAATGTACAACAGCTGCAAAAGCTGAAGAAGAGACTTTCCTTGTATAATACTGTACAGAATTGAGGCATTTTAAAACACACCTTTACTAATCAAATTAATTTAACAGATTTTTCCTCTTTCGGTTGCGTTTTTCTCCCCTGTAGATACTGGCACTGCAAAAGGGACCACAGTTTTCAGGTATTTTGGAATCTCAAAACATGCAGAAAATTCTTGACGCTTTTTCCACCACCCCTCTTCCTGAACTCTTACTCACGTCAATAATTCACTTCATTTAATTTCTAATAGAAAACCGAAACAAGAAGAATCAGGGCAACCACTTAGTATACTTTCTAGCTTAATACACCTTTTCTTAATAAACACCAGCCACACTGAAAGTTTGTAGTAGCTGACATTAGTTATCAATTCTGTTTCACCTAAATCTAAAATCTGAGAGGACAGTGTAAATATTATATAACTATATTTAATGCATTGCAATTCTCTTTGGACTCCTTATCCTTTGAATAAACAAGCAAAAGCCTCTCTGACCTCTAACAGGTTGTGACATACTGTGTTGTGGTAATGAAAGGACTTCCTCGAAAGGCTAAGATGAAAAAAGGGCAAACTGAACTATTTATTAAAATGTAATTAAAATTACTGAAATTTCTAAAACTGGAATTTATAATAGGGCTTATTAGGTAGCTAAACACTTTTTGGCTAGGGCATTAGGGTGTTACAAAGGTTTGGATATATAGAGGAGAGGGACTGTAAGTTACAATAGATAAGTCTAATATAAAAAAGAAGAAATAAAATACCTTACTGTAATATTTTTTCTGAGATATTGTGTATACTGTACAAACCCCAAACAGAGAACCTTAACAGAACCTTGGACTGTAATATATATTTTGATTAGTGACATTAAATACATATGCCAGGGGTTTCAGTGAATGTTTTTACTAAATGTTCTTCGTGTTGTCTGCTATGCAGCAGTGCAAGTTTTACTGTTCATATAAAATATTTTCAAATATAACACTGTTCTTTATGAAACATATCATGACATCAGTTCAGGGTGTTTTATAGATTTCTCACCCCACCTTTACCTTAAACTGACAATTATCAATTTAAAGAAGTTTTTATGCACAACACCACATGGATTTTTCATGAGTAACGGCCAGTGGTTGTTACCTGTATATAAGCCCTCGCTGTTCTTTTTTAGCTAGAATTACGGTGAAAAAGGACAGCGAGCATTTCACTTTTTCATGTCAGTATTATTTCTTGCTCTTCCCAGAGTGTTCATTGCACTTCTGACCGGGGGATGTGTTAAGACTTGGTGTGTCTGTGAGTGGTAAAGAAAACAAAATCTTTCTTGCATTCTTTTCAAAATAAGATTGATTTTTTTTTTTTTTTTTTTTTTTTTGGGGGGGGGGGTGCATTTTGATTAAAACCTGTAAGCAGCTAGTACTTGGGAAAATCATTTGGTTAATTGAAATGAGAGCAATTTATGTAAAGTATCAAGTGCTTGATTTGGCTGTGCTACTTGTCAAGGCATAATTAAAGAAGCTTACTTTCTAGAACTCTAATAGGTAATTCAGTGTAGCATTTTTGCCAAACTAATTACAGGTGAGTGGGTGGGATGGTAACTTTTTTTAAATTTTATTTATAGTCTTTCTCCTCTATTAGAGACTTGATTGTGTGGAGGAGCAATACTCAGTAGAAACAGAATTCTTCTGATCTGCCTTACTGTGGTAACTCAGTCTGTGTAGCATTGCAATATTCTAGTTATTTAGCCTTGATGGGGTTTTGGTGCTGAACATGTAACTTAATATTGCAAGCACAGCCCTGACCAATAACACTCAGCAGCGAAGCACAAATATGCCCTTGAAGATATGGCCAGATCATATCTAAAAGCAATATAAATTTATTTATATTGAAGTGTCCTGTAATATTTAATTATTACTTGAATATCTGAGATGTTAAGACCGATGTATGAAAGTGCTTTTAGTCCTGCAGTTCGGGTTTTAGTCGAGGAGGGTGTTTGTACAATCCTTTAAAAAGGCACAAAGACACTTGAGGATTACCCTGCGTGTTGCTTCTGTTTGCAGACTTGGCAAGGAGGGTTTGATCAGCACCATCAGGTCTTTCAGATTTGCTCTCCTTTATGGAAGGGGCAAGAACCATTTCCTTCACAGTTTTTATTACTTTGTTTTTCTGCCTAGAAAATTACTTTAAAAAAACTGGAGTTTGTTGGTTGTTTTTTTTTTTTTTAACTGTTACTGTTTAGTTATTTTAAAACCAGTGTTTCATTGAGCCCCAGATGAGCTGAGAGTTTTCATAGCAAGATGGTCCTTTGGTTGTTTGTTTTTTTTTTTTTTCAACCTACTCTGAAAGTCCTTTATATAGTTTCAATAGGCGTAGCTAGAGAATTAGGCTTTCCAAAGACTTAAAAAACCTTCCTGTAATGTCCTCTTACTGTTTTCCCCTGGTGTCCCGTAACGTTTTGTTTTAAAATGATAAGTTACATGTATAGGAAGTGATGTTGTTAGGTTTTGGTGTGCAATAGTAAAGGTGAAGACAGTGAGTGCGTAAAGGACCAAAAGTGACAGAACTGCTGCCAAAAGGCGCCAGCCAACCGCTCCCTGCTGCTGTGAGCTTTGGTGCTTTCTGTTAATTAGATGATTTGGGCCGCTGAAGGGTGACGGGGGGGTTCTGGGGAAGGGGAGGGGGTCACTGGCAGCCGAGGGCAGCCCGGGGCTCCCCTGTTCCAGAGGGGGGGGTCCTTTGGGTGGAGGAGTGAAAGGGAAGGGCTGGGCTCCTTCACCCCTAGGAGAGGCCTTTTGGCTCCTAACCCTCAGCGAGATTCCCCTTTTTAAAGCTTTTATAAATCCTCTTTAAGGAGAACGGGAACGTGTGTGGCCTGTTAAGTATTTCAGTTTAAATGTTTTTGTTTTGAAGACCTTATACTACCAAATGCTGAATGTAACTGCCATAAATTTCAGGAAAAAAAAGCCACGAACGTGATCCTGTTTGCTGTCGGTGAGTTTCTGGTGAGCGCGTGTTGGTTCGTGTTGCTCCAAAGCGTCGATGTTCTGTCGGGGCAGATTCTGTTGGGGCCTGGGAGGTGGCGGCGGGGGACGGGGGGGCACGGACGGGCCCGGCGGGTCCCCGTGGCACCGGGGGGACGGCGGGGCCGCGCTGCCGGACGGACGGACGGAGCCACGGACACCGTCCCCGAGGCGGAGAGCGGGGGCCGAGGGGGAGAGTACTCTAACTGGAGTAACAGCTGGTGACTTGGTTGAGCCTGTACTACTTGAGAATTAATCCGCTGAGTTAGTGTGTGTGTTCCGTACCTTTTCATTGTGCTTTACCTCTATCGAAAAGCTTTGTACTGCCTCTCCTCTCTGAAACTGGTAAAGCCTTTATAAATCTAAATTAATGAGCTTGCACAATCTTGTATACAGGAACCCCATCTTGTCTCTAACGTGATTATTAATGTATTATTCTGTAAAAACTGATTAAAAGGAGAGGTTTAACCGCCTGCCTTCCGTCTTTCTGCCTCGCCGCGGCGCGACCGGGCCCTGCTGGCCCTGCCCTGCTGTCCTCTCCCCGTGGCCGCTCGGCTCCGGCCTCGCACCTTCCCGCGGCCCCACAAAAAGAAACAGGATCCAGTGGCTGGGAGTTGGGTGGGTTTTTAGCGTGGCCGTCCTGCCGGAGGGGAGGACGCAGCCGCGGGCTGCCACGGCCACCTCAAGCGGCTCAGGTGGGCCCGGCCCATGCACCCTCCTGGACCGGGCCCCGAGGGGACGGACCAAGCCCCCCCGGGTACCGTGTTTCTGCCAGCTCCTTTCTTCAGGAACGTTCACATCGACGGGAGGAGCTCGGCACCCGGGCCGGGGGTGCCTGCGGGGCCGGGGTGGGGGCGCGGGGCCGCTGCGAGCCCTCGGCTCGCTCCCCGCAGTGTTATTGACCTTGATTCTCTCTCATTTGCATCCGGCATTTTTCATCCTCTGGAATATGGTGTTTGGGGACCTTTCCATCATTAAGTGGATTTACAGCAATTTCCTTATGTGTTTTCTCCAAGGGATTCTGTTATGAGAGGCACATTAAATCTCCATTAATACCTCATTATCCGACTGATAAGATTACCATGATAATGAGGCAGAAATTCTAATTGTTTCACTTCTTATTGTGCCTTTCATTAAATCATATACCTGGAAGTTGCCGTCGGAGAGGGGAGCTCCGGCCCGCGGCCCTGGGGAGGGGCAGGATGGGCCCCAGCCCCTGGTGCTCGAGGGGTGCTGGGGCCGCTGGGCTTCCCCTCGGGGGCTGCGCCGCCGGGGGCTTCCAGGGGCCCCGGGGCCTTTGCCCACCGGTGCTGGGGCGTGTTTTGGGGAGAGCCCTGCGCCCCGCGGAGGTGCTGAGGGCGCTGCCGCCTCCTCCGGAGCTGTTCCAGCCCGTCAGGTCAATGATCCGCGAACTACAAAGTCTCTGAGCAGGAGCGATTATTGTCTATCTTGTGTCAAAGGCGCCCGTGCTGCCCCCGATGGACGGAGCCATTGTGGCCTGTTGAGCCAACCGGCCGCGCACAGCCCCGGGGGCGGAGGTCTCGGCACCCCCGGGGCCGATCCGGGCAGCGGGGGCAGCGCAGCAGCCTGGCGCCCGGCTGGGGTGCGGGCACGGCCGCGGGGTCCCCGCCCGCTCCCCGGGGCTGCCCCGACCGGAGCTGGGGCTGCGGGGGGGGGGGTCACACCTTTGCGGGGCTCTCGGTGGCGTCGGGAAATGCCACGGGGACCCCGCTCGGCCCCGGCCCCAGCGGCTCCTTGCGGGGGGGCCCCTCTGCCCGGGCTCCTCGCACCCAGCTCTGCAGCAGAAAATACCGTTACCCTGCGCGAGTGGACTCGGTTTGGCTCCTCCTGCGCGGGAGAGGCGACGTCTCCATAGTAACTGGCACATTTGGAGGGCAGCGGGACGGGAGACAAAGCCTGGGCGGGAGCGGCGGGCGGACCCCCCCATCACCGCGCACCCCGCTCGGCCGGCAGCGAGGGCGAAGCCGCCTCGGGACCCGCGGCCTCTGCGAGGAGCCGCGAACGGGCACCCCGGGCACCCCGGGCAGGATCGGGCACCCCGGGCAGCACCGGGCACCCTGGATAGGACCGGGCACCACCGGGCACCCCGGGCAGGACCGGGGCCCCCCCGGCTGCGCCGCGGCACCTGGGCCGGGCAGGTGCGCCGGGTGCCCTGCTCTGCGCTGCCCACCCCACCGCAGCACAACCCCGTAACCACAGCGCCAGCGCAGTCGCTGGGCTGGGGTTAATCAACATTCATTCATGTTTCCAAGTGTAAATTGAGCATTTGTTTAATTATGTGTAAGTAGCAATACATTCTGGCCATTATCTAAATCACTATTTTATTTCCTGGATGTGGTTTCATAATGCTGGGTTTGTGCTCCAGCCTCTGCATCATTAACAGAGAAGAGTTAATGAATATAAAAGCGTAAAGGCTAATTACACTTTAATTTACAATCATGGTCTCATTTTGGGACCACATGAAATCTGTTTTGAAAACAATTAAAAATAAAAAAAAAAAAAGCCCAGCGAAGGTCTGGCGACTAGAAGGGTTTTGGCACAAAGCGAGCGGTGCCGGTGGCCGCCAGGCCGCTGCAGGGCGGCCGCTCGGTGCTGGCAGGGCCGGGGCTGCCCGCGGCCCCCGGGAGGCCGGTGGGTCCCTCCCTGTCCCCGCGGCCCCGTGGGGTAACGACCGGGGCTGGCGGGGGGACCCCGCCGCGGCCGGCGCTGCCACCGTGATGGTGCTGAGGGATGGGAGTTGGAGCCCGAGCGGAGAGCACGGTTCACCTGAAGGAGACAAAGATTTATTGGGCTGCAGATGTTGAAAGCAAAATTCAGCAAGAGTGCTGACTCGAGCACTTTGCGATATTTACAATTACCGGGGATCTAATGGCGTGCTTCGAGCCGGCGGGGCTCGCAGGAGCAGGGACCGCAGGAGCAGGGACCGGTGCCCGGTCGTTACGGGGGGACGGTGTCTGATAAGAAGCTCGTGGCAGGAGAGGTGGGGGGCGGTTTCAGGCTCCATCTCCGCCGTGCTGCCGGCGAGGGGATGGGATCTGATGACCCCAGGCGCCGAGGTTGGTGTTACGGCGTGGCAGGTCCCTGGTGGCTTCGTCCCAGGCTCTGGGGCTGGTCCTCGCCCCGCGGTCCCAGCTGGGGCTGGGTCCCAGCCGGGGCAGGAGCCACCCCCACAGCCCTGGGATCCCCCTCCTGGCCCCGGGTTTCGGGCGGGATTTTGGGGCTGCGGCACCACCGGGCCTGGAGCAGCCGGGCTGGAGCACGTGGCTCGTGTACGGGTCAGTGTGCGTGTGTGTGCACACGCGTGTGCTCCTGTGCTTTGTGATGGGCGAAGATCTGTTTGTGTTTCCTTTATTGTTCTGATTCCCTCAAAAATGAAATAAAAGCCGAGCGCTGACTGCAGGAGGGAGCAGTGGCCTCGGAGCGAGAGGCTCATTCTCCCCGCCGGGCTGGCTGCCTGCAGCCGGCAGAGGAAATAAATCTCCCCGAGAAAACCACTTTGCTCACACAATTTCAATCCAACAGGGCATAGTGGCATCACTCACTTCGTGTTTTATTTAGCTGATAATCTTTTATTGGGCCAGTCGAGCCCTGTGGAAGCACAATGCCTTTACCAGGGGAGCGGGAGCTCGCCGAGCCGTGCCGGCCCCCGCTGCCCGGCGGGGGCAAATCCTCTGCTGGGGGCTCAGCTCGGGCAGCATCGTGGCTGTGCCAGAACACATCTCCTGGGTCGGGGGGGGTCCCCTGGACCCTGCAGAAGCACTAGAGCCCCCCACAGTTTTGCTCCCCGGCCCACGGTGGAGGACAGGACACGTCCTTCTGCTCGCCAGGTGTCTCTGAAGGTGGCTCGGGGCCATCTGCGCAGCGGGATTTAGAGGACTCAGCACTTGCGGTGGCCCCAGGAGCTCTGCCGGTGGCCCTCCCGCTGATGGATGTGCTGAGCCAGGGACAGGGGAGGCTCCTCCACCAGCTCCCACTGTCACAGGCACCCGGTTGCCCTTGCCAGGGATGTGGGTGCTGGGGCTCTGCCATCCCCCCGGTCGCTGTGGTGTGAGCGTGTCCCCGCGCCGCTGCAGGCACCTGGGGACACGTCGCCCTCCCGCCCTCCTCCCTGCGCTGATGCAAGCGCCGTGCCACAGCCGAAACCTCGCGCGTCCCTCAGACAGGTTTGTCATCCGGCTTGTCACCGAGCGGCAAGGCCGTGTCACTAATGAACACATCCAACAGGCTGAGTGCCTGCAGGCGCTAATTGAAAGCGCTCACATTTGGGAATTAATGTGGGTCGGGCACACTCCCTGCGCTGACACAGATTTGCTTTTCAAAAATCCACCTAAAGGCGACCGAGGAAGACCAGCCCAGCGCCCCGTCCCACGCGGGGTGACTGGTTTGGGTGACCGTGTCCCCTCCCGTGGCGCAGCCGGGGCTGTGCCCTCGTCTCCCCGAAAGCTCAGCCACGGCCTGGCTGCATGTGCCCAGCGGATGCACAGAAACCGTGTGTGACAGGGTCCCGGGTGCCACCCGGCGGGGCTGTGCGTGTCCCGTGGGTGCCGGCGTCGCTCCCGTGGGGCCGCGGGCACCTGCTGTGCCACAGGCTGAGCCCGGGGCGGCCATGGGGCGGGTGCCTGTTGCCCCCACCCCGACCCTCAGCCAGAAACGTTCCAGCCCGTCAGTTTTTCATCACGTCCCCAGAACCAAAGCTCCACTGCTTCTTCCCCGTGACACCCCCCGTCCCCCCCCGCGTTAGGAATTCCTGCGCTGGCTGGTCTGGCGGCTGCACCCCGGTGAGGCCTCCCCGTGCTGGGGAGGGGGGAGTCCCCTGGATCTCTCCCGCACCCACTCTGCACCCCGCTGCGGCCGAAGGAGCGGGACTCGTACGCTGATCGGGGGGGGACCAAGACCACGGTGCCCCCGCACACCCCGTGTTCTCCCGCCCGCCGCGGGGCTCAGCCGCCCTCGGCTCCCCGCAGCAGCAAAGCCACGCGGCCGTTTGTGCGGGGCATCCTCTCAGCCCCCCCTTGTCAGGTTCCCACCTCCCCGCTAATCCTTGTCAGCCCAAATCTTATCAGCACTGATTTCATATTTACTTCCAGATCGCGGATGAAAATGTTGAACATCATCACTCGATGATGATTCCCCATTGACAACTACTTTTTGAGACCTGTCAGTCAGCCAATTCTTAATCCTTTTAATGTGTGCTCTATTGATATTATATAGAGCTAATTTTTTAATCAAAACGTCATGTACTATTAAATCAAACGCCTAACAGAAGCCTAAGTATACCACAGCTTCTCAGTTGCTTTTATTAGTTAAACTTCTAAATTAAAAGAACGAAACCCAATTTTTTGACGAGCCCTCCTTCCCCTGAAGCCTGGTGCCAACCCCAGCCGGGGGGTGCTGGGGCAGGGCTGGCTGTGCCGGGGAACGGCCGCGGGGCAGAGCTGCTGCCGGGGGCGGAGGAGCCCAGTCCGGGCCACTGCACGGTTAAAACCTTGGTGGGGAAAATGAGAATTTTGCTCCCGTGCTGGATGCAGCCTCTGACCCGAAAAGCACCACCCCAGCCTCCCCGGATGCAGAGCAGGAGCCGGCGTGCAAATGCGATATGACAGCCCAAGACACACCAATATGGTTACCAGCTGTCCGGCCGCCACTGGGCCGTACTGGTTGGGAAGGCGATGCCCCAGTCGCAGATGCATTTCGGGGGGAGGAGGGAGGGCTCGAGCAGGGCCAGGCGGAGCAGGAATGTGCAGGCAGGCACATGCTGCCCCTCGCCGCGTCGCTGGGACCGGCACCACCGCGCGGTGCGTGCAGTCACCCCGCGCTGGGGGCTGCCCCATGCCCCCCCCGGCTTTGCGAGCCCCCCAGCAAACCCCCCCAAGCCCCCAGAGCCCCTCCAGCCCCCGCACGGGCCCGTCCTGCACGAGGCAGCTTCGCCAAAACCCTCTCCCCTCGGCATCAAGCAACTCTTTGTAGATCTAAATTAATAAGGTTGCGCAGCTATAGACACAGGAACACGGGCTGTATCTTGTCTTTGTCGATCAATGCATTATATCATCCCATAAAACTGATTAAAAAGCAGAGCAGTTCATCTCACCAGGTTCCGCGTCTCAACATTATAAATTTCATATTACGGTTAATGATTGTCAGTGCAGACGGAAGAACACGCAAGCTGATCAGTATTGTAGTTTATAATTAATTATTGGAGCGTTGCTGCAGAGGACACCGAGGAGGGGGCGGCTGCTGATTAGCAATTTATTATCTCTAAAACGCCAAAGAGCAGCGTGGAAGGGGAGTTGGTGTGGTTGGCACTGCCCCTCCCCGAACATCTCTCCTGGCAGAGGGGTCCCGGCTCGGCCACGGGGACGTGTCACTGCGTCCCCAACGTGCCCGCACGAGGTCACCTAAGTCTGTGGTCACCCACAGCTGGCAGCTAAACACCAGCACGAAGAGCCGTGGGCATGGGGGAGCATCTCCTGGGGGTTATTCTCTCTCTATTTCAGCCACATTATCCCCCCCCCCCCCACGCACTCTCCAGCACCCCGTTGTCCGTAGGGGAGCTGCAACGAGCAGATGTCTCTACCCCGGCTCTGGACACGGGGATGTCGGTCCCTCCGGCTAGACGGTGACCTGGTTGATGATGCCAGATGCTTGGAGAGCCCATGGCTGGATGATTTTTTTGCTGCAAGACACCCCCTACAAGCCTGGCAGCCCTGCCCGCAGACGACGAGGGGCTGAGACCCCCCCCGGCCGGGGCATTCGCCCCGGCCGGGGGGGGTCTCAGCCCCTCGTCGTCTGCGGGCAGGGCTGCGGTGGCTAATTCTCCAGCCTTGGCCACCGTGCCAGCTCCTCCCTGCCATATAGGCAGAAAATTCTTCAGGAGAAGCAAAAAAAACCCCAAAAACTAACCCCAAAACCCAAACTCACAACCCCAAAATCCCATTAAAAAAAAGAAAAAAAAAAATCCCAAACACTGGCGAAGTAATTGGATTAAAGCTTCATCCGATCTTCCCATTCGCCGTCGATCAGTCTGTTCCTCGGTAGGGCGTGGGGAAAAATGTCTTACGGCGGGGATTTTAAATTTTAATTGATTAATAATAATGCTTTACAAAGAAAGGAGCAGGGCCCCGCGCCAAGGGGAAGTGTCGCAGCCTTGGGTAGCCACCGGCTCGCCCCCACCGGCGTTTATTTTCCGTTGCGGGGATGAGTTTGATTTTTTTTCCCTCCTCCCCTCCAGCAACAAAGCGATGCGAGGCACCAAACTGGGATGCAAATGGACCCGTTCCCTGAGAAGATGTTTTTTTTATTTTTATTTTTTATTTTTTCCAAATAGCACGCGTGCGGGGCTGGGGAAGAGACGCCTTCGAGAAGGGACGTTGTCTGCAAAGGGACCTGCAGAGCCTTTTTTTACCTAATTCACCACAAATCATGGAGTCAGTACCAGGGGAGGGGATTATGATTATTTATTATTAATCGTTTATTATTTATTATTGTTGTTATTATCATTATTGTTGTTATTATTCTTTATAATATATAATTTATAATTTATTATTTAGGATGGAATTATTACTATTGCTATTACTTTTATTTTTATTTTTTTTATTTTTATTCTTATTTTAATTTTAATTTTAAGTTTAATTTTTATTTTTATTTTTATTTTAATTTTTATTCTTATTTTTATTTTTATTCTTATTTTTACTTCTGTAATTAACCCTGAGCGCTCAGCACCGTCATGCCACAAGCGTGGGCACAGCCGGGGGAGCAGCAGCACCGTGTGGTCCCCCCGCACCGACCCGGCTGCCGGGCATCGTCCCCGTGTCCCTGGGCCCCCCCCAGCTGCTGGGGGCTACTGGCCTCTGGCTACCAGCCCACTCAGCTCCCCCGGTGGGGCCTTTTTATCCAACACGTGCAGACTAATCCCTTCACTAGTCGAGCTGAGCTGCGACCCGCCTCTGTGCTAAAAGGATGCTCTGACGTGGAACCCGCGCGGCAACCCGGGGCTGAGCCCTCAGGAACCCGGGGGCTTAGATTTTATAATCCAGACGCATTTTACCGTTTGAAGAGGGGCCGAAACCCCTCTGCCCGGCCCAGGGCGTTCCTGCCTGCCCTGCCCGCAGGCGGCGGGGGCAGAAGATGCCGCCGGTGGGTCCCGACGGGCCCCGGGAGGCGCCGCCTGGGCCAGCCCGGGGCTCGGGGACTTGCGGCTCCAGAACTTCGCGCAGGGCAGCGTCCCGGCTGGACCCGCCGCGCTGCGGCCCCCTCCCGGCCTCACGCCCGGCCCGGGGGCTCCCGAGGACGCGGCGGCCCTGCTGGGTGCGGGAGGGGGCGAGCGGGGCCGGCCCGGCCGGGGCGGGGGGATCGTCATGGCCCGGCCGGCTCCGGAGCTGCGGGGACAGACCCGGGCGCGGGGCCTCGGGGCTGCCCTCGGGCGGGCGGCCGGGGGGGCTGAGGGGTCCCCCCGCCGGGGCCGGGGCCGGGGCGGTGGGTGCGCGGCGCCGGAGGCTGCTGGCGGCGGCCTCAAGATGGCGCCCGCGGCGCGGGAACGGGCTGCGGAACAAAGGCGGCTCGGCCCGAGCGGCGGCCAGCGCAGAGCCCGGCGCATGGCCCGCAGCGCGTCCCGCAGCCACATCCCGCAGCGCGTCCCGCAGCCGCATCCCGCAGCGCGTCCCGCAGCCACATCCCGCAGCGCGTCCCGCAGCCACATCCCGCAGCGCGTCCCGCAGCCGCATCCCGCAGCGCGTCCCGCAGCGCGTCCCGCAGCCACATCCCGCAGCCGCATCCCGCAGCGCATCCCGCAGCGCGTCCCGCAGCGCATCCCGCAGCCGCATCCCGCAGCCGCATCCCGCAGCGCAACCCGCAGCGCGTCCCGCAGCGCATCCCGCAGCCACATCCCGCAGCCACATCCCGCAGCCACATCCCGCAGCACATCCCGCAGCCGCATCCCGCAGCGCATCCCGCAGCGCAACCCGCAGCCACATCCCGCAGCGCATCCCGCAGCGCGTCCCGCTCTCTGCCCCCGCCCCGCGCCGGGGGTGCTGCCGTCCCCACCACGCTCCGTGTTTCCGTGCCCGCTCCCCACGGTCCGTCCCCAGCCCCCCCGGCCCAAAGCACCCCCCCCGCTTTCCTCTCCTCCCCTCGCACCGGAGGTTCGCGATGCCACCGGCAGAAAGCCCAGAGGAGACCGGAGCAGTGACGGCGGCGGAGGGGGGTCCGCGGGCACCCAGAGCCCCCAGGGCCGTGGGACCCCCCGGGCACCCCCGGCGCTGTGCCGGGTGTCGCAGGGCCCCGCGTCACGCCAGCACGTGTCCGCCACAGCCCGGGGGGGGACGGGGGTGACGTTAGGTGTCACAACACGACGCGTCTGCAGGGGCTTTGCGGGTGGGTTTTATGTCTCCGAGCATCCCCCCGGTGCCGCGGGGGCACGGACCCCCCGAGCCCTTCGCTGCCGGGTGTGATGCCAGGGGGTCCCAGGTCCCCCTCCCTTGAGGGGGGCGCTCCCAAACGCAGCCCAGACTCCCTGCTGGGGCGCAGGGCCCCTGCCCCGCTCCCCCTGCCCGTCCCGCTGAGCCGCGGGTGCTGAGGAGTTGCCGGCTCGGCCCTGTCTGCCTTGACACTAAGACCTAAATTTGCTGCAAAACCAAATGGATACGCACACCCGCATCTGTAAGGCTTTTAGTTCAGCAACAAGTGAATCCATCAAAGCCCAGCACCTAATTTAATAGCAATAATGAAAGGTGTGCGTCACTATTAATTTAAGCACTCCAACATTAGCCTTGCACTTAGAAACCAGCAAGGCAAAGCTATTTACAAATGAATGTACCAGGGCAATAAATTGAAAGTACTGGTTTGACCTGTGGTGGCTGCTTCCTTCATTTATACATAGATATATTTCTATAGATGCATTTATTCCCATCTCTTTAGCAAGGCCTCCCTAATTAAGTTGAAGTGGCAGTGAAAGTGTGGCAGTAAGTATGGAAAGAAGCTGCTAAAAACGTATTTAATTCATTATAAATAATCTTTGATACCATAAGGTTGGATAAAGGTTTGCAGTATCAGAGCAGGCCGCCAAGGAAGGCCAAGGAGATCGCCTACACACAGCGGGAGCATTTGCATCGAGCGCTTTAACCTCCTGGCACCGGGGGAAGGAAAAACGCGGCTGGCGCGGGACCCCCGTTTGCGGGGGGGGGCTGCGGGGCACCGGCAGCACCGAGGACCAAGGCAGGGTGGGGGTCCCTGGGCACCGGGGCTCCGGCTCCGTGTCGCCGTGTGCCGCGTGTGCCCCCAGGATGATAATGTATGTTAAGAGGAAGGTGTATGTCACCCACATTAAAGGAGTTTAATGTGCTCGGAGTCACATTATTGTACCCTTGTAGAATACATTATCTGTCATGCTGCCTTTACAGGCTGTCACCTCGCAGAAAGGCTACAGTGTTCCTGGAAGCCATTATCAGCCTCTAATGATATTATCAAAATTGGAGCGCGCGGCGTGGTGGGGGCCGGGAGGCGGCACCGCGAGGCCGCTGCTCTCCTTGCGCCGCGGGAGCGGCGGGACGGGGCCCGCGGCCCTACGGACCCGACGCCAAGTGCGGGGGTGACCGAGGGGTGCGCAGGCCCGGGGGGCCGTCGCCGGGTCCCACCCCTGGGACGTGTCCTTGGCGCTGCCCCCCCCGCGGTGACGTCCCAGCGCCGCAGCCACGCGGCGGGGCCGGGGGGCGTCCGGCTCGGCCTCGGCTGGGTCCCCGCGGCCGGGAAGCGCGGCTGGAAACCGGGAACCGCTCCCACGCGGCCGGGCTGACGGCCGGGCTGACGGGGGGGACTCTGCCGCGCTCAGCCCTTTGCCAGCTCCAGCGAGGCCCCAGCGCTGCGGGGCTGCCCGCGAGGCGTCAGGGACCAGAGGCGTCGCCAGCACGTGGGAGTGTCTGGGGATGGGGACAGGGACAGGAATGGGGATGGGGACAGGGAGAGGCGAGGGCACACGCTGGGACAGGAGCCCCGGGAGGGGGGAAGGGGCTGCTCAGCCTCCGCACGATCAGGCCATGAGGCTCGGGGGGGCTGGGGGGTGGTGTGTGACCATCCTTCTGGGGTGAACCCCGGCCGCCGAAGGCGGGGATGGGGCCCTGCGGCTGTGCCCCCGTGCCGGGACCCTCGAGGAGGCTGCGTTGGGCTCAGCCCGGCACGGGCCGGTCACCCAGCGGGAGCCAGCGAACCCGCCAGCCTCTGAATATTGCTCTTCCCTCTCCCTGTCAGGTGAAATTAAAAAAAAAAAGGAGCCTTCTTTTTTGGAGTGTAATCTTTCGCCTGCGACAAGAAGCCACGTAAACTGATAAATTGCAGATTAAACGAGTGCCACACTCCACTTCAGTCCCTGGCTGTTAATTCCCCTGTTGTGCAATTCCCGGCTCTCAGGGCCTGTCAATTCCAGCTAATCGCAGGAGGCACTAAAACACTCTGCCCTGACAGCCCCAGATCAAGAAACCCCTGACTCCTAGCTCAGGTGGATTGCATGCATCACTTATGCACAAATCAGCAATATGCCAGCAGGGAGGAATTATGTCCGATGACAGCCCAGACATGAGGTACATATTGCAGAGCCGGCAAGCCCCAGCCGCCGTGACAGATTGCGGCGCGGGGCTGCTGGTGCGGGAGCGGCTCCGGCTGCACCGGCCCCAAACACACCCGGCGCGTGTGCCGAGGGGCCGCGGCGTCCCGCTGGTGCTGCTGCACCCCAACGCTGTTCCCAACGCTGTCCCCAACGCCGTCCCCAGCGCCGTCCCCATCCCCGGCCCCCGCAGAGCCCCGATGCTGGCGCGGGGGTGAAGGACTTCGTGGTGCTCGTGGGGACCGAGCGGGGAGGGCACGGGGCTGGGAAGGGCCCCACGGGCACCGGGGGTCCCACCCGGGAGCCCGACCCGCTCTGCCCACCCCGCGGCGGGGGGAGCCCGCGCAGCCCAGCCCCAGCTCTGCTTTAACATTTAACTTGCCTTAGCCTGTGATCCTGAAAAGCTTAAATTAATGACAGCCTTGCAGTTGCTCATTAATAATTGCTTCATTACTGTATGCAATTGCATTCTCCTGACAATAATGGTGTTTGCTGGTGTATTTCTAATTATCTGGCATCTCAGCTCCCTAACAGAGCCCCAGCGCTCCCCGGTGTGAAACCCTCCCTTCGGGCGGGGGCACAGCCCGGCCCCGACGCCTCCCCGCAGGACGGGCACCTCCTCGCTGGCAGCCCCCGGTGAGGGGCCACCACGCCGCTGGCGAAGCCCCACGGGGGCTCGGGGGCACCGCGCCGGGCCGGCCACTGAGACCCGCGTCCCTGGGGCCAAGCCCGGCCGCTTCCGCCCTCGCACGCCCGATCCTCGTGCGAAACCGGCGCAGAGCGGGAGCTCCCGTGCCCGTGGCAGGAGGCGCTTGGCCTGGCCACGCCATCGCAGCCTCCGTGGCCACGACAGCCCCGGCACGGCCTCGCGGGCGTGTTCCAGCCTGGGCAGGCGGAGCCCGGCGGGAGGTTGCCAGAAGCCTCAGTTGGGTGCCCACGGTCGGGGATTTTGGTGCAGGGCCACGCCGCTGCCGGCAGCGCCGCGCTCCGCTCCCCAGAGAAATTCATCCAGCGGCAGCGGCGGGGGAATCGCGGCACCGTCCCCGTGCTGGCGGCACGGAAATGGCCACTTGTGCCCCGGTTCAGCCCCGGCCGCCAGCTCGGAGCCCGTTACGGTGCCGCGTGCTGCCCCCGCGCTCCCCACCTGGGGAGGGGGCTCATTCGTAGTTAAAAATCTATTGTGACTTGTCAGAAAAATGAATAAATGAGCACATTATTTTTTCATTTTGGAGCTCAGCATCTGTTTGTCTAATCAAGAAAGAGAACTGGGAAAGTCAACCAGGGCTGACGCACACATTTTATTTAACTTTTCCTCTGTCAAAGGAGTTTAAATGTGTAATGAACAGGCCATGGTGATTTGAAATATAATCCCATTACTCTGATGAGATTACCAAGGCTGTGAGAGTTCACAAATCATGCTTAGGGTTTTTAGAGCGAACAACACCCTGTTGAGATTTTTTTTTTTTTCTTCCTTTTTTTTTTTTTTTTTTACATTTAAGTAGAGGTGTGTGGGGAGAATAAAACATGACAGTGCTTAACCCTTCGTGCAGCGGCAGCGGCGTGGGGCTGTGCACAGGGACAGACCTGGCCTGGCCCCCCCCGGGGCCGGCACGGCCACGGTGCCAGGGAGCAGCACCCAGCCAGGCTGGGGGGCACCTTCCCGCTGTCCCTGCCCGGCCGTTGTGCCCACACATCTCTGTCCTCGTCTCCGTCCTTGTCCCAGCGTCGCACCGGGGAGGCTGCACTGGGATGTGATTTAAGGGGCATTAATTTTAGCGGCAGCAGCACCCAATACCACACGCCGCCACGGCAGCACATTTCCATGAAATTCATGGGCCCATTACAAACATGTCTCCATAAATAACTCCCCCCATTAATCTCAGGGCTGCACCCAGGGCTGCAGGATGGTTTTCGCCTGCTTGTCCCGGTGCAGGGTGGGTGCAGCCCGTGCCCCGGCGGGGTCCCAGCCCTGCCGTGGTTGCCTGAGGGGCAGCTGCAGAAGCCCCCGGGATGCCGCAGGCTCCCGCCAACCTAAACCCAAAGGAGCCTCTGGTTTGACTTTCTCCTGCGGGAGCTCACGGCGAACCCCTGCAGAGCCCGGGTCAGGCCAGGCACCCCCAGCCCGGGTGTCGCTGCTGAACGGTCGCTCTTTTGTTTCCCACCACGGTGATGGCGCGAGGGCTGGTCTCGGCGGGCAGCACTCCGCGGGCTCGCAGCAGCCTGGGCCACCCCACCCGGCCGCCCTCTCCTGAGAAGGCAAAGGGGCTCATCCGTGTTTTTATTCTTCCACAAACCTCCCAGGCACCCTCGGAGCACAAGGAACGACCTCGGGGTCTCACCACAAAGGTCTCCCGTCTCTCCTGGTTGATTTGGGACCCTCCCAGCAGCTTTTATTTTTTTTGTGCGAAGCTGGGCACGATGGGCAGAGAGCGGCCGGCCGTGAGCGGCACCGGCTGCTGCAGGGGCCTGGGCTGAGAGCAGCCCCCGGGGCTGCCGGTGCCGCGGGGGGAACCAGCGCCAGGCGGCCGCGCCCCGGGCGTGCGCGCCCCGACTCACCGGGTCTGCGCCCCGGGGTTTCCGCCAGCGTAGGCTCGGCTCCGAGGGGTGCAGTCGACCGCGAAACGTCAGGGGCACACGCACGCCAGGTCCCCCTCCCACAGCAGAGGCAAGAGAAAAATCCAGAAAACCCTCTGATGCCTCCAACAGCTACCGACGCACGTCAGGGAGAACTCGTCCTCATTACGTGAGCCGGCAGCCACCCTCTTCTGCCAAAGCCCAGTAACAAGGCATGGAAGGAACAGCTTGCTTTTCTGACCCAGTTGAATGCCCATCTGAATCAATTAAATCTACAACTACCGGGGAAAGACCAGCCCGTGATGGATTTGTGTTCAGCTGCGCACAGATTGCAACCATGAGCTCTGATTTAACTCTTTCAGCAGACGCTGAGCAGGAGGAATGGCTGTTCTGAGGGAGAGGCTGTTCGTCTCTCGGAAAGCCGCACGCTCCCGGAATTTAAGGAAAGTCTCCTCCACGCCGCGTATTCAACTGGAGCTGCTCTTTGAAAACAAATTCACTTCCCAAGTGTGGACGGCTCTCCGGGGCTCCACGCCTCGCCCGCTCCCACCGAGCCCTCGGAGCGTCCTCCAGCAGCAGCGTCCCGCGGCCCCCGGGGGCGCACGGCGAGTCCCCGCTCGGGGCGAGGCTGCTCCAGAGAGAGCAGTGGAAGGGGATTTATGAGGCGGTGTAAGCGCACATGGTCCGGGCGAGTGACTCTGTGCCCACAAACGTTACCACAGTTCAGACAGCAGAGACTGGTTTATTACGTGAAGCTTTAGGCTTTACTGAAAGCAAAACACGGCACATATCGAATACCTACTTATAACAAATAAATATAAGTGGGTGGCAACAGCATTACGGCCATGGAAACAAGTAGGAGACTTCTGCAGTTTCTGATACCAGCGTAGGCAATTTTTTAGTTCAAAGAATTGAAACTAGGTGGCAAAAGAACATTCACAGAACAACTTTAATGTTAAATAGTTCACAAAGTTGGTTAAAGGAGTCATTTACATTGCATTATTTGAAGGGTCGTTCCCCATTGCATCTGTGCTGCATTTGCACATATAAAATATTAAAAAATTTAATATCATACTATAAAATATTGTTTCTCTTGTTTTGCAGACACCGTGGAAGACTGTACAGTGAGGACTGGCCTCGGCGGCGCGGGCAGGGCTCCCTCCCCAGGCAGCACCGACACCGGCCCCGGGAGGGCGAAACCTTTAACAACCAAGAACTTAAACGCAACAGGTGAGTGACAAATAGGCCTCTCTGCCTTAGTGTTTATTCCTAAACTACATGTTAAGGCTCAGAAAGTTTTCTCTGTACAAAAGCAAGGACACGGGAGGAGGTCACGATGCGGCAGGCGAGGCTGGGCGGCAGGAGGGAGCCCGCCCCGCAGCCCCGGCTGCAGTTAAATGCCTCTCGGAACTGGGGGGCATTTTCCTGATACAAAATCCACAGCAGCAGGGCAGAGAGCTCCAGCTTCAACCCCTTGGAGAGATTTATGAAAGACACCTCTGGTGAACTGAACCAAAAATGCAGCTCTGGTTCCCAGTAATCCCATTCACGTGTTCCCTGACGTATTAAGGACGGACAAGGCCAAAATAGTTACAAGTCCCAGTACAAAGTAGGTCTCAATTTTTATTTTTAAAGAATATTAAGGAAAGGTGAAGGCATTTCTCAGTCTTCAGGTGCAAGCTGTCTCAGAGAGGAAGCGCAGACCCCGGCGCGGGGGTCCACGGGCGGGTGTGGGCAGGTCCCTTCCACCCCGGGGACCTTCGTTCTCAGAACACCGCGCTGGTACAGCAAGGAACTTCCAATAAAACGTACGCAAAGCTGACAAGCACAGTTAAATAAAAATATTTTTGAACAAAACAAACCACAACAGACTTGACTGTCTCAACGTTTCCTCACAAACCGGCTCCCCTGCAATGGCTGCTGTTCCCTGGCTCACGGTTGCCTCCTGCACTTCGGCAACAGAAGTGAAACCATCTGGGACTGCAGCCTCCCCCCAAAAGAACTGTGCATCATATGGACCTTGAAAAAGATTACATCTGTTTATTAATAGTAAAAATGGATACATTTGTCCTACATTTTGTTTTTTAGAAATTTGATCATGTCACAAGCAATACCTGTGTGTACGTGGGCGTATTACAGATGTATATAATTTATTTTAACCAGGCTGTGAAATAATACGTAATCACATCTCTTCTTGTGATTGTACATAATACAGTAATTAAATGATGCCAGTCTACGTCATTCTCTTATTTCTAATCAAAGGAACCTGAAGCGTAACAGTCTTCTTTCCAGCTGATATGGCTCTTTATTTTTATCACAGGGGAGACTTCCCATCACCAACGAGGGATAATCTTCCAACCACGAGAGACGGGATAATTCAGATTTCTTCCCCGGCTGCTCCTGCCTGTGGCAGCAGGAGCCCCCCAGTCCTGGCTCCCACCTGACTCGGGCGGTGGGAGCGTCTCCTCCCCCGAACTCGGCAGACAGGCTCTCCTCGCGGCTCCGCGTCACTGCTGTCCCGATTTCTTCTCCTTCTGGAAGCTAAAGCTTGTTCTCCTGTTCAGTTTTCTTTGTTTCTGAGCAAAATAATCTGCTCTGGCTGTGCTTGCTCGCGACTCTAGAATATAGTTAACCTGCAAGACATCAGACGGGGTTCAGTGTCGCCGGGGGCTCGGCGGGACAGCCCGGGGGCAGGGACACCCCCCCACCCCGCCGGACGAGGCCTCGGTGCCCCGGTCCCGGCGGGGGCTCGCCGAGGGGCAGCCCCGGGGGCTCCGTGCGGGGCCGCGCTCCCTCCCGCCGCCCTCGGCTCGGCCGCAGGCTCCGGCCCCCTCGGCCCCCGCCCTGGTCACCCCAAGCTCTGGGTGGGCGCAGCGAGTCGTGAAGCCCCACAGTGCTGCTCTGATCCAGTAACGGGCTCCAATAAAAGACTTTATCAGCTTCAATAAAAATAATTCTTTCATTACGATGTTTGCATACTCAGCTCATCTCAGAGTTTCCCTGTGTTTTGGCACATTTTACTTGATGAAAGCATTTTTAAATGATATTTAACAAGCCTGCTATTCCCTAAATTTATTATCTCCAATGCTTTGTGATAATCACATAGATAATTTTAATGGAAGGTTAATGCAAGAATCAAAAAGATAAAAATGCCCTTTGGTCTGCCATTAGCTGGTTAATATGCTGTGGCTTAAAACTTGCACAATTTTATGCACTGTAGAGTGTTTCACTTTCATTGCATATTACAGCTTAAGGCATAAAAATATAGGGAATTTTCATGGTCAATAAAGCCTTGGTCTTTCTCACTTGATCATGTAAAAAGCCTAATTTGAAAAGTCTGATTTCTCTGCGTCTCCTAATGCTGATGGAATTGAAAACAAACTGGTAACTTATGCATGAAACCAGAAAACGTTCTATATAAACAACCTGCAACTCAAGAAAAAAAGTCCTGTTCAGTAATACGTCTCTCTTGAATATTCATGTTATTCACAGCAAACTTTTTTTTCTTTTAGCCTTCTTCTGCGACCAGTCACAGAGGTATCAAGAGTGCTGGATTACAATAGTTTATTTAAGATAAAGTAGGAACAAAAGAATTGGCCTAACAGTTCACCAAGTAGAAAACCCCTAAAAGACATTCACCTTCTATGTTACTAATAAAAATTATTTGATTGTATGTCAGATACTTAGCAATCCTCTAAACTCCACACAGAAAATAAAGGCGCAGATAACAGATGGCTTGCCAAAATCACTGCTTTTTAAATTCTGAATTGCTATAAAATATTAGCGTGCGGAAAATGAAGTTTAATCTTCCAAGAGCGTTACAAAAATTTCTTTCGGAAAGGAAGCCGGTATGTTTATGCACTGAGCCACGAGAAAAGCAAACAATTCTGAAAAAGCGTCACGGTGAGAAAAATAACCTTTGTGCTTTGTACAAACACCTGCGCTTGGGGAAGAGGAGCGAGAGGCAGGAGGGAAGCGCTGCCCTGGCGCGGCCGCTGGCCCTGCTGGGGCCCTGAGCCCGGCCTCCCCCCGCGGCCTCGAGGAGCCCCCGGAACCTCCGAGGTTCAACTCGGACAACGCGAGCTCCGGCTCCCACAGCCCCCGCGGCGGGGACAGCACCCGGGGCCGGGACACGGCACCCAACCCCGCCACGGGGCTCGGAGACCATCCGCCTGTCTGGAGCTGGGAACTATCCAGGCACAGGAAAATCTGGTGGTTTCCTCTCAAATTCCACCGAAAACGTGTCTCTATTAACTAGAAACACGTATAAAAGGAAATATTACACACGGAGAGGCAGTCTGCTGTGCGGCTGTTTGAAGAACGACTGAAATAACTGGCACCAAGCAACCCGCCTGCTGAGTTAAATCCACCTTCGTGGTCCTCAGGCACTGCGCCGTTCATGTACTGCCAGAGCCTCTTGAATCCTTTCATGTCTAACAAGTGGTAAAACACCCAGGATTTTGGGTCATGTCAAAATCTAATACTCACCTTCAGTACAATTTCATTGACAGTAGCAGCATCTGATTCAAAGTAAAGGTGTTTGTAGTCATGATTGCTTAGATATGTAAGTTTAAATATTGCATGACCTGTAAAGAGAAGAAAAAAACTGTTCAGAATATTCCTGTAAAGTTTCAGCAGAGCTTGTGTGCCTGACAGAAGAAAAACACAGATGGTGATCTTAGCATACCATCAGCACAACAGAAGGAAGTAATGAAACGCTGACAGGCTTCTCATGTCATTTCAATTTAAGGCAAGTGGTGGCTTACAGGAGCAGCTGAACCCTATTCAATAAAGTTCCTTTTCCCATCACATCCCCACTGCAGGAAATGCAAAAATCTATCAAATGGCTAGTTAGCTCCCGTTCAGCCCAAGACTATATTTCAGTTAAACTACCACATTAGGACTACTTTATGTAACTGTTCACTGTATAATCATCACACGCAGAAGATAAGTGCTATATTTAAAATAAAAGGCCAATTAACCCCAGAATCACCGCTCCAACAACCTCTCCCCAAAACATCACCCAAACCTCCCCAGCGGCTCACGGCAAAGGGGAAACGTCACCGCTGCAAAATACAAAAGGATGCGGCAACGGCGCCGCGAGACCCCGACCCGGGAACCTCCCTCCTGCAAGGAGGCCAACCCAGACCAAAGTCTCACTGGAATTTCCACCGCGCAGCTCTTGGGCGCCCGGTGCCACCGCGGCGCCTCGGGGAGCGGCTCGGGAGGTGCCGACCCTCCGAGCACCGCCGGCGACGGCCCCCAGGGAAAGGGCTGGTGTAGGACACGCAGGAAGGGCAAACACCCTTCCCTTGCAGGGCTCTTCCTGCCTTCAAAATTAAACCGAAGCACATTCTGTGCATTATACTTTTCCATCAGTTTTCTCATCATTTATTCGGTTCAAAGGTCAAAGTTAGTAATCTGTAAAGTTACAGCCACCTTAATGTAAATTCAGGTCTTTCCTGGAGGAAAGCTAATTTGAAATCTTATTTACATTATCTAATTCTCCAGATTTCCAAAAGGTGACTGATATATGCCCAGACCTGTGGCCAGAAAACTTGAGACGTGAGTGTTTTATTGTGGCGTGTTAATTAAACACCATTATGATGCACTAATCTGCAATATAAATTCTATATTGAAAAATTGGCTAATAATAATAACAATAATAATAAAACCCCCTTTAAATCATTTCTCAAATGATGTCTTGGTGGTACTAAAAATGCGGGAATTCCTAGCCATGAGCTCATCAGTATGTTAATACATGCGTGCCCGGGTCTGCTTGGGACTAAATTCCGCATCTTTACGATTCCGAAAGCGCCCGTGCACCGTTCCTGGCGACGTGACACAGCGCCGCGCCCCATCAGCCACCACAGTTTCCTTGGACATTTAATATTACACACGGTTACAGGAATTGATTACTGAAAATGAAAATTTAAACGGCACAGGACACGTTCTGGAGGATTCCCACAAGATTCTTTGTTCTGGGTCTCCACTGGGCGGTTCTTGGCGTGGATCAAGACTCCCCTCACCTGGTTTAGATGTTTCGCTCCGTGTTTTCTCCCCAGCTCCCCCCACGCTGACCTGGCCTTGCCGGCTGCTCCGCAGGCTGCTGCCCCCAGCACGGCTCAGCCGGTGGGAAAGGCCGGGGGGCTCTGAACGTGCCAGAACCCGAGCCCCCGGCCGCCGGCGGAGCAGCCCCCTGCCTCACGGCTCCTCTCTCGGGCCGGGCGCTGTCGGTCCTTCCCCGGGAAGGGGACGTGGCAGCACGGCGCAGGCAGGGCCTGACCACAGCACTGGGATCTGCCTCGCCCAGGGTCCCCCAGAGCCACCGCCGGGCCTGAAGCCAAGGGCGTGGACACGAGCCCTGACCGCGCTCATCGCTGACGGGGCCACAGAGCAAAAGATTAATATAAAAACTAAGTGAGATCACAGCCCCCATCATGCCCGATGAAGAAACCCCCCCAGTACCCCCCATCTCTCTTTTAAACTGGCAATTTACTCCTCCTTTACGGCAAAAGTATTTACAGAGCTGACAGAAGCAGAACGCGGAACTTTATTTTGAGCGCGTATTTTAGGATTGTGAGGAGTCAGCTGTTTCGACTACAACGAGGGCAACAGATGCCAGTGAGGATCCCGCGGGGCCCTGGGGCAGGAGGCAGAGCTCGCCCCGCTCCCCCCGCACCCGTCCCGGGGTGCTGAGCCCGGCCCTCGGCCCCGCGCAGCCCCGGCCCGGCCCGGCCGACCCCGGCAGGTGCTGAGTGGAGAGAAGCCGAGAAGCCTTTTCTTCAGAAATCCCTGTTACGGTGTTATGTTTCTGTGCCCCGTGTCCACATTACACTATTTACAGCGTGAAATATTAGTTCACTGAAATCGTAACTGGCACTCTGCTCTGCTACTGTTCTAGCCAGATGGAATTTATGAATTGTGAGATTGATTTCCATTTCCAAGAGTGCTTAAATGTGTGGTGTACCTCTTCCCAATAGCGCACCGCCCCCGACAATTCAGAGATCAACAGCAACTTCGACGGTTTGATACTTCCACGTAAGAGCATCAGGTAACAAACAGCAGCAGCTCGAGCAGCTTCTACCGCACGCGACGACAGAATTAACCCAAACGCAGATCTCGCATGAACGGCTCCGCTGCCGTGACTCCTGCACGAACACGGGTTGGTGTCCTTTAGCTTGCGGGTCTGAAACACAAGTGTTCGACTCCAGCAAATGTCAGCGCTGTCTGTCAGGGCCCGCACCGAGACCACGCCGGAGTGTATTTAATGTCAGCACTGCAGCGCATGGCAAGGGTGAACCCAACAGGGGGAAACTTCAATATTTTGCAATCAGAATTAATCAGCTGTACAACGGAAAACACGTGTTATTCCCAACCATGTTTATCTGTTAAAATGTTTACGGAAGGCAAAGGAAATGACGGAGGCTCGTCTGTTCTCAGAGGCTCTTGTGGCGAGGTCGGTACCACCGGCGGGGAGAGCTCAGCAAACCCCAACAGGCTTCGTGGCGCAGCCCCGCGCCCGCCGGGAAAGGCAGCCTGCCGCGGGGGCTCTGGCCTCAGCGCCCAGAGCTGATAAACCTCTCCTAACCCTGGCACACCAATAGGTTCCTGTGTGGCTACACCTGGAGAACAGCCGACAGCAGACTCAGGTGGAAGGGCAAGATGCTAATTCGCCGGAAATTCACCGAGGAGAGCTCATCTCCTCCTTCAGCACGATCTCTTAAACGCGACTGCTTGGCAATAATCTTAACAGTATCCTAATTTTTAACATTACTACACCGCCAAAAAAGCGAAGGAAGGGGCTGGTCACGGCACAGCGCCCAACCCTCCCAAAGCCAGAGCAGAGCCACGTGCCCCTCTGCTGCTCACGTTTCTCCTCTCTCGCAGGTTCGGTGAAACGACTTGTGTAACCCCCCTCGCGCCTGCCCCCCGACTTCTCAGTGCTTCTGCGCTTCCGCCCAGCGGGTGAGGAGTAGCACAGGATTAGAGCCTCCAGAACCACTGAAACGGGCTCATAGCGCCACCGGTAAATCCTGAGCTCATTTCTGCAAGTTACAGTCTTGGGAAAATACACAAAAACTTTGCAGTCCACTTCGTACCTCACGTGATACAGGTGAAAAAAAAAAATTCACTTTTTAATCTAAATAATAAACTCTTCCTTTTGGAGTCTAAAAATACACTTTTTGCCTGGAAAACACTGGAAGGATGTGAATTTGCACAAGAACAATTGTTTTTGCTGAATCTGTGAAGACTGGGAATAGTTTTTCTTCTTCCTCTCCCGTCCCCCAATTCAGGCTGTACCAAACCCTCTCTTTTGCCAATGCCACGCTTTAAAACAGCACGCACTGAATTAAATCACTAATTAGATGGAGGATGAAAAGAATATTCATGAATTGGACAAACCAGAAAACAAACACTATGAAATGCAAATTTATGTTAATTTTTCAATATACCTTGATGATTGCTTTGTCATTACAGGGCCATAAGGCAGAAGTCAACGATTAAGAGTTATTAGTGGAATAAACAGCTACAGAGAAAGGCCTCTCTGAAGAACGAAACACTTACGGGCATCATCTGACATCATCACAGATTTTCACCATTTCAGAAACCGTGACTACAACAGGATCAGACCTTGAGATCTCTTCTCACAGAAGAAGGATCCCTCAGAAAGGATTACAAAGAATTACAAATATACTAGTATAAAGGCCAGGAATGATGAAAATAAAATGCACACAAGCAGCGTTTCTGCACAAAGGCAAACTTACATAAACCACTGCGTGAAATGGGGTAACCTCTGCTCACCAACCGCTCTTGTGTTTAATCTAAAACCTTTGGGAAGGGGCTCTGGTGTTTGAAATTCACATCTGCTGCCCCAAAAATGATGCCGGGACCCTGGAGCAGGGCCTGAAGGTCCAACAAAACCGCAAGTGTTGCATTACCATCAAAACACCCATCCCGACAACCTCTAATAACAAGAAAACTTGGAAGTTTTCTTCCAGGGGGAGGTCGCGGGTTGCAGCGGAGCTGCAGGTGGGCGATCAGGGTTACAGTCCCGAGCGGTGAGGGACACGGGCTGAACAGCTGAAGCTGTGGATGAAATCCCGACCCCGCTGATACCGGTGGGAGCACCAGGAGTTCAGCTGGCACAGACGTACCTGAGAGGGGTCTCCTTCAAACCGAGGCCTTCCTGGAGTGCCAGCAAACACTGCGAATGTTGGGGAAAAAAAATAATAGTTGCGGTCCTGCTGGCTTGCCCCATTCTCTCAGGGAGCAGCACATTTCATGATCACTTCTCCTACAACTCAGGCCTCTGTATGCTACCGTAGACCGATTATAAAACATTGCTATCAGTGGATGTCTTGTTTCCAGATGTCCTGAAAGCAGAGTCACAATTAAAGTGCTGCATACAACCACTTCTGTGTCGAACTGTGGTAACTATTCACACATCTGGACTTTTTTTCCCCCCAAAGCCTTTTGTTTCTTCTTCGAATTATCATCAAAGGCAGAATACTAATAAAGATTTTTGCAAGAATGGTGAAAATTGAGGTGGAACTCGGGCTTGTCCAAAACCTCTTCACCAGCAACCTTGTTTGGGAAAAAAAGATGATAAATAAATCAAAATGCACTAAGCAGTGTTTCCACATGGCAATCGCCTCCTTCATTGCGTCTGCACCTCATCAATCACGCCATTGTCTGCTTGAAAGGCGAGCCTTGTAAATGTCATCTCCACTCAAGCCCAAGGAGAGGCACATCAAAATGCAGCGAGGAGTTTTAATTGGATAGTGTAATTAAACTAAAAAACCCCAGCAGAATAGCTTTGACAGGATAGATGAAGACCCCTTTTAATAGGGCTACAGAACATATTTGTTAAAAGGATGAGGCAATGCGCTCCTGATTGTGCTCCAGAGTACTTTTATGAAGAGGCTCCTCGATGGGGGTGGATGGAGTAAGTTGGAGCCCGGTCGGCGGGGCAGCGCCCGCAGCTCCACGGCCCCCTCCGGCAGCCCCTGCCCCGCCGTGCACGGCCCCCCACGGCCCCCTGACCTGGCACCGGGGCTCGGCCAGGCCCTGCCCGCGCCGTCCCTGCCTCCCCCCGCGGCACCCACCGCCCCGCAGGCGGCACGTCCACACGCGCTTGGACTCGCCGCCTCCTCCTACAGGCTTGGGGCTCGCTTTCACTCCAAGCCTGAAGTTTGGGAGCATTTTCTCTGCTGAACCTACTTTTTTACCTTCTGATCAGAATCTGTGATTAGTCTCCTATCAAGTAGTTTTTCTTCTATTATTTCACACGCCGCATTATTCGCAGCAGGAGCGGGAATATTAGGAACTGCCACACAATATTTTGTGTACCATTTGCAGAGCACGTGGGTAATTGTTGCCTCTCAGCTCTGGCTCCACTGCAGGGCTCTGAGCAAACGTGCAACATCTTTATTTAAGCTCCCCAAGCAGCAGGAATCCATCCCTTCCCAACGCTTTCTGGATGTTTTCAGTCCTTTCACAACCCAATAATGAATTCATTAAATTAGTATTACCCAACGTGCATAATCTGGAGGAAGTGGATCCTGAATTAAAACATCAAATACCTTTAGCTTTAAATGAAAACTACATAAAAGCATTTCAGGCATCACTTTGGCTATCACTTACAGCCAGTATGAATACTGCTAGAAAAGCTATTTTCGTGCAGATGTGGAATTCAATGGGAAAGACTGACTCGTGTAGCAACATCAATCAAAACGTCGGCTCTGCTGGCAGCTCTCGACAGTAAGGCAGGTTCAAAGGTCACAGGATAAAGAAAAAGCCAAGCTCTGGTTCAGCTCTAATATCTCCTCGCTAGAAGTCTTGCAAAGGTACCTACCCCCCTTCTGTACTAGGCGGCTTTCATTAATCTTCTTGCCATCTTTTTTAACTAGTCATGCAGAACCGCTCGATAGCGAGACATATAATGGGGAGGCCCTGTGCCTATTACCAGGTTAACACTCTGTTAAGCCCCAGTGCAACAATGGAATAAGAATTTAAAGGAAATCTTAAGCTGCAGGGTGCAAAGCAGGCAATTAAATTACAACCCGAAGTTACCAGTGTACTCCGTGACCTACAGAACACCTTTGTTTAGACTACCTTAACATTAAGGATATTTTGACCTAGCAACTGAGATGGATCTGCTTTATTAAAACAAAAAAAAAAAAAAAGCAGAAGAAGAATCACAGAGAAGGTTTTTTCTGTGTTTCAAGTAAATTATCAAAGAAATCCCATTTCTGCAGCTCTTGGAAACACACACGAAGGGAAGAGCTCCCCGCGTTCTGAAAGCTGCGGGTCTGCCCAAGCCATCAGCCTCGGTGGCACTGAGAAGCCCACCCCAAGATCTGCTCCCCTCGAGATCTGCTCCCCCCATGCCGCTCCCCCCAGTCCTGCTCCCCGCCACGGCGGGGACGGCCACGGCGCGCCTGGCGCAGCCACACTTGGTACAGAGGCAGCAGCCAGTGACACTGAAGTTTCTCCCTTGTCCAAGTAATGTAAGAGACATTACCAGAATCAGATTTCCTTTAAATTACACTATTGCAAAGGGACATAATTGTATTAAACATATTATGTTGCTTCCTTAAGACTTTATATTATGTACACTTAATTGAGATACAAAGCTCTTTTCAGCTATAAAAATGACAACTACTTTATTAAGGCTTAAATCTTATTTCTCAATGATAGGATGCTTCCTTTCAAGATTCAAAACATTCAGAATCTCTCGTGATAATCAGACCGAACCTGATTTAAAGAAGCCGTTTATACACAGTGTGTTCAGGTTCTAATGGCATCTGATCGAGCCAGCAGGGCCATTACCTCTTCCCTCTGTCTAAATTCAGGGAGTCTGATTTAATTTAGAAATAAAAATTCAAATGCTGACCCAGGCCTACTACAATGGCAAACAAAAATCATCAGCCATTTCTGCCTACAGTACCCACATTAATGGCAAATTAGATGCCAAAGCTTTCCATTTTCATTTTCTGTTTTCACTGACTGCAGCTCTAAGTTCTGTGATCTCAGAGCCCAGGAAAGCTTCGGTCCCATCCAGAACGACGCCAAGTCCGTAAATATTCACAACACGTCACCTCTGAAGCTCTCGAGTCCTTTAACACTCACACAAGTGCCACCAAAGCTTCGCGGCACGAACCTGTCTTGTCAGAAGAAAGCAAGAGAAAATAAGCATGAGGCTCTCCACTATACTGACACACAATTTCTGGTTTTACATTTCTGCAAGCAAGTACCAGTAAAAACTCTGAAATCTCTTTAATCTGCAGAAAGCAAGAGCCAAGTGAATATTAAACTGTGTTAATGACCACACTCAGGGGAACGGCGGTTGCAGAAACCTCCAGCTGCACTGATCACAGCGGCCAAGCTCCGCTCCCAACACCCCCTGCCCCTGCTAAAAAGTAAGGTCACATTTGGAAGCTCCTGCAAAGGCTTCACCTCTCTTCAGAATTACAGGCAGCAGCCTGGCAAAGCCGCGCTCAACCTCACCGTAACCCCAAGCACCGCGGCCCGGGGAAGGAGGCGGCTTAATAAAACAGACACGGTGTAAGTGTACCAGCACTGCTACGTGTGCTGAGCACTTCCGAGAGACGAGATGGAGCATGTTTGTGTTACAAGACATAAAAACATGAAAACAAAATATATTGCAGAACTCAAAGACCTTATCTTTACTCAGCCTCTCTTTCTTTGCAATAATTCATTCAAGGAAGATCCGGGAATAATTTTTGATGTAAACTCTGCTACAAACATATATCACCATGCTGATAAAAATCACAGACAAAACTTGTGAAATACAGTGAGTTTCACTCCTTTATGCTACTAAAATAACTTTTTTCCCTTTAAAATTCAAGAGATACTGATCTGCTGTTAAGACTTCCCCAAAATGTATCATTCTGAGGTGTCACACTAAAAGTCTCCTCTACAGGCCTAAAATAATGACTTCTGCAACATCTTTAGTGCATCGGGAAGAGGTCAGCAGATTCCAGGAGGAACTGTTTTCTCCTTCTGGAACTATGCTGACACTTATTTAATAGGAAAAGTTTATGACAGCCACACAAAAATGAGTAAATAAACCCCCTCAGTATCACACGGGTTGTCTCTGTCACAACCCGCCAGCACCCTTTCCAACGTGGCCACGATTCTTCATTGATCTTCGCCCTTCCGCCACTGGGCTCTATTTGGGGTTGAAATTCTGTCCCTCATTCCTCCCTGGGTTGGGTTGGCAGGATTTGGGTACAAACACCATTTCCTACGGCAGCAGGTGGTGCCCCTGGGGCCGAGGAGCCCCATCCCCGCAGGACGCGGCTCTGGAGCTGTTCAGGGACAGCCGGGAGGTCTCGGACCATCACGCCGACGGGAGCGTGAGCTGGAAACCTCGGGATTCAAGGCTGGCCTGGCAGACACAGCCCCATCCTGTGGGCACGGTTTTACCACCAGAAGCGTCTGCATTTGAAATGAAACGTGTCTGCAAAGCCAGAGGTGTTAACGTCATCTACAAGCGCGAAACTGCACCTTGAACTACAACGAAACTGTTACACGTGCTGGACTGCCTGGTCGTTAGGGAAGTCTCTCCTTGGGATCCTGCCTTCCCAAAGACCATGATTCTTGTTGGAGAGACAGAAAAGGAAGACAATGACTGAACTAAGAACAGGGAAGTAGGAAGAGGTAATGAAGGGGAGAAGGATATAGTTCAGTAATTGCTGATAAAATCTGTGGCAGCCATAAATTTACTCTTCCAAGAGAATTCAACAGATCATTACCTCTGTAAATATGTATTACATAATTCTCCCTCTCTGTCACCTTGCAGATAAGTACTTAATACTTGGCATCCCTACCCCGCAAAATCACAAGTGCAATAAAATCCACCTGAGCTTTTGAACCACAGTTACTTTTTGATAGTAGATAGTTACGTTTTGGCACCGCCGGGAGACATTGCCCAATTCCCCCAGGGCCTGTCTTGTGCTTTTTAAAACAAATTGTCCAGATCGGGGCTCTCATTACTCCACTGATACAACAAGCAAAGGTACCAGGCTTCTGCAGTCGCACTCTAAACCCAGCAAACTCCGACCCCTTGCCGACGACTGGCTGAACTGGGATGCCCAACACACCCTCCAGTGAGCTCCGCTGCTGCCCAGGCACGGCCCCCCCGTCCCTGGAACTGAACTCTCCGAGCGCCACGTCGTAAGCCCAGTGACCCTGCGGCCCCGGCTGGCGCAAACTCAGACTGTGCTGATACTTACTGTGTGTCTGAAACCCTCAGCTGCACCTGAGAAATTGTTTAAAACCAGTCTGGATGTTAAGAGGTTCAGAAGAATTGTGATTATGATGAAACATGTATTTGATGACTGTGCTGTGGGGCTAAGCCAGCGTTTGCTTGGTGTGACACTGTTAGCAGCTACTGATAGTGGGCAAGAAACACTCTTAATGATGCCATTAGCTCTAAGCAGCATTAGGACACTCATAAAACGTGTATCTGTTTATGTTGTGTTCTCTGTAACAGAATCGAGTCAGATTAAAAACATCCTATAATGAATAAAATACACCTATAGAAAGAAAAGGACACGGTAGCAATAATTCTTTGGACATCTAGCTCATACAGGGAGGGAGAGAAGAGGGAACATAAATAAAAAGGACTACTCACTTGGGCTTTTTTCTTCCGCAAGGTCACAGGCACAGAGGAGTTCAGAATCGATTGAAATGGGTTTCTGCTTAATCCAAAACTTAGTGCTGGCCTTCTGATTAGTAACAGGGTCTATCTCTACCTTGTCTCCAGAAATACCTGAGATGAGAAAGAATAGAGAGCCACAATAGTGATCAGTTTAAGCGATTTCATATCAGCCGTTTGACACACTTTATAAATCTTAAATGGGATGAAAGTATATTGCCCTTTTGGGCTTTCTGAAAGCACGGGAGCTTTTGAAACCAAAAGCAAATGGTTATCAAACCGCATTGATAATCTGCATTTTATTCCCTTGCATACGCACACCAACAAGGAAGAAATATCACAGAAAAAATTCTTCGCAACACATACAGAGCTCCTTTGGAAGCAGTAGCTACATGAGCTGCAAGATTTATACAAAGATACTGCTACTTTTTCAATCACCACTCTGACACGGACTAGACACTATCAGGCCCGGTCCCTGCTCCATCTCCTGCAGGGACACCCCGGCCCTGCCCGGGGGAGGCGACACCCACTCGGCTACAGAAACGCTCTTTGTGTCACCCAGACACTCCTGAACAAAGACATCGAGGCCCAGAGGTCCTGCGTGGTCTTACACCTCCGGCATTTTGAAGCCAGCCCTAATTAGGCCGCTCTGAAAGCGAGCTGAGCTCGGGCCGGGCCCCGCTTACCCTCACGGGCTGCCCCGGCCCCGCGCGTCCCGCGGCAGAGCCTCCGGGAAAGTTCCTCCATCTTTCCTCCATCGTCCCCACACGCTGCCCCGAGGCCGTGCAGGAGCAGCCGGGCTGGAGGGACGCTGCCGGGCAGGCCGAGGGCTAACGGCGCTGGCACCGGCGGGACACTCACGGTCACAGCGGCTCGATCGCGGCCCGGCGAGGCAGGGACTCTGCTACGCCGCGCTGGTGAACAGCAGCTCATTGTTCAGCGGCTGTCGACAGGACTGAGCTAACTTCCCAGTGTGCTTTGTACATCAGGATGTGCGGAGCCTTAAAAATAATTACATTGCTTCAGTCCTGAGTTATTGGTGAAGCTCATGAGAAGGCGACAAAAGCAAGTGATACAGGAAAAAGGTATTTAAACATTCTTTAACCCTTGCATCTCTGGCAAAACAGCAGAGGTGACCTTTTCCCTCTTGAGGGTCTTGGCTGTGATACTTTCAAATACATCACGCTTCACTCATGTGAAGAAAACCTAAAGCACCTGATGATAAAACTTTTAAGAGATGTGACAAAATAAAAGCAAGGTGCCACACCCCCCCCAGCTCTCCCAAGCCCTCCAAAACTAACTCGAGTTATAAGTCTGGTTATAGCTGCAGAATTTGCAAAGCCACGTTTGTTTGGGTTTTATTCACCTCTGAAATCAAAGCGTAGAGGCAGGAGGGGCAGAGGCGTCGGGGCGGGCTGGTGCTGCAGCCCCTGCCCTGGCGCTGGGCTGCTTCACTCCAACCCTGGCTCTCACGACAGGTCACCCTGGTGCCACCAGCCCCCTCCCCTGACCGTGAATCCAAGAATGGGCTTTGTCATCAAACATACGTCACATCAGAGAGATCACACTTCAATTAAGCATCGTATCAAGAGTCCAGCTAACACGAGGACTGCTAGAACTGGGTAATGTGAGCAGGCTGATGCTGCATCCGGAGCCCGTTTTGGTTTGTAATATGATTTCGGACAGATTATTGAAAATCAGCGTTGTTATTTCACTGTAATGGTTAACTATTCAAAATGACATTTTCTGTAGTTTAAGGAAAATATGCAAAGTTGATGGTACAAGTTCTTATATTTTCACTGAAAAAGTCAAGCCAAGTTCTAAAAATAAAGGTACAAATTCTTTGTGTGCGAGGATTGTTCCCCATCCCTTCCCTCTAAGAGCATCACCCCCAAAAATATCCTTTTAAAAATGTTCACTGTATGGTCCTGCAACTTCAGAATTCACAGTCAGTCAATATTGTTAATGCACCTTGTTAATTTGATAGGATTTGTCAGGTAACTCCACTGGAAAATTATATAAAACTGTTCCAGATGAACAGATGATAGTGACATGAATTAAAGTGATAGAACAATAGTGGAATATAAACCAGAAATGACACCCAAAGTGGCTGTTGATTTATTGCCATCCTGAGTTTGGTTCTGGGCTTCCATGTATATTAGTGCTACAAATCTGGGTCCATTTAGCAGAGAGATGCTCATACATACATCACCAGCTCCTGCTCCAAGCCAAGGTCACTCCCCATTGCATCAATCTTTTCAGCAGAGGCTACTTCACCAAGCATGGATTTTGTAACCATCTCAGATGTAACAGACTTCCTCCTCTTTCATCTTTTTTTTATCATGTAAAATACACTTTAACTTCTATTATTTTTATCTGCAAATTGTTGCTGTATACTTCATCCATTATTTCTGTATCTCGACATCGCTGGCTTAAGCTCACACACATCCAAAGAGCACATTGACAAAGAATGTTGTCTTTTTGTGTTATTGTTCTCACAATCTGTATGTGTTGAAACCTAAAATCAAAACAGTATTATGTATGTGGCTTCTGCAGTCTCTGTATTGCAGCACAAATTAGTCATACTCAAAAAACAAGTAAAAATGCTTCTTCTACTATTTTTTTAATTCATTCATTTTATCAAAAGAAATGCCATGGATGTATTAGTCCAGTAACACTGTTCTGTTCTTGCTTCCTTTGTTGGGATCTGCAACTGACCCCCCCTTTTCCGAAACACTTGCCAGCAGTAATTTTCCAAGACAATATGTTTCTTTTAGTTTCGCTAATGTGATACACAAGCAAATGTGTCTTATTCCTCCACAACGCGATGGAACCTTTGTAGAAATGTTGAGAGTCCTGTCTGTGCACTACACTGTAAAGCCGAAACGTAAACCCCCAGACCTTAAACTGCTGCAGCTAAAGCTTTCCGCTGCAATAAAGCCATCACTCTCACGGTGGCCATTCCCCCCACGGCCGCTTTCTACGACAGAAGCACTACGGTGCGATGCACAAAGACTGAGCTTACTCCCAACAGTTTCGGTAAACCTTGCCTCAGATTCCATGACCATGCCCCGAAACAGCTGAAACGTTTCAGGAAGTGCCAGTACAGAAAGAGCACTGCACAAACACAGCTCACACCACTGCTCCCCGCTCCGCGCAACGGAAACGCACTCCACACCAGAACCTGCTCCACGCGGGCGACTCTGAGTGCGGGAGCGAAGGGCAGGGCTGGAGAGGAGCCTCACTGGGCCTTTCCTCCACCGCCCCTGGGCTCTGTCACACACAAGGGGGTGTTCACACCCCCCGCGTGAAGCCTGGGAAACCGGGACTCCCCCCCAGAACTACACGGACACCGTCAGTGCAACGCTGCTCCGTATCTCAGCCGGCCTGGCTGCCCAAACGCTGCCGCACCGCGACCGACAGCACCCCCTCGGTCAGTAAGGAGCCACGGGATGGTTTTGGGCTCTCAGCCTCCTCTAGAAAAACCCTCGCTTTGTTCTGGCTGCTACATAAAACTGAGGACATACAAATGCTGCAGTCTTCGCAACTGGCCATCACTGAACTGACAGCGAATGGCTCCCGACCCACAGCTACTGAGGAGCGATGAAAAAATACCCAGAGACAGTTTTTTACATTTCAGATTGTAAGGAGCAGTCTGCCACCCGCAGAAGATGAAGGCGTTAATGCTCAGCAGCCCTAATCCCAATAGCACCTCAATGCTTATTTCACCAGCTTTGCTCTTTTAATATCTTTAAAAAATTCAGGAGAAACCCCAGCGACATACGCTCATTTTTACTTTCTTTAAAGGTTCTGATGCTGTGCATTTACCCAAACTGTGAATACCTCACCGGAGTCTTATTTTTAAAAAATAATTCAATTATAAAAATCACATTGTCAGTGTACTGCCATCAGAAATATATACAAGTTCACAGACTGTTATAAAAGGGAAATTTTATAGTCCTTACACTACCGGACAGGGTCAGCTCTTTCACTGCTACACAAGTTGAGCCATTTGTTTCATTTAACAGCTATTCTCCCTTAACCATTTATCTTTAGTGATCTGTCATGACCTTTTCAAGCTCTCATTTCTGACACTTTCCAGATACAGTGAGTCAAACTTCACTGGAAGCAAACTATCACACCCAGATAGTTTGCTCAAAAGCAGAAAACATGCCCAGTGCTGTCCTGCTTCAGCACCAGCATATAAATCCTTCCTTAACAAGACAGTTCAAAATAAACTAAGAAAGCGCCTTCTGTAAAAATTTTAGAGATGTATTTCTATACGTGCTTAAGGAGGGAAGAGTGGAGAGACTGCAGTGACAATAATACAGGCACTCGTATACTTTAAATTTAACAATTCTACTGAATTCTACAGAATAAATGTATTTTGTAAACATTACGGCACTTAATATTTTACTGCTGAATAATTTCTTTATGGAAGGTATTTGCAGAAATGTCACAGGTCACCTACCAATGCATCATTAATCAAATTTTCACAATTTAAACACAAAGATAAAAAGCCATTCAATCATTTTAAAACAGTAATGGGGCTTTTATAATTCAAGATTCTGTCATCCCTTGGCCTTCAGGTTTTCAAAAGCATTCGGAAAGCTAATAAGGACAATATAAAACCTTTAGAGAATGCTCGTTTTATTTTGTTCCACCTCAAAATTCTACTTGGTCGTTAAAATCTTTCAGTCTCAGAAAAGGAAAACCTAATCATTCCTAATTTTGCGTAGCCTCATTTAAAAATAACAAAACAGTTGGCAAGAAGCTTTCCATTAGGAAGCCTAGATTAAAAAAAAAAGAGATGAGGTCACTAAATAATGGCCTTCTTTCAGAAGAAACATGTGCTAGCTGATTGTGGATAATAAAAATACTGAAATATTTTCAACTCCAAGCAATTTTTTTTAACTGCTGAAATGCTAGCAACGCTTTCGAGTGTTGTGCTCCACGATAAAATGCACCAACGTGATACCGACTGCTTTGAAAACGCCTGAGATGGACAGTCGGCTGTCAGAGATGGCCGAAGGTTTGAACCGTTCCATTTTCCTACGCGTTACGGTACGGATTGATTTACCTAACTGAACATCAGTGGTGAATCGAAGCCTATGGATCATGCTGACTTTGAAGGACTTGTAATGGTGGCTACTGAGCATGTCCTGAACGGTGGCTATATCGATCTGAGGGTCCTCCTCTGAGACCTCTTCTCCTCTTGAACCTGCAAAACAAGCCAACAATAATGAACGAGAGGTTTAAAATACAGCCTGTGATTCAGCGGGCACTAAGCAGGGCTGCAGGCGGCGTTGGGCGGAAAGACAAAACGCTCAACTCCACGTCTCTGGGAGAAGGAGACTCTCCGCCCAAAGCCAAACCCCGAGTTCACGAAGGACGTTACGACAGGCACTGGTGTCCCACACCAAGAGCAGCGCAACGTCCCCGGAGGCTGAGCTGGGGGGGCCCCCAGGAGCCCCCAGCCTGTCACCCCCCGGGAAGGGCCCGGCCAGGGGGCCCGGCCCCAGCCAGGGCAGCGCTTTGCGCCCTGATCTCAGCCCTGCGCTTTATTTACTGATTAGTATTCTCATTACTACTGCAGGTACTGGCTTTATAAAAGGTAACATCTCATTAAGCCAAAATGCCAATTACTGAAAAAATATAACGCACTTTAAAGATTTTTTACATTTTATGACGTTGGATTAACACCAATTTAAACATTACTATAATGCGATATATAATTTTGCGCAGAGTAATTTCTATGCCAGCTGCTAATAAAGCATCTCAGCTCTAAATGATCGTTCAGATGCTGTTAGATAAAGTGGTATAAATATGTTTGAAAACTGATTTAGCTTCCTACAGAAGATACTGAAGAATGACACGTTTTGTTTAATATCCCGGCTAATGTAGTCCTAAAAGCTGAATCAACTGCCAGTTCAGAGTACTAAATTTGCTGCAGGAGATTAATGAAAACTTTATATTTTGTTGAAATTTTAATAATGGGAAGATGAGATGATGGAATTTTAGTACAGGTCTTAAAAGATCCAGCAAAGCGGGCTAAGAACTTGTTGGATCTTTCCGTATTCATTTTGTTGGAGACTTGCCCAGCTGGAGCAGGCTCAGCGCTACCACTTCCCGCACCCACCTCCCCCGGGGGACACACGCTCCCGTCCCGCTCGGGGACCTCAGCTCGCAGGGAGGCTGCGACGAGTTTCCACATTTGGGCCCCGACGACGAGGGGACGGTTTGCCGGGAAAGGCAAAACCCTGGCGCTTGCCTCAGACACACAGTGCTGATGCAGAAGCAGGCTCCCTTTTAACAGGGTAATTCAGAGTTGCAGAGGTACAGGCCGCTGGCTTCGGCAAGGGACACTGTCGGCCGTAAGCAGGACAAACGGAGGCGGGAGAGAAGAAAACCCCCACCTGAGCACGGAGCGTTCTCCTGCCGGCTGAAAGCTTTCCCTTTTTAATCTGTTAATTCAGTAACAAATGTCACCGCTTATTATAAATATCTCCCGTGTCTGTATCAAAGGAAGGTTAGCGTTTGCTGTTAAATGAGTCAAAATACATGTTGAGAGCATAAAGGGAGAGATTCATGTTTCCCAGACGTCAGCCACGTAAGCGCCCCCCTGCCCTCAGGAGAGCGGGCGAGGGCGATGCCCACCCCTCCCTGCTCCCGGCACCGCCAGGGACCGTTCCTTGGGGAAGGGGGACGGCGAAGGGTTAAGCTGCAAATTGGGCTGTGCCATTCGACTTGAAAGAATTCCAAAAATCAAATGAAACAGTCTACATGTGAATTTATGCAGAGCCATCTTAACATTGCAACCACTCTATGCTCCAGAATGACAAGATAAATTGTAATGGCTCCTTCAGAGACATTACAATGTATTTTGTCAAAGACCCCTGTGTTAATGTCTCTATACTACGGATTATCATAATGTATCATGTCAAACCCTCATGCTGCAGTACTTCAAAGATACACTGAGATATGTCAAACTTTTTGGTGCACTTAAAAGCGTCTTGAAACACCGTGGCACGGCGGTGCCTGGAAGCCAGGCAGGAGGACGGCGACGGCACCGCTGCCCCGCAGCCGAGAGCGAACTGGGACCCTCCTCCCCTGACGGAAACCAGGACAGTGCCCGTTGGGCCCCGGGAGCGGCCAGGCCCGTCCCCGCAGCACGTGGCCACAGGCCGAGCCGGGACACGGGCCGTGGTGCAGCCTTGTAGCCCGTCCCGCTGCTCCCTGTCGAGCACAAGGACCATCAACTGCTGGCTCCACCGCTCAGCCCAACGCCTTGTGGCTCTACTGTGTAAGGCCGCAGGATCCAGGCCTTGGTGACGACTTCACCAGTGAGGAGGAGATAAGGATTGGTAAGGGGGGAGTATCCTGCCCCAGAAGGCACCAGAGGCTGGATGGTTGCCCAAGAAGCAAGAAGTCAGCAAAAATCTGTGGAAACGGGGGGAGAAGTAAATGTGGTGGTGGGAGATCGCAACCACCGACTCAATTCAAGGCCAAAAAAACTTGACCCCACACCTTCCAGGAGCACATGTGCTAATTTACCCAGCAAACGTGACTAACCAAGAGCGAGTAGAACGGTAATTACAGACCGAGGAGTGTAAACTTAAGATAGATTTTTACTAATCATGTAGTGGGATAAATAGGCTGTAGCTCCTTGTGCAGCGGGCTGGCTTTTTAATTACCGCCTAGCACCCATCTCTGCACGGCTACGGACTAACCCGCTCTCGGCTCTGGGTGTGAGTTCGGCTTTCGCAGGCGGGCAGCGAGCACCGTCTGTGACGGGGGGTGTGCTGCTCCCTGCCTGCTCCCCACGCGCGGGTGACGGGGCTCCCACCTCTGCGCAGCGGGCAGCACCCGCGCAGCAGGGCTCCGAGTGCCGCCGTGTCTGCCAACAAGTGTTAGCACCAACAAACTGAACCCGTAGCGATAACAAATTCAGAAATAACACAAAGAACAGCAACATACTACCCTCGTCCCCACATCCCCTGCAAAATGTTCTTAAAATCCCTCACGCAGCTCGCCCGGTGCTCTGCGGGTGCCGCTGCCTTGGCGCTCCCCATCTGGCCTCCAACCGCCCCGAATCACCGGTGACGCGGGGACACCGCCGGTCGGCTTTACACGGCTGTTATGGAGCCAAGTCTTCTTGGATTTCACACTCCCAAATTAAAAGTATTAGAAAGAAAATTAGCAGCCTGCCAGATCATATCCAGGGGAAAAAAAAAAAAAACCCTGTCACTGTTACTAAAATTGTGAGCACCTTGTCAGTGCCTGAACTGCAGGAGCAGTAACTGCGGCAGCCGGAGCAGCTGAACGGTGGGATTTTGCTCTGGAAGCCTTTCAGATCCTCTGCGGATCGGTAACCTCTGCTGACTTTGTTTTATGAAGCTTTGTGAATGGATTCAGGTTTACAGAATTTCTACAGTTGCTGCTCTTGGGAGAGCAGCCAGGAACTCCACCATCAAAACAGATCATCTGTCTAAAGATGGCAAGACACGGGGACCCCTGAGGGTGCATTGGATAATAGCAGTAATATCAGTAACAACAGAGAGAAATGCCCTGCAGGGAAAAACCTGACTGCAGAACTTGGCATATTGCTCTTACCCCGCAGCTCAGCGAGGATGTCTGCGAGACTGCCGGCGTTCAGCAGCGGAGGGAAGAGCCATCTCCACCAGCTGATTGGGGGAAAAATCATAAAAATATTTTCCACATGCAAGCAGCTGTGAATAAACCTGTCAAATATTTACAGGCCTGTCAGGGTATTTGTAATGGAGATCACAGTGTGGCTTTTGAATGTAAAAGCTTCTGCTTGGGAAGACAATCAAGTAAAGTGGATGCTCCAGGTCTATTATTTAGCCCAAGAGCCGACCCAGCAATATGGCTCTGCTGGCAGAGACACCTCGTCCCGGGAGGAAGAGATCCCTATTCCAGAAACAAACTCCTTCGCATAACGACACGGAGTCGCAATGCAACGACATGAAAGGGCCTCTGTGTTTTTTCCTTACGTCTACCTAATTAAGATTTACTTTGTGAAAGAAAAAGTGAAAAAATCTGGAGTCAGGTGTGGGATAAACAAGGCACAAGATAAGAACCTGCATGAAGTGCAAAGCACAGCCACAGGGGAGGCATTTCCCTTAGCCCAGGACAGGGGTTTAATTATTGGAGACATTGGGTAGGAAAATCCATGAACGGAGCAGGAAAAGAACAGCCGAGAGGAATCACAGAATCGTCTGGGTTGGAAAAGCCCCTGAAGCTCCTCCAGTCCAACCACTTACCCAACACTGACCGTTCCCAACTCCCCCAGATCCCTCAGCGCTGGCTCAGCCCGACTCTTCAACCCCTCCAGGGATCCCGGGGACTCCCCCCTGCCCTGGGCAGCCCATTCCAACGCCTGAAAGCTCGCGCTTCCACCCTGCCATCCCCAGGCCAGGGACGGAGCGACACGTGGCACAGCTAAACGGGGAATCTCTTGATTTTCCGGCACCCTGGCAGTGCCCCGCCGGGTGCCAGATCTCCCACCTAGCCCCGGAGCCCGGCCGCGGGGGCAGACGGGGCTGGTGCTCGCCACGACGCGGGGCACAGGCCGGCGGCCGCGGCTTTGGCCCCGCCGGGCAACTCCAGAGCAACCTCCTGCCGCCTGCCCAACCGCCTGTCCTCGGGTGCGGGCGCCCCGCGGCGCCAGGACGGTGCCAACACCCTGCCCCTGCCCGCTGCGCACCCAGCGCGGCGCCGGGACCGCGGGCGCGGCGGAGAGGGCGGGCAGCCTCCACGTGTGCCTGCTGACTCCATCCCCGACAGGCCCCCGCTGCGCCGCTGGTGACGTTCTCACAGAAATGATTCTAAATGCCGAAAACCGAAGGCAGCGTGTGAGAAGGCGTGGCGCGGGACGGGGCAGATCCCACACGGACGCGTGCCCGTCCCAGGCACCCACGTGTCCTGTTGTCTTCGCTCGCCCGACATTTTCCGCCTCTCCCGTCTCGGTCCCCGGCAGAGGAAGCGCTCCCAGGCAGCCACCTGCTCTCCACCTCTGCTCAGGTCGCTTGGGCAGCAAACCCATACAAAACATTAAACCACAGCCGCCTCCTTCTGAAAAACATGGAGAGGTGTTTTCTGCCCGGAGAAGCTGCATAAAAAGCAAAACCAGTACCAAGGGCTACATCCACCCTGTAAGGCACTCTACTCAGTGAAGCACTCTGGCGCTTTAGCAGTCACGGTCAGGCACTAGTTTGCAATCTCTGGAGGTGATGGGCACCCAGAAAACAGACACACTTCCCAGGCTGGAAACAACAGCTGAAGATCTTTAGTCTGCTGTTGGTTGGTTTTGTTTTGTTCTGTTTCTTGTTTGTTTTTTTTTTTTTTTTTTTTTTTCATCCAGGTTCAGTACAGAGAGAATATTTTTGTTCAAGTACTTGAACTCCTGTGAATCCTATTCCTAACTCAGGCCAATCTCCTCCTAGAAAATACTGATTTTCAAATGCGACAGTAATGAAACAACAGGCACCAGTAACACAAGTCTGAAAATAAGTGAGGAGCTCAACCAGGGAGCCTTATCCAAAAGGGACTCGTGTACGCACTAGAGGACATATAAAAATGACGCATCAGTAATGTCAGAATATTGAAATGCTGTATGTAGCCTACTCAAGAGCAAGTGAACTTGTATTTCCTCGATAAAACAACAAAATATAAAGTTAACTGCATTGCAAAGATGTCCCTTATTACTTTAATGTACTAGTATATTGCTTAATGAAAGTTCTTAATTGTAATACAATTAATTACATACACAGAGTCCCCAATTACATTTTCCAATAAGACATTGGCTTTGGTGCAGGTCTAAAGGCACTAAACCAATTTTAATATATTAAGACCAATTTCCCTTGAATACTAATTACTATCTAATGATAAAATGAGAAAGAGGAACTTTCCAGAAGTAAGATGGTAAGAATAAAACTAAATTAGCCATGAACAGTTTGCTCCTACACATAAAAGCATTTCACATTACAAAGTGCAGGCTTTTAGTTTGAAGATAAATCTTTGTGCGTGTTAAAAAGTTCTGCACGCTGGAAACAGTTTATTAGTTTGAATGCTATTAGTAAATGTTGGATAGATAGGGGTTTCCTCCGTACATATTTCTTAATAATGGAAAGTTTTCGATTTCACTTAATACCCTGAAATACAAACTTTCTATTTGCCCAAAGGAAACTGGCAGTTATTTTACCAGCAGATGTTTGGCATCAGACACATATATATATTTATAAATGAAAATGAGATTTTGAGGAGCACATTTACAAATAATAGCTGTTATAACAGAGTTTTTCCTGACTGGCATATCTAAGCTAAAAGTATTTCAAATAAAAACAAAATGCACAAAATGAATATTTCATTCTGATGTTAGGATCTTCACGCTATTATTTTATTAATAGTGTAAAACTGTCAATATTTCTATCCTAATGCCATGCCAAAAGATAGCCCCTTAAGCACTACAAAATCCAATTTCTTGTTGTTATTGGGGGAACCAGGCTATGTACAACGCATGAATTATGACTGATCTAATATACTGTATTGTCCTTGAACATCTACGCGTGCAGAGAGTTAACTGCATGGGTGTTTCACATACATCCCCGAGCGGGGACAATGGCAGATCACTTTAAATTCACCCACATTTTGGGGGAGAAACTATAAGCAGAAGATTTGTCCTGCATTCCTTATTTGAGTTTGGTATCAATTCAGAAAACCTTCAGTAACAGCACAGCGGAAAAGAGACAGAATCCACGGGAGCATTTATTATTTTGCCTAGATTACTGTCAGCCTTGAACAAACTAAAGCAGTGACCTGCTCTTGAACTCCCCAGAGTCCAAGTGCCTGTTCCACCTTGGCTCTTCCCCGTTCCAGGCACTCCAGCCCGCGCCCTCAGCCCGGCTCCTCCACGTGCTCAGCGCGGAGGAGAGCTCAGGAGTTAAGGGCACGACCGAGGGGAGAGCCCCGGGATCCACCCCGCGCCTCCCGGGATCCACCCCGCGCCTCCCGGGATCCTCCCCGCGCCTCCCCAGGCTCCCTTCCGCAGAGGAACTTGCCTTTGCGTCCAGGAGGGAGGAGGAGCAGTCGCTGCACCAGGACTTCAGGGAAAGGGCCAAGTGTTCCCTCAACACCACGACTGACATTTATCTGAGGCCAAGGCCTCTGAGGCTCTCCTGGAGCATTTGCTACTGATGCAGAGCAGACCAAATGCCTCCTGCTAAACCACTTACAACAGATTTACTACTGAAGTAATGGTGCAGCCTGAACCTAGTCCCTCGTGACAGCTAAGAGCATCAGTAGATAGAGCTACAACCCACAGCGTGATTCCTCCACAGAGGACGAGCATACGTTAAAAATGCAGCACATACCGGACACTTTTAATTGTCGAGCCTGGATTAAAAAGATGTTATTTTTAATCAAAACCTATGAAAGTATGACCAGCATGCATCTTTTCGTAGATTAATAATCGATACAAAAATAATATCCAGGATGCAGACGCTGGGGAATTCTGGCTTGTGGAAGAGCACAGCTTGATTAACGAGGTTAAAATTGCTCCATTTCCTCACGCCCAGCACCCCAGCTGCCTTCTGCCTCATCCTTTCCTGCAGTTTCTTAGAACCGGTTTTTAGAAATGAACGAGGAGCATCAAGACTATTCTGGGAGCAAGTCCCGCTCTGGGGAGAGGGCAGCCCGGACTGAGAGTGCTCCGTCTCTACTCCAGCACTGACGTGCCCACCAGAGAGCCCGTGGCTGCTGCGTCTCACACGGGAGCAGAGCCGACCCCTCGCCACTGGAACGAGGAGGTACGTCGGGGACACTCTGCTCTCCTTCCAGGATAAAATACGGAATGCCAAATGGAAAGGGCTAATCTTTGTAAAGAAAGAGAAACCTCTTCTACTACTAGCAACAGGCTCTTACTATGACTGTTCACAGCAAACCCTCTGAGCGTGGTCTTGGCTGAGAGCGTGAATGCTACTGGTTTCCTCACCGGTACATTCAACATTTTTACAGCTGAATTAAAATGGAATGACAAAAACCCCAAAACTGAGAGCATGGCTGTTGGAATGGACCAAAATGCTACGGAGCACAAACACAAATCAATGTTAAACGATTTTTTTTTTTTTTAAAGTTTCATATAATTCCTTGCAAAGAAAGAAATCAAGAAATAATATTAGGACCATTAAACCAGTAACAGAATAAAAATATTTGAGTCTGGCACTTTAAAAATCAACAAACTGCTCTAGTTATGTCTGTCTGCATGGTAAATTTCTGTAAATTCTATTAGAAAAAAAATCAGTGCCTCTTAACAGCGTATTGACATGGCAAAATATACTGCAGACCAACTGCTTTATTCACTGAGCAATGCCTGCAACAGAAAAAGTTTTGTATTTCCAGTGTTTTTCAGGGTTGGTCATAACTTTACAGGGCAGAGTTTAATAGAAAAATATTAATCGTGAAGTGATAAACAGGATGCAGACTATTTACTAGAAGGTATGAAATCCATCATTTCCCTCTGGAATATTGTTTTGGCACAACTGAGGAGTGCCTCGGGGAAGAGTCTCGTCAAAACTTACTTGCCCAGACAGTACAGCTTGTATTCCAAAATACATAACTTATGTGAGTTTAAGCAGTTTACAAGAGCAAAAGTGAAAAGGGGAAACATACTGTTCTCCCGGACAAGGCAGAATTCCAAAGTGCTCTGGCTCTCCAAGGTACAGTCTAAATCTACTGGGACATTAGGTTCACTCTGCTTCTCCAGCCGATACTGAGGACCTGAAACATAAAGTAACTTGTAAAATCATCTGTTTTCTAACAAAGTGATGGCTTATCACGTTCAACTAACATGAGATTGCTCGTAGCCTAGCAGCGAGGCAGGTAGACGTTTATGTTTCAAAGCTCTTTGCCAAAGGGAAGGGCCCTATCGCAGAAAGGTGGAGGACGGTGAGCGAGGCAACAACATACTCCAGTCACCTTCAGCTGTCTAACAGTGCTGCCTGACCACCCGCGGCCGTCCGGCGGTGCCGTGTTATCCCTACACCCGATGAGCCTGTGTCGAACACCCCGCCCCTGCTGCAAGGCAGGGTGTTGCCCAAGAAACACCTGCCAGACCTCGGTGCGTGCCTGCGTTGCGTTCTTTGGGCACCCTTCCTGATGTGAAAACGCACGACGTGTTCGCTCCCCGTCGCTCTGCGCCCTCTGTGGCTTTTTACAGACCGAAGACCAGCACTGGGCCCGTCACCCTGGGTGCTGTTTGCCGGGGACGGAGCCCGGCCCATGCTCACACCCTCCCCGGGTGTGCAAAGCCACGCGAAGCCCGGCTGCCGCAGCCTTGGTGTCTGCACAGAGCACTGAGAAATCCCGGGGAAGGAACGCAGCCCTTCTTTTATGAATTGTCTTGCCCCATGACACCCAGCTGGGCTATTTCTACCTCTGCCCAGGGGCATTACCCCAGGGCCGGGCTGCTGAAGCACGGGGTGAGCAGCTCCCCACACAGCAGCAGCGGTGGGCACTGCCCGCCGGGCTGACTGGTGGGCTTTGGCATCACCCAGCAGCTCAACGGCTCCACGGAGCAGAAAGGGTCACCGAGAAATGGATTTTATCTTTTTCCAGGGATCTGTACACTGTCAACATCGGACTGCATCAAATATCAGCATGCACAGATGCTGTTGCTTCAAATGAATTATTTTTATATACATTGCACTTAGATATTCAAGATTCAGGTGCCAACTTCCTTCTTCTCAAACCAAATCACCAAAGGAAAGATGACACTACCAAAAAAAACCCGTTTTCCAACTACAGAAAATGTATTAAAAAATTGTTTTTACAAAAATTAGGCCATTTAAAAAAAATTTAGATGAACAGATCCTTAATCTTTATTCCTTAGCTGAAATAGAAGAACACACTAAACACAATTCCAGGTGTGGCCCCATCAGCCAGCTCCGGGCCTGCTGTCTGGAGAGCGGGTGGGAGAGGACCCGGCGGGGCGAGGGGGTGGCTCGGGTAAGCCAAACTCCACCGGGGACCCCGGGCCGAGGAAAAGGAAAAGCCACTTCCAACGGCGGGAGCTGGTGGAGACGGACGCGCTCCCATCCTCGCTGCACCCCTGAGCAGTGCAGGGTGACCTCTCCTCCCACTCGCACCCGAGAGATCAAGTGCACACCGAGTTCTCAGCTGCGTAATTTCTGGACAATCTAGTTAAATAACGCTAAACAGGTGCTGAAAAAATTTAAGTGATGTAAAGCACCTTTAACCAGGTTCTAACGTAACAAAAGAACTAGATCTGAAATAACGAAATCTATTCCCTCTTTATCAGTACTTAAAATACTTCTGAATGTTTCCTGACTTTGAATTATGATAGTATATGCTGAAATATTTAAAACACATAAAAAAATTAAGTATTTTAGCCTCAGATGGCATGCCTAAGAAATGGAATTTGTTAGCCAATTAATTTTAAATTTGATACAGCAGAATTTCAATTACGGCTTCTCATTTTGTCTCCCCAGAAGCCACGTGAAGCTCTCGCCGCACGGCCCAAGCGCCTTCTGCTCCTGAAGTAGAACGTTATTTCTCTGTGAAATGGAGCTCCCCTACTCCCGGTGACTCAGAGCGGGCACAGAGCCGGGCTCTTTGCAGCCCAGCGGAGGAGAGCAGGGCTGCTCCCTCCTGCAGTCAGGAACCGCACGTGGGGCTGCTCGAGGCGTTTGCAGAACCAACCACGCTCCCGACAGCGGCGAGCTCTCCTGTCGGCACAGACGCCAGGGAGGCAAATACACAGCACGACCGTTTCCCAGCTACTGGCAATGTGACTGAAAATTAAAAATAAACACACACAGGCCTGGCTTGTTAGGCAGAAGCAAAATACACTGAATCGAAACAAATATCCAATCAATCTGTATTTAAAGCCTGGTGCAGGTTTAGAACCAGTGACAGCAAAACCTGATGCTCGGTCCGTTTGTCGGAAGCACCTGCCAGAGGTTCCAAAGTGCCGCCCCATGAGCGACACCCAGCAAGCACAGAGCCAGCAGAGCCACCAGCTCCCACCCGAACATCCGTGCCCTTGGTACCCGGCACCAAACCCCACCTGCCCCCGCCCCAGCCGGAGCCTCCGCTTCCACCCCTCCCCAGGCCAGGACCCGCTGACGCCCACCGCTGCGTCCCAGCTCCCTGCTTCTTCCCACTCCTGCCCCGAAAACATTTAAAATCAGAGCAAAGAAGTGAAACGAGCCCTTCCCAGAACCCGTAACGGCTGGGCGGGCCTCGGAGCGCGGTGCCACGGCCCCGCCAGCCTCCCCGGGACCTCCCCGGGCGTCCTCGGGAGCACAGGCCTGTCAGAGCCGAGTGGACCCGTCCCATGAAACACTCTTCTAAGTGTTACACCTTCACCCATCCCGCTGCACCGTCTCTGTTTACACCGTTTTCTCTCACTCGCTCAGCACTGCTCACGAGCTGCTGTGCGGCTCCAGCTCGGACCCGGGTGCTGCGGCTCCTGGGACGGGGCAAGGAGGGACATCAACCCCACCACGGCCTCCCAACGCTCCGAGGGACACGCGCACGTGATGACCAGGGGACAAGGTTAAAAGCGGGATCTGGGCAGCGATTAACCATCCCTCGGCGTGGATCCGATCCCACCAGCTGGATCCACCCAACAGATCGTCAACACCCACCTCGGGAACAACCTCCCGCTGCGGAACAAGCTCCTGCCGCCCGCGGTCACATCCCGCCACGCCAGCCACTGTCAGAGGGGGAGTTTTTATCTGGGGCAACCTGAGAATTCTGTGGTCAGGTAAGTTGTTTTATCTAGTTTGGGTCAAGACTGTATTAACTGCCTGCTAATAAAGCAATGAAATACAGCTACAGATCAGAAACCAAGGCAACCTTCTGATGAATAACTCCTTTAAAACAGAAAATACTAAGAAATAGATTTTTAAAGTGTAAATTTTAGATTTAGATTTTTAGAGAGATTCTACTCTTAAATAATATATTTTAAATATCTGTACATATTTACACGACCTTTACTTCACAACAGATGAAAAATGTTAGGCTGATTCTGTGGAGGAGTTTTACTACCAGACTTCTCTCACAAGTTCAAATGATGTCATTGGAGTAGAAATATTAGGTAATTTAATGGTCTCCTAACAGAATACTGCTCTGGGAATTTCCACCAAATTTCAAGGGGTAACACCAAAGCTGGATTTTATAGATTTCTGTAATCTGATGCAAACGCTCCACGCAATTGTAAAATAAACCTTTAAAGTCCTGGCCCGGACGGCCCTGGCCCGCGCCCCAGGCAGAGCTCTCCCGCAGCACTGCTCGCTGGAGCAGGGACAGAGTAAATCACCACCAACCGGGGAGCGAGCACGCTAAAATGGAAGTTACCAGGGCAAAACACCCAGAAGACAAAGCTAATGAATACGAGCCCCTCTTCTAGTTCCGTAGTTTTGTCCCAAGCACTTGGAGAGAGGGAAACTGTTGCTGGGTTAAACACGTGCTCGCGTGTCCGGGAGGACGGAGGGAACCGAGGCAGCAGCACTCTGAAATGAGCCACAGAATGGGGGTCAAAAACTAGGGGAGATTCGCTCGGGCCCCCAGGGAGGGTGAGAGCCGGGTCCCTTCTCCACCAGACCTGGTGGCCTGAGGCATTCCTGGGCCGTTCTTGGGTCGCTCCGCTGACGGAGCGTCCGCACGCCGGCGCGAGCGCCCCAGCCCCACGCTGCAAACACGACCAGCGGCAGCAATCCTGCTCTGCTGGACCCGGGGTGTGCTGACGGAGCCGGCGGGGGAGCGGGGTACCCGGGGCTGCTCACCCCCAGCACCCCGCTCCTGCCAAAGTCCCCCTTTAACCACCCGCACCCTGGCTTCTGCCTACACACCCGCCTTGTACTCCGCTACTTCGAGATGCCCCTTTGAACAGCGAAAAGGTTTATCAGGAGTTAAAGACAACAAGGAAACACCCCCCAGTGCTACCTCCGCAGCTTTGCGAGGGTGCCCCAGGAAGAATCCCACCACATAATCAAATTAAGCAGCTCTCTTACAAAAGGCAACGGCCATCCGCATAACAACAAACCAATTCTGTTGCCATTTAAGCTGCAAAGCCTTCAGAAAGGGGTTTTGAAAGCATGACCCATCAGTTCTAATTTTTAAAACTTATCCTTTCAGTCAAGACTAGAAAAAGGCCCATTCCAACTTTTATCTTCACTACAAAGTGCTGTTATCTTGGGCTGATGTCAGGAGCTCTATCTCTCTTTCTGCTGACAAGCAGAGACGAGAGAGATAAGATTGGGAACGAATCTCACTTCTCTGAGTAAATAAATAATCAATACTCATCTAAATGTAAATGAGAAAGTATCCCCCTCTGATAACAGGGCTCTTATCAAACAGCCAATTTTCTACAGACATTTGGCCTCAACCAAATCACCATCATTCAGCCCCAGCCTAATGGCTAAAAATCGTAACTAAATTGAACCGATCACCAGAGATCAACTAAGTTCAGCCATGGCGACTACAGGTTCAAATATTTGGAATGCAATTTTTCCCCCATTAACTTTCAATAGCAATGAAGAATACCACGGTCAGGGGTTGAATCTGCACAATAAACAAACACCAACACTTAAAAAGAGAATGAGGCTTTAAACAAACCCTCAAACAAAACCCATCTCCATCTCCAAATGAGTTAATAGGGTAAAATAAGGATTACAGAAAGACCTACCTCAATATTTAATGCTTGTGGAATTGTCAAACGTGCCCTAAAAAGACCAGTATAAACAAAAAACCCCACACGGTTTAAAACTGAACCTGTATTTTACAGTGGTAGTCTCTGCAACAAAACACATGGCTGCTGCATCCTATTTATCCCTTATCTTTGCCTCCCTCTCAAGAGCTCCTATAATTCTCACAAAAGCCCCAGTTCCAGCTATACTCTTTGTCAGCTCTTTCTGCTCCCTTTATGGTCCATGCATTTGTTCAAACCACTTTTGAATTTCTGATTTCCATAACAGTGACCTCCAGAATTTATTGCGCTGTGTGAGAAAAAGAATTCCCTTTTGTTTCAAAAAGCCATTGCCAACCCACCGCTTTTGGGGCATGCAGCACTTCTTGTTTTATGAACAACCGTGATAAAGCCCTCCCGATTTACCCCCTCCACCACATGCACTTCACAGACTTCTCTTGTACCCAGTCGTGTCTTTTCCGAACTAGAAAAGATCTTCTCTCCTTAGCATCTACTCCTCATTTCACACGTCTGATCCATTTTTGCACTCATCCATTTCTCTCTCTTTTTACTTCTATATTATCCTTTTTGAGATAAAATATAACAATTAAGATGTGGGCACATCGTGATTTATGGACTGGCATAGTAATGCTTTGTTGTGTTCTCTATTCCTTTCCTAATTTCTGATGTTCAATTTGTCTTTCTGACTGCTCCTAAGCACTGAGCTGAAGCGTTCAGAGAACTACCCATGACGACTCCGGGATAGTTTTCTTGACTGATGGAAGGTAATTAGAGCCCATCATTGTATACATATAGTTACAGTTGCTTTTCACCATGTATATTATTTTGCACTCATTGACACTGAATTCCCTCTCTCATTTTATTGTCCTGTCACTCAGCACTGTGAGATACCTCTGCAGTGCTTCACAGACAGCTTTTATTTGCACTATTCTTACTTCTTTTGTATCAACAGCACATTTTGTCACATCAGCATTCACATCCTTTTCCATGCCACACATTAACGGAACAATGTAGGTTCTACCAGTTCCACTGGAACTCCACCAGTAACCTAGTTACTAATAACGGAGGGCCATTATTCCTATTCTTTGTTTCCTGTCTTTTAATCAATTATTAATCCATGCGAGGATCCTCCTTCCCATCCTGTGACAGCTTAATTGCTTTATGAGCCTTTGTCAAATCTTTTTTGGAAATCTAAGCATGCTGTATAAAACACATCATCCCTATTCAGATGGTCTCTGGCTCCCTCAGACTGCTCACCGGTTTCCGAGGCACGACCTGCTCGACAAAAGCTATGCCTTTTTTTTTTTCCCCTCAGTATATTGCATTTGTCCGCATGTCATCTATTAATTCTGCTCTTTGCTACAATTTCATTTTACGATCTCGCCGTTTGCCCGGTAAGGAAGCCAAGGGATACTGGTCTGTCCTTGAAGCCCTTCAACAAACCCTTGCCACCACCCGCCCCCGACAGCAGCGGACGGGAGCAGTGTATTACGCCGTATTTAACAGTACAGCAGCCTCGTACCTGACCCCTGCCCCGTCTCTCAGCCACCGCTGCCTGCTCACGGCGGTTTGCGTCTGTCCGTGGCGCGGTTTTACCGCTTGCTCTCCTGGCACAGCTCCTCACAACAACTGCCCGCAGAAACGCTGCGGCGCGAGAACGCCTGCGGCCTCCCGAGGGCAGAGGTGTGAGGCCCCGGGGCAGGGGCCAGCCGAGCAGACCCCTCCTCTGCTCCCTCACACACGCAGCCGTGCCCCGGGAGCGGCGGGCGCTGTGCCAGGAGCCGTGAGACCGCTCAGCCCCCGGGGGGGAAGGACGGGACCTTCTGGCCCCAACCCAAAACAACCGCAGAAGGTTACGGGGTGCCGCAGGAGGATTTCCACGCGTCGCCAGGGCCAGGGCCAGGGCCAGCCCCCCCCAGCCTGGGCTGCACCCCGGCGAGAGCCGGCGCGGCACCGGGCGGGACATCGCGCGCTCCGCGTGTGCGGCTGCAATTCCCCGATAACGCCTGAGGAATCGGAAATTTCAAGACCATTAGGCAGTCATCGCCTAATAGCCAAGGTGGTAGATGGAGGCAGGCAGTAAATAAGCAAAAGTGAACATGAGCTACGTTACGGAAGTAAGACAGGGAAGTAGTCAAAAGAAAATAGTTGATAAACATTTAATACTGATGTCTGAGGTACCTTCCTATTTCAAGTTTCTCCTTTCACAAGGATACATGATTTATTGCTTCACTGCTCCAACCCTAGGTTTTGAAAGTGTGATTTCTTTTGAGTTTAAACTATATTTATATTTATTTTTTTGTTATCACTTTTTTATTATTGCTATAGAAAATATTTGCTGGAAATATGTTGCAGCTATTACAAGGTCATAAAAAAGAGGAGGTTTATGTATTTCTATCATTTCAAATAGTCTGTCAGAAAGTATCAGTCGCGCTAAGTGTAAGACTACTGGATTCCAGCTTTCCCTCAGCGAGCACATGGGCAGCATATGGAAGAATTAAAATAGCTCAGTGCGGATGCTCCCCGGGTGCTGCTGGGAGCAGGCGAAGCGCCGCGTCCCCGGGCAGCCCCCGGGGGGGCAGCGGCCTCTGGAGGGACACGGGTGGAGAGGAGCCTCCCCACCAGTGACCCGGGGCACGAACACTGGGCGAGGACTGTAAAACACGAGAGGACCGAGGATGGAGAGGGATCGAGGGACTACAGAGAGCACAGAGACTGGGAACGGCGAGAGGTCTCAGGCCTCCTTCTGTAGGACCGTTCCGAGAACATGACAGAAGGGGCAAGGATTCCATTGTGTGCTTGGCAATGACAATAAAACAACAGAAAATATGTAAACAGTTTGAGAGGAAATAGCTGTAAAGCCAGAATGTTTACATCTCAAATCCTACTGCTAGGAGGACATCTTAAATCTGTTTATCCGTTGAAAACCCCCAAAGTCCCTCAACACCTCTGAAGTGGAATAAAGATTTTTATCATTACAAATGCAAATATTGGTTAATAAATAAAGATATTTAAATAGTGAAAAGAAACTTTTAACGTTAGGCACGAGCATGAGACTTTTTTTTTTTTTTTAGTCCAATCTGTTTTTTCTTAACTTGCACTGTTGTGACATTACTGAATTTTACATACAGTTATCTGCTGCTCTCTGCAGAAATACAGATGGTTTTTGTAGAAATAAACAGTCATTTATATGAAACAATTGTAAAATAGTTTATGGAAACCAGTGGTGTAATGCATTCAAATAAATGCCAGGACCGGCTGATGGAGAGCCAAGGTGTTAAATCACACTGCTTAAGAATTCAGCTGTGGGAAACAGATAGTAAATCCAGAGTGACAGAATTTCCAGTGATGGCAAAGGTTTCTGACATCTAGTCCAGTACACAAAAACTACAGCAGTTCAAACCCATTTTACTTAACACTACCTTGACAGCCAGTGAAATTAAAGAATTTAGTCAAAAGCCCCTTAAAAAGAAACAAACACTTCATTTATGTATTGCTTTTTGGTAGAACAGAAAACACACAGCACAGCTAGCAGCAAACCAGTCTTTGCAGAATATTCACACAAGTGCTTTATTTAATTGCTATTGCAGCCTTCTATTCTTTGCGCAGTAGCAACATCTAGCTCCAAATAAAGTTGAAAGGAGACAGAAATCATCACGCCTGACCTATAACGCACCTATAGCAGAACTACAATATCCGGGTTAGGTTTTTTTAATCACAAATTTAAGAGATAAAGTCGGGGCAAGCGGCTGCCCGGGTTACGGGCAGGGCAGGGCAGAGCTCACACACCCGACGCCCCTTTGGAAGGTGGCACCGAGCGACAGCCCCGGTCCAGGCTGGGCCCTCGGGTGTGACGGAGCCCCCGGAGGGCTCTGCCTGCCCCCGCTACAGCCCCTGCAGGGCCCGACCCAACCTCCCGGCAGGTGCAGTGCCGGCTTCACGAAAAGCCAGCGGGGAGAGGGTCCCCCGAAGGTACCTGGTGTGTCAGCAGGATCTTCCTTCATCAGAGCGGGTAAAATAAACAAAAAAAGTCTCTATCATCCAAACACTGAGCGGCAGAATTTAAAATGCCACATAAATTACAGCTTTATTACCAATCCAGAAGAACCAATAAAGGTATGATTTCAATACCAACAGCGCTAAAATAGACTCAGTTCAATATTTCACTTTGATTTCAGAGGCCAGGCATGAAAAATTTTCCTCACCCATTGGGGCTGATGTCCGGAATCCCATCAGCCCAAATGCACGGGACTAACGAGCTATTTCTATTCTGACAAACTAGCCACAAACTTTAATCCCGATGAGCTGTTCCACGCACACCAGCACCCCTGTCCCCCCGTCACGTCAGTGTCTGCTCAGCATCAGCAGGCTGGTGAGAAAGCGCTTGCTGAAATAAATTATTACTGCTGCAGAGCAGAGACCGAGTTTGTAGGCAGAAGGAAATAATTTCCAGCAGCCTCCACCACACCCTCTGGGCTCACCCTGCACAGCACCAATCCTGCCGAGGGAAATCCGCCGCGGAACACCCTTCCCCGTTCCCTACGGCACAGCGTGGCAGAGCGCGCCGAGCGTGGGGCCCACGTCCAGCCCCGGGCCGCGGGGCAGAGGGTGCTGAGCAGGAGCGGGGCCGAGCCCCGGCGGCGGCAGCACGGCCGGCCAGCAGCTCCTCACGCCCCTGCGAAGAGCCGAGAAACTCGGGGCTGCACGGTCACACTCAGGCCTTTTCTACTGCGGTGCCTCTGCGGCGAAAGGGGGGAAAGCTGCAGGAGAGTCCTGACCAAGGATCTGCAAAACACTCGTGTTCTTTTTAATTTAAATCCTGCTAATAGAGACAGCTGAATGCAAGGAAAGCCAGGATTTCTGAAGTATTTCCAGGTAAAGCCATTCATAACTGGGGGCAGGAGACTCTGCAGGGATGCTATAATTATCCAAAACAAAGCACTGAAAGCCAAAGAAACTCAAAACTACCATTAAGCAGAAAAGCATGCATGTAAACACGCGGAAATACAAATTAATTGGCTTTTCACTGTCACAGATGCTGGGGCTTCCATCTCTTTAAGAGTCAGAGCAAACATATGCATCGCCTACTCTAACATATTTACTTTTAAATTTAAACCCCTCAGTTACCATCATTCAATGACAGTATCAAACTTTAATGACACTTTATTCTAATTGTGGTTCATCTCTTTAAAATGCTTTAATCACAGGGCTGTGGTTTTACATAGTTTATCTTCCCAGTTCTCCTTTTTTATCTATATAAAGACATATATACGAGCAGCGAGTGCACACCCCCACCTTTCCAGCGTCCCTTTCTGCCCCTTTCCCCACCTCAGGGTGGGGACGAGGAAGCGAAGCCCGAGCCCGGCAGCTCTCCCGGCCGCGTGTCAGGACGGAGTTTAACGGCTCTTTCCTGGCCTGAACACCCACAGCCTTTGGTTCCTCCTCTCCCCAGTAACCCCCGCCGTGAACTGGGAGAGCAGGTGCCACCCACAAGATGCTCAGAATTAGCACTTTTCCCCACCCTTTGTTTTCTGCCACCGCACACAACCAGCCCTTGGCGAGCGGAGGCCCCAGCCCTGCGCCCGAGGCGGCTGCTGCTCCGGGGGGACGGGGACACGCTGCCCCGAGGCAGGCAGGGTCCGGGGGGCTGAGCCGGGCTCCCCACCAGACCCTGCTCCCACTGAGAGCACAGCCTCACAGCGAGGTGCCTGCGGCACTCCTGGCAGCTGGGCATCAGGGTCTTAATCTTCTGATGAAAGAAAAACATTTATTGATGGAGAAGAAGAAGAAAATTTTTCATGAATGCCAACAGCCATCTCAAGGCAACAGAGAAGAGTCCAGGGAGTTTAATCTATTTAGGAACTCACAGGAGTTATATTCTGGTTTGGGGGTTATTAGGGATATTTTTGAAAGTCACCGTGGTACATCTTTAAAGCCCTAATTTTCCGTAATTCACAATCAGAGCGCAGGGAACGGGACAGGAAGCAGATCCCGAGCTGGAAGCCTCGGGCGTGGCTTTGGGGAGCCATCCTGCGCGCCCAGCAGAGACCAGATTTGCTGAGGATCCCCCCAAAATCTCTTTCCCTTCACAACTGAAGGAGCAAATGTGCCCGGTACGGACGGCCCCTGCCCTGCCCGCCACTGCCCGCAGCCTCCCGCCGGGCCCTGCCGGCGCCGCCAGCTCTCCTTAGCTTCTGCGGGAGGCAGGAACAAGACAAATCGACTCTGGCACCACAGCATCAAGACCAACTATTTACAAACAGAACTGCCGAGATACTCCAGGAATAGGAAAATCGTGGGACAGGTTTAAACGAAAACCTTCAGCGTTACGGCACCCGCGCGATTTCCCCTGGGCCTGGCCGGGTGCCTGACAATAAAGTGGCTTTTCACACAAACAGCATCTCCGCATCGCCGTTTCCGCTTATGTCCCATGTAAGTTTTGAATAAAATGTGTTTATAAACAGCTTCAGAAGCGTGTTTAAGACAAGAAATTTGACATTAAAAGCGGTGCTGAGAGTGCTATGTTAGGAAGCCAATTTTCAAACCAACCCGCGATCTCCTTTCCCCGGCTGCTGTCTGAACGGAAGATGAGCCTCACACAGCACCTCGGTTTGAGCTTCTGCTCTCAGAGTTCTGAAGGGTGACTTAACAGCCTTGTGTGAACCAACCTGAGACGCGGGAGCAATACACCTTTACAAACCATGGTTTTGTAACAGATTGTGCTCTGAGTTACCCGGTGATGGAACAGATTGTTTTAACTGGCCTTTGCAGCTATCATTCCTTTGATTCTGTTGCAGGGACTAAAATATGATCTGGAGACTTTTATTTTTATATCTTATCCCTGTTTCTTGAATTTTTCTCTTCCCTTACTTTTCAGCTTCCTGTGGCAGTGAGATAATACACTTATCCAGACTAGTAAGATTATTTTAAGGCTATTTTTGGTCACTTTGCACATTTTAAAGAATGCAAAAAGCACTAGTTGACAGCTGTTAGGGACTTGAATGTTATTGTAAAGCAGCTGTTTTCATTTATAGAAAAAGTATTAGTCTTTCTCCAAACCGAACAGAATACTAAGCTAATAACTCTCACTCTAACCTACGGAAAATACAGGTCATGTCTGTGAAATGTTGGCAGAAGGTATTGTTTATAACAATTAAACTCGTATAGCATTTTGTTCTTAAAAGGATTGAGCATTTCTGGTTGGGGGATGTTTGCAGTTTGAAGCAGCTATTAAATAATAATCAGTAGCATGCTCACCCTGCAAAGAATTTCTACTTAAAATCAGACAAGATTAATCAGACAAGGCTTCTCCGCTCACGAGAAATTTCAAATGAAGAGAGGCTGACATGGACCAGAAACAGGCAGGATTATTCTAACATTTCAGCATTTTACATTGTTTAGTTTTGTCTCCCATTTCCTTCTAACAACATTCGGGTTTTATATACTGACATCAATGCTTAATTTGTTTGAAAACAAAGCCTCTGTACACATTCTCTCTGCATTCTTATTTACTTTACATTAGTATTTATAGTCCATTCAGTCAAGCCTTGGAGGTAAAGGCAGCTGGCATCCCAGAGAATATATTTGTTGAAGAGCAAAAGGAACGAGACAGCTCAAAGGCGAGGAAGATAACTTTCAAGTGTACATATAGTTCCTGCACATATTTAATTTGAGAATCACCATGGCATCAAGATACACAAAGCATCAAGAATGAAGTCATCATCTTTCTTATGTTCTTAAAATTGTAAGCCATGCTAACATATTTTATAGAAAATACTGAGTGCGGGCTTTAGTGCAGATATAAAAAGCCCGATAAGATCTACTTGCACATTGTGGGATGCTGTCAGACCCAGCCTGAGCTGCGCTGTGGTATCTGAACAGAAGGGTCTCTGCATTTCATCTTGGAAAAACTGTGCTTTCCTTGGCCCAACCGAGAGCCTTCCTAAAGGCAGGATTTCAAATGTACATCCACCATACCCTAAATTCCTAGGCTAACTGGGGAACACGTAAGCACGGGTGAGAGTAAGACCAGCAGAAACACACACTGGGCTGGTTGCGTAGGAGAGTCATTCAGCAGTAACACAGATCAGGTGATGCTGATAATGGTATTTGGTGGTTGTGCAACACGATCTGTACGACCTGCAAAACTCTGTCTGCAAAGCACAAGGGTGGGATTTTGAAAGCATTCCTAATATCGACCCTTTTTAGAAGTTAATATTAAGACTCTTACTGATTTCTAGGGAGCGGAATTATACCGTTAAAACACCCAAATCTCACCTTCTAAAAAGGCTTTTCAAGACTTCATTATTATATCTGTCCAAACCTCAGGAAGCGCCATATCTGACATTTTCACTGATAAATTCAGGGAGAACATGAAGTTCTTATGCTCATGATTTCAAGCATGTGATTCCCTTTCTGTAGATCTGCCACACTGCAGACCAATTTTATATTTAAACCATCAGCTGCTGGAGTGCTCACAATGTTCAAAACCAGTCTCGAAGAGATCTAGACCTGGCAAGTTGATGCAAAGCAGACCTTGGACTATCTCTGGATACTGGGGCTCTCCAGGGGCCTTTGCCGCAGCGTCTCGGCGCTGCCCAGGCCCGGCTGACGCGTGCGGCAGGGCCCTGCACTGCCAGAAGGAGCGTTCGGCTCCTCTCTCCTCGCCGGCGAGGTTAGGATGGTCCATCACCCGCCGGCCCGGTCAGGGTATCTCCCCATCCTCGGCCTCTTTCTCCCCCATTCTGGCTATTTTGAGAAAACTCTCCTGCTGAGCGATGCCACCGAGCCTCCCTCAAGGTGGTCCATCGCTGGGTTAGACCAGGCTCCTCCGGGACCTCATTCCACAACCAAGAGTGCTTTATTTCCAGCTCTTACGTAAAATATGCATGTGCAATACATGCTGCTGAGCACGCAATAGGTTAAACAAATTGATGATAAAGTATTCTACTTAGTTATTTTTCATTACCATAAGAAAACATCAATTACATTTTCTATTTTATGACTGTACACAAGGGAACCCATTACAATAACACAGAGGCTGTAAGACTGTTCTTGCCGCTTCTTTCCTAAGCAAGAAGAACAGTTAGTTTTTAAAGACAATGGAACCAGCCCAGAGAAAAGGAAGGCACACCAGTATATCTGCATAGACAGTTCCTATCCTGATTTATCCAGCCTGACTCCAACTAATTAAACATCTGCCTCAACAATTTCCTCTGCAGATTTATCTTCTCCAGTATGCAGCACTGCCTGGTTGTTACAGGCTTTTCCCAAACTTGCCGCCATTCCCACGTCCTCCTTGCAGCCGGTTATTTGGGCACGTGGCAGGAGATGATGCAGGGTTCCCGTTCACCCCCGGCGCCGCCTGCGGCGGGACGGATCGGCGGCTCCCCCAGCACCGCCGCGGCCCGGCCCCGTCCTCTGCCCAGAGACCTGGGGGCCGCGGGTCCCTGCGGGAACACCCGGGTTACTTTACCACCTGCGCTTCCTTTGACTGACTCAAAAATTATTACTTAAAACTGGTCACAGCCCACACCTCTCAGGCAAAAGCCTTGTGACACCACGCAAGGAAAACAGCAAGGAATGGGAAACAGCTTGAGTAGTTTGCAATAATTCTACCTAACACAATATCTGAACAGAGCTAGGCACAATCAGAATACTGCTGAAACAAAGGTTGTACCCAACTTCTATCTCCTTCTACCGACCTGTGTCTTCCCGCAACAAATAATCTTTGGCTTGAAGTTAAATTCCAGTCAAAACTCTTTATTCAGCTTTAGTCTTTTTGACAAATGGGATTTTGAAACAAGCCCATCAATATTATTATTATTCACACTACAGCTACGCGAACACTGGTGCATGTGCTGAAACAGAACATGTGGAAACCTGGGCTGTGTGCGACCCTTCGTCGAGAGAAATTTTCTCTGTCATTATCAGCCTCATGCTCCAGGAGGTGGGCGAGGGCTGGCAGCTGCAAGGGTGGTAATGGCACTTCTAAACAAAAGTCAAAAATAGAGAAGCTCAGAAGGTCACCGACTCACGGAGGTGACCGAGGCGTGTGGACTTTCAGGAACTTGCAACTCAATTCCTTGCTGAAAAACCTACTTGTAAGCTCCATAGTACTGCCTGAATAACGTAATTTCAGAAAAATAACCCAGTCTGTTAGCCCTGGTAGTGCTGGAACATCCCCTTCCTGACTACACAACAGACATTCTTCAATTTATTCCCCACCCAAAACAGCCAAGCGGGGTTTGCGTTTTCCTACAAACACAGGACCAACTTGAAAAATGTCATGGAAGTCAGTGGTGAAAATAGATCGGAAAGCAATTTCTTATACAAGTACTTGAAAACAGCATAAACTGTAAACATAATAAATTCATTTGTCCAGTGAAGACTGGTCTGGAGACACACTGAAAATGTGCAGATATGTTCACCGGCATTTCAGTTTTATTAAACTATTTCAGAAGCTTTAAATAAACACGCTAAGTCTATTTTTGGTTCATACTTTTTAAAAATCAGAACAATCAACTTAAAAGGAAGCACTGCTGAATGAGAAGGGATGCTTCTCCTAAATTATGTCTTATCTTTTATTCAGAACTTTGACATCCTAATCCGCTCCTTAATGATGACTTGAACTACAACGGCACAGGCCCGCACTGTGCTAATAGTCTGATCTTAAATTCCATTTATCTGTGCATCCCCCAATGAAAGTAGGAGGCATATCCACTCCAGGTATGAACAATCTGGTGGGAGATGAAGAATGATGACAAAATCTTTCCCAACTCCTGCTCCAACCTGCTGTGGGGGGACCCGGGGGCTCCCTGCCCGCCCTGCAGTTTCTGCTGTTTTAAAGACAACAGGCAAGACCCTCCCAAACCCCCCCGCCCCCCAAAGTCTGCTGACTGACGAATCATAGTTTGAGATAAGGGAAGTAATTGGGAATAAGGGAAGGTTTGGATAAGGGAAGATAATTTTAACAAAGGAGTTTGATCTGTGATTTACCAATTTAATACATAACTCCCCAATGTGAGAAGCCCCTTTGCCCGTGTGACAGCATTACACGACAATTTCAGTAATGCTCTATGAGTGCTCACCAACATTTAAAAAATAAAACAAGTATTTCACTGATGAAATTCAGTAATATGGGGATTCAAGCAGAAACCTTTCCCTAGAGCCATCACCCTTCTCGCACTGACTCCGGCCCACGGAGCCTGCGACTGCGGGTCCTAATTCTGGACGTATCTATACACGAGCTTGAACCGCAATCTGTGAACAACGCTGACTATTTCAAGAAACCCAATTGCATGTTCAAAGTAAATATTATAGGTATAATAAGTATACCTATAAGTATAACATACCTACAACCCAGGTTTTCAGTCGTGACTGTGGTTATACCCACAGCAGGGATGATGGTCACATCTCAGAGTGAGGTGTCACACGGATAATTTACAAAAACTAAATTCAAATGATTTCTTATACAATTAAAAAAGCCTCAAATGATACATAGATACTTAAATACCCTGTTGCTGCAAATGTTTCCGAGCAGGCGTGCCAAGAAAGTAGAAACTAATGTATGAGCTGAAGGAACAAATGACAGGTCTATTCGATTTCTAAACTACTGAGCAAAAGTAACAAAATAAAAGCAAAACCAAATTTCAAACGGTCAGAGTAAAACATCTGTTACACGAAGGAGGCAAGTAGTTTAAAGACTAAGCTAAGTGAATCCTTTAGCCACCTCCCTTCTGGGAAGAGAAATCTGACCCCAGGAAATAAATAAAAGTCACCCAAAAAGTGAACAAAAGAGGTGTTTGAAAAAACCAGAACACCATTCATCGCGGCTAACGACTTGTTCATTATGAGTGATGATGGATAAAGACTTCTCACGCTGAGATGAAATCAAGATTTATATGCATTGTTTCCTCTCCCAACTTGTGGGAAGATCATCATCATTTAATTCTATCTCTGCGGCCAGTGATGGGCATCCAGAGAGCCGGTTATCAAACGGCGCAGTCAGCTGGCAAAAGCCGGAACGTGCAGTTGGCACATCTGGACGGAGCCACCACAGCCGAGGGTGAACAATGACTCCTGGCCAGCGGCCAAATTGCTGCAGACGCTGGCGGGTCTCATCTACAACCACCCCTACCAGCATCTCTCTCTCTCCCCCCGCTTTTTTTTTTTTTTTTTTTTTTACGAGAATCAGATTTTCATTGCTTCATTCAATTGCTCTCCTCTGCCATTTTTTACAGCTCTTATCGTTCCCCTGGAATATGGCCTTGAGACAGCTCATCCGTGTCCTTCACTGTGTTATCTCTTCTAACTTTTATTAAAACTTCAGCTCTCATCTGAAGATAGCTAATTAAATCCATGACAGATTATACACTCGTTTAAAAACTGCACTGAACTACTTTTTCTAAAGAGAACAGGGTTTATTTTCTTTTCCCATAGTTAAAACTAAGGGTATATAAGGAGGTTTCATTCATTTACAAAGACAAGATCCTTATCTTTACCTACTATATAGATAGGTTCATATTAAAGTTCCTTTGTCGCGTGACAAGACTCGGTGCAATTTCTCACAGTAATTATTTCTTGTTGCTGGAAAGATCTCTTGGCCTCATGCTTTTGAAATATATGTACTAGCATATATGGGAATGCACATTTACACCATGGAAAAGCATTGCTCTAAAATATAAATGCAAGTACTGTAAATTTTCTTTTTTTAAATGTTGGTATGTCTTAACTGTAACACTACTGTTTTGACAACATTGCAGAAAGTAAATTTTTCTTTTTCTCTACAAGTAACGACAAGTCCTTTAAATTATTTAATATCATTCTAAGCATCATTTTCTTACATAAATTAAAAATATACAAATTCTATCAAGGACTGGTCTTACTGTACTTCCACCCATCATCTCAAATTACCACTAGCTGGTCTGGAATGCAAATGGCTTTGTTATCATAAATAAATATTTGCGGTAATGGATATACTGCTCTGCAGCAAACATTATGCAGCTCCCCACCGCCGGCTTTTTGCCAGTATCTAGAACACAAACCTGTGCACAGAACCGCTTCAGAGTGGTGCTGAAAATCACAATACCCACCGAAAAAAACCCGAGCATCTTTCACAACAGTTAAAAAGAGATATAAAATATGCTCATGGAAAAACACCCTGCCCTCTAGAAAATACGATAAATAACCCACCTGAGCCTCTCTGTGATCCCTTCCTTCTCTTTAAGGCCTTTTGTAAGATATCCTTCATGGTGACCTTCATACTGTCCACCTGAATAAGTGAGAATCCATGAGCAGCATTTCTGCAAGACAGATGCACATGCATTTTTACAAAATAATCATCATCAAGCAGCTCACTGCAATTTTCAATAGTTTCAAGCAAAGGACTTTTTAGGCACAACAATTAACAAAGTTGTGCTATAGAAGTAAGTTAAAAGGAGAAACCGAGCAAACTCCCTTAGAAAGGCAGAGACAAAAATGGATTGAGATTCAAGGTGTGCAAGGCTCTTCCTAATTTATCTTTATTTTTGATCAATTTGTGTTCATCATTAAAAAAGAAAAATGAGCAGAGGTACCTGTGGAGCTCCTCAACTACTCATTATGAAGTACCTGCGAGGCGTTTCGCAGCGCACGCATGAGGAACAGTTTGCAATGTCGTTTTCCTACACGGCCGACGGCAGACGGAACGAATCATTAAGGAGAAGTGGAAGAACAACACCCCGAGAAACAAGAGCAGCTTTTCGGCGCTCGTGATGTGCAGCGCTACCGCAGACGTCAGTAACGCGCTTTCCTCGGACACGTTTTTGAGAACACGGGGGCACAAAACCTGACGGGAAGGTTTATGGCAGCGGGACCCTGGTCCCGGCGCTGCCGCAGGGAGCCCACGCCCGGGGGGGTGCAGACAGCGGGGGGGTGACGGGAGGTGCCGCCAGCCCAGGATCGGAAGCGGCACCACCGGGGACGCAGGGACGATGACAATATAATAGAAGAGATGCTGGATTAATCTATCAGTAAATTTTGCCCCTTAGACCCTGCAGTCAATCTCTGCTCATGTCAGTAGATGTCACTGCAGACAGTTAGCACAGAAATTTGAGAGCTGCTCGGCACCCGCAGGGAGAGATTTGCACTGCCTGGAAAAAAACTGTTTTGCAAAGCTCTTTAGACAGGAGGAGGAGCTTTGTATCTGGCAACTAGGAATTTTAATCAGGGAGTAGAGCTCTATAGGAGTATCACAGCTGGAATATTTTTAAAAGCCACTGGCAGTCAAAAGCAATCCAAGCAACACAATTACAGCATTAAAACCAAGGCCATATTACATGTCACTTCAAGACACGAACGCTGGGAATGGGAGTCTGAGTTCGGATCACTTCAGGTGTGGCACCCCCAGCCCGCGCTGTGACACAGCCCAGGTGAATAAATGACATTTTGGAGCCCTCTCCACACATTAGCACTTACTCCTGGCCACTGGCTGCTGTGCAGCCACGGTGGCCAGCAAAGCCCCTGCCTGGGCACGTGCTGGCCACCAGCCTGCTTGGGGCTACGGGAAGAGCGAGCACAGGCTGTGCCCGCACCCCGCTCCCGGCAGAGCCACCTCCGCCACCCCAGCAGGGCTCAGCTCCAGCCCGGCTGCCGAGAGCGGCTGAACCGCCGGGAGACCGCCACGGAATCCGAGCGGGCGGTCACCGGTGCCCTGCAAAAAATGAAAATACCCAGCGCCTCGGATGGGGCTGTTTCCAGAGCATCCCCCGGCAGCTCCCCCGGGCTCCTCGCCCCCCGTCAGTCCCACAGACCACGGGTGTGAAAGGGCGTCCCCTCCTCATCAGTTGTGCGTTAGTCTCATCAGAATTTCATTCTCAATTCCCTTTGTTCCTGGCAAAATGAAACTGCCTAAAAGCCCCAAATTTATGTTCTTTGGACCATTTATTATTTATAACTCTATCTGACTCGTCTTCAAGCCAAATATTTCCAACCTTTCCATGCATCTACTTTTTCTCTCTCTCTTTCTGCCACGGGTTTAGTGCAGCAGGAGCAGAGCTGAGCCCGGCGCCCCCGGGAGGGAGTGCCAGCCCCGCCTGCGGGGGGAGGCGGCCGTGCCCGACAGCCCCAGTCCAGGCGCTCCACTAACGCCACGCAGCGAGCAGAGACCTTCCGCAACTCCGAACCGGAGAACGAATCTTCCCTCAAGCTGCTGCGGAGCCCTGCACCGTGCACGAGCACCAGACAACATCTTGCCTTCGCCCAGCAGGCTCGTGGTCGTTCGCTTCCCCCAGTCCTCACAGCTCCAGTCCCAAGTGACCTGCTGAGCTAAATCTGGCCTGTTCTTAAAAGTGAAGAACCTCGTAGACAATTATAACTACAAAAAGGACGCTCACTGCCTTTCTGCTTCTACCGAAACGGCCCAGTGTTTGCCAATGAGGCGCCCCAAGACAAGCCTTGCACGCTGGACCCAACCGTCAGAACATCGATTCTGAAGACATCTGGTGCCTTCAGGTAACTCCTGTAACGCTCGGCAATACAGGAAGAAGGTTTCCAGAGAACTGCAACCAAAACGCAGGAAAACAAATCAAAATACTGCAGAGAAAAACCCCAGCAAAGGTGAAGAAAATCTTCCAAAACCTTCCACAGCCAGAACGACCGGAGCCACGCTTTTTTCTCCTTTAGTACAAAGGTTTTTTCTAAGCGGGTTTCCCCGGAGGCGGGTCAGGGCCCGCAGCCTGCCCCAGGGCCCAGCCCCGCGGCCACGGGGCCGCTCACGCCGACACGCACCCGCCCGAAACGGGGGGGCTGTCTTTCCATTCCTGACGCTTCAGCTGCTAAGGGGCACACGCTGCTGGTGATCCCGCTCGTGTTTCAGGCCATCCCGGCTCGGTCGATTCTTTCTATTGAGCAGCTGGCCTGAGAACTGTCAGCCTAATTTCCCTGACACTCTATTACTAACTCATGCCTGAGCCACGGCCATTCTTTGCCTCAGAAGCTGGATCTCATCCCAGAACAATCTTTAAAAGTTTATTTTACTGATCAAAGCAAAATAAGAAAAACCTCTGTGTTTTACTATATTTAGTGTGCTATCCAGCAAGCGGGACCTTGGCAAGCGCAGTGAAACGTCAAGCGCTCCCCGCATTTGTAAACTTTTGGCTATTTGCTCTGGAACAGAGCCAGCGGGTCTGAAACACCCGTCCCGGTCCAGCCACACGATCCCGCCCGTCCCTCGCCCCGGCTCACGAGCACGCAGCGCTGGTTTTCTCCAGCACCACAGCGCAGAGCCTCAGCGGCGACATTTCAGCACTCAGACATTTTAACACCCACAGATCTGGGCCGGGAGCGGATCTAAGCCCAGAGCAAAGCGACCCCGCCGTCGCGCCGGGGCCCGGCCGGCGTGTCCGAGAGCGTTCCCCGCGCCGCAGAGGAGAAGCCCCGCGCCGTCCAGCGGGCAGGGAGCCTTGGAGCACCTAAAACCTCATCAATCTACCGCAACCCGCCTGGACGGGAAAACAGCAGAGAGGCTCTTCGGGAAGAAATACACCCCCCGCCTCACCCTGCCAGCTCCCCGGCTATGCTCTGCATCGATAATGTGCATGAACTGTCCTCGCTCAACCTAATTCCAGCACAGCCTTAATTACGATTATAAATTACGTGTTTTAGCTTACTCTGCTAACGTGTGATACCTTTATTTTAAGTCAACACACTAGAAAACGGGACAGACAAGCAGATGCTATTCAATCAATTAAAACTGCTGCTTACAAATTGGGAGCCAAAGAAATTCCTTAGCTTGTATTTTCTGTCATTTTGCAAAAACATACCTGGGTGACAAGGTTAAATCAAGCAAAGGAAATCCCTGGCACTTATCATCCACAGGCATTACTGATAAATTGTGCAGTGGAGGAATAAAGGATTACCTTCTGTATTTTTTCATTACACTTTTCTTTTGTTACAGAATACATAAATCCATTGTGGCACAATGTAATATGTATCATCGTGCTACACCTGTGGACGTTTCATAACGGCTGCCATGTCTGTGCAGTCAGGAATGATAAGTGAACCACCCGTGAATGTTAATGATAGTGATCATTCTGCGGTAACTTGGCTTTCCATCTTCTTTTACAGCCTCAGCGCTGGAGCCAGGGTGGCAAGGTTCAGAAGAGGAAAAAGAAAACAACAGAAGAGGCAAGAGCTTCGGCGGGCTGACGCCGGGGTGTTGCCTGGGGGGGGAGAAGGTGCTCGGAGGCAGCATGGAAACAGGCAGCTCCTCTCCACGGGCTCCCTTTGTGCAGCAAAATAAAACCCCGACACTTAAAGGACAAAAGGCTTCTGTTCTGAATGAGAAACAAAGTTTTCCAAAAGCTGCCTTTCCAATCTGGAGCTTTTTTTTTTTTTTTTTTTTAACACTGAAGCGGAATTTATAGCACTTAAAGCTCGCTGCAAAAAATGGTTGGCATGGTTGGAAGTGTCTGCGATGACTAATAACGATTTCCACTCGATCAGCACAAAGTCAAAGTTAAGGCTAAAACCCCCAGTTGACGCAATGTGCTTAAGCTGGGTGATGTTCAAGATGAAGCGCACAGGGATATGAACCAGAATAACTACGCCAGTCACAATTTTTATTCTGAGCCTACATGATCTTGCTTTTGTGCATCCCAGGTTAGCCTCGGATAACTCTGTGTGCTCTCGAGTTTAATTGGCTGGATTCTGACACCGCTATAAGCCACCGTCAGACATCTAACGAGTCACCTTCCTGCTGACTCTTTCCTTGGGGCCCCACCCCTCCCTACTCGCTGTCGCGGGAGCCAACCTTCTTAACTCTGGCACCTACATTAACTTTCTTAAATTTGCATTTTACGCGTATTCTAAAAAATACTTTGTAGATTGCCTACACCCATGTGAAAACTGGTAACTGGCCTTTTGGGGAGTGCTCCTGTAATCGAAATAAAAAACAGATTGCCAAGCTTTGAATTTAATTTTACATGTACAATGAAAGCCTGATATTTTAAAAACGTTTCAAACCTTAAATCTGTGAGGTATAGCAGAGGTGCTGCTTTGAAAAATACATATATAATAGTCAAAGCAATTTAAACATAATATCAAAACAGAAGAAAAGTGCTACAGAGCAGAGGAACTCTATGCCAAATTTCGTCTGTGTGCCAACTGGCAGCTGAGCTCCAACTCCTAGAAACACCATTAGATCGAGTATGCCAAATTGTGATAATAAAATTTCCAAGGGAAAAGGCCCTAATGATAGCACAGATTTATTTTAAGCTACCTTCGTTCAGAATCTTTCAGGTATTACTTCATCATCTCAAGAAGTCTGCATTTACGTGAATGCAGTGCTTTGTTTGACGCCTCCTGACAAACCATACCCGACATGGAAGAGGGCTGCTTGCGGACGCCGTGTTTGACATTGGACAAAGTACTGCTTTCCACAACAGACATTTTCCAAAAACATAACTCGCTAGACTAATGGGCAGTAAGAAGCCAGAATGACTGCCCTCCGTCTTCTCCTTGTGTAACTTTGCCAGAGTCCTTGGAACTTGCCAAATTCGGTCATGCCTGCTTAGCTTGCTCGACTGATTGTGCCAGAAAAGAAAATAAGACACAGATGTATTTGAGCTCTTTGAGATGCCAGTAAGGGAGACAGCTAATGGCTTCATTTCGACCCTCCCCTACCAGCTGGGCACAGGTGGGGGGATAATGAGGTCCCTCTCCCTAATCAAACTCAATTATTTACTACTCTATATAGCCACAAAGACATTCACATTCAGCTCAGAATATAAAATGCACTGTGGGCTACTTCCAACCACCGCCACTGGGTATTTATAACTAACTCAAGTGGCTAAGAGTTTGCCTTGGCAGGAGTTTAAGTGTATAAAGTTCTGCAAACTGTTTCTGCTCAAACATGTCCTGCTGAAACGGGGTCCCTGGCGAGGTTCCATAACTGTCAGCTCGGTAACTGCACAACATCTGAAAATATATCCAATATGCAGGATGGGTGAGCTCTGAAATAAAACACCATGCTTCATCATGAAGCTTCTCAGAGGCATCAACCTTTTTCAACAGTGATCCAATATTAATAAACATTACAAGTCACAAGCCTGACACAGCAGCAGCTGAAATACTTCAGCATGAGGAGGAAAAAAAGGGATGCAAAATATAAAAATACAATTACATGCAGCAGTAGGATGACAGGGAAGGAAGAAGACGTAGAATTTACAACAAATCCCTACAAAAATAAGACAGCACACAATATTTAAACTCACGGAAGTAACAATCTTTTGATCGAGGGATGATCACGTAATTATTCTAGGGGACGCATTAAAAATTCTAATTTAAATCTAACTATTTGCAAATAACTATTTATACGGGAAGAACCCACAGACACCTCAGAAAAGCACTACTTCTTATGATGCAGTTGTCCTATTTCTAATCGGCAGGACCTCCCAGGTTAGAGGGAAGGTCCTCACACGAGCACAAATTACGCTAAAGCCAAAGATTTCACGTTCCTCTGGCAGGGTTTGCAGCTGGACCCCAATCCTGCTACAAGCACCGGTCAGAGAAGGGCGGCCAGGCCAGGCCCCTGCCGAGGTCTCCGGGCTCCGCGCGGGAACTCTGGTTCCACCTCCGAGCTAAGCCCAAAAGCTGAGAGCACACGTGTTCGCTGCCATCAAACACTAACCCCCAGTTACGTACTGAGCACGGGCAGTGGGGGCCTAGGTCGGAGGCTGCTGAGAAAGAAAGGGGACTTTTTCCAATGAGAAATCATCGACAGTTTAGAATCTTCTAATGGTACAGCCTTCCTAACGGGTCTACCTGCGGTAAACACCCATGGTCCTTTTTGATTGCATGGAATTAGGATAGAATTTTCTATATACCACCTGGTATTTTTCTAGGGATACCAAAGATGCAGGATTATCCTGAAGATAAAACAATAAAATAAAATCATAAAAATAAAAAAAAATTCAAATTCATGGCAATAGCACTGATTAGAAAAATGCATGCAGGTGAAAGAGATATTCCCCCTTTCAGATGAGACATGCAGCATTCTTCAGTCAGGCGGAAGGAACTAAATACTCTGCAGTTCCACAGGCGGAGAAGTCGCTGCCTGGTTCAACTGTGTGACTGTGACCTGCACAACCCAACACCAGACCCCGCAGTGCGGCCGGCCCGGCCGCCTCATTTCCTCCTCGATCAGCTGCCACATGAGTGACTGCATCCAGTTCAGCACAGCTGAACATGTTTACCTTGAATAACTTATTTGTAAATACTGTTGACAGAATATTTTATTTTCCAATGACCTGACAGAGTGGAATAAAGTGAACGGGCCTTTGGGAAATACACATGGGATCTCTGAGATTTTCTTGCAGCAGGACGCTTTAGAACGTCTCTAAGAAACACAGTACACAATATAGAATATAAATATCTAATTAAATAGGTCAGAAATTATTTCAGATGTCTGATTATTCAAAACCAGAAGCAGCTGTAGGGTTATGAAATGTAAGTAACCCTTTATAGATTAAAAAAATGTCAAAAACCCAGGAAAACACTATTAGCATTTTCATTTCAAGGGATCCAAACGTGAAATATTTTTCCCAAGTAAGAAGTAGCTTATGCTACTTGTATTTTGTTACAGTAATTAAGGCCTTCTGATGGTTTAAAAGATTTTTCATTCACAATTAAGGAAAAATAAAAGTGATCAAGCACAGCGCCTATCACTGAAACACTAATTCACTGAACACGACATAGGAAATTCTCCTTGAGCTGCAAAGCAGAAGCTTCGTGTTTCAGTGCTGGGTGGGATCTTCCTCTTCAAAATTCCTCTGGACTTTAAAGTGGCGCGTCCAGTCCTGTTCCCACTGCCCAGCTCATTTACTGCTCATTTCTCTCCTCAATCGCTGCACTGTCACTAACACACTATTTGTATGGCAACTATTTGTATTGAAAATTACTTGCTTTTCAGTCCTGCAGCCAGTCTTAAAATGCAAATTTACTCCTTTGTCTATGGGGTTTCGAAAGATTTTGAAGCCCTCTCATATGTGGAATACCCAAACGCCACGAGTACACTTTTTTCCTGCTAAAATTGGACACATTTTCCTAAAATAATTAAAAAGTTGCTACCAAGATCAGTTCTTAATACCTGTTGAAGATGGCTCTGGATATCCAACATGAATGACTTCAGAACGGTAACTCTCTGAAGCCATTATATACATTATTTAATTTATTATTCAACCATATTTTTCATAAATAAGCAGTGTGGCTGGAGGAAAATTAAGATTACTGAGCTCAGGCTTTGTGTAAATTCCAAATATTTCCTAGCGGGAGCGCATCAGTTCAACGTTCCCCGCAATTCCACGCAGGAGGGTTTATTTTCTGCCCCCAGCGTCGGCTGCTGCAGCAGCCCTGAGCCCTGCGCCCGCGTCCCGACAGGCCCGGCGCGGGGCTTCGTCCGCGCGGAACCGCGGGAACACGCGCCCCGGAATTCCGCTGGGTTCGGGTGAGGACCAGGGGAGCGGAACGGGGCCGGGGCGGTGGCAGGGGCTCGCGGGGGCTCCCGGCCCGAGCAGGCAGCGCCATACTCACATGCGAACAAAGAGCGACTGCTTGGCGGCCAGGCCGGGGGACGAGTACTTCTCAACCAGCGCCAGCGTGCTGAAGCCAAACTTGTGAATGGGCTCATTGGAATCCAAGGGTGGAAAATCCGTGTCAACCTCGCCGTCATCCTCAGCAATATGGAGACAGTAGGCATTGACGTTGTCGCTGAAACACAGACAAACCAGGTTTATTCAGGAGGGAAGCCACACGACCGCCCGGGTTCAGCTGCTCAACCCCGGTCACTAAACGCTGCAGAGAGCAAATCAGAGACGCCTGTTACAGCCGTAACACGCGTAAAGAGCCACCGGCGGCGCGCGCGCACGTCCCAGCAAAGTCCCAGCGTATCTTGCTACCAACACCACGTGGTAACAGAAAAACCCCAAACCTCAGAGCGAAGCAGCCGGTCTTCCTTCACCGTTAACTGAACCGCAGGCAAAATACCGGCAGCGATCAAACCACACCAAAGTCTGTAACAGTTTCATGACTTCATCAAGCTGGAAGTAATATTTCTCCACTTGGCGAAAATTTATTTATTTATATGACCATTACATTTTAGCATTAAAGACAACCAAGCAGGGTCTATCTATTTTTTCACAGATCAAGCAACTGTGAAAAAGTTTACTGAATGTAGGCTTGAAAAGCAGAGAATGCTCTCAGGCAGACAAACAGCGTAAAAAACTACAGGAAAAGTAAACAATTTGTTCAACGCAGTAGCAATGATTAGTAGAAAAGCTACCTTTTCTAAATATCTAAGAAGTCCAGTCACTAAAAGCAGTTAAAAGTTAGTACAGACTTAAGAACTAACAAAGAAAAGTTTTAAACAGAGCGTGGAGAAAATATAAAAGAAAAATCTAAGCCTCTTTCTTTCCACGTAGGAAAGCCCATCGGGAAATAACTATCTATAGATACCAAACGGGTATTAATCACATTTTCCTAATATTAAAATCTCTTCCAAATGTTCCTATTTAAATTATTGATCTGAAATAAGCATTCTTCCTTACTGTAAATCTGCCAGCATTCAGGCCTTTTCCACAGCCACAAAGTACCGCTTGGACGTTCACATGGCAGTGCGTTTCCAAACTCTGCAGTTTAAATTTGGAGTTTTAATTGCGTGATTGATGCTTAAATTAATTAATTGCAAAGTGTATGCTAATTGTTTAATTGGTCGCTTGATCTATATAGATCATTTTTTGAATTAAATGAGTTGATTTACAAAGTTTATTGATTGGATGTGACAATGAATTATTTCACTGACTACCTGATTTGCAATTTTCTCAATTAATTCACAAACCTTTGATTGCAACTGTGCTTTACTGAGAGTGCTTAGTCCAGGTGATCTATACGCACCTTGTCACGACTAAGACATTTATTACATAAAACAGGTAATAATGATGCATTACTACTGATGTAAGCTGTAAATCTGCCTACAAAAAGGTACTCCAGCAACGTTTGTCACTATGAACTCTGAAAATTCTGCAATACTATTAAAGAAACTTTCACAAGTCTCTGGACTGTTAAGAAGAACTGGAACACCGCTGCAGAATTAATTTTGAAATTCTTCAAGGCACTTAAGTAACTTTGAGGGAAGCTGGTGCGAGGTAACGCTGGGGAGAGACTTCAGAGCCCCAGGCTCTGACAGCCGGGGGCTGCCAGGCTCTTTGGGAACAAGCTAAACAAAAAGGCTGCAAATAATACAGATCCAGCTGATCCTGCTTACGTCATGAGAAACGCCTGGCACGATTTTCGGGTCCTTCTCTTATTCTATTTAGGTTTACAGGAATACAGGCACCGGGCTCCGCACGCTCCCCCTGGGCCGTTTAAGGGCACCGAGGAGTCACCCAGCTGCGGCCGGGGCCTTACACTGCGGATTTTCCGCTGACAGAATTCCTCTATCTGCAGCCTGGTGCGCACTTGAAGCTCCGTATAAATAAAGTTAACATTTTCATTTGGTACCTGATGCATTTGCATAATTCTCATTAAAGCTAGAGGATCCGACAGACATGCAGGCAACAGAACACATTCAGCGCGGTCTCAAGTGCCAGGAAAAAGGTGGTGTGACAACAACTTATCCTCCAGCAATTATACTGAAAATACACAATGTCTGTAAAATCCCAGAAATTAAAGGGGTTACAACTGTCTCCTAACATAGAGTGGGTTCCTGAACGTTAAAACATGGATTGAGTCACAATCCGTGGAAAAAACAAGTCCGATGGGTAAAACTGTTCTGGGTTTTGAACCTCCACCAGGATGAGCTCAAAGTCCTCATTTAGGCTTCAGATTACAAGGTTCAAACTCTTGAGAATCCGAGTCTGCTACGGACAGAATGTAAAAGTTAAATACAACAACGCACAGATGTAATAGCATCCTTAACTTCTAAACATAGGAAGTTTACTTGAGTTTTGCATCTCACTATTAATTTATTCCTAGAATGGGATTTTGTTTATTTTTTGCAGGTGAAATCATTACAGCACGTCTGTCAGGGGTTGGCAAGAGGATGGTCCCCTGGTTATGACCAAAGTTCACATGTAAGAGGCCAGGAACAAGGTCGCTAACTCTGTCAGTGGTTCCTCGTATCAAGACACTGAATAGAAACAAATACAATACAATTATACTAAAAAAGGCAGCCTACCTGAATACAAAATGTTCTCAAAGCTGTCAGCTAGTACTCAGTCACTTCACACTCTTACATCTACCTTTTAGGAAAAAGAATTAGGCAGTAATATATTCTTTTCCTAAAGACAAGAGGGGTTGTTTCTCATAATTACAAAGTCTACAACCTCCTCATTATTCTCCAATATTTGTCATTCTGCATGCGCAGCGTATCAGATTTGAAGCACTCTCTATAAGTATTTCAGTGCAGTGCCACAGGGATCTCGATTTTTTCTTTTTATACTCTGACTAAATGAGGAACAAACAGCAAATGTAGAAGTGCAACCTACACAAGCTCTTTCCTTAGTTGGAAATGATGGGAATTAGTTTACGGTTAAATCAATCCTCGCTACAGGACTGGCAGTCGGCAGTGCTCGAAAAAGATGATGGAGACGTGAGAAGTAACTAAGCGCGACACAAGAAAACAAACTTCTTGGAATCTTGAGGCTCTGCCCCTTCCTCTGAGCGTTTGTACCCAGATTCTCAGTTGCTGCTGTTAGACTGTTCTTGGGAACTCACGCCTTCATTATTTAATTATTTCTGTCCTGAGATCTGATTACATTAGACAGCCTCCTTGGCCATGATCCCTCTGACACACCGTAACATCAGGCAGTGAAATTCCTTTCCTCCCACTGCCGACTTTTGCTGTGGGCAAGGATGTTTCATGGAACAGCTCTACTCACGGGCGTTGTTCCGTTTGAGGTGTGCTGGGCTCCTGAAAAATATACGTGTCCGAAGATTGACATTAGTGGTGTCTTAACTTGTTAAAAGATAAACTAATCATATACAGAGGACACCTTTTGGATCTTGTATCCTGAACAGAAATTAGTAACAGCAAATGAAATGGCACCATCTGCAAATAATTTTATATTTCTTCTCCAGTGTAAAAAAATGACAAATCAAACAGAAGCGTTTAACCTCGGAAACATCTCCTATGTCTGCTGAGAAGAGCTAAGGGAAATCCTATATCCAAGGCAACAATATCCACAAAACTGTTTTCAAGAGGGGCTGCTTCTGCGCTGCCCCGTGTCTGCTGAACAGCACCAACCGCTCCTAAGGAAGGGCAGTCCAAGCGGCCTCTCAGCACCTCCCTTTCCCCCTTCTGACCCTGCTACAACAGAAGAGACGACTGCTGAGTCCTCAAACACCTCTGAAAAATGCTGAAAGAGCAAGCTTCAAGATTCAGTACCAAAAAAAAAAAAAAAAATTAATCAAATATTCCAGGAAGAAAAGACCAGAAAATTGGCTCATATAGAAAAAACCAAACCGTTAACCTTCTTCGCACCAGGAAAGTCACCCGCTAGTATCTGTTACTAACAACTCTATAATAAACTCTTTTAAGTTCTTATTTTATGTTCTATGACCCAGCAAAAACTGAAGTATTTTACAGAACTGTTTTAAAACTGAAGTTGCTCAGATGAGTGGCTCTGAAGTACCTGTTTTATGTACCTTGTGTCATCTACCATGATAAAGTAACAGCTCTTACTAAACAACACCAGTTCTCCAGCACAGCAAATCCAATCCATTATTTAGTCACAGAAATCTTAGGGGCAGGATCCTTTCACAATGAAGATGTAAGCAATGATTACCAAAGATCCTGAAAAATCCATCGATTAACTGAAGCTCAAATTTGTGAGGACGAGACAGATGTTGCTCTTTACAGCAAAGAGTCAACGTGACTGAGGTCAAAGTCTCGTAGAAATTATAATGCTGCATGACAGAGGTTTTTGAATTAAAGAATGCAATTTTATTCACAATTTCCAAGAAAACTGGTATTTATTTTGTTTTCAAGACCCTTATTTGCCTATTTGGAGTGATATCTCCAGATAACCTGGAAAGAAAAGCACCTTTAGCCCCTGTACCTGTCAAGTCTCAGAAAAGCAGAAATATTTTAAACGTGTATAATGAATTAAAGTCATTACATCATCAAAACGACAGCAGAAAGCAAGTAAGTGATAACGCTGAGGTTCTGTGGCAGGATTCTGACTCGTTTTCGGGCACGCTGACTATGGCTCAAACCTGGGTTCAGGGCTTCGCGACCCCGCTGCCCAGTGCGGCGGCTCCTCTCCGCGGATCTCTCGGAGGAACCGGCACCGTGCAGACAGAACGAGTCACAGTCCGGGCACCTTCTCCCGGAACAAACAAGAGAGGGAGTTTACGGATGAGTTCTGGATTTTATTTGACATCCTTGTGATCCTAGCTATTAAGAACACTACCAAAAAATAGATGGGACATAAGATAAAAAATGTCTCTGTGACACCAAAAGAGATAAGATTTATATTATTTTTACACAGAGCGTTTTGCAATTATGATTCATTTACAGATCCATGGTTTCATATGCTTATCATTATACAGTACCCAGTAGTTTAATTGAAAGAGAAATGGATGTAGATGCACGTGTACTGCTCAAAAGGAAATACTGATAAATGTGTAGGTGGTTTCTCTAAGATTTATCTATAAAAACATTGACATGGAAATCCATTTCATTATGCAAAAAGGCTGCAGAGGAGAAAATTAGAGATCAAGAGGTAGTAAAGAAAGAACATTACTTCAGTTTTGGTTCCCGTCCCTCACTTGTATATTGCCAGCATATTAGTCCAATCAGGTCATGCACCTTGGCATTTGCTATCGTCACAACTGTCATGGGCTGCAGTTTGTCTTGGCTTGTGTGCAGTGGGAGGTAGACATCAATTTTTTTGGTTGCCGTTGTACCAACATGACCCTGTCGAGAAAATATATTTCATTAGAATGTATGAAAAAAAGTATGACAGAGCTAATACAAAATGTGGTGCGGATGGAATATTTTTTAGTAGAAAGATTAAAACACGCTGCTACGACCTAAAACTGGAAGAGGCTTGAACATTTAAATTCCAATTCTTTCACTGCTGTGTAACGTATCTGTAAAGTTGATATGAAATATTTGGCAACGATTTCACAGATTTCCATGAAGAGTCTGAACTTCACCGCAAGATCCCGTGTTCTTGCAGGATCCAAAAAAAAAAACCCAACCCAACCCAAAGTTGGGATGGGGAGGAATAGCTGACAAGCCTATCTAAAGCTTCAAACCCGTTTTTCCATCGGGATTTAATACCAGCACCCCCTTTGTTTCTACATTTCTGCCTCCTTCTGTGGTTCTTCCCCGCCGCGGGGGGAAGGACAGCCCCAGCAGCTCCCCGAGCCGAGCCGCCTCCCGTGGCCACACCGACCAGCCCCTCTCCTCACCAGTTACTCCAGGCCTGGGACGCTCCAGGACTGCCCATGTTACCTGCTTTACAATGTCCTAGTTCCCCTCCAGCTTTTGTTTGGGGGGACTCCTCCTGCTCCTGTCCCCTGTGCCTGCCTCCCCCCGCCCGCAGCTCACACCTGACACGCAGGGGCGAGGGGCAGGGAGACCCTCAGCCTACATCAAGGGAGAGCGGGGCTGGGCTGGCGCCTTCCCGCGGAAAGGAGGAGAAGGAGGAGCCCAGGACAGCTACACACGTCACCCGCTGAGACCCCAGCCTCCGTCCAGAGATGCCAACGGTTCCGGGGCAGAAACCGCCCGCTCAGAGCCCCGGTGCCAGCCAGCACAGGCTGCTCAGCCCCGGGAAACCCCCACCGGGCAGCACAGCCGGAGCACAGGACCGAGCGGGAATGGATGTCGAGCATATGTGGAGCTTAAGACAACATTTAAAAATAAACCTCAGGCCCGACCTTGGGTTTGCCAAGAGAAGAACAAAATCACACGTACAACTGAGCCGTTAAACTATTCCGAACTCCTTGAAGACAACCAAGAAGGATTAACTAATATCGGTTTTTATTGGAACTTACTGTTCCAACAGATTAAAAAAAAAAATCTATTTAGCACTGTAGAAATTAACAATTAAATAAAACATAAAATACGTAGCAACACAGAGATCTATAAAGTTTGCGTTACAAGAAGAAAACGTTTAATCTACTGTGGATAGCACTGCGTTTTTAAACCAGTGATCTTTTGCACAAAGGATTGCACATCCTGAGCCCCTCTTCAAAAGCACCCCTGATGTAACTATCTGTCTCTCTCTCTCTCTCTCTACATACATGGGCCTTGAGAGAAGAAAGTATTATTCGAATTAATCACTCGGAATTCTAAGTAACAGAATAAAAGGATTCAATACTATAAATCTATAACGAGAGTATAAAACAGGGAGCTATATGCCATGTGCTAATTTCAATATATTGTTAAAAACCATTTGATCCTTCAGTGTGATTATAAATTAGAGAAATAATAGGAATTTAAAGATTAAAGTTATTCACACTAGCATAGCTAAAAGTATTATTAAAATCCATCCCGATATAATGAATTTGTTTTTGAAGAAAGCCTTTTTACAGAGCTGATGCCTCCTCTTCCCACGTTTTTAAGGTAAGAGAAATTGGTTTTACTTATTTAAAAGGAAATGTTAGGATTTGTAACAAAATATGGGACGTTCCTTTACCTTTTTGGAGGAGCCTTAACAAGCCTTTGGGCGAGCCCGTGGGCCCGGGAGTCTGAGATACCACCCACAGCCCTGACCCTCCCTCACCAAGGAAACGGTTAACGCAGCAGAAGTGCAACTGCTAAAAAACCAAGGGGGGTTTGTTTTCCTTCTTTCTTTTTCCTCTTGCTTTCCTACATACAGGATTTATTTTTAAGGGGAATTAAGCTGACATCAGGTAAGGAATCGCGAGTCTCCAAGCCTACCCCTGCCTTTGCCCAGGTGCAAACGCTGACCAGGGACAGGCATAGGAGCACGCGGGAGGCTGCGAGCACCGCTCACGTCCTGGGCGTGGCTGGAGATACCAGCCGGAACGGGGACCTCTGGTTTCAACCACATTTGCATCTGAATGAATCAATAGCATTTATCAAGGAAATTAATGTGACTCCTTGGCATGCTCAGTTAGTCACATGTTTAAATCCGAGGATGGCCGAATCGTCAGTAATGCTTAGTCCTAATAATGGAAAATCCAGGAAAAACTGACAACCAGATGCGAGAGTCGATGCCAAGGTTACAACTGACGTACACAGTGTAACACCAGAACGTGGACAAACGAGCCAAGAACTGTAACTAATAACCGAAAAGACCAGATTATTCCATTAGCCACTACTACAAGTACAGACTGTTTTTATAAGCTCGCAATGCAATAAACACACGTATTTATAAAATAAACACATCCTAGGGACCTGACCTTACAGCTACCAGGAGCAAGATGGTAACTTTCCTTGGTCTGCCTTTCCCAGTGCTTCTCTCTGTTCCTTGCCCTACACTGTGCTGTTGCTTTGCATTTGTTGTTTTTTAAATAAACTTTTCTTCGTTCTTCCCCATCTCTAAATCTCCTCTACCTCCTCAGCCTATCTTCACCACCTTGCTTGCCCGCACTCCCTCCATTACCAATAGCCTGGTTCTCTTACAAACACTCACGTGAACATCAAGACACGGGTGACTGAAACCAGGCGTCACTCCTACACCCATGAGGAATCCAACTCTTTGAGCAAAGGGAGCAACACCACCAGCAGCAGTACAGGGAAACGGCTCAAGATCATCACTATTATACTCAAGATCTTTAAAAAAGGGCTGTAAACCTGATTGCCATAAGATATTAGAGAGGCTGAAACCTGAGATTTGGACGCCAATTAGACTTTGTGTTAGTAATGAGAACACTGACTGTCACTGTAGGTCAGAAACATCAGTATGGCCCAATAAACACGTGGGCCAAGGCTTAGGCTGATCAATCACCAAGTCAAAGGGGTCTGGAGGAAACCTCCACTGTGTTTATTGCAAATGGATGGTATTTGTTCTGAACCAGCATTAGAAATCCAAACCGTCAGGTACCTGTCTACAGGACGGAACGAATCCATATCCTCAGGCTGGTCCTGCAAAATATTAATTGTGTGGGAAGTCCCACAGAGCTCAATTACTTATCGGTGCAAAGCTTATTAGGCAAGGATTTGTAGGTGGTGGGACTGAATAAAAGGCATCCAATTATTAGTCTCAGTGGCCAAGAGTCAAAGACCTAGCCACGCTGGATTCAACTAGTAATAACTTGTGGGTTTTATATGGTGCTTGTAGTCTCTTCTTTAGGAGGAATCATTCAGACCCAGACTACAGACACTACTGGAAGCATAATTACTTTTTTCTCCTGACTAAAAATTGCATTCCAACTGTAAATGCTGAGGAGACCCAGAAGATAAAGTACAATTACCTATATTCAAAAAGGCAGCATCAAACTTTATTAATAGGTCCTGTATAAAATTCAATGGAAAATCTATTCAGGGCCAGGGGCCTTACCATTTGGAGTTTCCTTAATAGCCTCCAATAAATCTGGGAAGCATAAAGGGGCTGTTAAATTAACATTTTCCTGATCTGTCACCTGTGGCATAGTTAATTTGTCAAAAATTCTTTTAGCTTGTCACTGGACACTGTATATTCTGACAAATGAAGTCTGGAATAAAATTGACAAAATATCTCGTTAATTTTCTAGGAAATCACAAATCTGATTCCATTAAGCTTTTATTGTTAGAAACGTTATATTCCACCAATCCTTTAAGGAAGTGAGGAGTAACTGGATACACAGAAAACATAAAATAAATCACAGAAAATTTCCTTAATATTTTTATTAATGGATTCTTTTAAGGCTACCTAGTGCTCTCCTACAGTCTGGTCTTACCAAAATTTCCGTTTGCTATTTCTAGAGCGTTTTCATCCCACTCAGAGCAAAGATGATGTTTCATCATCTGCAATTCACTGGAGGAGACGCGGTGCTGTGCAGCGTACGCGGGCCCGAAGAGGCAAAAACCCCGGGACGCCGTTTCCCAAATTATTGCTAATGTGGTGTGCACATAAACAAATCGCTTAATTCCTTTACAGTTCTGTTTTCTCTATCACTGTTGTCAGAATTCTCGGCGGCTGGCACGTGGTGGTTCTTTGGCACGCTGCAGCTATTCTTTCTGCTGCTATTCAGGAGCTGCACAGAATGATGTCCGTTATTTGAAATTGCTGAAAAGTACCATCTGCTGGATTCACAAACTTTCTGCTTTCTATTGTTTATCGTTTAAATTAAGCAGATCAATGTACATTTATGCACTGCGATAATAAGCAGTGGCTAAACTCGGGAAAGTTATTCCCATTAATCAACAAATTTATTCTGAAAGAGTAACTTGGTGTCTAAGATTACTGCTCCTGTGAAGCCATGTTTCTCGTGTGGTCTAAAATACAGCCGGGCACGAAACAGCACAGGAATCTTTGGGGATACGTGATAACGGTGGTCGGGCTAATTACAAGAAGAGAAGTAGCAGCACCAGCACGTACATACGGTGCTGGTACTTCTACACACAAGAGTGCAAGAGAAAGACATGACGGCCTACTCGAGTGATGAATTTTCATGGATTTTCTAGGGTTGTATTTGTGAGCTGTGGTGTTTGAAGTATATAAACACTGGCTACTACAACTATGACGGGAAAATTGCATGCAGAACGATCTTCGCTGGCTACATACAAGTTTAGAAATATCTGTATCGTTAAATAATATTCTGTAATAGAACTGATATGCTTAAAACACCGTATGTTAAAGAAAGAAAAAATGTATTTAAACTCTACCAATTCTTTCAACACAAGAAGCCTCTCTAAGATTTAAAATCAAGTTTTGATCAAAGTCCATGAGAAGATATATACCTCCCTGCAACGGATGGCGTCTATCTTGAACAGATTATTGGGGGGGGGGAACCGGACTAATATTCTTCTAAATGATACAAGAAGTTTGGGACAGTCTGTCCATCCCTGGGACAACTTACTCCTAAACACAGTTCTGAAGCACCTGTGTAAGGGGCAGCTAACAGAACAGCCACCGAGAAAGGCCGGCGCTGTACCCTTCTCGCTTCTGATCCGCTTCGCTCCCACCACAGCAGAAAATTAAAACAAAGTCCATAAACATTTCTTAGAGAAAAGTGATTAATTTTCAACAATAATAATTTACTGCATCCTCCCGTACAATAGAGTTCTGTGACTAAATGTTATATCACTTTAAGATTAGATGTTCTAATGATATAATGCAAAGATTTTACTGAATCATTATTTAGTGGGAGTCATAAAAACCTCTCAAAATTAATCTTTCATGCACATCTAGCTTATCCAAAGTTAGCATTTAATTAGACGGCCTTGGCACGAATGAGCTTACTACTTTATTTGCTCAATCAGTATATGTCTCTTCAGTAATTATAATTAATTCAAGTCATTGACTCACCTCCCAGCAAACAATGCTAAACATTACACAAAATGGAAACAAATGCTCATCCTTTTCCAAATGTAAAATGTCTTCTCACTTTCAAACTTGGTGACATGTTCTTTGGCTTAGGTGACAGGGTATTTAATAAGCTATGTGATCCAGCAACCACCTCCTAAAAGTAACTCACTCGCATAAGTAGTTAAACAAAATATAGAAAGTACGTGAAAGGGAAAAAAATTGAAATATAAACTCGGCATTTACAACACAAACAAAAGTTCTAACACATTAGAGCACAGATGTTTATGTCAATGTGAAGGACTGTACTTTTTAAGACAACCACTGAAAATCACCATTTTCTAAGCTCTTGACTTAACATTTAGAGCAATTATTTCTTCATCCAGAATAAGCGGGAATAGAACAGTCAGTCATATTCACTCATAAGCAAAAGAGCTTTTGAGGGGCTGAGTAGAAAAAGAAGGGTCATCAAAAAAAAAAAAAAAAAAAAGGTTTTAAGTTTAGGTGATCAAAAATCATCAAATCTTTCAGCAAGCAGGTGGCAGGAGCCCTCACACTGTAGCACCCCGTCAGGACGGCGCCGCCCACGGCGCGGGGGGTGCGGTGGGCAGAACAGCATCCAACCTAGTGAGACGGTTACGTGTCTGTAATGCAGTCTGTTTGGTTTCTTTGCACAGTATCGTAACAGATCTGGAGAAAACGCCTGCTCAGCTGCATTACATTAATACTCAGAGGCACAACGCCGAGTCTCAGCGCTCGTACGGAAACACGGGGTGTTCTACCCCCCGCTCCAGCGCGCCACCCTCCGCCCCACGGCGGCAAAAGCGAGCGACCGTTATTTCGTCGGGTGGTGAAGCCAGCGTTGGCGCTTTTCATCGCTACAGCCACAGATTACTTTTGTTGTTCTGAAGCCATTTAGGGAAACCACCACCCGCGAGCCACCGGGACAGGGGACTCGCCACGGCAGCAGGTGACCAGGCCGCGCTCCCCACGCCTGCCGGGACGCACAGAGATTCGACGAGGCTTCAAAGTCCCTTTCCGAGGAGTGGATTCTCCTGCGTCTCACCCTAGCTTGTGCTGCAGAGTTAGCACATCAGTGTAAAATTCCATTAACACTGTTAAATACTTAATTTATCTTATTCACACTGTCACTATTCATAAAAATTTAACCCAGTAATTTCCTGTGATACAAAGCATAACAAAGTATGAATATTTAACTACAAGGTAAATAACACACTATTATTTTTTATTCTAAATTGTTGACTTCACTTAGCATGTCTGCTTTGTACAGCACCACACTATTTTTCAATTAAAGGTCCAGATGTTTCAAAGGCTCCAGTAGGCAGCAGCGGTTATGAGGAATGCGTTATCTGCATCGCAATGATCACTACAACATCAGCTCCAGGCTGCATTAACATACTCATGTTTTATTCCAGCCCCCCTCCTAATGTACCAGTTAATTATACAACACACAGCTGAGAAACATAACCTCCAGAGCTGGACAGTTTCCTTCCATGCTTCCACCTGAATAAATTTTTATATGCACCTCAAAACTATGATTTACATACATAACCACATAATCAAGTATCCCAAATTACTGCCTGTTCTTTCTTGGCATTCACTCCCACAATTAATAAAACTATGTAAGTCCTGAGCAAAGAATAAAACATATAATTCTTCTAACAGCATATTTCAATCATATTAGCACACATTCATTTATCCAACTCCACGTTAAATTAAAAACTGTTTTACTTGAAGCGCTATGAATATGATTCCTTGTTATCACATTTTTTTCTGACAAATCTCATTTGGAACGGAAGGAGAAGGCCCGAGCCCGTCCCCGTTACAGCCCTGGCCTCACGTCCTTCCAGACAGTTTGGGACACGGGGAGCCAGCCCATGGCCCTCGCCGTGGCTCGTGGCCAGGAAGGCGAGCCCGTGGGCCAGCGGCCGGCGGCACCCGGCGCTGCCCTTCCCCAGGGCGCTGGATCTCCCGCCCGCTGCGCCGCACCGAGCTCACGTGGGCACGGAGCCCTGATCTGCTCGGGGCCAGGGGTGCTGCTGAGGAGTGGAAACCCGCGCTCAGATTTATCAAAACACAATTGCTGTAGCTGCAGCTAGAATGCATTCATTACATGAAACCATCCTTAGTTTCCATGCAGTGAGGAGAAGGAATGGCCTACTTTAGAAGAATTATTTATATTTTACTTAGTAATAAACATTACGATTTAATACTGAGGAATAGAGTTGCTCTTTGTAATAACAAAATGCAACAAAAACTTATAATTAAAACTACACCATAAACATTATTTGTACGTTAAGAAATATGCCACGATGTATTTTAACGAACAGATGCTATACAAAAGATAAATGTTTTCAGAAATATTCAATCCTTAAACAGATAAGCCTCTAATCCTATGCTTCTGTTGCATAAAGCAGACAGCTCAAGTTCCTCGAGGACATTAGCCAACCTTAGGTGGAACATTTTTAATACATCACCGTGTCACTTTTTAATGTGCCACAATCTATTAACCACATGGCAAACTAACAGGGATTTTTAAAATATGGGTTTTATAGCTTTGTGCTGGTGATTAATTAAATAAATAGCCAGCGTTTCACAAATCATCCCTCTAATTAGTCTAAAGCAGACACTTTGCATTCCCTGGCATTGTTGCCATCTGAAGCTCGCAGAAGGGCAGTCGCGCTGCGGCGAGGCGCCGGCGTGCTCGGGGCGAGGCGCAGCCCGGGCTGGCACGGCCCCGCAGCCCGCGGCACGGCCCCGGCTTCACAGGTGCTGCAGTCAGCTGGAATTTGACTCCAGCTGCTTGGAAAAGATGTTCCGTGTAATTATTCTCCCTCGTCCTGAAGGAAACAATCGAGATAACAAAGGAACCAGAGCTCTATCCGGAATTTGACCTGAAGTGGCCAAGTTGTATGTTGCAGAAAATGAACAAATATTAAAGGCAGATGCTAGAAAAAAAATTAGGAGCTAAACGATACATTTTCTGTCACAACGTTTCAACGCTGAAGCTACAACTAATTACACGCAGTCCATTCAAGGAAGCCAAGCAAGGCTTATCATTAAAATGACTCAATTATTCCTAAAAAGAAAGAGAAAATCATCTGTAAAACCTGCCTGAAATCTCATCATTTTTACTGTGCCTATCTAGATAGATCATTTCCCCCAGAGCTCAAATTAAACTCTTAATAGTTAATATGTTAAAGTTTTACTACAGGTTTTTTTTTTCCAAATTATTATTAACTGGAATTTCCTATCTAGGAAGGTTTTTATATGGAAATATTTCTGCAGTGTTTAGTGACACTATCACAACAGCTTTTTCCCCCTCAATTTAAAAACCATCAGAGAGATGGAGAATGATGTAGCAGTCAGGCTGCTCCTGAAGACGGGATTTTATTTCCTCTGCCAGGTGATTTCCCGCTCAGCGTCCGCCACGGAACGTGCCCCTTAGACCGAAGCCTCCCGGTGCTCAGGCCCGACCTGGCAGCGCTCGGAGCCAGGGCCAACCCGCCCGGGCAGGGACCTCACCCGGGGCCCCGGTGGCACCGCCGTGCCCGGCTGTGCCCGGCCCAGCAGCCGCTCCCGCGCAGGGCCCGACCCGCCCGACGCCGCCGGCCCCGTCACCAAAGGGGCAGGGGATTAAAACGCACAGCCTGGAGAGAGTGATCTGTGATAAATAATCCTAGGGCTGGGTTACACCGAGAAAAATTATGTAGAATTTGATGTGGTTATGCCACGTGTCAGGGGTATTTGTTTAATCAAACTAAATTCAAACAATCCCACTTCCAGCAATACAAAGTTTTTTACTGCAAAAATTAACAAGAGAACAAATGCCTCAGTGCACTGTTCAATAAAACTACTGGCTCCTCCTGCAAAAAGAACAGAATCCAACTCCAAGAAAAATACTAAAGCCTCTTCGGCACGGGCTGGCCCAGCCATCTCCTTCAGCCTGAGATTTCTCCTCGGTTTAACCTGCAGCCCGGAATACCGGGGCCGACGGCCACAGCACACGGAGGGCTGGGCCCAGCCCCTCGCCCCGGCAGTGGGGGCCAGCGGGGCCAGCGAGCCCCCGGCCACGGGGCACCAGCAGCACGGGGGGAGCCGCCGCGCTGCCCGCCCTGCGCGGGGTAACCCAGAGACCCCAGAGGAACGGCCTGAGCGCACAGAACAAAGAACGGCCAGACCTGAGGCCACGTTCCACCCTTGTCCAGCAATTACAAAAAAATTCAAAAATTTCCTCAAACCCACCACACGAGTCCAGACCTTGGATATATCCTTTCACGAAATCTGAAGTTCTAATTAACTGTACTGATAGAAACCTAACAGATTTTCTGTGGCTGACTTGTCTCTGTTTTTACTGGCAGCACGACTGCAAAAAGAATTGACTGGCTGTGAAAATTTTATACTGCTGCTTTCGGAAAACAATACTTCCATTACATATAAACGTGTGCTGAAACTCTACGTTATTTTTCTAATTAAGTACTGTTTTCTCTATTACTGTGCCCACAAAATTACTTTTATAAATACATTTTACACAGGATATAATATACATTCTGAAACAATGCAAATGACTCATAGACTTTGAGTTGAGAAAAAACCCTGGACTCCCGGCTTTCTGCGGGGTTAATGTTCTCGTGACACTTTTCAGAAGACTGGCCTAATAATTCCAGTATGGCTAATCTCCATGAGTTTTCTTTACACTTTTATCTGGATATGGAAAAGATCTTTACTTCCTCCTCATAACCCCTTTCATCCAGCACTAACACTACATTTCTCTTTGAAAGTTCTCCTTGAAAGAAGTGTCAGCTCTGTAGGAGACAAGGCATGACCACAGCTGACATCACGGGATGCCTGGGCTCTTGCTCGAGGTCATTTTAAGCCAAACGTCATTTAATTAATCACTTAAAGGAAGAAAGAAATGCATTCTGTGTGTAGGGAACCTGTATCAGCATTCCAAATGACACAATACCGGGGCAAGGCGTCCAGGACTAACAGCATTAAGATGCTCAAAGTCTCACGTTAGAGCGGCAGCCCCGGCCGGCGCAGACACGCCGCTGCTTCATCCACCAAAGCACCTCGGATCTGCTCGGGGCAACCTCAACAGCCACGCGGCATCTAGGTGGTACCTTTAAAAAGACTATTCAAAAGTTTAACCTTAGCAGGCTTTTGCCCTTAAAGTACTGCACATGAAAACGCTCTGATGGGCTAGTTTTCAAGCAGGTTTAGTTGACGCAGGATTAAAACCTGTTCTCCTGCAGATGACTCCACCAAAAAACCCAACCCCGCGTCACTCTGAACCACAGGACACTGTAAGAGCTTCACAGACTTTCTGACAAAGTGGTTTCAACATTTATTTTCCCAGGGCTTAGGTCCGTATCAGTCTAAGACATAATAAATTCAATCTCCACAGAGATGAGAAATCTTTTTTGTTAGTAAATCCATTTTTCTCATCTTAAATGCAAGCTTTTCTAGTATGGAGAAGCTAATGAGAATTGCTTTCCTGTTAATTTCAGAAAGGCAAATAAAGGAATCTTACACGGAAAAAACCAGACCGTTATATTGCCTTACAAATTCTGAGTGTGGAAGAGTTAATAAAATCTTAAATAAATACATATTTGATAAAATCTGAATTTATAATGGAAACACGAATAAAATAATTACCATTCCATTTATATTTAACATTTAACTACAAAACCATAATTCTTTGGTTACGGATATTATGGTGCTCAAACAAGCCCACAAAAGAGTCCTTATTCCGTAATTAGTGTCAATGTTTCAAAATTATTTTTCAAGTACAAAGGTCAGAGTAAAGGTGTAGTCTAAAACACTGAGAAATTAAAAAAACCCAACTTATTTACCTCAGAAGCTTTTCTCATGATAAACATGTCTGCTAAATGTATACATCCAATCCTCCTGCACATAGCAGACATTAAAAACATTTGCTAATAAAACATTTCCGTATTTCTTTGGCTGTTAAGAACCATAACTTGTGAATACGTTTTTCATTTGGTTTGATCTGTAATTAAGGGAAAGATAATGACATTAGTAAATTGCTAAAAATCAATTAGACAGAGTAAAATGCAATATGATTCAGCCAAAAGATTAACAAGTGCATTATAAAAACTGCTTTAAAATTCTTTAAGTCTAATTAAGCTTGCTTTAAATGACCATGGCCTAAAAAACGCTTTTTATTTAAACGCATCACCAAACTGGCCATTCATTAAAATTCTCCTGTATGTTTCACTGTATCATCTGTTTTCCTTCCTTTGCATCCTTTTCATTTTTTTTTTTTGGTTTGGTGGGGTTTTTTTTGTGTGGGTTGGGGTTTTTTTTTGTGTTTTGGTTTTTTTGTTTGTTTGTGTTTTTTTTTTGTTTTGGGTTTTTTTTGTTTTGTTTTGTTTTGTTTTTTTTTTTTTAAAGTAAGATTTCCTGCTAAGAAAAAGAGTTTGGATGTTTCAGAACTCCTGTCGAACTCTCCGGTCCTCTGCTGACCCAGGACAAAGCCAGAACTGTTTGATGAGCTCCCGGTTGTACTCACAATGGTCTTCACCTCGTGCCATTTGCTGGAAGTGAAATATTCAAGGAGAATTATGATTTCTCCCACAAAAACAAAGGCGTGTACACTGCACTGAGAGCACACCTTCTCCTTGTTACTTCCTAATCAAAGAAACTACCAGGTACAGCAACCAAAACCCAGTGCAGGCTTAACCTCCCCGTAATGTGTCCAGGGCTTACAGAAACCATTACTGGCAAAGGACATTTTAAAGGTATTTTAAACTTTCTCTTGTTGGTGCCTATGCTCAAACTGAATGGAAGCAGAAGGGATGTCATGATGCCATCCACGCAGAGACAAATTTGAAGTGATGTAGCCCTGTCAGAATTACACAATAATTTCAGTCTTACAGGACTGCTTTCAATACATCAAGCATGAGGGTTGTTTTTTTTTTTTTTTCTTTCTTGCTACAGGAAAAATTCAGTGTTTGACATTTATCTTTGCTAACTACAGCACACCACACTGTTTTATTTATACATTTCATAAACTTCAAAATTTCTCCAATGCTCACACCCTCTTTAGAGGGGAGCACGCCACTGAACAAATGGCTGAGGTAAAAGGCAGCTTTGAAGAGAAAAGCGTTTTATGAAAGGCACAGTCAAGCTTCACCATAATCTCTTTGCTAATGGCCGGTACAAGAGTTGAAGGGATGAGACAGTCACACAGGAGGGCTGTGCAGGGAGGCGGAAGAGGATGGGCAAGGGAGGAGGCGCGAGGTGAGAGCGGGCCCAGAGCAGAGCAGCGCTCTTCCCCGGGTGTTACGTGAAAGGGTGCAGAGCACAGAGCTGGAAACTGAGCTGATTACTTTTTAATCATTACTTATTCTGTGAAGAATAATAATACATTTGGGTTTGTTGCAGCACTGCCTTTTGTCCATCGTCAGATGAACTGAGCACTCTGTGATGAACGTACAACGTCAAGACAGGTTCCTGCGAGTAACAAATTCAGGAGCGAGGACGCGTCACCAGACACAGCACATGGACGAAACCTCCACCCGATGTGAGAGCTCTCTGATCTCAACACGTTGCAAGTGCAGTTTCATTTTAAACAAATCGACCAGCAACCTCTCTAAGATCAATCATCAGCATCTTTAGTAAGGTTCTAACGTCTGCTTTTTCACATTCCTCTCTCAGAACT